>NC_062222.1:38828291-39464791 GCF_902686445.1 Sciurus carolinensis
GGGAAAACACTGCAGCCTGTGCTGTTGGCCAACTGTTTGCAGCAGTCAGACCTCTAGGAATTTCCCTTGCCTTGCCTGAGGCCATGCCCCCTTCTTGGGGGCCTCTGGAATGTTGCATGTGGAGGCACAGAGGCCTGGCCTCCCCAGCCTGGGATGGCCCTGTAAAGCCCCCCAGCGCCAGCGCTCTCTGGGGGTCAGTGAGGACTGCGCCCACCTCCTTCCCTTCCAGCATATCCTGCAGCACTGCATGCAGGGCCCGCCTCCAGGGAACCCACCTGGGACAGTACTTCTGTACTTTTCTAGTAGTGCAAGCTTCAACTCCAATTTAGGAGACTTTTCTAAATGTTTAGTAAAATGACAAACTGTGCCTATACAATAACAAGCATAAAAAATGCAAATTAGGTAACTATTTATTCTGAACATGAATTTGCTATTTATTCTAAATGTCTATTTTATGTGTTAAGTGATATTAAACTCAAAGCCAAATGAAAGTTTGAATTAAAAAAAAAATAGCTGAGGAGAAATAAATGTACAAAAGATATGCAGACCTCGGCACCAAAAATCAGAGTGTAGAGAAATAAACTGAAGAATACCAACAAAAAATGGAAAGCTATTTTTATTTGTGAATTGGGAGGGGCTATTTTTAAGAGGTCCTTTTCCACAAAATAGCATTATAGATCTACCATAATCCCTGTCAAAATTCCATTGTGTGTGTTTTTATGAAATTCAGTATTTATAAAAATTCTATTCAACGAATGGTGCTGGAAGAATTGATTATTCATATATAAAAAGTAAACATCAGAATGACTCACATCATATACAGATATTATTGGAAGCAAATCATAGGTCTAAATACAAAAATAAAAAATAAACCTTCTGGAAAAAGTATAGGAAGAGATATTGCAATGATGGGTTAAGTGAATCTATTTTTAGACAGGATGTAAAAAATACAAGCCATGAAAATTGATAAATTGAACCTTACCAAAATTCAAAACTTCTACTGTTCAGAAGAAATAAAAAATAAAATTAAAAAGTAAGCCAAGCACTGGGAGTAAATATTTATTCTACGTAAAGCTGAACAAGGAGATATATCCAAAATAGCAAGAAAATTAATTAATTATATGTGAACTAATAGTTCCATTCTTATATATTTACCTATATGAACATGTGACACAGGAATACATAGGCTAATATTGAAAATAGCTTGTTTTTAAATCTGAAAACTGGAGACAAGCTAAATGTAGATCAACAGAAGAATGCATAAACAAATTGTGACATATTCATGCTGTGAGTACTTCTACAAACAATAAAAAGGAATGAAATCCTGAAGAATGCAACATGGATGAATCCAGAAACACACTGAACAAAAGGAGACAACTACAAGTAAGTACTCAACATAGGACGCCCCTTATACAGAAAAAAAAATTATTTATACAAAAAGTCAGATCAATTACTTTCTAGGGAGTAAGGATATGGAGAATTAATTAGCAAGGGAGAATTTTGGGGTGACAGAAATGTTCTGTCTCTCATTTGATAAGATGGTGTATATCCATGTACATAAATAGATATATACATTTGTCAAAACTCATTAAATTGTATACTTTTAAAAAATGTGCACATTGGAGTTACATCCTAATAAAGTTGAAGAGTCAGTGGGAATACTTTGCCCAAGTATTGTTTCTGTAGGTCCAAACACACTCTGGGCCATACAGACATTGCAGGTGAGCAGGTCTAGCAGTTGAGTAAAAGAATGGGATGTGGAGTGTGGGAGAAGGAGGGCATTTAGAACTTGCAGCACCATCACCCTTAGTGTCATGCAATGTCAACAGAACACCTTCAGAGATTAATGACTTCCACTTGCTCTGATTCTGATTTTCCAAATTGTGTACAAATTCCTCTAATGCAGGACCCTCAAGGGAATTCTGGGAAAATAGATTCTGAATTAACCATAGACACAGAACAAACCACCTCGGTAACAATGAATCACCCACCAAAGTTTGAGAAAATTGGGGGTAACAATCTAAATTCACAACAGTTTTCTAAAGGGTAATTTTTCACTTGATATTAGTTGTCAAATTAACTTCTCTTACTTCGTTGGGAGACATAAAATTTTATTTATGAAGGACTGTGCATGGTACACTGAGCAGCAAGGTATTTCTAAACTCTCTTTACATTCACCACTCAGACTTTTTTCCTTTTACTTCCTCAGTGTTTACCACCCAGTTATTATTATGTATGACTTGTAAATATATAATTACACACTAGGTTTGCATCTAGCTGAACAGCACTTTTTCAGTAGGAGGGAGATATTTATAAGTACAGCTGCTGTTATTATCATTATTTTCAGGCTTCCCACCTAGGGATAAGGGGAGGAGAAATAAAAAGGCATACCTCTTCATTATTCTTCTGGTGCTGCACAGTGCATTTGTGACCAGAAACCACAATTTTTTTTTTAACCAGGTTTAGATGCTGGATGTGACTTCTCTTTGGCTACTAATGAGCAACTCTGAAACATGTGAGTGGACTGCTGAAAAGTGTAGTATTTATATTTACCCTGGTGTCCTGAAACTTACATTCTTTCTAAACTGCTTTTCCTTTTCAATATTCTCATTTTGTCATTAACATTGTTAATTTCATGGTCTGTGAAAAACTTTAAAACACAGAAATTATTTTCATTATTCCCTTTCTTAGTTAATTGCCAAATCCCATTAATAGTTATTCATTTTTTTAAATTTAAGTTTTATTTAACATGTACCAGGCTTGGACAAATGAAATGAGCGAAGAGGGCTGAAGGGAGAAAGATGAATATAACATGGCCACAGCTCCTGGTCTCCATCAGTTCCCATGACTGCTGGCTTCCTTTATACCATAGATCAAGTGTGGTTTTTCCTTTATGGAAGACTCATGAGGAGGTGTTCACACAACCAACACATCAAGTTTATCAGGCTTTGTTGCACAAATCTTAAAGCCTCCCCTGCAAGATCCCATCCCCAAAATTTATTGCTATATTTACTCCTCACTGCTTCTATTCAAGTACAATCTTTCCTCCCTGCCACACCCTTTACTCTCTTGCTCAGTACAGTAGGATCAAGTCCACCCCCTACATTTTGCTCTTCTATCCCACCATCTCTGCTTTCCTTTGTCTTTTTATTCTACCCATACTTCAGTATCCATTCTGACTGTTCTTTATTCTATATATGAATTTTCAATCTCAAACACTGTGCTAATATATAAATCTGTTTTCCTCATTCTTTGTTTCATAGGTGTATGTTTTCCTAACCAATTTATTAACTAAACCTTACCTACCTCTTATGCTGTATAATGACTAATAGGTCATGTAATTCACAGATAACTGCAACATGGTGATTAGAAACCCAGATCTTGACATTTCTTACTGGATTTATATCTTGGCTGCTTACTGCCTGATTTGAGACAAGCTATTTAATTTCTTTCTGCCTCAATGCTTTCATCTGGAAAGTGCAGATAATATTACCTCACTCATAGGTTGATACTAAGATTAAATGAATAAAAATGCTGGCAAATTTTCTTAAGCATTTGCCTGAAACATAGTTAAGTGCCAAGTAAATATTAGCACTTAATACTTGTCAATAGGAAACAAAAAAGTACATGCACTATAATCAATAAAGTAGTTAAGAAATGTAATATATCAATGTGGGTGATGACATGGAAAAGTCATTAATTCTGTACGTAGTACAGAAAATGACATACAAAAGACATACAAAAATATGTCTTCTTCAAAATTTCTTTTTCTCATACTCCCATCCTGATCAAAATTAATTCTCCGCTGGATTTTGGTTGCAGAGATGAACTTATTTGGAGAAAATAACAGACTCTGAGACGAACCTCATAGGCAGTCATCTTTAACTGAACCTTGGTGTTATCTGGAGAATCCATGTTTTTCTTGTTCATCCACTCTTTCATTGTCCTTGTCCAACTATTTCGTACCTTCTCACACTTAATCCTTAATTAGTTTCTTCCCTGTTCTTATGCTTAGCTAAAAACCTAGCTTCCTAGTGTGGAAAGCAAAAAAGTTATGCTTTTTTTCTCGTCAATCTATCTTCCCACTTTTCTGTCCCTGAATCTAAGAGACTCTGCTGCCCCTCTTATTGTTACAATTGACAATTGGTGTTCATACCTAAGGCAACCCTTAAACCATATTTTATTCCTCTTAACAAATCAAGAATTATCTCCCAGAATTTCTCCTCTTACTTGTCTTGATGATTAAATTCTTTTTCTAATGGATCACCACATCTGTATAAAAACATGTAGTTATTTCTCTCATCTAAATCACTGTCTTAACTGCCTTTCACCCTCCAGCCATTGGGTCATTTCTCTCCTTCCTTTACAGTAAAATTCAGCAAAAGTTGTATATATTCTCTCTACTCCCTCTTCTCTCCTTTTCTCTTGAACCTACTTACATTAATTCTTCAACTTGAACACCAAAACTGCTTTTGACAAGATCACTAATGGTTTCTATCCCGACAAACTGATCAAGAGAGGCTTTACGGTTCTGCTTAACTCAACTAAACTTTAGACTGACTTCTTCCTGACAATAGGCCCGACCTCCCTTTTCTTAAAGAATTTACCTCAGAAAAATTGCAATTGTAAATTCTATCTCTACCATTTGAGATGTAAATCTTCTTTAATATTCTTGCCAGTTTTACACCCCAGTACTGTCTTTCTCAAAGATCTGGGAGCCATCGCCTAAAATTTAATTTTTTTCCTTAATGAGTCCTTGGGTTTTTGTTGTTTGGGGTTGTATGGGGATTGAACCCAGGGCCTCGCATATAGGTAAGTATTCTACCGAGTCACGTCCCCAGCCCTAGGAGACATGTCTTTGTAATATAATCATAGGAAAAACAGTGTCCCTAGATCCCAGTCTGAGGGATCATTTGAAGAAGCACCAACTAACAAACATGGATGGCTTAATCATGTTGGGCAACCCTTGTGAATGTCCTTTAGCACTTTCCTATTAGGTCACATGGCTCATAAACTTTTTTTGTCTTTTAACTCCATCTGGTCCAAAGGACCTCACTATGTATCTTTCTCAATCTATCAATAATTGTTATAATTGATTGTACTTATGATTTTTTTCTTTCCTCTCATAGTGCTAAATCTCAGTCTTGTTCATTTCCTCTCATGAAATTAATTTCTGAAGACAGCACTGACCTAGGGTCCAAACTTCACGTCTTATTTTCTATAGTACTTTTATCTAGTTTTATTTCCGTAAGTACCAATAATAGCAGTTAAAATTGATCAGGTAAGCAGAAACACCATAAGGGATAAGTAAATAAAGTATTTATTTAAAAAAGTAAATAAAGTTAAAATTGATCAGGTAAGCAGAAACACCATAAGGGATAAGTAAATAAAGTATTTATCATAGGCATTGGGACTGCTTTGGATGTTGGTGAAGACATCTATAGAATATTGTTGAATTTGCTTCTGGTATTGATACACACAAAACAGATGTGAGTTGTGGGAACATGAGGTCAAAAAAGTAATTCCATAAACCTGGCCTACTGTGCTGACACCTGCATGCTTTCTTTTACAAAAACAACTTACCTGCAGGCTGTTCTAAGTCAATAGAATATGCTACCTTCCTCAGCAAATAATGAGAAATGCGGGCCCTAAAGACCCTGATGATAAGAGGAAAACAAGTTATCCTGAAGATGGAAAATTTTGTTTTCTTGACAAAGACCAGATTCCAGAATTCAGTATGGGCTAAAATAACCCAAATTTGACTTCGATATTTAGCATGTCAAATCTCCCCACCATGAGGGAAACCATGAGCAGTGGGGACTTGAAAATCTAATACAAATCTGCTGTCAGTCAAAAATCAAGAGGTAGACCTGAGTGAGACTGTCTGGAAATTTCTGTAGGACCCACAATAAGGAGGATTGGAGGGATATGCCATCCTCCTCTGAGAGGACCCTCTCTCTCCTGTGAGATTGTCCCCTCTTCCCCTTTCCTATTCCTTTTAATAAACTCATGCCTGTTACTCTGTGTTGGGACTAATGACACGTTAACTAACTCAGGCTGACTCCTTCTCCCTGGTGAGTGAGCAAGATCAGGGCTCAAAGGCAGTTTCAAAGGTTAATGACGATAAATCAGACCACTGTTAGGGTTGGTTAACAACAGTTCCGAGAACGTGATCAGCTCATGCTTGCCATATAGTCCTATGGGACTCTCACCTGCGTGAATCCTCTGTGCCTTGCTGACCTTTAAGCTAATTGGTTCCCGCCTAGCCCCCACCCTACATAAAAGCTGTGTGATTTCCTCAAAAAACGAGTTCCTGCTGTGACTGGTCTCCCTGAAGCGTCTGATTATCCTCCGCCTGGAGGGCTGGGAGCGGGCAGTCAGTCGGCCCTACCTTTCCTGGTCTGACCTTGTTGGGGAGGGTCCCCTTCCCTTGTCGCTGGTCGAGAAGAGCAAGGGGGCTTAAGACCCCGACAACTCTGAGCAACATGTCTGAAATATTTTCAGTGTGATCTCAAGAACGAGTAGTGGAGGACCTCTGAAGGTGCTTAAGTACTGCAGAAAGGCTTTATTCTGAAACCAAATGTATTTAAGGTTATTATAAATTAACCAAGAGCTGGTAGTATGAAAGAAAATCTGGATGTGAAACAGGGGATACTGAGGACAACCTAGACCCAATGAGTGAGGAAACCTGAATTCTAAGGGAAAAACTGAAATCTGTGTCTAATTTGGACAAAATGGAAGAAGTTGATACCTTTCTCCATAGAACTATACTTATCCTGGTCCAGGACTCAGAAGTTGGGAGAAATCCCATGGGTGTGCTAGAGGAATCGCATGCCTGAGAGCTGCTTCATGCTATTAAGCTGCACAAGCAAATTAACAACATGTGCAAACTTACAGCTGTGCCTCTTGCCCTAACCCCCAGATTTTAGTGTACTTCCACTTTCTAAATCCTACAGAAATGCCTTGTGGGACAACAAAACCACATAAGAAAGGACATTTTAGGTAACTATCTAGGTAGCTAATGTGACTTGATCCAAAATGACTACATCCTTTACATACTGAAACTTTGATTTATTTATCTACTGACATTTCCATTCATGTGTCTAATAAACATCTAAAACTTAATGCTCCCATTGCATTTATGTATTTGACTAAATCCAACTTTTAGCAAGCAACTGAATTTATCCCTGCCTCCTCTATCCTACACACACACATACGCACACACCAGTAAAAACAGATTTAAGTAAATTGTATATTTTGTTATCCAAATACAAAATCAGTGCTGTGTTTTAAATAAGAACAGAATAGAATAATAAAATAAGGCATTCTGAACCTTATATTCTTAGCACCTAAAAATGTGTTTGACTTAGAGTTGGCATTCCATGAGTATTTATTGAATGAGGGAATGAATGAACTTGTTGACTGAATGACTACAAAATAAATGGAGTATCTGGCTTAATTGAAAACTCTGTAGAAGACTGAATACATGAAATGTCATGGAAGAAAGGTTAACTCAACATGGTGGGGAGATAGTAAAGAGAAAGAAAAAATTATAACAGCATAGATGTACAAATATAAACTAAAGAAGAAAATAAAGTGAAGAAAATCATAAAAAATAAGGAATGGAGTAATTGGGACTGCACTGGGCAATCTTTAAATTGATAATGGTATTTGCTGTCTTTCTTGCCTCTGCCTGGAAAAGAAAAGCGGTCAAAGAAAAAATTAGCATAAATAAATGAAATCAAAGAAAAGGGGAAAAATTGGGTGAAAGCAGAAAGAAGACCAATGTCCTTAATGAATGCCAGTGCTTAGCTAAGATTAGGAACCACAAATGCAAGTGCCACCTATTTACACATATTCTAACACTGCTTATCTGTTTGCAGAGAAAAGAAATTAACTTATGCTAGAAAATATGAAAGTGAATAAAACACTAAATATAGCTAGCAGAATAAAACTGAAAAGTTTATTTGTAGAATTTAAATATATTATGCATTGCATTTTAAAAAACTTTCTGTACCACAGCCCTGAAAAAACAGATAGAATGACTGAAAAGCATACTTACTTCTTCCTCCAAGATATCCAGCTCAGACAATGCATCTTAAGACTAAGGTGGTTTTTAAAATCCCAATCATTCCTTTGTTTGTATTCCTTTAACCTCCAAATATGCATTGATTGCTTCCTATGTGCCTAACATAGCTGCATTTAAGAGGTTATCCAATATGACCCTGAACTTGTGAACTTAGAGACTACCATAGCAGCAGATGTTAAGAACTAATTGATTACATACATTTTTGCAAATCATGACAACAGATAGAATGAAAAATATAAAATGATATGAGCTATAATAATTGGAAGACTTAATTATGATGGGGTGTTAGGAAAAATTATGCTAGGGCATATTTCCAGTGGGACCTGGAAGATGAGTAGGGCTTAACTAATAAATGAATGGAAGGATTTTATTTTGGGGCAGACTAATCAAAATACTTAGATCAGAGAGAAAATGCTTGGTACTTTTATAGAAATAAAATTACTCCAGGATGTTTGTGGGAGAAAGTTGCCAAGGAGGAAGACAGGGGACAAATACTATATGCCTTTGTAGTCTTTTTTAAAGAGCCAGGAAGTCATATTTGGAACTTAGAACATCTACACTGTTGCGTAAAATTGAAAAAAAAAATCTATCCGGAAAGTATACACAAGGGGAAGAACAAAACAATATTATTTGCAGATATATGTTGCTAGACTTAAGAGAGAAATACTTCATAACAGGATTCATTAATAAGTAACTCTAGTTACTCTAATGTAAGATGCAAAATTTGAGATTACAATTTAAGGACAAGAGTTTGAGAGTTGATTCGGGAAATCATGGTAGCAAAGTTAATTAATTTTTAGACAAGGTAAGCAAACTGTTGCAGATTGAATAATGAGTGACCCACAAACACAGATTTATCTTTTTATTCCCTAGGAGCAGTGTTACCTTATGTGACAAAAAACAAAAGTATAAGCAAAACCAACAAAACAACCAACCAAATAACAGCAACAAACACACAACTAATTTTACAGATGTGATTAAATTACAGATTTGAGTTGGAGAGATTATTCTGAATTATCAGGGTGGGCCCTAAATGTAATTTTAAGTGTCTTTACTAAAGTAAAGTAACTTGATATTTGGTTACAAAAGAGAAAAATATCTTGTGACTCCAGAAAAGGATTGTAATGATGCATTTCGAAGATAGAGAGAGAGAGGAAGTGGTCATTAGAAGCCAGAAAAGTCGTGAAACATATTTTCTAGAGACTCTAGAGGGATTTCGGCCCTGCTCACATCTAGTTTGGGCCTACTGAAACCCATTTTGGACTTCTGATCTTCAGAACTGTAAAAATAAATTGAATTGTGTTTCTTTAAACTACTGTGTTGTAATTTGTTAGAGCAGCAATATAAACTAGTACAGAAACAGATACAGAAGGAGACATTAAAGAGCAGGTTATTCTGTGAACTGCTAGGATGCAGTGTTATCTGATGTTGTGTAGATAGTTACTAATCTCAGAGTTGTCCTAGCCTAGTGGCAAGGAAACTGGAATAATTATCAACCCAAACCAGCTCACAATTTATGGAGAGCAGATTGCAGGGGCATTAACTGCCTGGAAGTTCTTTCTCAGTGTGCTAACTGAACATGTGCTAGACAAAGTCTTCAGGGAGCAAATGGCATAGACAAATATAAGAAAACATTAAAACTTCATGGAAATATTTAGGGATGAGGGCATTGATGACGTCTGCAACTGTCCATTGCTTAGGGCTCAGATCTACTCATGTCCAGGTGAAATTATCTCTGTTCTTTCACTGATCTTTCAAGTAAGTATTAATTTCTTATTTAAAGAGGAAACCATTAGAACACAGAATATAGTGGAATAAAATACAGTCCTGTCCCTCCTGCTGTAATTGACTCTAAGGCTGTATTTGACATTTATTATGCTTCTTCTACTGGGGATAGTAGGAACATACTGCAACATTGTAAAAACTATCTATGCTAAGCCCATGGCCAACATCATTCTAAATGGAGAAAAACTGAAAGCATTTCCACTAATAGTTACTGAAAACTGGAACAAGGCAGAGATTCCCTCTTTCACCACTTCTATTCAACATAACCCTTGAAACTCTAGTCAGAGCAATTAGACAGACTAAGGAAATTAAAGGGATATGAATAGAAAAAAAAAAAAAACTCAAACTATCAATATTTGCTGATGACATGATTCTATACTTAGAGGAGTCAAAATATTCCAGCAGAAAACTTCTAGAACTCGTAAATGAATTCAGCAAAGTAGCAAGATATAAAATCAACACTCATAAATCTAATGCATTTTTATTCATAAGTTATGAATCCTCTTAAGGAGAAATTAGGAAAACTACCCCATTCATGATAACTTCAAAAATAAAATAAAATACTTGGGAATCAATCTAAATAAAGAGGTGAAAGACATCTACAATGAGAACTACAGAACACTAAAGAAAGAAATGAAAGAAAACCTTAGAAGATGGAAAGATCTCCCATGTTCTTGGATAGGAAGAATTAATATTGTCAAAATGGCCATACTACCAAAAGTGCTATACAGATTCAATGCAATTCCAATTAAAATCCTAATGATGCTTCTTATAGATATAGAGAAAGCAATCATGAAATTCATTTGGAATAATAAGAGACCTAGAATATCTAAAGCAATCCTTAGCTGGAAGAATGAAGCAGGTAGTATCACAATACTAGACCTTCAACTATACTACAGAGCAATAGTAACAAAAATGGCATGGTATTGGCACCAAAATAGACAGGTAGACCAATGGTACAGAATAGAGGACACAGAAACAAACCCACATAAATATAGTTATCTCATACTTGACAAAGGTGCCAAAAACATACAGTGGAGAAAAGATAACCTCTTCAAGAAATGGTGCTGGGAAAACTGCAAATCCATAGGTAACAAAATTTAAACTAAAATCCTATCTCTCACCCTGCACAAAACTCAACTCAAAATGGATCAAGGACCTAGGAATTAGAGAGACACCCTGCACCTAATAGGAGAAATCAAATCTAGTAGGTCAAATCTATATCCTGCTGGCTTAGGACCAGGCTTCCTTAACATGATTCCCAAAGCACAAGAAATGAAAGCAGGAATCAATAATTGGGATAGATTCAAACTAAAAAAAACTTTTTTCTCAGCAAAGGAAATGATTAACAATATGAAGAGAGCGCCTACACAGTGGGAGAAAATCTTTGCCATACACACTTCAGATACAGTGCTAATCTCCAGAATCTATAAAGAACTCAAAAAACTTTATGCCAAAAATACAAATAATCCAATCAATAAATGGGCTGAGGAAATGACCAGACACTTCACAGAACATCTATAAGTAATCAAGAGATATATGAAAAAATATTCAACATCTTTAGTAATAAGAGAAATGCAAATCAAAACTACCCTGAGATTTCATCTCACCCCAATTAGAATGTCTATTATCAAAATAAAAGCAACAGTAGATGTTGGCAAGGATGCGGGGAAAAAAGTACACTCATATATTGCTGGTGCAATTGCAAATTGTTGCAGCCACTCTGGAAAGTAGTATGGAGATTCCTCAGAAAACTTGGAATGGAACCATTTGACCCAGTTATCCCGCTCCTTGGCCTATACACAAAGGACTTTAAATCAACATACTACAGTGCTGCAGCTACATCAATGTTTATAGCAGCTCATTTCACAATAGTTAGATTATGGAACCAAACTAGATGCTCTTCAGTAGATGAATGGATAGAAAAACTGTTATATATACACAATGGAATATTATTCAGTCATAAAGAAGAATTAAATTATGGCATTTGCAGGTAAATGGATGGAGTTGGAGAATATCATGCTAAGTGAAATAAGCCAATCCCAAAATACCAAAGGCTGAATGATTTCTCTGATAAGTGGATGATGGTACATAACCAGGGGGCAAGAATGGAGGAAGGATGGATTGTATAGAGGAAAATGAGGGGTGGGGAGGGAGTGTGGAGAAGGAAAGATAATAGAATGAGACAAACATCATTACCCTATGTACATGTATGATTACACAAATAGTGTGACTCCATGTACAACCAGAGAAATGAAAGTTGTACCCCATTTGCATACAATGAATCAAAATAAAAAAAGAAAATGAGAAGTTGGAAATATCCCTCTTCTTGGAACATATGTACAATTGCAAGGGAGTAAATAGGAGTGTTTATACAATTTGAGTTTTTGTTAGTTATGTCACTTTGAGAGCACAAGAAGATGATGTGAGTTATTTTAAATTTTTTCCTTTGAGTTTTTACTAAGACTTCCAACTCCGTCAACACTTCTAATTTACACACTGAAAAATGTAAGAAATTTCTGCAGGTCACAAGCGCTCTATTAGAAATTAGTATTATTTCAGTAGAAGAATTATATATCCACCTGCTTCAAATAGGGATGTCTTTCTGTCATGATGAAATGTCCACTGTGAATGCTGGTTTCCTGGAGGTTCATGGTCTCTCCCTGGACCTATATTTTTTAGTATTCTTGGTTGTATTCATGTCACTTGGAAGTGTCTTTATAATTGACCATTATATTCTGTATACAAAAGGATAGACAAAAAAAAATGTCACATCTTGCCTTCTCACCCAACCTCTGCCTCTGGCAACTTTATGTGAATAAGAAAAACAAAGAAAGAAAGATTCAAGAAAACAAAAATTGTTGATTCATGGAAATTTTCTTTTTATCAAGATATATAATAGGAAAAATTCTATCTAGGTTTGAAACCAGTCAACCAGACCTTAGAGAGAAGAAGGAAGAGAGAAAGAAGGCAGGGAAACAAGTTTATTGATATAAATAATGCCATCCTACTTTTACAAGTAAGGAGTTGAGGAAGAAAATTAAAGGAAGGAAATCCTTTTCCCAAAGACTTTAGAGAATACATATATTTTTCATGACTTGGTTCTGAGACTGACTGATGACGGCCAGATAGAGAGAAGTTTGTATATTTTGACTTTCTGGCATTTGCTTCTGGCCCATTTGGAATGTTTCACGTGACCAAATTAGATTTGTGTGTGTGTGTGTGTGTGTGTGTGTGTGTGTGTGTGTTTCAAAGTTAAAAATGAATATTAAGTAAAAGAATTCATCTACATTTCAAATGTTAAAATCAATAGTTTCAATGCTAAAAGTAATTTCTAGTATAGTAATTTGAACATAAGGTATGTATTTCAGTGACTTAAAGTATAGATAGATACTAATTCCTTTGCTCTATTTTCTTTCTAGTTTGGTTACCTGGCAAATGAGCAATACTTAAAGGAAAAAGATAAAGCAAATTGCCTCCTGGTATACCTGGTTTTGGCCATGTGCTACCACCACTAAATGACATAATAAAAAAATCTACAAATGAAAGAAAAAAAGATTGATCCCATGGGGATAGGCAGTGGCAGCTTCCTTTTGGCAGAGATTAATTGTATTTATATTGTCAGAATCCTTTCCCTTTTTTTTTCTTCTGTCCTCTCTTCAAAAACTGAAGCATGTATATAGTTATGGCAAGGGCTAAGTGCATGTTTTCCCAGTGTAATGACAAGTTACCACCACTTTTATATTTTGTTTTAGCTTCCATCTAATCAAAGTGTAAACTTTTGTAGAACTAGACAACAATCAGTATGTGTTGTCATCAACAATATTTTACAAATCATTATTTTTCCCATTATTTATAGATACAGTTTTATTTGTCAAAATAGAATATATATTTAAACTGTGTTGACAGATACTTACCAAACCTTTCTTACAAGTTTAGATTGCCTTACAGAAGGTTGACTTGTAGGGGTCTCTAAAGGACAACAACAGAAATCTGGTCTCTATGCAACCTCTTCCTGGGTATATTTTTCTTTTAGAAAATTGTTTCAAAGCCACACAAATCAATATTAGCATATTAAGAGAAGAGCATTTTTTGGATATGCTACCAGCACACAGTGTTCAGGCAGTAAAATGTGATATAATTGATTTATGCAGACCTTGCTACTTTTCTAGCCTGATTATTTATATTTATATATTTATATGTGACTAACAATCAAGTAAATGAATGATACTAACAAATAACACTTAATTTTCTTGTATTGACTTCCTTCCTGTGCCCTAACATTTTTAGTTTGTTTCTGTGTACTATATCCTATATAAGCTTCCACAGCTGTTTGTCAGTTCTAACAGCTTCTACTTTCTGCCAGAAGACTAGATCATTCTGGATGCTTGGTTCCCCGCAGATGTCTGGAATTCTATCCAAGACTCCCTGTCTGGGTGATGAATGACTTTTCTTTCAACAGGTTGAAGTATAACTTTGGGAAGATTTCTCAATGAATCATACAAGATTTGAATAGTACCTTGAGTAATTTTACACAAAAAACTAGAATAATGGGCCACGCATATTTTTAGGTTCTAGTCATGCAGTTATTGAGGTATGGTTTAAAATGGCATGAGATCTTTAAAAATTCACCAAACATTGTTATTTCTTTGATAGGCCGAGTTTTTGGAAGACTTTCTTACTTGGAATATTAGGTGAGTTTACAAGTATTTTTATATAAAGAGACTTTGGGGGAAATAGGCCAAGCTGCATTCATTTTTAATAATCCCTAGCGCATGGTTTGCATGTACCTATGTTTGGACAACGAGGGTTAAACATGGCAGAATGCCTGCATTTGCACCCACTTGAAAACATATAGCAATTACATTAAAGGAATTTTCAAAGGATTAAAGCTACCAGAAAATACAGAAAAGCAGAGGAGATGTAGCATTAGAGGTTTCAAACATTAACAACAAATGCACAAGTGGCAATTATCTAGGCTGACTTAAGAAAAAAGAAACCTGGGATGGCTATGAAGAAGTGTTCAGCTCCCACCATTACCCACCAAAAGGGGAGGAGGCAGAAGCTAGAAATTGAACTCTGTAAAAGTTATAATAATGAGATTAAATTTATGAAATAATGAAAGTCTCCTTGTGAGTGACATACTCTTAAACTGGCAGAAGTTACTAAAATTCACCCTAAGTACTTCGACTGTCTGTTCTTCTAAGGGGATGAAAATAAATGCATATATTCATGCCTCCAAAATAAATAAATAAATAAAAGGGTAGAAATGGTAGTTTCCCTCGAGGCAATGACAGAAAGTATTATAAATTGGCATCAGCAATAAATTATCTCTCTGAAACAAGAGGATGGTGTTGGAGGTGGGGAGGGCTGAAAATGGGTGTACTGTTTGAAAGTCTATATAAAAAGCAGTTTAAGCAGTGGACACTCCACCTAACAGCTGACACTCTGAGAAACTGTGAAAGTGCCTAACGTGGATCAGCAGAGACTCTTGTGAGAATGAATCTAAAGGAAAATGGGTTAAGGGACACAAGTCTCATGTTCATAAGGAGATACAAAGAGGCAGGAGATGGCTAGAAGTGTGGATCCTACCATCTGACAGTGGTAGCTCCACTCCATTGTGGAAGATGGATAGGAATTTTGGATAATGTACTATCTTTGCCTCAATATGACAAACACTAACCTTAAAGAACACCATGAATAAAACTAGCTAGTTGGTATGGGAATAATGTTGATTTTTGGTTTCATTTTATTCAGTGGAAACTTCTAAATTAAATAATTTTAGTTTGAGAATTTTGGCTGGTTACTCTCAAAAACCTCATAATAAATGTTTGAATTTGCAAATATGTTTAAAAAGAAAAGGGGTTCTTATCTTAGTTCTATACGTCCACGAGGCCCTGCTCACTAAAATCTTGGTGGATAACTGTGACCATCTGCAATATGAGAGAGTTTAGAAATCCCTTAAGACTTTCAGGGATATAGCATATGGCATGATGTAAATGTATTTATAAGTTAGTTTTTCTTTTAGTTATAGTCTTCAACTTTATTTCTTTATCTGGGTGCAGAAATGTTTGTACTTTGTATCACATCCTCTAGGCCTCCCTGTGACCTCAGTAGCTGTGGTGATGGGATGTTCCTGTTCACACTGATGACTTTTCACCTGAAGTATTTGACACATCTCTTGGCATTTTCTGAAGTCCTAGGCGGTTCTGGCATTGTCAAAAGCAAAGCAGCTGAAAGTGCAGGGAGTTAGTGCCCTTTGGACATCCTGAATGAATGAACTAATATTGGTAGATAAACTCTCACTCTCCCCATTCATCAGAGAGACAAAGCAAAGGTGTGCAATACAAAGTTCTTCACAGGTTTTCAGTTGGGATTGAAATCCATTTGTCCTAAGTCATAACCAGCTCAGTAATGTACCCTTTAATTGACTTTCCTGCCTTCCTTTTATTGTCCTTCCCTTCTATTTCCTGAGATTATCTCTCATATAAGCTATCTGCAGTGAGGTCCTTGTCTCATTCTGTGCTTTTGGGAAAAATTAACTTAGTCAACCCCCAACAAAACATTTAGCTTTGATCTTATGAAAACCTCTGTTGTCCCTCTTCTACTCCTTTGTAAGGAAGAGAGAAAACAGGTCATTAGAATTCTATAAATATATAGGTATATAGATATAGATATATAGATACAAATACAAATATAGATTTTATTTGATTTATCTTTGTTAAGACTAATATGAATAACATGATACATGAAAACTCTTATTTTTGGTTTTTGATTCATACTAAAACATTCAATTTCAAAAGCTAGTACTTTGTAGTAATTTAAATGGTAGTTATAAAAAATTGTAAAGCTGGCCTAGTTGCAAAGGAGAATAGTAAGAGATATAGTCACGCCCACAGAGATATATATATAGTACTTAGAGATTCTGGGCCCTTTCATAGGCAATGGCAACTGGGCTTGTGAATTTTGCTGATGTTTACAGTATTAGTCTAAAAAACAAGACAAATTTTAAAAGTTTCTGTGCCTTGGACACTAGGACACTTTTCTTTCTTTCCCTCTCTCTCTGTTTCTTTTTTTTATTTAATGTACATATTGATGGACTCCTTACCAAAAAATATTTCATATTTTGTTTCTATTTTTTCTGTAATCTGATCTCAAGTAGGTTTACATTGCTATAGTTATTCACTCACACACAGAGGAAAGAGTACAAAAAAGCTAAATGAAATAAACCTTTCACCAATGTTTGTGTAATTAAAACATTAAACTTGTAATTAAAAGTCTCTTTATGATATAGATAATACAAGTAGTTCAAAATGCTTCTTTCATGGACAATTACTGATTCCAATGTTTTCAAAAACTACTACAGGCTCAAAGAAAATTAGCAAACTACTTAGTATATCTGAAAAGATAGGCACAAAATAAGGCAGATTAAGAAGCTGAATAAATATATAACCAATTTTTCAATGCTCAGACCACATCATGCACCAATAAACATCAAAAATCTTTAGGGAAACATGACCTCACTTTACGTCAAGGTGAGAAGTTACTAGAAAATGATGGGATACTAACAAATACAAGAGAACTCTGGGGGGAGAATTACAAACAAGTGTTTTAAGGAAACTCAATGAGTTTCAACATAATAAATACTCTAATCAAGAATCTTAACAGAGAGATGGGAACAAAAAAATCAAGCAAATCCTTGAGCTGAAAAGTATGATAGAAGAAAAAAATGATAAAAGAATAGATGAAGCAGAAAAACCAGTGAACTCAAAGACAGTCTACTGAAAAATGCACAGAGGAGACAAAACAATGAAGAGGAATAACTAAAGCATGTAAAAGCTTTGGGATAGCATTGAAAGAGCAAACATTTAGCTTATTGGAGCTCAAAAGGAACTTGAGAATGCCAAAGGTATAGAAAACTTATTCAAAAAGATAAAACAAAAAAGTTCCCAAACCCAGAGAAGGACATGAATATCTAGGTATAAGAAAGTCAAATGTCACCAGTCAAATTTACCTGAATGAAATTACTCCCCAAAGTTAAAGCAATCATGTTTTAATGGGTGAAATATGAAGAGAAGATTTCTAAGACTATAGAAAAAGAGAAATAAACAACAATAAGTATCTCCTAATTTCCCCCAGAGTAGACTTCTCAGTAGACATTTGATAGGCCAGAACAGAGTAACTTGAGATTTTCACATTACTAAAAACAAAACAAAACAAAGCAAAACAAAACAAAACAAAACAAAACAACAAAACAATTAACCAAGGATACTATACTAAGGAAAGCTTTTAGAAATGAAAACATTTCCAGCCCCAAACCAAAAACAAACAACAACAACAACAACAAAAATAACCCACCACCACCACAACAAAAACCAATCAAACAAACAAAACACAAAACCTGAGAGTATATATCTTCACCAGGCCTGTCCTATAAGAAATTTTTAAGAGGAGTTCTTAAATCTGAAAAAAAAATAATAATAATAACCTGTTAAAAGGAAAGCATCAGAAAGTATAACTCTCACTAATAGAAGAAATTATACAAAAAAATTCACAATTTTCTAATATCACAAACGTGGTATATAGACTATTAATATCTCTAGTATTAAAACTAAAAAGAAAAAATGTAAAAATAAAAACTAAGTTAATATATTACAGACAAGCAATATAGAGGCATGTAAAGAGGGACAAAAAATATTAAAAATGTGGAAAGAAATGGGAAGCAAGTAGGGTATTTTTATTTATGTAGTTTCTCTATTTTTCCTTATCTTTAAAATTGCATTAAATTGCTCTCATTTCAAAATAGCTTGTTATAATCAAAAACTTTTATTGTAAACCTCAGGGTAACCAAAAAGCAACAGCCCATAATAAATTAAAAAAAAAAATCAATGAATAGAAACATACTACTAGAGTAAATCACACAACCACAAAGGAACACTATAAGAGAAACAGTGGAAAAGAGAGAGAGAAAGAGAGGATGTGGGGGAAGGAATAAACCTAGGAAACAATTCACAAAATGGCTATAGTAATACCTAACTATCATTAATTATCTTAAAGTTAAATGAGTTAAATTATCTTATTACAAGACAGAATGACTGAATAGAAAAAAGGAAAAACAAAACAAAACAAAAACCCCAAATAAGACTCAATTACACATCGTTCACAACAAACACATTCCACCTCAATTTCAGACATGTGTACACTGACAGTGAAGGAATGGAATGTAAACATGGAATAAAAAAAGGGCAGAAATAGGCATACTTATTTGTTAGATAAAATAGACTTCAATTCAAAGTACTAAAAAGAAAGAAGGAGAGAGAAAGAAAATCTTGTAACAAATATATAAACAATCTTATAACAAAGAGGCAATTTGGCAAGAAGAAATAATAATTCTAAATATATAAGCAATCAGTATATAAAACAAACCCAAATATTTAAAACAAATATTAATCAACCTAAAGAGAGAGATAGATGCTAATACAAGAATGGGCAGACCCAAAAAAAAAAAAAAAATCAACAAACAGATGCATTGTATATCTTATTCTGTGAAGTGTCTGTACAGTTCCTTAGCCCCTTTATTGATTTGGTTATTTGGTTTTTTTGGTTGTTTTTTTTTTTTTGGTGTTATGGTTTTTTGAGTTCTCTATATATCCTCGAGATTAGTGCTCTATCTGAGGTGCATGTGATAAAGATTTTCTCCCATTCTGCAGGGTCTCTCTTCACATCATAGATTGTTTCCTTTGCTGAAAAGAAGCGTTTTAGTTTGAAAACATCTCATTTGTGGATTCTTGATTTTACTTCTTATACTTTAGGAGTCTTGTTAAGGAAGTCAGGTCCTAAGCCAATATGATGAAGATTTGGTCTCAATTTTTCTTCCATTAGACAGGGTCTCTTTTCTACTACCTAAGTCTTTGATCCACTTTAGTTGATTTTTGTGTAGATTGAGATAGAGGTTTAATTTCATTTTGCTACATATGGATATCCAGTTTTACTAGCAATATTTGTCAAATAGGCTATCTTTTCTACAATGTATGTTTTGGGCAGCTTTGTCTAGTATGTATCCATGTGTACCCTGAAAGTGAAGGAATGGCATGTAAACATGGAATAAAAAAGGGCAGAAATATCCATACTTATTTGTTAGATAAAATAGACTTCAATTCAAAAGTACTAAAAAGTACAGGTAACTGTATTTATCGTCTCTGTGTCTTCTACTCTGTGCCATTTGTTTATGTGTCTAGTTTGGTGTCAATAAGTTTTTGTTACTATTGCTCTGTTGTATAGTTTAAGGTCTGGATTGTGGTGCCTCCTGCTTCTCTCTGCCTGTTAAGGATTGCTTTGGTTATTCTGTCTTTAATTTTTCCAGAAGAATTTCATAATTGCCTTTTCTAGTTCTATGAAAAATGTCATTGGAAGTTTAATAGGAATGCATTAAATCTGTATAACACTTTTAGTAATATGGGCATTTTTACAATATTAATTCTGCTTATCCAAGAGTATGGGAGATATTTCCATCTTCTAAGCTCTTCTTCAATTTCTTTCTTTAGTGTTCTGTAGTTTTCATTGTAGAAGTCTTTCACCTCTTTAGTTAGATTGATTCCCTAGTATTTTTTTTTTTTTTTGAGGCTATTGTGAATGGGGTAGTTTTCCTAACTTGTCTTACAGTGGACTCATCACTGATATATAGAAATGCATTTGATTTGAGGATATTGATTTTATATCCTGCTACTTCACTGAATTTATTAATTAGTTCTAGAAGTTTTCTGGTGGAATTTTTTGAATCCTCTAAATACAGAATCATATCATCAGCAAATAGTGATAGTTTGAATTCTTCTTTTCCTATTTGTATCCCTTTAATTTCTTTCATCTAATTGCTCTGGCTAGGGTTTCAAGGGTTATGTTGAATAGAAGTGGTAAAAGGAAAGTTGACTGCATTGAACTCATACATTAAAAGAATAAACAGTCAACAAATAAATGACCTAACATTACATCTCAAAGCCATAGGAAAAGAAGAACAAATCAACAACAAAAGTGGTAGAAGACAGTAAATAATTAAAATCAGAGCTGAAATAAATGAAATTGAGAAAAAATAAACAATTCAAAAAATTGACAAGACAAAAAGTTGGTTCTTTGAAAAAATAAATAAAATTGATAAACCCTTAGCTACACTAATGAAGAGAAAGAGAGAAAACTTGTTTCAGGTTTTAGAGGGAATAATTTCAATTTTTCTCCATTTAGAATGATGTTGACCTTGGGCTTAACATAAATAGCTTTTATAATGATGAGGTATGTTCTTACTATCCCTAGTTCTTCAAGTGTTTTGAACATGAAGCACTTTGTCAAGTGCTTTTTCTGCATGTATTGAGATAATCATAAAATTCTTGTCTTTGAGTCTATTGATGTGATGAATTACGTTTATTGATTTCTATATTTTGAATCAACTTAGCATCCCTGAAACCCACTTGATCATGGTCACTATCTTTTAAATATGATTTTGTATGCAATTTGCTAGAATTTTATTGAGAATTTTGCATCTATATTCATCAGGGATATTGGTCTGAAGTTTTCTTTCCTTGATGTGTCGTTGTCGGGTTTTGGTAGTTTGGTAGTTTTGGTAGAAAAGAGTCCCCTCCTTTTCTATTTCAGGGAATGAGTTGAGGAGTATTGGTGTTAATTCTTCTTTGAAGGTCTTGTAGAACTGGGCTGAGACTCCATCTGGTCCTGGGTTTTTCTTGATTGGTAGGATTATGATGCATCTTTCATTGTTTGAAAATGATCTATTTAAATTGTGTACATCTTCCTGATTCAGTTTGGGTAGGTCATATGTCTCTAGGAATTTCTTGATGTCTTTGAGATTTTCTATGTTATTGGAGTATACATTTTCAAAATAGTTTCTAATTACCTTCTGTATTTCAGTCATGTCCATCTTGTATTACCTACTTCATCATGAATTTTAGTAATTTGAGTTTTCTCTCTTTCTCTTCATTAGTGTAGCTAAGGGTTTATCAATTTTATTTATTTTTTCAAAGAACCAACTTTTTGTCTTGTCAATTTTTTGAATTGTTTATTTTTTCTCAATTTCATTTATTTCAGCTCTGATTTTAATTATTTACTGTCTTCTACCACTTTTGTTGTTGATTTGTTCTTCTTTTCCTATGGCTTTGAGATGTAATGTTAGGTCATTTATTTGTTGACTGTTTATTCTTTTAATGTATGAGTTCAATGCAGTCAACTTTCCTTTTAGCACTGCCTTCATAGCATCCCAGAGATTTTGATACATTGTATTTGTGGTCTCATTTACCTCTAATAAATTTTTATTTCATCTCTGATTTCTTCTGCTATCCATTCATCATTCAATACCATGATTTTTAGTCTCCAGGTGTTGGAATAGCTTCTATTTTTTAATTTATCATTGACTCTAGTTTCATTCCATTATGATCTGATATAATGCAAGGTATTTGCTAAGAGTTCCATTTCATTCTTCATGTTTGGGATATTTTCTGATATTATGTCAGTGAATAGATTTGTGCATTCCTTTGGTTCGTATCTCCATGCTTTCATCTATTTTGATAAAACCTAAATTTGTTCTTTTCATGTTATCACATATTTCTTGGAAGTTCTCTTCATGGTTTCTTACCATCTTTCTGTGTGGTTGACTTTATTTTCAAGAGTATATATTTTCTCTTCATTGCCTGAGGTTCTGTCTTCCAAGTGGTCTAGTCTGTTGGTGATACTTTCCTGTTGCTGGCTCTTTGTGGTACCAAATCCGCGGATATTTGTCACTGCCTGCAGCAACAATTTGCGCGGGTCTTTATGGGTGGTGGACTGGAAACTGAGCTACTTCTATTTCTGAGCTACTTCCTTACTTGCTTACTTGTTTATAGAGGATAGAAGAAATGAGGCTTACTTGCTTTGAGAGGAGAGAGAGAGAGGCTTTGCTTATCGGAGAGAAAGAGAGACTTTGCTTAAGAGAGACTACACTTTCAGAGATCTTATCTTCTAAGTTCTGCTGCTTCTTCTTAAAGGTGCGTCCTGCATCCTGTGAACTAAGGGTGCGACTATCTGAGGTGCTTCCTAATGATGCGTCCCGCGTACTTCAATCTGCCTATCTGTGATCTGCAACCTAAAGATGTGTTCTCAGTTCTCCGCTCTGCGATCTGCCTTCTGCCGCTGCCCCTACTCACTGCTTCTATCTGCTTGCTGCTTCTTCTTCCTTTCTGCTAATGGCTTCTCTGCTTCTTTCTGCTAGCTGCTGCTCTTCTTCTTCCTTTCTACTGCCCACTTATATTCCCTCCAGGAGGCGGAGGGCGGGGCCACGCCAATTGAGATCAGGCGAGGAGCCAGCTGTCCAATCACGAGCAGGTCCAAGCAAGAGCACTCGGAACACCTGTGCACGGCGTACCTCCAATGTGATCAAAACAGCTTCTGGTTGGCTGCCAGGTGCCATCTTGACGAGTCCACATGGCATAGCCCCCAACACTTTCCATTGAATTTTTAATTTGGTTTACTGTTTCCTTCATTTTAAGGATTTAATTTCTGCCTCTTTATTGAAATGATCTTGCACTTCCTGTATTTTTTTTTCTGATACCATCCTTTATTTTGAAGATCAGTCTAACTATGTACCTTTTCACTTCCTTCTCTGACATTTTTTCTACTGTGTTGTCTATGGATTCTATTGTTGGAACATCTTGGTTTTTTTGAGGTACTTTGTTCCCTTGTTTTTTCATCTTGTTTTAGTGTCTTTTCATCTAGCAGTATGTATCTGAGGCAGTATAGTTTCCACCCTATAGTCTTATAGTGTCCCACAAGGCTTCCAGTATCTCACCTTTAAGGGGCAGACCAATACTAACACCACCCAATGCAAACAGTACACAACCTTAAACCAAATAGCTCCTATTAAGGCATCTACTCTTTTGTCACAATAAACAGAAATGATGTGTTCAATTATTTTCTACAATATAAACAGTAAGTTTGCTAAAAGGGTTTACCATTTCAAATGATGGACAAAGAGGGAATAGAAGTAGTGTAGGATGTGATGTTTATGAGAGATAAGAAGGGAAGATAGAGGTAAAAATATATAGTAAGAGTTATGGAGGAATTAATAGAGGTTGGTTGTTAGCATGAGAGATATGAGAAGAAGAATTCAGGGAGATGATAAATGAGAGAAAAAATATATGCATATTACAAAAAAGAAAGAAAATGGTAAAAATGTAAGAATACACAACAAAACTGTAATATACTATCCAAATATCCCATTCCTCAATAAATCGAAGCATCAAAAGTATTTGAATTCAAAGACAGTATAGAGTTGGGAGAGAGGGCAAAAATTTTTTTTTTTTTAAATCTCAATGGAAAATTGAACAATTGTTTCTGTTGGCTTTCAAAAATGTTCTCAGCTTCCCTTCTTTGCTGATAGGTGGAATTGTCTGAAGTTTGATGGTAGCTCCAATCTAGTGAGTGCCAGACTGTTTGGCTGAGCAAATTGATAGCAGGATGCCCACTCACCCTCTTCTAGTGTTCCCACCCATTGTAGCAGGCCACTTTAGTCCCCACATACTTCAGGTCTCACTGAGCTGGAGAGAGCATGGTTTTCTCCTTTCTTCAACCTTTGCTCCCCTTGGGGAACTGCCCCCAGTTTCTGGCTTTCCACAGTTTTGTCAAACTCAGACTGGCCCACAGAGATTCAGCTGTATTATAAAGGACCTGGGCTTCAGATTCCCCAGGCTCTGCCTTGTAGTCCAAGATCTCAATGCCATTTATTTTTTTTTTTAATTTTTTTTATTTTTTACTTTGATAGTTGTGGATGGAGAGCCTTTATTTTATTTGTTTATTTTTATGTGGTGCTAAGGATCGAACCCAATGACTCGCATGTGCTAGGCAAGCGCTCTGCCACTGGGCTACAACCCCAGCCCCCTCAATGCCATTTTAACTTGCAATGACACCACCAGGGATGTGCTCACACAAAGGAGAAACCCTGCAAAGATGAAGCAAGATGATGACCACTGGCACACCCAGTAGGAAGTCCTCAGATGCAAACTGACCTGCAGGTACCCTGACAATAGATCACCAGGCCCTGGCCTGCGTCCCCAGACTGAGGTGACTGTGCCCCAGGATGACAGCAGTGGCAGTGTTAAACCTGCAGGCCACTTGGCCCTGGACTCCCAGGCCCTGACTAGTGACCTAACATGGTGGTGGCCACATGTAACCAAACTTGGGAGTACCCTGACAATTGACTTCAGGCAGCAGCCAGCAGTGGGCATCAGGCAATATGAGGGCAGTGTTCTGGTGGTCTGTGGGCAATCGTAGAGTGGGTGTTGGGCAGCAGGCGATGGGCATGCCAAAGGCAGGCAAATGGGAAAGTGGCTAGCAGTCAACTACTGTCAACAAGCTATCTGCGTGCAAAAGGTGAGCGATATGCTGGTAAACAAGAAACAGCATTGCCTCTGCTTGAATCCTGAGTCATGGAGTGATAAAGAATGCAGTTTCCCTCTAGTCCACCATCTGGGATGCAGTCAACTGATTTTTAACAAAGGTTGTACAAACACACATAGGAGTAAAGATGTCTTTTAAATAAGTAATAATGTGAAGATTGGTATATCCACAGACAAACAATGAAAGCCAGACCCCTATTCCTCACCAGTTACAAGAATTAAATCAAAATACATGAAAAGCTTAAATCAGAAAGTATAAAACTACTACAAGGAAATAGAGGAAGTTCTTCAGGACACTGAAATGAGCAGGGCTTTAATTTTTCTTTTTTACCATACTCCAGAAGCACAGAAATAAAAGTAAAAATAGATCAATGCTTGCATTAAAAAACAAAACAGAGAAACGGAAAACAAACTTCTCCCAGCAAAATAAATGATTAACATTTATTTTGTGAAGGGAAAATCTACAGTATGTGAGAAAATATCTGCAAACTATACATTGCACATGGGAGTAACATTTAAAATATATAGGAATCTAAAATAATTCAATTTTTAAAATGTATAGCCTGATTTAAAAAAAGGACAATGGACTTATACAGATATTTCTAATAATCAGGGAAACACCAGTCAAATCTAGAGTAAAATATTACTTCATTCCAGTAATTATTGCCACTACCAAAAAACAAGTACTGATGGTTATGTGGAGAAAAGAGAGATCTTCTGCACTGTTGATATGAATGTAAATTAGTACAGTCATTTTGAAAAAGAGTACAGACGGTCCTTGAAAAATTAAAACATAGTATTGCCAACAGAGCTAGCAACCACACTCCTGGTTATATATCCAAAGGAAATGAAATCACTATGTTTAGAGACATGAGAGTCCCATATTCTTTGTAGCATTATTCACCCAAGAAATAGAGACACCTTAGTGTCCTTTAACTGAACAGATTTAAAAAAAAGCATGCTGCATATAAACAATGGAAAACACTTCAGGCATAAAATGTTATGATATTTTATTATTTTTGAATACATGGATGGAACTGGAGGTCATTGTTTTGAGTGAAATAAGCCAGGCACAGAAATACATGCACAATATGATCTAACACATATGGAGGATCTAAGATGGATATAATAGAAGTTGAGAGAACAATGGGGTAAACAGGCCAGAGACAGTAGGGGGAAGGGTCGATCAATGTATACTAAGTTTTAAATAGACATGAGTAAGAAATACTGGTGTGCTATGCACAGTAGAGTAATATAAAAAACAACACTTTGCTATATATTTCAAAAAGTTAAGAGAAAGATTTTTAAAGTTTTTTATCATGATAAATGAAAAATATTTGAGGAGAGAAATGTTTGACCTGATTTAAATCTGGTGTAATGTATGCATGTTCAAAGCATCACATGATACTGAATAAATTTCAGTTAAAAATAAATGTGCTAAAAATAAAAAAGTAAACCTTAATTATTCTAGTATTAGGAAAGATTTAATTGTCCAGTTAGTATTTCCTTCACCCTTATTGTATTTCTTGGTTGTTCTTTTATTAAAAAAACATTAGTGTGTTACAGTGATACATAATAATGGGGTTCATTTTGACATGTTCATAAATGCATTTAATAAAGTTTTCCTAATGCCAATCCTCAGTACTTCCTCTTTTGTTCCCCTCCTCCCTCATACTGGGCCACTTCTTATACTATATTGATTTCCCTCCTATTTATTTTATCATTTTTATTTTTCTAGTGCATTATAGTTACATATAAAATTGGAGTGAATTGTGATATATTCATATGTGCACATAATAAAATTTGGTCAACTTCATTCCCCAGATTTTCTCCATTTCCTCCCTTCTTCTCTCCTCCTTGCTCAACCACTTCTACTTTACTGATTTCATTTTATTCCCTTTTTTATTCCTTTTTTTCTCTAGCTTTCATGTGTGACATCAACTTTTGATTTTTTGAGTCTACTTTCACTCTGCATGTTGATGTTCACATCTATTCTTTTACAAAAAAAATTACACTATTTCATTTTTATTTGTGACTGAGTAGAATCCCATTGTTCATACATTCTTTACCCATTTATCTATTAATGAGCACATGGACTTGTTCCATAAAGTTGCTATTATGGTTGTGCTGCAAAAAACATTGACATGCATGTATCACAATATGGTGATTTTAGTAATTTTAGATAAAATTAAATAATGACATAAATGAGTCATAGGTATTTTAAGGAATGTCCACACTGCTATCCTATTTGCAATTCCACCAGAAATGAGTAAGTATGCTTTTTCCCCACGTCCTCACCAACAATTGTCATTATTTGTACTCTTGATGATTTTTATTCTAACTGGGGTGAGATGAAATCTTAGTGGTTTCAATTCGTATCTTTCTGATTACTAAGGATCTTGAACTTTTAAAAAGAATTCATTGGTTATCTGAATTTCTTCTTTTTAGAAGTGCCTTTTCAGGTCTTTTGCTCATTTTTTAAACTGGGTTATTAATTTTTAGGTGTTGATATGCTTTTTGAATTTTTTTATATATTCTGATTATTAATCCCATGTTGAAAGAGTAATTGGCATAAATTTTCTCCCATTATGTAGGCTCTCTTTGCAAGTTTTGTTTCCTTTAAAACTTTTTGATCTAATGTTATCGCATTTGTTGATTCTTGGTTTTATTTCTTCAGTTTTAGGAGTCTTATTAAGGAAGTTAATAATTGTCTGTGCCAATGTATTAGCGTGTGGTCCCTATGTTTTCTTCTGGCACTTTTACTGCTTCCGAACATTCCTAGGTTTCTGATTTACTTTCAATTGAATTTTGTGCAGTATGATAGGAAGGGATCTAGTTGCATTCTTCTACATGTGGATACTCAAGTTTTCCCCGCACCATTAGTTGAAAAGGCTATAATTTCTCCAAAATGTTTTGGATCCCTTTGTGAAAAATCAGATGACGTTTATGTTTATGTGGATTTGTCTCTCTGTCTTTTAGTCTATTCCATTAGTTTTCCTATCTGTTTTCAATGTCATGCTGTTTTTGTTACTATAGATATGTAGTACAACTTGAGATCAGGTATTGTGTGGTCTACAGCCTTGCTGTTTTTGACTGGGATTGTTTTGGATATTATAGATCTTTTTTTTTTTTTTCCTTTCATACAAATTTTAGAACTGATTTTTTCCACTTCTGCAAAGAATGTTATTTGTGTTTTGATGGGAATTGCATTGAATCTGCAAATTGCTTTTGGTAACATTATTTTGGTAAAATTCATTATTTTGGTAATAATGCATTTTGACTATAAGTCTACATATTCATAAACATGTAGACCTTTTTGACCTCTTCAATTTCTTCACTTTTTTATAATTTTCAAAATAGAGGTCTTTTATCTCTTAGTTAGATCATGCCTATTTTTTGAGGCTATTGTAAATGGAATAGTTTTATTAATTTCTTTCTTGGCAGATTTATTATTGAAGTACATGAAAGCTTTTGAATTTGAATCATTATGCATCCATTTAAATTTCCTGAATTTGTTTTTCAGACCTACCATTTTGTGGTGAAGTTTTTGGGGTCCTGTACTATAGAATTATGACATAAGCAAACCTAAATACTTTGACTCTTTTTTTTTAATGTATTCCTCTAATTTTCTTCTCTTTCCAGACTGCTCTGGCTAGAGTTTCAAGAACTTTATTAAATAGGAGTATTTAGAGTAGAGATCCTTGTCTGGTCCTGTTCATAAAGGAAATGTTTTCAATTTTTCTACATTTAGCATGATTTTGACTTTGGGCTTGTCATGTATATCCTTTATGATGCTGAAGTAAGTTACTTTTATCCCTAGTTTCTTGTGAGTTCTTAACATGAATTGGTACTAAATTTCATTAAAGCTTTTTCTGCCTCTATTGAAATGAATATGTGACATTTGTGGGAAGAGTTATATTTATTATAGCAAGGGTTATATTTATTGACATATTTATGGGAAGAGTTATAGTCCCATAAATGGGAAGAGTTATATTTATTGATTTACATTTATTGAGCCAGCCTTATATTCAGAATATCTAACTTACTCATGGTGTACAATTTTCCATGTGTTCTTAAAATGTGATTTATTACAATTTTATTAATGATTTTTGCAACTATGTTTATCAGAATTGTTAGTCTATAGTTTTCTTTCCTTGTTTTTTCTTTATCTCATTTTGCTATCTAGGTGAAATTGGCTTCATAGAATGAGTGTGGAACCATTCCCTCCCTTTCTATTTTATGGAATGATTTGAGGATTTGGATTAGTTGTTCTTTGAAAAAAACTAGTAGAAATCATTTGAACATTCTTCTGATTCTGAATTTTTATTTATTGGAAGGCCTTTTATTACTGGTCTGCTTTTGCCTTCTATATCCTATTTCTTCAATTTGAATAGGTTATGTACATTCAGAAATTAGACAATATATTCTAGATTCTCATGTTATTGAAATATAATGGTCTCTAATGATCCTCTGAATTTAAGAAATGTCTGTGGGTATCTTCTTTTTCATCTGTGCTTTTGTAGAATTGGATTTTCTCTTTCTTTGATTAGTTCGAATGGGGTTTCATCAATCTTATCTATTTTTCCAAAGATCCAAATCTGTGTTACATGGATTCATTGTATTTTTTATTGTCTACTTCATTAACTTTAGTCCTGAGCTTAATTAAGTTCTGTCTTCTGTTGGTTTTGGAATTAGTTTTTTTTTTAACCTGTTTTTCCATGGTTTTGATATACAGCATTACATTATTTATTTGATATTTCTGTTTTTTTTTTTAATGTGGGTACTTAATGCTATAACCTCTTGTCTCAGCATCAGCTTTACAGTACACCAGAGATGTTGTATGTTGTATCACTGTTCTTATTTTATTCCAGAAAAATTTTATTTCTCCTCTCATTTCTTCTATGATTCCTTCCACATTTAAAAGAGTATTATTAACTCCCTATGTGTTTGTGGTGTTTCTACAATTTAATTTGTGCTCATTTCTAATAAATATATTATATGATAATATGCATGTGATAATATTGAAAATTTTTTTGTATTTGCCATGAATTGCTTTGTGTCCTAAAATATATTCTAATTTTCTAAATGTATTATGAGATGCTCAAAAGTAATTCTATTCAGCTGTTTTCTGGGTGAAATATTTTATTGATATTTGTTATAGTACCATTTAGATCAAGAGTGTCCTATTTGACTTTTTGTCTGAATTATCTGCATTTTGTTGAAGAGGATATGTCAAAATCACTGGGATTTATCTGGGACTTAAGTAAAGAATTTTTAAAAATGTAATTAAGTACCCTGACAGTTGTGGCATACATATTTAATATTATTATATCTTCTCATTGGATCGTTCCCTTTAAACATCCAAATTTTCATGTTGCTTCTGATTTTTTTCTTGGGCTGTGCTTTTTTCTCAGATATAAGAATAACTATTCCACCTTGTTTTTGATCTCCACCTGCATGAGGTATTTTTATCCATTCTTTTACTTTCAATCTCTGGATATCTTTGAAGACTATTCTCTTGCCAATAGCATATAATTGGCTCTTGTTTTTAATCTATCATATTAGTCTTTGACATTTAATTGGATAATTGAGATCATTTATATTCAGTTATTGTGGATAGATTTTTATGAAGTCATGTTTTGGTATTTTTTAATAGTTTTAATTCATTCTTAATTTTCATTTGCATAAGTGCTCTTCTGGAATGCTTCCTGCATTTGAGGGCTCTGTTTTTTATTTATTTTTTTGAGTTCCTTGTGTAGTATTTGTTTAAGTATTTTCTGTAGTGTTGGTCTAGTAGTAATGACATCTTTTAGTTATCCTTAGCATAGCAAGTTTATTTTTCTTTTTCATTTCCGAATGATAGGTTTGCTGGATATAGCAATCTTGGCTGGCAATCATTTTCTTCACATCTTGGATTATCTCATTCCAAGTCTTCCTGGCTACTAGAGTTTGAGTTGAGAAGTGTGATGTACATTTTATTGGGCTGCTTCTAAATGATTTCTGATATTTCTTTCTTGTGAGTTTTAATATTCCATTGTTTTGCTCTGTATTTAGCATTGATTATAGTGTGTCTTGGAGAGGTTCTTTTTTGATCTTATCTATTTGAGTTTCTGTATGCAACCTATATGTGGATGTTTCCTAAGGTTTGGAAAATTCTTTGTTCTTATTTCACTGAATAGTTTCTTTTTAACTTTTTAAAAAAATTGTTCTCTTTAGATATACATGATAGTAAAGTGTATTTTGACATATTATACATGCAAGAAGTAGAACTTATTATAATTAGAATCCCATTTTGTGGTTGCACATTATGTGGAATTTCACTGATTGTGTAGTTATATATAAACATAGGAAAGTTATATCTGATTTATTCTAGTGTTTTTTTTCTAAGCCCATTTCCTCTCCCTTCCCTTCATTCTCCTTTGTCTAATTCAATAAACTTCTATTTGACTCCCCACACACCCCTTGTTTCATGTTAGTATCCACATATGGGAGAGAATTTTCAGCCTTTGTATTTTGGAATTTGGCTTAGTTCACTTGGCATGATAGTTTTCAATTCCATTCATTTACCAGCAAATGCCATAATTTTATTCTTTTTTATGGCTGAGAAATATTGTTGTGAATACACACCACATTTTCCTTATCCATTTGTTCTTTGAAGGACAACTAGTTTGGTTCCATAGCTTTGCTATTGTGACTTGAGCTGCTATAAACATTGTATATGATATAAACATACTACATTATATGTAAGCCCTTTGGATATATACTGAGAAATGGGACAACTGGGTTACATGGTGGTCCCATTCCAAGTTTTCTGAGGAATCTCCATACTGCTTTCCAGAGTTGTTGCACAAATTTGCAGTCCCACCAGCAACATATAAGTGAATCTTTCTTCCCGTATCCTTGCCTACATCAGTCTTACTTGTATTCTTGATAATTGCCATTCTGACGGGAGTAAGATGGAATCACAGTGTAATTTTAATTTGCATATCTCTAATTGCTAGAGATATTGAACATTTTTTCATATTTTTTACCATTTGCATTTCTTCAGCAAAGTGTCTGTTAAGTTTCTTTTCCCATTTATTGATTGGGTTATTATTATTATTTTTTGGTATTAGGTGTTTTGAATTCTTTATATATCATGGAGATTAATGCTCTGTCTGATGTGCAGGTGGCAAAGATTTTCTCCCATTCTGTAGGCTTTCTCTTCACTTTCTTGATTGTTTTCTTTGCTGTGAAGAATCTTTTTGGTTTGATACCATTCAATTTATTGATTTTTAATGTTATTTCTTGAGCATTAGGGGGTCTTGTAGAGGAAATAGGCATAGTGTCTCTGGTCTAATGTCTAAGTTCTTGATCCACTTTGAGTTGAGTTTTGTGCAGGGTGAGAGTTAGGGATTAGTTTTCTTTCTACTATATATAGATTTCCAGTTTTCCCAGCACCATTTGTTTGAAAAGTCTCTCTTTTATCCAATGTAAGTTCATGAAATCTTTGTTTAGTATGAGATAACTGTATTTATGTGGGTTTGTCTCTGGTTCTTCTATTCCAATTGTCTTCATGTCTTGTTTGTGCCAATACCATGCTTTTTTTGTTACTATACCTCAATAGTATAATTTAAGGTCTGGTATACAATACCAGATGCCTACTGCTTCACTTTTCTTATGAAGGATTGCTTTGATTATTCTGGGTCACTTCTTTTTGCAAATGAATTTCATGATTGCTTGTGGGAAACCATCCTTATTTAGCAGAATCAGACTAGGTTGAACCATGGAACACAGATATCTGGTTCCCAGGAACTGCCAGGAAGCATGTGGTGCTACATGGAAGTGGTTCCCTGTCTCCTTTTGGATTAGTTCCCCTAAGAGAATGGCTCCCCAACTCCACCCTATCCTGTCCATCACAGAAGAAGATCCTCCCAGTCTTGCCCTTTTAACCTGTGTGTTATAAATAAAATAGAGTTGAGCTGCTCCATGTTGTTAGAGGCCAGAGTTGGTATGGCCAGACCTGTCATGCCCCCTCTCATTTAAGAGGAGTATTGGCTCTTGTGTGTTTATTGATTAGATAAGTTCATGGGCAATTGATTGATAAACAGCCAACATCATCCTCTGGCAGTTAACCCTTTTCTCATCTACACGGGATGTGGCTGACAGACTCCTGTAGTTGCTCTTTCAATTTCTATGAAGACGGGCTGGGGATATAGCTCAGTTGGTAGAGTGCTTGCTTCGTAAGCACAAGGCCCTGGGTTCAATCCCCAACACCGCAAAAAAAAAAAAAACCAACAACAATTTCTATGAAGAACATTATTAGAATGTTAAAAGGAATTGTATTAAATTTGTATAGTGCTTTTGGTAGTATGGTCAATTAGACAATATTAATTCTGCCTGCCCAAGAACATTGGAGATCCTTCCATCTTCTAAGGTCTTCAGTTTCTTTCTTTAGTATTCTGTAGTTTTCATTATAGAGGTCTTTTGTTAGATTGATTCCCAAATATTTTATATATATAGAGAGAGAGACTATTGTGAATGTGATCATTTTCCTGATTTCTCTTTCAGCTATTTCATTATTAGTATATAGGAATGCAATAGATTTTGGGGTGTTAACTTTAATTTGTTTATGATTTATAGAAGCTTTCTCATGGAGTTTTTTGAATCTAAATATAGAATCATGTCATCGTCAAATATAGATAGTTTGAGCTCTTATTTTCCTATTGATATCAATTTTCTTTCTTTCTTTTTTCTAATTGCTCTGGCTAGAATTGCAAGGGATATATTGAATAGAAGTGTCAAAAGAGAGCATCCCTGTCTTGTTCCAGTTTTTAGAGGGACTAGTTTCAATTATTCTACATTTAGAATGATGTTGGCCTTGGGTTTAACTTACATGACTTTTAAAATGTTGAAGTATGTTCCTACTATCCCTAGTTTTTTCTACCGTTTTGAGCATGAGTGAATGCTGTATTTTGTCAAGTGCTTTTTTGTATCAATTTAGATAATCACATGATTCTTGTCTTTAAGTCTATTGATGTGATGAATTACATTTATTGATTTCCATATGTCAAACCAACCTTGCATTCCTGAGATGAACCCCACTTGATCATGGTACATTATCTTTATAATATGTTTTTTGTATGTGATTTGTTAGTATTTTATTAAGAATTTTTGCATCTATATTCACCATGGAATTGGTCTTTTCTTAGTGTGTCTTTGACTGGTTTTCGTAACAGGGTGATACTAGCTTCATAGGATGAGTTTGGGAGGGTTCACTCGTTTTCTGTGTCATGGAGTAATTTGAGGAGTATTGTTATTATTTTTCCTTGATAGTCTGGTAGAACTTGGCTGAGAATCCACCTGGTCCTAGACTTTTCTGTGTTGGTATGCTTTTGATGGCATCTTCAATTTTATTGCTTTAAATTCATCTGTTTAAATTTTCTATGTCCACCTGATTCAATTTGGGTAGGTCAGACATCTCTAGAAATCTATCCATGTCTTCATGATTTTCTATTGTATTGGAGTATACATTTTCAAACAGCTTCTGATTATTGTCTGTATTTCAGTTGTTTCTATGGTGATATTTCCCTTTTCATCATGAATTTTAGTAATTTGTGTTTCTCACCCCCCCACCTCACTCTCTCTCTTTCTTTTGTTGGTTTGACTAAGGGTTATTAATTTTATTTTTTTAAATAATCAACTTTTTATTTCATTGATTTTTTTTGAAATTTCTTTTGGTTTGTTTCTACTTCATTGATTTTGGCTCAGATTTTAATTATTCCCTGTCTTGTGTTGCTTTTGGTGTTGATTTGTTCTTCTTTTTCTAGTGCTTCAAGATATAATGTTAGGTTATTTATTTGGTGACTCTATTCTTTAAATGAATGAACTCAATGCAATAAACTGTCCTCTTTGAATGCCTTTATAGTATCCCAGAGATTTTGATATGCTGTGTCACTCTGAATAGCTTCTTAATGCCACTAGCCTGCATTTCTATACACTCTTTTATTCCAGTGATTCTTTAGTCCTTTAATATTGTCCCAGAGTTCTTGTATATTCTGATTTTTTTTTTCCTTTACTGGCTACTGAATGTTCCAAACAAAATATGCTATCATTGAGACCCAAGGTTCTGTTTGCTATATAATCTAGTCTGGTGGTGACTTTTTCAAATAAAATTTTTATTTGATTTATTGTGTCTTTCATTTACATGTGTTCTTATTTCAGAATCTCTATCAATCTCTATCACTTCATTAAAATGTTCTTTCAATTTTTATTTCATTACTTTATTCATTTTTTAGATCTTAACTCAATTATTTTAATCATCAAATTTTTAAAGTCTTTCTCTGCAATTTTGTCTTCTTCCATGTCTGTGTGTTCCTTTGTTGGGTGATTGTTACTTTTGCAAGGCAATTTTTTGCCTGTTTCCTTTTATTTTCAGAGATATTAGACTTCGGCATGTATTGAGATGAATTTCTCTTCCTCTTTTGTATGTCTTTTGGTATGTAGTTTTGTCTTCTATCATTAGTGCAGTGTTGTTTGCATCCCTTAGCTCCAATGCACAGGTTCAGTGTTACTTTCAACAACCAATCCTTCTCCATTTACGAATCTGCTGAGTTAATTCTCCCTTATGGAGTTTTTATAACACCATGGGATTTTATGAGCCTTTATTTTGAAATCTTTCTTTGATTTTGTTGTAGATGTCTGTGAGTGAGGCCCCTCCTCTAGTTGTTCCTATTTGGTCATTAGTTGGGGGTTTTGTCTCATCTTTCTTTTATGTGTTAAAGTATTGTTGAAGCTTTGGTGGGGTTAGTTTGTCTGTGTAGGAAGATGCAGTTTCACTTTGCTGACCTGTATATGTAGCTCATCTGCAGAGACTCTACTTTGTGAGTTTGTAGTGTACTGATGACTTCCCAGCACCTGTGAGAAAAAAGGGAAAAAAAACAACATCAACAACAATAGTGATCAATATACAGCATTAGAATAAATGTACAGTGCAAACTCTGCATACACTCATTAATTATTGCAAAAAGAGAAAGGATGAGTTCAGTGTTTGACAACAGTACAAACAATAAACACCTGTGAACTAAATCCAATATTAACCTAAACAGGAGGTGTCCATTATGCCCTCTCCAGTACCAATAACCACACCAACATGAGTGATGGGAGCTGGAATTATACATTGTTCTCAGATATAATAAAATTGCAATTAATTAAGAGAAAAAATGTGGCAGGAAAGCAAAATTGTTTAAAATATTCAAAAGTTTAAAAGGTAAATGCAAGAGGGAATTACCAAGTGATGGCTATAAAGAAGGAGGAGTAAAAAAACAACTAAAATAAATCAAGAGTGGGAGAAAGAAAACAAGCAGAGGCCGGTGCGGCCTGGCAAGGACCAGGCGGCGGCTCGCGGAGGCGCTTGTTGAGCGCAAGGCACGGACTGGGATCCCCAGTGGCCCGCCTGCCTGCCGGCCTCACTACCTTTCTCGTTCCCTGAGCGCGTAGAGAGTAGATCCGCCGCTCGGGCGGAGGCCCAGGACGACTTGGCGCGGAGAGCGACTGCGGGCGGGCACTGGGAGTGCGGGACTCTATAAGGCGGCGGCTCTGTCGGACCTGGCTGCCCGGCTCTCATGCGCTCAGCCGCCGCCAGCTCCTGAGTCTTCGGCAAGTGGTTGACCCGCACATTGCTTATCTTCTTCGACCTGACCTGGTGACGGCGCATCAGCTTCCCCTACCTCTACAACGTGGCTTCCATGATGCTCAACTTGCGCCTGCAGGCTTATTTTGAGATCCACTGAAGAGATTATTTTGAGATCTCCCTGATTTATAAAGGTGTCACCCCGTGGCTTACTGCGTCAAAGAACACAAAGCTTGAGGAAGGGAGAAGGGACGCTCAGCACTTGCCAGACAGAAGCAAAGGGGGAGGGAGTTGGTGAATGGGACAAACAATTATGTAGCCTTAAGAAAAGAACACAGAAGGGATATACCAGCAGATATACCTTTCTGGATGGGTAAGTCTGCGGTTGATGTATATGGAAATTCACAGAATAAGATGTTATCATTGGAAATGAAAAACGATCTGAGTGACACTGATCTCATGCTTCAAAATGGCAACGAAGAGCTTCCATATTTTAAGAAATCAATGGGAAGAAATTTAGTTCCCGCAGCTGCTCCAACCAAGGTCACAGATCTATTCTTTGCTCCTGCAGAAGAGCATCTTGCTGGGTGTTCCTAAGTGTCAGGGAAGCTCTGGGGAGGGACTCACTAAGAAGCGGGTCAGAGCCATGGACAGCCACTGAGAATAGTGCCCCAAAGGAGAGCCTTGGGTGTCAGGACGGCCAGTCCATCCAAAACTGTGGGAAATGGGAGTTCTTAAGGGTGAACCACCAAGTGCTCTTCACGAGGGACTAGGCTTGGAGTCAGAACTGTCTTGCCTGCATTCTGTGCTGCCTGTAACACAGCACTCCAGTCCTGAAGTACTCCTAGAGGATGAGATGAGATGGCAAGATGTGTTTTCCTTGACCATATAAAGCCTGTGTTTTCAAAGCAAACAACAGAATATAAGAAAATGCTTTCGTGTGTAAAAGGTACCTCAAATGGTCTGTAGATAACACTGGGGTTACTGGCTCTACAGCCTTTTCAATTAACAGATCCCTTATGCCATAGTTAAGGTACAAGCAGAACAATAAAAACAGATTAATTTTAAAAGTTGTTTTAGAATGATCTCTTTCCCATTAAGTCTGGATGTAGACAGCTCAGCCTGCTCAGATACTGTTTTGGTTTGTGTGACCAGGCAGAGAATAGGCCAAGTTCCCTCCCCCACCAAAACCTGATGAACGCAGAAGGAAAATTTTTAGCATGTTTTAAATTGTGCTTAAAACACACTGAGAGTTGGGAAACCCTTTCAGGTGATTATTGATATACCAGTTTAATATCAGATGAGCACATGGTGATTTAACATGAAATTCTTTATGCATCTTGAAATCTCTACCCACTCCAAAAGGCTATTGTCCCAGACATAATCTTGTCTCCTTAGCTAGTCTCTGATCACCTCCTGGAAGTGCATATTTGTAAAGTCTATCCACCGTATATTTATTAAACCTTCCTGAGCTCATGGCAAGCTGTTGCCATTTTTGCATCTCATAGAATAATTTTGGTCTGCGCCAAAATTTGATTTCTCACACTCCTTCCACTTGAAATACTGTTTAAAAGGAGGCCCTGTGGTGAAAGTTGCATTACATTTAATCGTCTCAAACTAGGAATCTTAGCAGTGTTATCCTAAGAAGAAAGGAACCGGAGAGACTCTGCTCTGGCTCAGATGGAGAGAGGCAAATCAAGAATCTCCTTTACAAAAGTCCTAAGAGTTGAGGTCTTTTACACTAAGGTTTTTCTGAAGTGACTTTTTTGTTGTTCACTGATAATTTTATTAATAAAGGTCATTTAAGAGTGTAAGTTTTTAAGGATTCCCAAGGCAAGACTTAAAACGGCTATTTGGGGGATAACTGATTGCATATATCAATCTATATTGTGTGCTAAATTATTATGCCATGTGCTGTTTTAGTGTTCAGGGAAAATGGAGAATAAAATCTGTTCTTTAGCATAATAAATGTCTTATTTTATGTGTGTAAAAAAAGCAAGCAAGTTTTGCTCTTGAAGGAGTCAGAGAGAAGAGGAGACATAAAGGAAACAAAAACAAGGTCCAAAGCAAATAAAAAGTTAAACATAGGGCTGGGGATATATATATAACTTAGTTGGTAAAGTGCTTACCTTCCAAGTACAAGGCCCTGGGTTCAATCCCCAGCACCACCAAAAAAAAAAAAAAAAAAAGTTAAACATAAATAAATAAACTAAAAAATGTGTCTCCCTAAATTCAAAAGGTGATGAATTATCAAATGCTTGAAGAAAGAATAGAAAAAAAAAAAAAAGAAAAAGGAGAAAAGTTATAAAAAAAGAAGATTATTTATCCAGAGTTCATCTTCAAAACTTGAAAACACACACATCTTTAATAGAAAAAGGAGAACAAATGAAATAAATAATAAGGAAAAGTGAAGAAACTTTCTCTCCTTATGTCAAAACAGTTGCAAGAATGGATTGGATGTTCACTGCTTATACTGTAACATCCTTCTTTCCATTTCTCCTTGGATGTACCCCTTTGGGAGAGCAAGGCCTTTGTGCTATTAAACCCATCTTCTTTGAGTTGTTCACTAATCTGTCAGCTGGAAAGGACTGGAATCAAAATTGCTTATAATAGTTCTCAGCTTTTCTTCTCACTGGTTTAAGGAAGGAGAGAATGTGTAGGGAGTGATATGAGTTTTGTTTGTTCAAACTAGGAAGATGCCCTCCCAGGATAGGCAGATGCAGAATTCTAAATGTGAAGTTGAACATCTGGATTTGGGGACAGGGACTTCAAGAACTTCACTATTGGGGCAAAGTGATTAACTCTCTGCCGATCTCATTGTAATCCACAGATATGGATTCCCCATGATCAGATCCTGAGTGTAAATGTGCCCACTTATCCAGTTTCTGGGTTCTCTCTGGTTAATCCCACAATACACCAAACCCAAAGGGAAAGTGAATTGCACTCTGTTCTATATCCCTATTTTGAGTCCTGTTGTGGGCAATCCCATTTGTGCTCACTTTAGTTGTGCCCTGCCAGGGGGACTCAAGGTCTTACAGCAGAATCATGCAGAGATAGTCGTCTATCTCTTGTTAAGAACTTCCCTGGCTCCTAGAGTAGAAAACCACCACACTGCTGCTTCAAGATGTCATTCACCCCAGCTCTCCTCTCTCAAGACAAGAAGAACAGCGTGCCTTCATACACACAACACAGCTTGCTATGTTGCCTCTGGGACACTCAACTTCAGATGCCCCTCTGTTCTACAGGTCCCCCTGTGTCAAATTTTTTTCACTATTTCAGTCAGCCTTTCTGTGTTTGTCTTTCTGCTCCCCCTCCCTGGCAAATCAGTGCCATGGCTTTGTTGACTGGATTCCTGAGGTATTGTTTCCTGTCCTGTGATCAAAGCACTCACATTTCTGTATCTCTATGATTCTGATATTGAATTTCAGTGAATTCCCTCCATCTACCTCACTGTCAGCTGTATTTCTGCTCCTTAAATCCTGTTCCATGGAGCAATCGTAAATCACACCCTTCTTCTACTTTGCCATCTTATCACCCCAATCATGATTATTCTTGCATGATCAGACTGCACATTTATTTTAGAACTTCTTGGTTTGTTTAAAAGTGGTGCTTTTATTGGGGTCATATTGAAATTATTGAGTAACTCAGAAAAGTGATAATCTTATGATATTAAGAGCTCTAATCTAAGAATATGCTATGACTTCATTTCTGTGTTCTTTAGTAATTTGTGAACAGGAGAATAATTTTATTCAGATCTTGTATATGTAAGTTCATATAATTCCTAGTAATTATATTGATATTATTTTGATATTATAAAGTGACTTTCTTCCCCTACCTTCTGATTGATCATGTTCACACTCATTTATCCTTCTCATTTCTTTTAAAATTTGTGATAGCTTTTTTTGTTGTTCTTACTGTACTCTCCCAACAAGTAATAATTTTATCTCCAAATAGCTTTATTTAGTCCTGTCCAATTTTAATGTTACTAGCTCTTCTTTCACTGAATTTATCTACTAGTACTTCTGTAATAAACTTTCAAGGCACAGGCAAAAAAGGGTATTCTTTTTATGTTAATGAGGTTATATTTCCATTTAATTTTGTTTGAATCTTTTCTCAAATCTATCATTAATTTTTGTGAACAGAGGCAAAAAAATTAATAGACTTGACTTTTCAAAGAAATTTTAGGTTTATAGAATTTTTTTAAACGGAAAAATAGACCTTTTTAAGACTGTATTGCAAAAGTTTCTTTTTTTCTTCATGATGTTTCTAATTTTGCTCTCATTTCTGTGATATATTTTTTCTTCTCATTCTTCCCTGAGCTCTGATGTGTCAAAACTCCATTTCCTATTATGTGCTATATTTCACCTGAAGATTTGTCTTCTGATCTTATTGAAAATGTTATTTTGATAAAAATTTAAAAGTTATTTCTCTAACATAGATCACAGTTTTCACTGGTAACATGGTAATAGTTTGTGTGTCGATATATTATGTTTGGCTTTTCTTCCTTCTTTATTTTCTTCCCTACACATTCTTATCGTCTTCTTAAAGTATTTAATCTGGGATTTTAAAAACATGCTTTTAAAAATGAGAATATTTAAAAATGTCTTTTTGTTTGCAAATTATCTTTATGAAGATAGGGCCATGCCTGTGCTCTAGTAGGGATTCTTCTCATGACTCATTATGTCTGTAAGAGAATCTTTTCCACCATTACTTTTCCATTACTCACTGATATTAACTTTATAAGGCAGGTTTTTTCTTTCCCCGTCCACTTACAGTCTTTTACCATTCTGGCTTGTTTATGTGAATCCCTATGCAGTACCTTCTTTATTTTAAAAAATTTCCTGGATCTAGGAAGTTCTCTTTACTTCATTCTGTCTCTGTTGTTTCACACTAGATATCATTATCTTGTACATCACTCTTCGTCTTCTTAAAAGAATTAAAGCCTGATGCTTCGTCTCTGCTGTTTTCCAGCATTCTTTCTTGTGTCAACCTGTACCCTATTTGACCTTGGCATATGTATAGTTTCTGTTTGTAGAGAACTTTTAGTTTCACTGAAGATGGAGTTTGCATTTCTGTTTCTCTTTGTTATTTCGAATTATTTCTAAGAAGGAGAGATTAACTTTTCAATGTACAGTTTCAAAATAAGTAAGCTATATTATTTTTGAAATTCAATTTTTCTAGTAGTTCTTCATAATATCTATCAAGTATAATTTTATTTTTGCTCTTTAATTGCTCAGTGTTGACTGAAAGAAATATTTTAAGAGTGAATAAATTTAACTCTTAGAAAACATAAAATGATTCTCTAGTTGACAATAGCAGGACAGTTTGAAAGAGGAGGTTGGAGGTGGCCAGAAGAAATGTGTTAGAAGGAGGGAAAATAAAAGATTGATGTTATGTTGTTTTCATTCCAAGATTAAGCTAGGGGTTTGTGTGTATGAATCATATATTTTATTATAGTAGCTTTATAATTTTATATTATATAATTTGTTTTATCATGCTTATTCAAAGCTGTACAAATAAGAATAAAAAATAAGTCTTTACTTTCAGTTAAACAAAAATAGTTTAGACACTATAAAAGTCACTATCAAATAATAATTTAAATGCAGTTCTCAAGTGTCTCATAAGTTCAGCTCTTCAGATGAGTACAAAAATTATCAGATGTTATCCTGATGAAGTTATTAGATTGGTTAGTCTAATAACTCAATGATTAATGATTGAGTTATTATATTAATTACTAATAATTAATATGATTAGTGATAATCATCAATGACTAATAATAGTCATTATTACTTTTATTGATCTTTCTAGTTAGTAAATTGGAGTGTTAATTTCAAAGGAAAATGAAAAGAGGATTTTGCCAAAGTATATCAAACTTTATTCATAATGTCTTAGAAAAGTTTACTTTTTATTGTGACTTGTATATTTGAGGTATGACTCATTTGCCAGATGCACATATTGCAAAATATCTTTTTTCAGTGTGTGGCTTGTCTTAATTCTTTTAATGGTATTTTTAATGAATAGAATTTCTTATAAAAAAGTTCTAATTTAATTTTATAATAGTTTATCACTTCTTTTATGATTAGTGCTGCTTCATGACAATGCCAATACAAATAATTATCTGGCATATGATGGTAGCTTTGTTATTTGATTCATGTTATTGGAACTACATAATTCCAATTTATTATAAACAAATTATTGATACAGTAAGAAGTTATGAATTTCTTGATTTTATTGACTGTAATACATAAGTAAGCAACTGATCTCTACATATTGCTCTGAACGTTTTTGTCAAACATTCAATATTTATACTTACCTATAATTTTAGATAAGTAAGTACTAGAAAGTTTTTACCTATCATGACTCAAAATCCTCCTTTTTGAGATATTGTTAATTGGTACCAGCACTTTTTTGTGATACTTCATGTGTTATCTAATATTTCCTGTATCAACCAGTTCTCCACTCAGAGATAACTTTCATCTTCCTACTAAATCTTTGCTTTTAAAATGCATCACACACTTAAGGGAGAGAAAGGAGATAGTTCTGAGGTGATAGGGCAAGACAATTAGTAGGCACTAAACAAAGAACTGGAGTTTAGAAGTGACTTCAAGATTTTAAATGATTTAATGAACTCTGAGACTCAATCTGATTAAGAATTGTGTGATTACTGAGCACAACTGTTAGAGAATGTTTTCTTGAGGGTTTTACACTTTAAATAAGAGTCAAGAAGCACAGGGGAAATTAAGGTATAGAATTATTAAGCTTATACAGGAAAGTTTACAAAGAGCAATATCAGTGGCTACAGAGTCTGTTGGGCTAAGGTTTAAAGAAAAGTCTTATTGTTTATTAATTTTTAATTCATTGGTACAGGTATATAATTTTATTGAAGTGAAGGATCAAAATAATATATTATAGGGTTAATGATAAACTGGGATAGTTTCTATGGGTAAAATAAACTTTTCTTTCTGATGCTTGGCATATGTAAGTGATGATATGAGGGCTGTTAGCACATTAGTAAAAAAAAAAAATTGAGATTTGTATTTGTATTGAGAAACTTGTGTTTAAACATGAAAAAAGTGATACTTAGGCTGTAGGAAAAGATTGGCAATGAAGAAAAGTGTTTTTATATTCACTTGAGAGTGCTGTCTACTCTGGAAGATTGCCACTTTACATTTTGCCAACCATATAAGAAGCTGCTCTTAGAAACCCCGAGCTACCTTCTGCACTATTTCTAAGTAGTCAGACAGTGCATTGCTGCCCTTAGAGATCAGTTTGGCTGGAAATTCTCTCAAATAGCCTGCTTACTTTTTAAAAACACAGATAAATAAGAAACACGGTATCTAATAAAAGGAAGAGATGAGTTAAGAAGAGGTTCAAGGAAATAAGGGAAGATAGGCTAGGAAGATGGGGCTCAGCCTTGGAAGAAAAGAAATTATAAATCAGACAAAGAATGGAAAGCAAGAGAAAATGCAGTAAAGAAACAGCTACAAAGACATGTAAAGATCAAAAAAAGGAGAAAAAATTACATTAAATAGTATCAATCTCCTTAGATAGTAAGGAGACTTGATGGTTGAAAATTTAAAAAGTCTCAGTAATATTTTTGAGAAGAGTGAAGATAACATAATTTACAATTGCTATTTTGAGGATCGGGATAATCATTTTGTTGTTTGTAGAAGTAATTTGTGAAGAAAAAATACCAAAACATTTGAGTATTTAGAATGATTTCTGGAATTTGGTTTCAGAAACTGAATGATGGTGATATTTGTGGATAATAGCTATCCTTCCTAGAGATAAGAATGTGGTGACCTTCAGATTACCCAAAGTTCTGATTTTGGCAGCTCAGCAGAATTATTCTGGGACTTTCCTCAGGTTTCACAGAAAGCCTACTTTTTCATCCTCTTCAATCGGTTGGTAAATAATTCCTTGTATTACATCCCTCTATCTCTCGGGTACTATGTGATTTCTATTTCTTACAACTGAATTCTCATAGTACGAATATGTGGAAAAACAAGAAAATATGATTTCACTGAAGACAAGAGAAAAAAGTATTTTGTGGTAGAGAGGATTGTCAACTATGTTGAATGCTGACAGATCAAATGAAATAACATTTAAAAAAAACCACAGTTTACTAGAATGTGAGGAGGAAACCCAAATAGATGAGGTTGAAGAGAAAATAGAAAGTGAAGAAGTAAGAGAGAAATTGTACACATAAAACTTTTAAGTAGTTTTTTTAAGTTGCTACTTGTTTTTTGTTGTTGCTGTAACATAAAAATTCCAATTCCAATTGACTTAAGCAATAAAGAAAATTGAAAAGATCATGTAACTAAAAGAGTTCAAAAGTGGAGATTCCAGTTATATATTTTATGCATCTCTTAGTTCTCCAGTTCTGTACATTTTTTACACCATTTTTTACACCATTTCAGCTTTCAACAGCAAAATAATAATAGCAATTCTTACCTGTACATCTTTACAACATATAATCTAGAATGAAAGGGAACAAAAGTCCTGACATGCATCTATGATTGGAGCAACATAAATCAATCATAATATTCAAAGGAATTTCATGAACTGAAATTGCTGGTACCAACCATTCCTCCAAACAATAGCTATGTATAGGGTGGAGGATGTACAGAGGAGTGAATGAATGATTGAGGATCATCATCATAATCCTATTTCAGTTTTAGAGAATTTAAATTCCTCTAGACAAGCAAGTTTGCTTAAATATCATTCCCTGTCCTCCATTTTTTTTTGTTTTCTTTGTTTTCTAATTAATTTCCATAAATTGATTATATGTATATATATATACATATATATATATACACACACCCCCACACATATACATGTGCACTAGTTGCATATGCACATATGCATATATTATAAATATAAAATATTTTATTTGTAGACAGATATGTTTAATGGTCATTCTTTCCCTGCCCTTCTATCCTCACTCCTCCAATGCAGGCCATCATCTTTGCACAGGAGTATTATTGTGGCATCCTCTGTAAGTCCTTCAGACTTTTCCCTCTGTGATCCAATCACACTGCTGTCAGAATAATAATCCTTACCTAGCTTTTGTCATATTATTTCCTTTTTCACCACATCTGCCCAAGTTTCAAAGGCCTTTAGGCTAGGTACTCCTTGTATTTTTTTCCTTCTTCTATCCAGTATAAAAATGTTGAGTCCTGTCAATCTGGTCTTTTCTTTTTTCCAAGAACTCAATGTCATATTCCTTTCCACTCTTATGTGTTCAGCTCACAGTCCTCTTGCCAGAATGTACAAATCTGACCCTTTCATTGTATCAAATCACACTCATCCTTTAGAATTTTCTTTGATGACAGAAATTTTTTAAATTTACATAGCCACATGTAGCTATCAAGTCTTGAAACATGGTGAATAAAAAAATTATGTTTAAATGTTATTTAATTTAAATAAAAATATAAATAGATATGTGTGGCTTGGGGCTATCACATGAATCACAGATCTATAGGATCTATATCACATACCACACTTTCCCTAAAGTATTTATTGATTACTTAATCAGGTAAAGTTTATAGATATTCCTGCTTCTTGGAAGTCCTGAAGCTTTAATAATCCCTACAGCAATTTTTAGGTATTTACATGTTTTCTTACTTTGATGTTTTCACACTTACCCTGCTTCTCCATGCATCTTATTTTTCTTTCTTACTTGCAACATAGAGAGCATACTTTCACTATGTACTTGACTAAGATTTTAAGTTATTTATGGATAAGGGCATGCTTCTTCCCTACTAAAGCTAGATTAAAAAAACAAAAAACAAAAACAAGGATTAAAAATAGAGGAGCATTCTGCCAGACCCACCTTCCAGCAGGAAAGGGAATTCAAAATGGCAACTTTTTTCCTTGAGTTTCTCTGTATCCCTTGGATTTTATTCCACAGGCATCTGGAAGAACTAAAACATCATTATTATTATTTGCTTTGAAAAGACTATTTTCTTATACACAGGATTATAGGAGTTTATTACTATTCAGATGATAGTATTTTAATTGCTGTACTATGGTATGTTAAAAGTATCTTGTTACTTTTCTGAGTTACTGAAATGCATAATACTTTCCTTGAAGTGGTAGGACCATCTGATCTTAAGTGACTATTCTAAAAGATACTCTTAGCAATTACACCTAAAAGTCTTTTAATTTGAAGACATTCATCTTTTTAAGTGAAAAGTAAAGGGACAATGCTGCTGGTCAGAAGGGAAGTTAAATGGATTACTCAGTAATTCTGTACTACCCCACTTCTAAGGGTTGTTCAAATCCTCCAACATAATGCATGGAGTTTTCCCTAGTGATTAGTCCATAAGCAGTCCCTTGAAAAAAATGTAACATTCTCCTTTCCCTCCAATGGGAAATTGGCTTTCATTTATGCAAATGATGGCGCTCATGCTGGGGACCCATAAGGAAGCTCTGACACAACTGCATCAACAGAGATAATATACACCCCTCCACATGCCTGCTTTTCTTATTCATGAAACAACTTCAGCAGTCAGCAATGTTCATTTGCATGTTAACACTAGCAAATAATATGCGAAACACGTATGTACAACTTTTTAAAGGGGAGGGGAGCATGCCAGGAGGAAGACTAGGAAGGAGGAGGAGACCAGGACAAACAGTTAACAGTTAAGCTTACTTTTGCTTTCTAGACAATTAAAGTCTAGAAACAAAATCAACTTGCCAACCCCAAGTGAAAAGGAGTTACCATTTGCCTCCTGCCAGTACTGGCAACATGAATTCCTTCCAGTGTTTCTTAAACATGAATTTAATTTCTTTAAACTTGTTTGTATCAGTTCAAATAGTGTGGCTAATTCCTGTCAGTCTTGCCCCTTAAGATTAAATTGACTTTCTTATTTTCATCTTCATGGGTATTTCCTTTCTTTGCGCACACACACACACACACACACACACACATACACCCTCCATCAAGTAAATAATGTACTATATGTCATACATCAACATTAAGCATAACAACCAGATGGTTTGATGAGGTCAAATTCTATCGTATTTATAATGGCTACTTCTACACTATGGTATGTAAATCATCCTCTATGATTTAAATACTTTCACTTTTATTACATCATATGAATATAGGTGCAATAAGAGAATACAAAGTACTAATTTATTTACTTAGAAGCAAAATAATTTTGACTTTTTGGAAAAAAGGGGCTACTTTAAGAATAGTAGAGCAAGAAGGATATTTAGTTAAATCTTGAAAAAATTATCAGGAAAGTAAAACAGAACAACAATAAAAAAGTATACTAAAAAGACAGTAGTCAAAGACAAATCTGACATTTAAACCCCCTAATGGTACCCATGGCAACTCATTTGACATCTTGTTAAAAAAAAAAAAAAAGACAGAAAAATCTATTCTCTTCTATGCTTTCAAGGATAATCCTTGCTTCTTATTTTTTCTTCCTGGGAACCATGACAATTTTTTTTTTTCTCTTTTGGGACCATACAGAACTTTCTTTTATAATAGACCTAATAAATAATGGAGGGTTAATGTCCTTTAGACAACTAGCTGGGAAATTTGATCTTCCCAGAACACATTTTCACGCTTATATACAAGCACAGCACTATGTGATCTGAGTGCTGAAAAGCATAAGTAGGGCTAGTCGTTTTATATTTAGGATTTGTGCTACTTTACTATTCTCAGGTTGAATACAGCCGTAAGATGAGGAACATATTTAAATTTTTCTGTTGAATCCAGAATGTGCTAATCATCCTCCAGAAATTTAAATAGTTTCCATCTATTCTGTCATTTAGGTGTCTGTGGTATTTTCATCACTTGGGATTAGATAAAAATAGTAACTGTACATTGAAGTCATGACTTTCACTTTCTCATTTCAATCATAATTTCCACATTTAGACTTATTTTTAAAGAATTATATTGCAACATCAGGATGTGATTCTTATTTCAAAACTGACACCATGTGAGACTAACATGTGGGATAGCAAAAACTGTTTATAGGTAAAGCGTGGTTATTACTGTCCAATAGGCCTTACTCAAATTTTACATGTAACTTGCTTAAAATTGTTTTATTTTACTTTATTTTATTTTTTAAAGTGGAAAATGAGAGGACATTTTCACTGTTCTTTTTGAAAAAACTTCATTCTGAATTTCAAGAATAACAGTTTGCACTTAATTTTTAACTTTTGCTTTTAAGATAAAAATGGTCACATTAAACAACTATAACACTGAATAAGAATAGGAATTTCCCTTTTGTGTTTGGAGGAAAATTTCCAGGAAGATTTAATGTCTATATTCTTACTGCTCATAGCCTCACACAATTTTGAAATTATTTCCTGAAAAGATTAGCAATCTTTTAGCAATGAGGAAGGTTATTGAGTACTTATTCTATGCCACGCTTATTTACACAAACTATTTCTTATTCTCTAACGAATCCACAAAGTAATATTTTAGGCCCTTCTTATAGGTGAAACAAATATTAAGGACATAGTCCAGTGTCATATAATCTGTAAGCACTGAGCTAACATTCAAATTCAAGTCTATTTAAATTCAAATCCTGTGCGCCTTGTTGCTTTTTATTTTCTTTTACTCCACATCTTTTGTTGGTTGTGGTGGTTTAGACTTATTTCAATTTACTTCTTTCCAAGAATGAAATGAAAGGAATAGAAAAAAGAGGGCATAACTGGGGGTGGGAGGGAGGCAAGAAGGGAGGAATGATGGATTGTATAGAGGAAAATGAGGGGTGGGGAGTGGGGGGGAAAGAAAAATAACAGAATGAGACAAATTACCCTATGTATATGTATGATTATGCAAAAGGTGTGACTCTACTTTGTGTACAACCAGAGAAACAATAGTTGTACCCCATTTGTGTACAATAAATCAATAAATAAATAAATAAATGAAAAAAAAGATAAAAGAGGGCAAAACTGTTTTTCTGAATTCATGCCTGGAAAAGCAAGCCCAAACAGGTATGTGAAAATGAAAGTTTTCTCCATGAAAATGTCAATGACTGATTTGTCTTTTCATCTTTGATACCAAATGCATTCAATGTTTCTTGGCAGAGAATTGAATATTACTTACAACTTTGAAAATGAATAGGTATAGTGTCATGACAATTTGACCACTGAAAACAGAAATGTTTGTAATAATTATATAAAATAAGTACACTGTAAATGAAAGTGTGTTTAGAAATAGATATGGAATGTGCTGCTCAAATATATTTCTTTGGGGATTGAAGTTGACTGACAGCCTTAACTACTGCCTTTGTGTATTCACCACTCGTGGATACTGAGGTAACTACCTCACTGCTCTCAGTACTGTGGGGATAAGAGCATGGGCTTTTCCTGAAAGAAAAGGAAATTCTTTAAAACTTCCTAACTCCACATGGGCCTGTTTGAAACATTCTTGGTATTACTGATACTCTTTTTTTCCTTTTCCTTTTCCCCTGATAAGCTCTTCTCTCAATACATTTCTTCAAAATATTGTTGTGTTTTGGCATCTTCTTGTTGAAGGATTTGATGTGGCACATGATAGTTCACGTGGTTGACTGAGGAGGCCACACACTGTGTTAAATACGTGTTCACTTTCTCACAGCACTACTCTTTCTATCTTTTATCAATGTTATCCCAATGACCTAAGGAACAACAGATATTTTATAAAAATATATTGATGCACTTAAATCTTGGTCTTCATCAGTAAATGTCTTTAAATAATTATTTGTATAAAATCAAATTCTGTATAAAAGGATTAAGATATTTAAAGAAATGTCACAGGGTTTTTGAAATTCTCCACAGACTATTTACATAGGAATAGATGGCCAAGATGGGTAGGATAAAAATCCTGTAATCAAACTCACCAATAAATGAGACTTTAGCTTCAGAATTATTTGAACAATCTTCTGAGATTTTCCTCATTTGAACTTTAGAGCCAATATCCATTTTACCCAAGTATCACTCAGCACCTTCCCTACTGGGAACCATATTTCTAGGTAATCCAGTTAATATTTTTAACACTGGCCTATTAGTCACTAGTGTAATTCTTCTGCCAAATTCCTTTTAAATGGTATCCTTAAATCTAATGATCCTTTTCTACACTCATCACTTACAGACTGTCACTACTTTCACAGGCAGCTATTCCTCAACCAGATTCTCTTTTCCCTGAAGGACTGGGATAGGAAGACATAAATTTTCCCAGCATGAGGAATTGATTGGTTAGGTTGTACATCAGTCCAGAGAAGCAAGTAAGTCCATTTCTGTAACTATAAGTTTATAAGAGTTATACTGGCACCTGATAGGCACTATAGAATGGTGTCTCTAAAGTTACACAATCTGGTAATTCTAAATCCACCACTTTCTACTTTGTAACTTCAGGAAAGTTAATGATTTCTTCAAGTCTCAGTTTTCATTTGAAAATACCTATTTTTAATAGCTTCTACTCAGAGTTTATGTAATGGCTACATCTTGAGCTACATTAAGTATTTTAATTATTCTTGCATATCTACAGTCCACAATAAATGTTAGTAATTTTTATAATATGTTGTAACTCAAAGTCCCTGAAAATTAGTTTTCTCTGCCTAGTTTTTTCTTTCTTTAAAATACCTAAAAATGACTGTATATCTTCTTATAAATCAGGTTAATTAAGTTAAATAAACAAACTTAAAAAAATAGGTTTATAACTGAGGGAAGCCTAAGTAAACCTAACTTCACTTGCTTTTAGTTAACTTTAAAAGTCACTAATTTTACATAGCTGAGTAACTGTTAGTTTCCCACCAGCTTTTCTGCAGATAACACCTCTGACAAAAGTCACCTAACAGGTTGCAACTGTTCTGTGAAAGTTGCTTATTGCTTTTCTCCCTGGTTCTCTATTTTAATGATTAGTTGCAAGATTAGCTATATCTAGAAAAAGGAACTTTCTAATTAGGGACTGTTCTTTAGAGTTGCAGAACCAAGACCTTCAGAAAACAGCAACATGTGCACCAAAAAAAAAAAAAGCAGACAATTTGGAAATTTATGACCAACCCAGTACCCTGCCTACCTACCTACAACTGCTCAAAAATCCCTATATAAGCTTTACGTCAGCAACTTCTTAGCAAGATGCTTTTTTTTTTTTTTTTTTTTTTTTGTTGTTGCTGGGGATTGAACTCAGGGGCACTTTACCACTGAGCCACATCCCCAGCTCTGTAGCCCTGTTTTGTATTTTATTTAGAGACAGGGTCTCACTGAGTTGCTTTGCACCTCACCATTGCTGAGGCTAGTTCTTTTTCTTTCTTCCTGTCTCAGCCTCCCAAGTCACTAGGATTACAGGCGTGGGCCACCACACCCGGCAGCAAGAAGGTTTTTTAAAAGATGAAAGCCCCTATCTTTCATGGTCAATAAAGCTTTCTTTTCTCCCACTTGTTTCATAGCATTATTGGCTTTATCAAACAGAACTGGACTTCTCATGTTTATCAGTTTACTGTTTAAGTTACTTATTTAAATTCCAGATTTGCACAGCAGTTTTGTTTTTGCCTATTCACAAAGTGTATATTCACAAAGCGTATAAGTGTATATTCACCTACTTTAGTAAAAGAAGGTGGACTCTCGCACAAAGATATGGCAAACTATTGGTCTGCAGGTGTCTCTACCTAAAAAATAGGCCAAAGATGAGATGATACCTGGGATTCTGTGGTTCTCAAAATATGACACGTACAACATCTTTTAGTAATTATATCAACAGTGCAATTTTAAATACTTGGTATGTCTGTTACTTAAAATGAATTTAATGAGAAATATACGATTTGTCACTTTCTTGAATTTCTTATATCCTTTAAGATGTGTCCTGTTAACATTGCAATAGAATTTGAAGCATATTAATTTTCAAATATCATACAGAAATAGAAAGCTTTTTGATTGTGAAAAGCTACTTGTTCAGTTTTTGTGACATTAGAGCATAAATATTGGGTTGAGTGAGAAATTGAATTTAGTTACTGCACTTTCTTGGAGACCACAGATGTCTGTAACACCAAACAAAATTATCCAAGTACCCTCTCTTTGATCAAGACTGTTGGATAATAAGTTTGCTACAGATATTAGGTCAACAGGGTTGGGGTAAAGGGAGATCAAACTTTTCAGGGACCTTTAGAGTCCAAGTTTGTCTTTCCCTTCCCACTGGGAAGACCCTACTTCTTTGAATAGTCCTTTCTCATCTCATTTTTTTCCTCCATTTTTTTTTCCTTTCTCTCCTCTAATTCCATTTTTACCTGTTGGGACTAATGACACGTTAACTAACTCAGGCTGACTCCTTACTCCCTGGCCGGTGAGCAAGATCAAGTCCTCAAAGGCGTTTTCAAAGGTTAATGAGGATAAATTGGACCATTGTCAGGGATTGGTTAACAACAGTTCCACAAACGTGATCAGCTCCTGCTTGCCATAGAGTCCTATGGGACTTTCACCTGCGCGAACCCCCCATGCCTTGCTGACCTTTAAGCTGATTGGTTCCCGCCTAGCCTCCACCCCACATAAAAGCTGTGTGACTTCCTCAAAAAACGAGTTCCTGCTGTGACTGGTCTCCCTGACGAGTCTGATTATCCTCCGCCCGGAGGACTGGGGGGACCGTCAGTCGGCCCTACCTTTCGCGGTCAGACCTTGTTGGGGAGTGTCCCCTTCCCTTGTCACTGGTGGAGAAGAGCAAGGGGGCTTTAAGACCCCGACAGTTACCTAATCTATGGATGGAAAATAAACCTGCAAGCACTATCAGAATTGTTCTTTGGTAATCTGTACACAAGTTTTTCTGGGTCTTTATTTTCAATTTTTGTGTACTGGAGTTATTTTTGGGATTTCAATAAGGAAACTGAAAGGCAATAAATAAAAATAGTCATATTAATATTAAAATTGTATGTAGTTCTTGTTTTTATTACTGTGTATTATGGAAGAAAATACATAGAGAGTAGACAGAACAACATAGTGAATTATTGTATTATCATGGCTTAGCTTAAACAATCATCAACTTGAAAAGTTTTGTTTCAGTTATCTCCCTGTATTTTCCTTCTTATTTTGGTCTTGAAGTATTTTAAAGTAAAACTCTAAGTACTTCAATAGATTTATTTCACTCTTAAGTAGTCCAGTAGAGATTTTAGCAGATGAAGACTTTGCTGGCATTGCTGATGCTATTATGAAAAGTGGGAAATAGCATGGTATTTTTCTATATCCTATGGTAAGCTTTTAAACTAAGAATATTGTGTACAGTTGTGAATATCCTTGCTTTGTTCTCAAATATTGACTCAAGGGTTTGAATTTATTTATCATTCTAGTTGTACTGACATTTTAATGAGAAGCCTTTGAGACTATCTGAAATTCTATCAAAACCCTCCATGGGCTAGACACAGTTTTCCAATTTTGTTGTTATAAATATTATAATTTCATATCTGGAAATACATTTATGCAGACATAAGATGTAGCATGCAGCAAGTTTTTAGTTTTCTTTAAGATCTGAAGTCATTGCTAACTAGGCATTTTCAAAAATCCTTTCAAATATTTGCACCTCAAGCAGTGAGACATAAAGAAATTAGACAATGTCTGGAAGTATAGTGCAGGGGTAGAACATATGCTTAGCATGTGCAAGGTCCTGGGTTCTATCTGTAGCCTCCAGAAGAAGAAGGAGAAGGAGAAAGAGGAGAAGGAGGAGGAGAAGGAGGAGGAGGAGCAGGAGGAAGGAGAAGGAGAAGTTAATGTTTTACTCCTGAAGATGAAGGGGGAGAAGGCTGTCCTATAGGAGAAAGGAAGACTGAACATTTGTCCCAAGAAAGATGTCACTTATGAATTCTCAAGGTACAGTTAACTCAGACAATTCCCAATACTTGCAGATATAGTGACTGAATGCACAGCAGAAAACATATGTGAGGTTCTGACTTCTATGTTTTCTCTAGCATACATTGGTAGGATGTGTGCACAAGTCAGTAAATTAATTTTTGACCACTTCACTCATTCTGCAGAAAGAGATTTAGGACTTATATCCTCTAGGCTGATATATGTTAACTTCAACCACAGTGATGATAATGGTATTTTGTCTGTTCAGAGTCTTTTTCATTTTTTGAGGGCATGCATTTTCTCTCTTTTTCATATATTAATCTATTGAAATCTTAATGGATACAAATTTTTTACTGATTGATTCTTTTATTTGTCCTTATTTTTAATTGGTGCATTATATTGAACATATTGATGTGATTTGTTGTTATTCATACATGTACACAATATATTAGAATATGGCCAATATCACTCCCCAGCATTCCTCCCTTCCTCCCTCACTCCCTCCCACCCTTGGTCCCTTTTTCCTTTTGATCTCCCTTTGATTTTTAGGAGCTCTATCCCCACCTTTCTTTTGCTTTTTCCTCTCTAGCTTCCACATATGAGAGAAAACCCATGACCATGAACTTTCTGAGTTTGGCTTATTTTACTTAACATGATGGTCTCTAGTTCGACCCATTTTTCTACAAATGACATAATTTCATTGTTTTTTATGGCTGACTAAAACTCCATTGTGTATATATACCACATTTTCTTTATCCATTTATCTGTTGAAGGATACCTAGGCTGGTTCCATAGTTTGACTATTGTGAGTTGTGCTGCTATAAACATGGGTCTGCACATATCACTATAGTAAGATGACTAATTCTTCAGCATACATACTGAGAAGAGGTATAGCTGGGTTATATGGTGATTTCATGACAAGTCTTTTGAGGAACCTCCATACTGATTTCAATAGCACTTGTACTAATTTATAATCCCGCTGACAATGTACTAGTGTTCCTTTTTCTCCACAACCTATCCAGCCTTTATTATTATTTGTATTCTTGATGACTGACACTCTGACAGGTGTGAGATAAAATCTCAGTGTAGTTTTTTTTTTTTTTAAAGGACCTCTGGTTCCAGACATACTTTTTTTTTTTTTATTGTAAACAAATGGGATACATGTTGTTTCTCTGTTTGTACATGGCGTAAAGGCACACCATTTCTGTAATCATAAATTTACATAGGGTAATGTTGTTTGATTCATTCTGTTATTTTTTCCCTTCCCCCCACCCCTCCCACTCCTCTTTTCCCTCTATACAGTTCTTCCTTCCTCCATTCTTGCCCCCCTCCCTAACCCTAACTCTAACCCTAACACTAACCCCTCCCACCCCCCATTATGTGTCATCATCCACTTATTAGCAATATCATTCATCCTTTGGTTTTTTGAGATTGGCTTGTCTCACTTAGCATGATATTCTCCAATTTCATCCATTTGCCTGCAAATGCCATAATTTTATCATTCTTTATGGCTGAGTAATATTCCATTGTATATATATACCACAGTTTCTTTATCCATTCATCAATTGAAGGACATCTAGGTTGGTTCCACAATCTGGCTATTGTGAACTGAGCAGCTATGAACATCCATATGGCTGTATCTCTGTAATATGCTGATTTTAAGTCCTTTGGGTATACGCCAAGGAGTGGGATAGCTGGGTCAAATGGTGGTTTCATTCCAAGTTTTCTAAGGAGTCTCCACACTTCTTTCCAGAGTGACTGCACTAATTTGCAGCCCCACCAGCAATGTATGAGTGTACCTTTCTCCCCACATCCTCGCCAACACCTGTTGTTGCTTGTATTCTTGATAATAGCCATTCTAATTGGGGTGAGATGGAATCTTAGGGTGGTTTTGATTTGCATTTCTCCTATGACTAGAGATGTTGAACATTTTTCCGTACGTTTGTTGATTGCTTGTAGATCTTCTTCTGTGAAGTGTCTATACATTTCCTTAGCCCATTTGTTGACTGGATTATTTGCATTCTTGGTGTAGAGTTTTTTGAATTCTTTATAGAATCTGGAGATTAGTGCTCTATCTGAAGTGTGATTGGTAAAGATTTTCTCCCACTCTGTAGGCTCTTTCTTCGCATTGCTGATAGTTTCCTTTGCTGAGAGAAAGCTTTTTAGTTTGAATCTATCCCAGTTATTGATTCTTGCTTTTATTTCTTGTGCTATGGGAGTCCTGTTGAGGAAGTCTGGTCCTAAGCCGACATGTTGAAGCTCTGGACCTACTTTTTCTTCTATAAGATGCAAGGTCTCTGGTCTGATTTCGAGGTCCTTAATCCATTTTGAGTTTAGTTTCGTGCATGGTGAGAGACATGGGTTTAGTTTCATTCTGTTGCATATGGATTTCCAATTCTCCCAGCACCATTTGTTGAAGAGGTTATCTTTTCTCCATTGCATATTTTTGGCCCCTTTGTCTAGTATGAGAAAATTGTATTTATTTGGGTTTGTGTCCGTGTCCTCTATTCTGTACCATTTATCCACCTTTCTATTTTGGTACCAATATCATGCCATTTTTGTTACTATTGCTTTGTAGTAGAGTTGAAGATCTGGTATTGCGATACCCCCTGCTTCACTCTTTCTGCCAAGGATTGCTTTAGCTATTCTGGGTTTTTTATTCTTCCAGATGAATTTCATAATTGCTTGCTCTATTTCTGTAAGGTACATCATTGGGATTTTAATTGGAATTGCTTTGAATCTGTATAGAACTTTTGGTAATATGGCCATTTTGACAATATTAATTCTGCCTATCCAAGAACATGGGAGATCTTTCCATCTTCTAAGGTTTTCTTTAATTTCTTTCCTTAGTGTTCTGTAGTTCTCATTGTAGAGATCTTTCACCTCTTTTGTGAGATTGATTCCCAAGTATTTTATTTTTTTCGAGGCTATTGTGAATGGGGTAGTTTTCCTAATTTCTCTTTTTGAAGATTCATCACTTATGTATAAAAATGCCTTAGATTTATGTGCATTGATCTTATATCCTGCTACTTTACTGAATTCACTTATGAGATCTAAAAGTTTTCTGGTGGAATTTCCTGGTTCCTCTATGTATATAATCATATCATCAGCTAATAGGGATAGTTTGAGTTCTTCTTTCCTATTCATATCCCTTTAATTTCTTTGGTCTGTCTAATTGCTCTGGCTAGAGTTTCAAGGACGATATTGAAAAGAAGTGGTGAAAGCGGGCATCCCTGCCCTGTTCCAGTTTTTAGGGGGAATGCTTTCAGTTTTTCACCATTTAGAATGGTATTAGCCATGGGCTTAGCATGGATGGCCTTTATAATGTTAAGGAATGTTCCCACTATCCCTAGTTTTTCTAGTGTTTTGAGCATGAAGGGGTGCTGTATTTTATCAAATGCTTTTTCTGCATCTATTGAAATAATCATGTGATTCTTGACTTTAAGTCTATTGATACGGTGAATGACATTTATTGATTTCCTGATGTTGAACCAACCTTGCATCCCTGGGATGAAACCCACTTGATCCTCGTGCACTATCTTTTTAATATGTTTTTGTATGCGATTTGCTAAAATTTTGTTGAGAATTTTTGCGTCGATGTTCATTAAGGATATTGGTCTGAAATTTTCTTTCCTTGGTGTGTCTCTCTCTAGTTTAGGTATCAGGGTAATATTGGCTTCATAGAATGAGTTTGGGAGGGTTTCCTCCTCTTCTATTTTATGGAATACTTTGAGAAGTATTGGAATGAGCTCTTCTTTAAAGGTTTTGTATAACTCAGCTGAGAACCTATCTGGTACTGGACTTTTCTTTGTTGGTAGGCTTTTGATGACTTCTTCTATTTCATTACTTGAAATTGGTCTATTTAAATTGTGTATGCCCTCCTTGTTCAGTTTAGGCAATTCATATGTCTCTAGAAACCTGCTGATGTCTTCAAAATTTTCTATTTTGTTGGAGTATAGATTTTCAAAATAGCTTCTAATTATGTTTTGTATTTCGATCGTGTCTGTTGTGATATTTCCTTGTTCATTCTGAATTTTAGTGATTTGGGTTTTCTCTCGTCTTCTCTTTGTTAGTGTGGCTAAAGGTTTATCAATTTTTTTTATTTTTTTCGAAGAACCAACTATTTATTTTGTCAATTTTTTGTATTTTTTCTTTTGTTTCAATTTTGTCGATTTCAGCTCTGAGTTTAACTATTTCCTGTCTTCTACTACTTTTGATGTTGGTCTGTTCTTTTTCTAGGGCATACTTTTAAAAAATATTTTTTTAGTTGTTGATAGATGTTTGTTTGTTTATTTGTTTATATGCAGTGCTGAGAATCAAACCCATGCCTCTCACATGCTAGGCAAGTGTTGTACCTCTCAGATACAATCGCAGTGCCTCAGTGTAGTTTTGATTTTCATTTCCCTAATTGCTAATGATGTTGAAGATTTTTTCATGTACTTGTTGGCCATTTTTATTTCTTCTTTTGAGAAGTGTCTATTTAGTGTGTTTGCCCATTAATTAATTGCGTTATTTGAGTTTTTGGAAGCAAAGTTTTTTTGAGCTCTTTATATATTCTAATTATTCATCCTGTCTGAAGAGTAAATAGCAGAGATTTTCTCCTATTCTGTCGGTTCTCCCTTCACATTCCTAATTGTTTCCTTTGCTGTGCACAAGCTTTTTACTTTTATGCTGTCCCATTTATTAACTCTTAGCATTATTTTCTGAGCTTTACCGGTCCTATTGAGAAAGTCATTGCCTGTGCCTAAAAGCTGGAGTGTTGATCCTACATTTTCTTCTAGGAAGTTGCATAGTTTCTGGTCTAATTCTGAGGTTCTTGATCCATTGTAAGTTGATTTTTGTGCAGGTTGAGAGTTAAAGGTCTAGTTTTTTTCTTCTACATGTGAATAACCAGTTGTCTCAGCACCATTTGTTAAAAATGCTATCTTTTCTCCAATATATGTTTTTGGCACCTTTGTCAAGGATGATATGACTGCATCTGTGTGGGTTTGTCTCTGTGCCTTCTATTTGAAACTATTGGTTTATATGTCTGTTTTTATGCCAGTACCATGCAGTTTTTTGCTCCTATAACTCTGTCATATAATTTGAAGTCCAGTATTGTGATGCCTCCACCATTTCCTTCTGGCTTAAAATAGTTTTGGCCATTCTGGGTCTTATGTTCTTCCAAATGAATTTTTTGGTCTATTTTTTCTAGTTTTGTGAAGAATGTCATTGGTATTTTGATGGAGATTACATTGAGTCTGTATTGCTTTTGATAGTATGGCCATTTTAACAATATTAATTCTGCCTATCCATGAACATGGAAGGTCTTTCCATCTTCTGAGGTCTTCTTCAATTTCTTTTTTCATTGTTCTATAGGTATAATTGTAGATGTTTTTCACCTCCTTGGTTAAATTTCTTTCTAGGCATTTTACTTATTTATTTATCTTGAGGCTATTTGGAATGGAGTTGTTTTCCTGATTTCTTTTTCAACAGATTCATTGTTGCTACATAGGATAGTGATTGGTTTTTTATGTTGATTTTGTACCTGTTACATTTCCAAATTTGTTTATTAGCTCTATCAGTCTTTTGGTGTACTTTTCTAGGTCTTCTAGGTGTAGGATCATATCATCTGCAAACAGTGATAATTTGACTTTTGTTTTCTATTTTTATCCCTTTTAATTCTTTCTCTTGCCTAAATACTCTAAAATTTCTAGCACTATATTAAATAGAAGTGGTGAGAGTAGACATCCTTGTCTTATCCTAGATTTTAAAGAAAATACTTTCTGTTTTTCTCCATTTACTATGAGGTTGACTTTGGGTTTCTCATGTATAACCTTTTGATGTTGCGTTAAGTTTCTTCCATCCTAGTTTCTTCCATGTTTTTATCATAAATGGGTGCTGAATTTTGTTGAAGGTCTTCTCTGTATCTATTGAGATTGCTAAATGATTTTGTTCTTAATTCTGTTAATGTGATAAATTACATTTGTTGATTTGCATATATTAAACCATCTTTGCATCTCTGGAATAAAACCAACTTGGTCATGGTGTACTATCTCCTTAATATGTTGTTGAGCATGTTTTGCTAACATTTTATTAAGTATTTTTGCATCTTAGTTCATCAGGGATATTGGTCTATAGTTTCCGTTCCTTTATATGTCCTTCTCTGGTTTTAGTATGGATATGATACTGAATTCATAAGTGAATTTGGAAGTGTTCCATCTGTTCTATCTCATGAAATAATCTGAGAGTACTGGTAATAGTTCTTCTTTAAAGTTTTGGTAGACTTGAACTGAGAATCCATCTGGTTCTGGGCCATTCTTGTTGGAAGGCTTTTTATTATTTATTGTGTCAGATTACAAGTTATTTGACTGTATAGGTTTTCTCTGTCCTCTTGATTCAGTTTTAGAAGATCATATTTGTCTAGAAATAAATGTGTTTCTTTTAGGTATTCCAATTTATTGGAGTATAAACTTTCAACATTGTCCCTAATCATCTGCTGGATTTCTGAGATGTCTGTGGTGGTTTCTCCTTTTTCACCTCTAATTTTATTAATTTGGTTTTGCACCCTTTTTCTTTTGGTTATTTGGCTAAGGACTTATCAATATTGTTTATCTTTGCAAAGAATTTACTATTTTTAAAAATTTTTATTTTTTTTAGATATACATGATAGTAGAGTATATTTTGATATAGTTATACAAACATGGAGTACATCTTATTCTATTTAGGATCCCAGTCTTGTGATTGTTCATGATGTGGAAGTTTAATGTGTTGCATTCATACAGGTACATAGGAAAGTTGTGTCTAGTTCATTCTACTGTCTTTCCTATTCTTATCCCCTTTCCCTTCAATACCCTTTGTCTAAACCTCTGTTCAGTGGATAAAAAAATCAACTCTTCATTTCATTGATTGTATTTTTTTTTTTTATTCTCAAGTTCATTGATTGTTTCTCCGTTCTTAATTATTTCCTTCCTTCTGTTTTGGGATTCATTTGTTATTCTTTTTGGAGGGCTCTGGGATGCATCCTTAAGTTACTTACTTGGGATCTTTCTAATTTTACTATGTAAGCACCCATAACTATAAACTTTCCTCTTAGAACTGCCTTCTTAGTGTCCCAGAGGTTCTAGTATGTCATATCACTATACTCATTCAAGTCTAAGAATTTTTCAGTTTCACCCTTGTATCATTCATTTATCATTCAAAAGAGTATAGCTCAATCTCCATATATTTATATAGTTTCTGTAGGGTTTTTGGTGTTAATTTCTAATTTAATTCCATTATGGTCTGATAAGATGTAAGAAATTATATGTATATTTATATATTTTTTGGTATTTGCTAAGAGTTGTCTTGTGACCTAAAATATGATCTACTTTGGAGAAGGTTCCATGAGCCACTCAGAAGAAAATATATCCAGTTGTTGTTGGGTGAAAATTCTAAATATGTCTACTGGGTCCATTTGATTTATAATATTTTTTCAAGTTCAAAAAGTCTTTACTGAGTTTATCTCTGAATGACCTATCTAATGGCAAAAGAGTTGCATCGAAATCACCCAGTATTATTGTATTGAGGTCTATCTGGCTCTTTAATTTGAATAGTGTCTCTTTTATGCAACTAATTGCATCCTTGTGTGAGGTATAAATATTTATTATTATGTCTTCTTGTTGGATTGTTCCCTTTACCAATATGAAGTGATCTTTTTTTGTCTGTTTTTATCAATTTTAGTGTGGAATCTACTTTAGTAGATATAAGAATAGCTAATCCTGCTTGTTTGGGGGCTTCAGTTTTGCGACTTTTAGCCTGTGGCTATCTTTGCTTGTAAAGTGAATCTCTTACAAACAATGTTTTTTAACTCATTATGCCATTTTAACTGGAAAGTTGAGACTATTTTACAGTCAAGCTTTTTATATAGGGATGTTTATTAATTCCTGCCCATTTTTATTTATTTATTATGTTTAACTTGGTCCTGTTTCTCATATGCTTAGCTACTCTTCAAATGAGATTTATGCTTTTGTGTGCTCTGAAGGTTTTTATATCTTCTGTGTGCAGCGTTTCTTTAAGTAAATTCTGTAGTATCTGTTTAGTAGTCATGGATTCTTTTAGTTTCTGCTTATCTTGGAAGGTTCTCATTTCACCTTTAGTTTCCAAATGATAGTTTTACTGTATATAGAAGTCTTGGTTGACAGTTATTTTCTTTCAGTACTTGAAACACATTGTTCTAAGCCTTCCTGGCTTGTAAAGTTTATGCTGAAAAATCAGAAGTGATTCTGATTGGCTTACTTTTAAATGCAATCTGATGCATTTCTCTTGAGGCTTTTAAAATTCTATCCTTGATCTTCATGTTAGGCATTTTAATTATAATGTGTTGTGGAGAGGTTCTTTTTTGATCGTCTTTCTGGGGATCTGAATGTCTTCTATATCTGAATGTCCATTTCATGGTGAAGGTTTGGAAAATTTTTCTGTTATTATATCCCTGAAGAGTTTATCCAATCAATTAGTCCACATTTTATAGCCTGCCTCAATTCCAGTCATTCCTAAATTTGGTATCTTCATGTTGTCCCAGAGTTCTTGTATATCGTGATCATGTTTACTTATTATTCTTTTTCTTAATACTGTCTGAATGTGCAAGGCAGAATACTTTGTCTTCCAGCTCAGAGATTGTGTCATCAGCATGATCTACTGTATTAGAGATACTCTCTACTAGACTTTTTATTTTAAAAAATTAATTATTTTTTAAAATAATCAATCAATTAATTAATTAGGTCTTTCATTCCCAAGAGTTCCATTTGGTTCTTTTTCATTATTTCTATCTTTGTGCTGAATTACTCATTCATATTATGTACTGACTTTCTTAATTCATTCAATTGTTTTTCTGTGTTCTCTTGGTATTCACCGATCATTTTTATAATGATTCTTTTGAGTTCCTTATCTCATGCTTCATCCATTTCAGTACTTTTGGAGTCATTTGCTGGTGTGTTGGTTGGCTTGCTTTTTCATATTTCTTATATTCATGTTTTAGGTTTTATTCATCTGTTGGAAGGAAATTCTCTTCCACTGTTATGTGTGGACCTTTATAAGGCACAATTTTCAGTTGCTAAAATGACCTAGAATGATCTGTATTGAGACTCCCTCATAGTGGTGTACCAAGATTTGTGTTATTTCTCTCTGTTTCTGCTATAGCAATGAATGTCCACAGGTGGAATGTGGGACTGTTTCTACTTGGGGACTGGTCATTAGTTTGGATTTTTATTTCTTCTATTCTTTGTATTGAAGTATAGTTGAAGATTGAGTGTCATTAATTTGTGTGTGGAGCAAAGTGTGCTTTCTTTTGGTTGAGTTTAGTTCAGCAGTTGAGTTCTACCCTGTGAACTTGTAGGTTCACAGTGTGGGAGGTACTTTCTCAGAATAAAGGAAAGAACACAGCACCTTCAGTATCAATGGGCACATTTCACAACTCTGTTGCAACATGTTTGCAACTCTGTACTGTAGAAATAGAATGAATGCCCAGTTGAAATGTGTATTATCTTATATGGGAGACAAAGAGTTAACTAGTAAAGAGGGGCTAGCAAGAGGTATATAAGGGAATGGCTCCTGCATTTGGGGCTCAGTCTTTTGATATAAATTCATGGACTAGTGAATAATAAATGGCACTAATAAATGTTGTTTCCTACTGAATGTCCCTCTGACCTCATTCTCTGCATGAGAATCCCACAACACCAGCACCTCACAGAATAGGAAAAAGGAAATAACAACAACCAAATGATATGCAAAATTAGACTAAATATTTGGTTCATACTGTGACATCTATGGTGTCCATTGCCTCAAAACCCAGAATTGGTAGGATTGGCAATTGCAATCAGCAAAAATGATACGTAACTATGATATATACCTGGCATTAAAGTAAACTACATATGTCAATTATGGCATCCCAAGTAGTAATAATTGCAGCAGGATTAATGGTGGGGGGCAAGAGTTATATCAACCAATTAGTACTAAAAGATGGTAAGAATACAGTTAATGAAGAGATAAAATAATGTCATACATACAAAGGTACAAAAACGTTCACAATTTCAGAAAATGAACAGAGAGAATGCAGAAGAGATATAGAATATGATGGCTATAAGAAAAGAGCATAAAAATAGAAGAATTTTTAAAGGGAGAATAAAAGAGAGAAAAATGGAATTTGGCTTTTAGCAGAAGAAAACAGAGAAAGAGAAATTGACAAATGAAAAACAAAACAAAACAAAATCAAAATATACTAATCAAAAACCCTACCCTCAAAAGGCCATAAAAGGAAAAACAATTACATGCTAAAAATGAGGGGAAAAAAAGAAATATGTATCTTCGTGAATCACTAAGCTCAACAAACACACACACACACACACACAAAAAAAAAAAAAAAAAAAAATTTAAAACAAGCTGGGCATGGTGGGGCATGCCTGTAATCCCAGCAGCTCGGGAGGCTGAGGTAGGAGGATGACAATTTCAAAGCCAGTCTCAGTAAAAGTGAGGTACTAAGCAACTTGGTGAGACCCTGTTTCTAAATAAAATACAAAATAGGCTGGGGATGTGACTCAGTGGTCCAGTGCCCCTGAATTTAATCACTGGTACCAAAATAAATAAATAAATATATAAATAAATGAACAAAAGAGAAAAGGAAAGAAAAAATGATCCTTAATGAAAAATGAAGGAATCATTTCCACTGAGGTGGTCAAAATAATCAATAAGAATGCGTATTCACTGTCTATACCCAACGTATTTCTTTCTGTTTCTTCTTGAGCTATGTACTGAGCATGAGAACACGGGCCAAGGATTGCTAAACCCTTCATTTTTTGTGTGTTGCTCATCAAGCTGCCAGTTAGTGTTCAAACGTCGTCAGCTCCCCCTTTCCCCTGTATAAGGTAGGATGGATGGAAAGTACTCTCAGCTGGAGTTTTGTCTGCAAAGGTCAGATTGATGCCCTCCCTGGGTGGGTCTGCTGCAGAATTCTAGGAGTGGAATTCCTGCAGGGGGGCTTAGATCTAATAAGGCCTAAGGGGCTTTGTTGGGTGGTGACTATGCTGGAGACAATAGATCAACACTTGCCTGGCTGTGAACCCTGCTGAGAATCTGAATCTCAAGAATCCCAAGTATTCTACTCAATGGGCAGGGAAGTCAATCCTATACTCTGTGCTGCCCATGTAAACAGCCTTTCCACACTTCCAACTTAGGGCTTTAGTCCTTAAGTGTTTCACACCTGCCTGTTCAGATTCCTGACCACTTCGATTTGTCATGTGAGCCATCAAGTTCAAAGGGGGAAGTGAATTGAGCTCCTCTTCACTTTTCAACTTCAATTCCCCTGGGCAAAATTTTCTCTGTACTTGTTTTACCCTGTTCTGTTAGGTACACCTTGGTTACATGGCAGTTGCTTAGTAGGACTGTGTAGCCCTATTTGCTCAGATCTATTTCCCACAGCAGTAGCTGCAATGTGGCTACCTCAAGATGGTTTCCACCTCAGTTCTCTGCAGCCAGTTGTGAAACACAGGGTACATTTCAATCACCAGCGTACAGTGCAGCCTCTGGATCAGTGAAAGGCAGTCTGCTTTTCTGATCTCAGGATTTTCTGTACTATAGCTCTCTGTCGTGTTTCACTGTGTTCTCTCTCTGTGCTGAATCAGCACCGCTACTGATACCAATGATGAAAATCAATCAGGACCAAGTTCAATGTTGAAGATTTAACACCAGAGAAACACTGAGGCAAGCGTAGAATGAAAGTTTTATTTAAAGGACAGAACAGATAGACTTCTCTGTAGAGAAAGGGCCCTAGAGCTGGGTGTCGAGGAAGTGGAGGCATCCCGCCCCTTTTATACTTTTTAGATTTCCTTTGTTCTCATGCTTTCCTTCTCCCCTTATCTTGCTTAAATAACAAAGGACCAAAAGCTGGGTCAGAAGGTGGGAAAGAAGCCTTCCAGGGGTGCCTCTCTGTGTCTGCCCAAAAAGGAGGAAAAGAAGCCACCTAGTAGAGACTTCACTCCCTGGCAGGGACTATGCGCCCTGCAGGTAGGAACAATTCCCTGGAGGTAGGTAACCTTGGCAATAGGTTGAAGGAGGAGGGGTAAGGGCTTTGGAGATATTGGCATTTTCTTTTCTTTCCTCTTGAATCAGCCCCCATCTTTCTGCTTGGACCAATAAGTTATTACCTACATTGACTGTCTTTTTGTCCCCTAGCCTCACTACCGTGGTTGCCACTGCTGTTGCTGCTGCCACAACTCGTTTAGTTCCAATTTAGTCTTTTTTCTTTGTTTAATGTACCCAAATTTCTGAATCTCTAAGACACTCTGACTTTCTCATATTGAATTATAGTGAAATCCCTCTCTCATCCACTTCATAGAGAAGCAGTTACTCCTGCTACTTAAATCCTAACCCTCTAGCCTGCCATCTTGAATCCCACTGGCTGCTTAATTAACTTGTAATTTTTTTTTTCTAGTTGTCTCTTCAAAGAATACTTAAGTAATTATTTATACTGTGGATCAACTTTCCTATTTCCTCATGATCATTTGTTGAGCTGGTTAAGAACATTTATAGAAATGATATATTTTCTTGGCTAATTTATTCATTTTAAATTCTAATGAAAAGCCTTTCCCATAAACCTATTAAGATTAGAATTAAATAAAATCAGGTGGAGGAGTCAACTCTTTCTTGTACCTTAAGTATCCCTCCGAAGTCTTTGTCTTTTATGCAAAAATACTTTGATTTGTCATTTGCATCATAGTCTATTATAAATAGTGCATTACATTTTTGTAAAGCTTAATTTATTAGATTCCAATGTAGTTAAATGAAGAGAAAATTTAACAAAACCTTGGTTCTTCTTTCTTCTCTTCCTTCTCTTCCTTTCTCTTTCTCCTCTTCCTTCTTCTTTCTTCTTCTTCCTCTTCCTCTTCCTCTCCTTCTCCTTGTCCTTGTCCTTTTCCTTCTTCTTAAAGGACTTAACCTTAAGTCACATCTTAAAATCAATATATGTTTGAGAGGTCCAAAACATTACAATACTTGAAAAATAATGCTAAGTGAACTCAATCTATCCTCTTCTTTCTAACTTCTGAAGCAATGAGGAAATGATTTAATATATTCTTACTGATAATGCAACAGGTTGTAACTAGAATGTACTGAATAGCAATTTATTTTGTTTTCTTTCAGAATAGGGAAGAGGATGAAAAATATAAAACTCTTCAGTTTTTTTAGTAAAACAACCATCCTTTGAAACTAGCAGCTTCAATTAATTCAGAGCATTGGCACTGTGGAGCTGTGGTGACATTTATTAACTCATTACCTTTCTTGAGAAAAAGAAGAAAAAATGGCAAGATTGTGCTTATGTTCTTTTTCCCTTAGCCAGAAATCCATTTTTCAATGTAAATGTTCTATAATACAACTACGCATCTTTAATCTTCATCTACTTTTCACAGCTGTATTGCTTATTTATATACAACAGTTATAGCATTTCCTCAAAGTCTTGGCAGATTTTTGTTTTCAAGATGAGATTCATCAAATTTATGAGCTCATTACTCCATCTTCTGCTTAGGAATTTATATCTTTAAACCTGGAAGAAAAGGCAATTGAAACTGGGTCAAAATAATTAATAATCTTTCATTTGTTTTCAAGATTTAGTGACCATTTGTCTATCTGTACTTTGTCTCTGCACAGAGTTATACAATGACATAAGATAGATTCAGTGACTTTTATCTCTTCCAACTTGATCTTGCTTGTCACAAAATTGTTTCCATCCTAAGGATCAATGCCTTTTTGAAATGAAATCATGTAGTAGAGAGTATTTAATAATATTTATAGTGTACATAATAACATGTCTTTGTCAAACAGAAGCAGTTGTGAAAGTGTTGTATAGATATATTTGGTTTATAAGAAAACAGGAGATTAGAAGCAGAAATAGAGAAAAAAATCCTCCTTAAAACTCAGCACTAAAAACACTTGTTATGACTTCAAGTAATGTGCTCAATTATTTCTCAGTGAGATAAAGTACGTCTCCTACAGTGAAGACAAGAAGTGATTGAATAGTTCTTTTTAGCAATAGTTCTCTTAAGCTACTTTTTGTAAACTGGAGCTATGAATAATTTCTTAAATTCCTCAGATCACAACATGATCACTCCTTAACAATAAGTAATGTCTCAAATGTCACTCACACACACACATTTACAAGGAAATAAAAAGAAAATATTTCTCAAACTCTTTGATTTATTTTCTAAATTTCAACTCATCTACAAATTAAAAAAAAAAACCTTTAATGGTACCACATCTCACAAATAATTTCTGAAAAATGCAGATGTTCTAGCATTGTTGTTTTGAGAGATAATCATCCTATTTAGATTTTTCTTAAAGATATTCCAGCAGTTGACTTCATGTATTTTCTTAAGAATATATCAGCTTTATTGCAGTATAATAAAAGTACTTTAAGTGCATTTGCAAATGTACCAGCAGCAGGAGAGGTTTTCATAGACTAATCTCACTGCTGAATAAGGATATAGGTTGAAAGGATGCTCTTAAAATTTGTTTTCTCTGTTAATATGTAAAACAAGGTCAAGGTTCTTTTTTACATTAAAGGAAGATGAATGCAATACACAAATCCCTTGAAGATATTAATTCAATGTATTTATTATATCATTTTCTTTCAACTCCATTTTTCCTTTCCAAGATATTTCCAGGGAATTTTGTTTCTATATACCTCATTCTCACAATTTATCAAATTTCCATCAGTATTTAAATTTATCATTCCACTTATTAAACTTAAAAATAATGTTTTGAATAAGTTGTGTTGGGTCAAATGGATATCCATATGATTGAAAAAAGTCTCCACTGTCCTTCATTTTACTTGCATCTTTTCAGTAAAGGTGGCTCTCTTCCTAAAAAAAGCAGTTTATACCCACTGTTGAAAAGATAATATATTTTCCAGTACTTCAACTACTAATGTTAGTAGCATGCATCTATTATATACATCTTAAATAAATATCTGATTATAATCTTATAAATATTTAGAATTTAGTTTGTTAGATTAATATTATTAAAAAATATGGCTAAGACTTTTCTTCAGGAAAGACAAATTAATTTGCATTGCCAGGAACAGACGTGGAATGTGTCTGTTTGCTCACATTATGATCAACACTGGTTAATAGTACTTTAAACATTCTTTAACTGCCAGATTAAAAATGTGATTTACTCATTTTAGAATTTATGTCTTGAGCTTATTTATATAAGTAAATTGCTCTTTTATGGTAGTTTCCTATTTTTTACTTAAACATCAATTTCTTATTGACTTGGAATTTGTATACATACACACACACACACACACACACAATTTTCTAATCACCATTGGGGAAAAAAAAAAAAAAACAACTTTATTTTATTTATTTATCTTTATGTGGTGCTGAGGATAGAACCCAGGGCCTCACATGTGCTTGGCAAGCACTCAACCACTGAAACAACCCCAGCCCTCAATTACCTTTTAACTTAACATATTTCTGCCTTGTTATTGTTTGCTTTACAATTTTAGTCATTTCAGTTACATTACATTACAGTTCTAATTTGCATTTCCCTGATGACATGATATTGAGAAATTTTCAAATTTTATTATCTATTTGAGTATACTCTGTTGTTAATTGTTAAATTTTTTGCCCATTCACCTGCAGGTTTGACCACCTATTCCTTATTTGACCACTTATTCCTGATTTACAAGAATTTCTCATGTTCTTAATGACTTCTTTTACTGAATAAAAGTATTTAATTTTAAAGTAATTTGTCTTATCATTGGTTCCTTTAAGGTCAGTGTGGTTTTTTAGTCTATTTAATAAATCTTTGCCCAACTCCAAATCATGAACATGTTCTCCTGTGTTTTCTTCTAAAAGTTTTACACATTTTAATATTAATCCATCTGGAAGTGATTTTAGAATATAATAAGATATTGTTTCTATATGGACATTCTCTTTTTACTGAAAGCTCCATGCTTGTCCCCAATGCCAATTCAATAATGAGGACACAGTTTTGAGAAAAAGGAAAAAGTTTTATTGCTTTGCTAGCAAAGGAGAAGAATAGGGGATTTCTGTTCCAGAGGCTGTTATTCTGTCAATCAGAAAAAAACAGAAAGTTTTTTAAAGAGGATTCAAAGGCTACACTCCAGGTGTGCCCTGTTTGAGGGAGGGAAGAACTGCAGGTGCACCCTCATCAGTTTTGAAATTTATTTATTAATTTGTGTGATATTCACCTCCAAGATCTTCTGGTGGCATCTCCTTCCTGTGGTGGTTATGTGTTCAAGGACAGATAACTGGGCCTGAGATGGGAACAAAAAAGATAACTCTGTCTTGCTAACCTGTTTGGAGGCAGAGAGGGAGAAGAGAGAAAAAGTATCCATTTTAATGTAAGCCTCAGAGGCAGAGCCACAAGCTATATTTAAAGCATGAGATGGATCACTGTTTCACTCATGTATGCACAAAATCAGTAAACAGCTCTAGAAGAATAGGAGTTGTAGTTCCTTCCTTCATCCCTTTATCCCAAAGAAAGCTAATGTGCCTAGAGATTACTTCCACTCCTACTTCCACTCGCTCTTTGAGGAGTAACATTGAGTAAAAGAGGAATACAAGGGACCAGTGCCTTTTCTCAAAGTAGAACCAACAGAGTGCAACAAAGTGCAACGGAGTGCTCCAGAGTGCCCTGGGGGATAAGGCTAAGTGTGACTTCAGCCAAGATCACATCTTTGGTCAGTTTTATTTCCTTACCTTGTTCTAATTCAGATACTCCACTTCTGAAACAGTAAGTTGCTTTCAGGAGAATCCTTGCTTCAGATTTTTCTTTTAGGTAATCCTTCTTAACTTCACTTCTTAGATTCCGCGTTAGATTTGAAAATGTCTGGATATGTGACCTGATGAAACTGCTTCAGTAGTACTTATTTTCTCAAGTATTATTTTTTGACTTTATAGGAATTTAAAATGCTTGTTACATTAAATGTTGATGATATAAATATGTACTAATATAAAAGGAAAATTCTAGGAACTATATTTTTCTTGCAGTCGAAAGTCTTCCTTTTACTGCTGCTGCATCGGTTATCATATAAATATAGCTTTCATCTGTTACTTAGATTAACTTTCCACAGCAACCTCCTAATTTCCTCAGCCTATTGTTGCAATTTGAATTCAAAGATGTTACATGATAATCTTGAAAGTCTAATAAAATTAAATGTCAGCAAGCTACTAAATATAGATAGATCCTTAAAATAAGAACATTCCAATTCTATTTCACATTTCTTTTTTTAAAAATAAACTAACACAAAGATATTCTTTAAAAATTGCACTTTTTCACATTTTGTTTTTCTTTCTTCATCTTCATTTTTTCAATAGGAAAACATTTAGGCATGGTTACATGCATCCTTAAAGAAAATGTCCTCAAAATCTTATGTTTTCCAAAGAACAATTTTGGTCAAGAAACTTAGAGAATAATTTCAAATAATTTATTTAGCATGATGGAGGTCTTCATATGGGGTGGATGAGCTCCCAGGGAGGAAACTGCCTAGGATTTTCCACCTGGTGGCTTTTTACATTTAGTCTCCTGGTTACCTCCCTCATCATATATCATGTATTTGGGGACTTGGGTAGTTACTATAGTGTTCCAGCCATGGCTTAGTGCACCTATTCTGGTGTTGCCATTTTGGAAAGTTTGCATCAGCAGTGCGCCTGTACAGTTTTTGGTTTTCATGCCACGGCTTAGGTCACCTACACTAGACAGTTTATATTAATACCTAAGCAAAATGTATTGGAGGTTTAAAGTCATAATGTAAATTACAGTGAACCAGGGTAATTACAATGCTCTGTACTCCATCCAGACATGCTCTATACCTGTTTCAAAGTTGGAACAATCCCTTAAATTGGTTACACCTATTGTTATAGTTTAAGCAGATAGTACCTGACTGAGAAGGAGGCAGGTTAATGGATGGGATTATTGTCACCCATGGTGGAGTGGATTTTTCTTCCTCCAAGATGGGGTAAGCCCTGTTTTTCCTCCTCACTCCGGTGCCCATGTCTACCTGTGTACCTATCCTGACACATGTTTATGTTCTATCAGTAACTCATTTGCAGAGTGTAATTTAATTCTTTTCAAGTTTTTTGTTAAATTCAAATGTCACATTAATTGACCTCAGCTGCTTTTGTGCAATAGGAAAGGCTGATATTCATGATGTCTACAATTGTGGCAGTGTGGCCCCCCATCACAATGGACTTGAGTCAGTACTACAGTCAGTATTCCTGTTCTAGTGAAAAGCAACTGAATACTGTTCTAGTCATAGATGTATATATGTTTACTTATTTTTCTACACAAATAGACTCACTTTAAAATTATTAAGGGATAATAAATTATTAGGGGATAAGATAATGCTAAAGAAAATTTCATATTGAGGCAAATATAGTTATCCCTGAATATCTGAGGATTGATTCCAGGACCTGTGAAGACATCATAATTCATGGATGTTCAAGTGCCTTACCTAAAGTACTCCATTAAATGTAGTATTTCCATATAAACTATGTATATGCTGCCATATACTTTAAATCATCTCTAGATTAACTACAACACCTAATATACAATGTATATGCTATTTAATAGTTGTTATCCTGCAGTTTTAGAGAATGACAAGAAAAAGTCTGCACATATTCATTAAAGATGCAATTTTTTCTGTTATCTTCCATCCACAATTTCTTGAATCTGAATGTATAAAACCTGTTAATACAGAAAGCTGACCGTAATTCAATTTTTATAAAATAAAGTATCATTTATAGAAATCCTAATTTTATTGTATCAAACTTGCTTAAAATAAGAAAACTCCTATTAATTTATTCATGCATGTAATACAAGAAATTAATCAAATATGAAAATTTAAATTTCATCTATGATCTGAACTCTGCTTTAATTTTCTTTTATAAGCTAATGCGTGTACCTCCAGTGTAATCCCATATAAATGACTTAGAATTAGAAACCTAATATTCAAGTTCAAATAAAAAGAAACATATATATATGGAGAGAGAGAGAGAGAGAGAGAGGAGAGAGAGAGAGAGAGAGCGAGAGAGAATCACATACCACACACATATATCACATATATATGTGGTTGGGCTGAGTATTCCCCAAGGGTCCAAACATAAAAGTTTGGTTCCCAGGGTGGCTGCATTGGGATATGTTATGGATGTTTAAGAGGCATTCCTCAGGTAATTGGGGTTATTCCTAGAATGGAATTTTGAGTCATGCTGCCTCTCTTTTTCTCTGCTCCTGGGATTAACCATTTGTTTCTACATATATGCCAACCATAACATGCAAACATGAACTGCCCTCGCCAAAGCTCAAAAGGTTGAGGCAACATGATCTCAGGTTTTAGAGCTCTAAAACTCTGAGCTAAATAAATGTCCTTTTTCTGCATAAGTATTGTGTGTCAAGGATGTGTGATAGTGATGGAAAGATGACTGATGCAGTCACCCAAGCTGAGACCTAGAAATAAATTTTCACTTTATCTTCTTCAGCTACACCTCCTTTTACTTGTAGTATATGATTTGTTGCTAGATTCTGGTGATCCTGATATGCAAATATTGCTTTGTCCTTTTAGTTATTTGTCTAAATATTAGTGTGAATATGTTACCAATTTGCTGAAAACTCATGAAGAGCTTTATTCTTTTCAGGATCCTTATGTGATATATAAGATTCTGCAGTCAGGTCTTTCAGTTACTCTCCTGTATTAATGCTTTATTCCAGTTTTAACAACCATTTGTCAATAAGGCATGTCTTATCTTTTCTTTCCTCTATGCCTTAACACATCCAGTTACCTTTGGCTGCAATTTCTTTTTTTCTTTTCTTTTACTGAATGATGCACTCTTTATCCATCATGATACTATCTAAAGGTTAACTCCTGAATGAGTTCGTCTTTGTCCTTGAGGTGGAATTAGAGGCTTCTTTAGGTAATCAAATAGATATAATTTTAACTTCTTTAAGTAGAAGTAACAGGTGAAAGTCAGTTTTACATTCATAGGACAATTGAATGGTACAGAGATTCCCCAAAGACCTCTTGCACCTTCATTATTCATAGTTTCTCCTATTTTCATCATCTCCCACTGAAGTGATTCATTTTAAGTACAATTCTTTATCACAACTTCAAGGAATCATAGAAATTATCACAATGACTACTGCAATACGTGTTTTGATTTAGAAAATCATACTTTGGGTAAACTATGCCCAGAGCAGTCAAATATTACTAAGTAGAAGCATTTAGTAATGTTCCCAACCCCTAAAAAGAGAATGTAATAATTCATGTTCAAAATGACTTCTACTGAAGATAATGTCATGACAATATCTGATGTTTCCATGTGTACTGTAACATTTGCCTGCTGTTTGCAGTTCTTTCTGATTGATGCCATAGTGGAGTCAAAGATGAGTTTAATTCCTGAATTTGAACAGTTACTGATTTTTATTAACATTTAGATATATTGTTACTAATAATGAAAGACTGTATAGTATAAATGGATCAGAAGACAAATAAAGGACTATGAGCAATGAGAGTAACAATCCAATTTTGATTACAGGAAATTATGGAAATAGTGATTCGTAACTTTTAAAATGAGTAGAATTTTAAACATCTGGAGGTGAGCAGATTTTTATGATTCAAGGTATATTGGAGGTAAATAGCTTCAACTAATATATTTGAGGGTTCCGTCTCTATAGCTCTCAACCCACCACCCATATGAGGTAGGTCGTTTTCTCCTCTGACCCTCTCCCTCCATTATGAGAAGTTCTGTCTCTTTTCCAGATCAAGTGCTAGACAATAAAGAAAGATTCTTGTCAATGTTTATTGCTTTCTTGTTTTATTTACTAGAGAAGATACATAGCAAGAAGCTGAGAAAGAATGGAAAGTGGAAAGAGTAAAGATGGGATTCATGCACAAAACCTGGGAAATTTGGTATATAAGAATTTCAAGGCATTTGTGAACAGAAAAGTCACTGTGTGCAGTGGAAGACATTGAGATGGAAACTGTATTCCCTTTAATGTTTCTGAAGACAGTGAAGCAGAGTGGATTTCCATTAAGACTTAATTTTGGATTCTGCAGTGAGTTTCCTTAGATATATGACTGTATAGAGGCTTTTACATATGTATATAGTTTTTTTAGGCTTATTAACATATATATCTTATTGTCATAGACTTATAGAGGTATTTTATATGTGATGAGAAATGGTAAAATATCATTTGGGATGATGGGATTAAAACAAGAAGAGTGACAGTTATGTCTGGAAAGAGGCAGGTGAGCATGTAATTGCCTTGAGTTCCATGGTACTGAAATTGAGTTTCACTGAGAAGGCAATAATGAGCCACTACAGGGCTTTGTTCAGATATCAGGATGGTTGTTGTTTCACTGAGGAAACATTCACCTGGCAGTCATGTGTACATGAGTTGGAGGACAGACACTGAAGTTAGAAAAGTCAATTGTTGTTTAGTGAGCTATTGAAATATTCTAGAGCAGAAGCATCCAAACCCTTTGTTTGTGCGTCTCTTTCATTAAAAATTAGCACACAGTACCATACGTGTTTGATTATTTGATGTTGTATGCATAGTTTGGTCTTATAGAGACTATAAAATATTAACAAAAATTGAAATACTAATGCCCTAGGTTGTTTCCATGTTACCTTTTTCAATATATTTAGGCCATTTTGAAAACTACTGGCAGAGAAAAGATGATTAATAAAAGATCTAACCTAAGTGAGGAGGTCGAAATGCCTGGATTGAAAACAATTGTAAGGGCTGCAGTATTTGACCCATGGGATTTGGGTATAAAGAAGATTGGAGCAGTCTAACAATTCCCACATTTTAAAACATGTTAGGAAGGCTTTTGTCAATGTGTTTGACACCAGAACACAGGTGTCATGGAGGCCACTGCTAAATCAAAGCCAAAACGGGAAAGAAAAAGACTCACATGAACATCATTTTCATCGGACATGTAGATTCAGGCAAGTCTATCACCACTGGTCACCTGATCTACAAATGTGATGGGATTGACAAAAGAACCATTGAAAAAATTGAGAAGGAAGTTGCTGAGATGGGAAAGGGCTTGTTTAAGTATACCTGGATCTTAGATAAACTGAAGGCTGAGTATGAGCTTGGTATCACCACTGACATCTTCCTGTGGAAACTTGAGACCTGCAAGTATTATGTGACTATCATTCATGCCCTAGGACAGAGAGACTTTATCAAAAACATGATTACAGGCACATCCCAGGCTGACAGTGCTGCTCTGATTGTTGCTGCTGGTGTGGGTAAATTTGAAGCTTGTATCTCAGAATGGGCAGACTCATGAGCATGTCCTTCTGGCTTACACACTGGGTGTAAAAAAACTAATTGTTGGTGTTAACAAAATGGATTCCGCTGAGCCACCCTACAGTCAGAAGAGATATGAAGAAATCATTAAGGAAGTCAGCACCTACACTGTGAAAATTGGTTACAACCCTGACACGGTAGCATCTGTGCCAATTTCTGGTTGAAATCATGACAATATGTTGGAACCAAGTGCTAATAAGTCTTGATTCAAGGGATGGAAAGATGACAGTGCCAGTAGAACCACACTGCTTGAAACTTTAGATTGCATCCTGCTACCAACTTGTCCAATTGACACACATTTGAATCTGCCCTTCAGGGTGTCTACAAAATTGGTGGTATTGGTACTATTCCTGTGGGCTGAGTAGACACTGGTATTCTCAAGCCTGACATGGTGATCACCTTTGCTCCAGTCAATGTCAAAACTGAATTTAAATCTGTTGAAATGCACCATAAAGCTCTGAGTAAATCTCTTCCTGGAGACAATGTGGGCTTCAATGTCAAGAACATGTCTTGACAAAGATGTTCATCATAGCAATATTGCTGGTGTCAGTAAAAATGACCCACCAATGGAAGCGGCTGGTTTCACTGCTCAGGTGATTATCCTGAACCATCCAGGCCAAATCAATGCTGGCTAAAGCCCCTGTACTGGATAGTCATACAGTTCACGTTGCTTGCAAGTTTGCTGAGCTGAAAGAAAAGATTGATCATTGTTCTGGTAAGAAACTGGAAGATGGTCCTTATTTCTTCAACTCTGGTGATGTGTGTTGAGAGCTTCTCTGAGTATCCTCTTTGGTCTTTTTGCTGTTTGTGATATCAGGCTGATAGTTGTTATGGGTGTGATCAAAGCAGCGGACAAAAAGGCTGCTGGAACTATTAAGTCTGCCCAGAAAGCTCTGAAGTCTAAATGAATATTAACCCTAACACCTGCCACCCCAGTCTTAATCAGTTTGTTTCAATTGGCCATTTAAGTTTAATCGTAAAAGACTGTTAATAACCACCTTTAGAAAAAAGAAGGTTTTGTGAACCATTTGTGTGTGTGTGGCAGTTTTAAGTTATTGGTTTTTAAAATCAGTACTTTTCAATGGAAACAACTTGACCAAAAATCTGTCACAGAATTTTAAGATCCGTTAAAATCAAAAGTTTAATGAGAAAAAAAAAAAAAAAAATATTACACAGGTAAAATATAATTTAAAAAATAGAAAATATTTATTTGGTTTGATAAACTTGTTATGAAAGACATATAATAAAATTGGTCCTGGTAACATTAATTCAGATTGCTGGTTAATAATAAGATAGGGCAATCTTGCTGAAAAGTCTAATTTCAGCATTGGAAACTGAAAGTAAAATTGTGAATAGAGCCTCAAATTTTAAGTCCTTACAATAGATGCAATAAGTAAAATTATACTTAAGAGTTTAAGAAAAAAGTTAAAGGAAAAAGGCAAATTTATAAGGCTCTTTCTGTTAGGGGCAGTTATGGTTCGTCGATAACTCCCAGAAAAATGCTCCGCAGACACAGGTCTCACACGAGGAACTTTTATTTTATGCGGATGATTCACATCTGCTGGGGGGGGGGCGGGAAGGAAAGAAGAAAAGAAGAAGAACATGGCGCATGGTTTCTCCTCATATTGGAATTTCGTGGGCTGGGAGGAACCAATCGTGGAGGAGAATTATTACAGACTGACTGATGGACCAATGACATATTAGAATGTAATGTGGGAGGCAGGAAGATTATGGCAACGTAAGCCGGAAATTCCTGTAAGGGGAGAGGCAGGCGTAATGCAGATTGACAGGTGGTTGGGAGGTTGGATTCCTGTAATGGGAGAGGTGGGCGTAACACAGATTGACTGGTGGTTGGGAGGCCGGATTCCTTACACTTTCCATTTGTAGAGTGAGTCTAGGTTTAATGACTTGTTTAATGAACACAAAGAATAATGTGAAGAATCAAGAGAAAAGATAGACTCTGAGAGAAATTAGATATTTAATAAAGACTGGTGTGTTCAACAGTACTGAAGGTTACTGATAAATTTATAAGTTAGAAAGTAAGATAATCTATTGTTTTAGTGACTAAAGTAGTTTCTTTGATGTGATTTAAAAACTGTAATGTTTTGTAAATCATGGAGAATGGATATGTCAAAATTCTGAAAATATTAACTCAATTTTTGAAATGAAAAAGAAACAGATTATAAAGAACCTTTCTAGAAAATGTTTAGAATTAATATTTTTAATTTTAAATTAATATTTTTAAATGTCATTAAGTATAAGACAATATTTAAATATTAAGAAAATTTAAGTATAAATTAAACCATATTTGTCATTCCAACATTACTGTTTTTAATTGTTCTATAGTTTATGCATACATTATCATAATAACTTAGCACAAATAATACAAAAATATATTTATAAATATATACCTTGTTAATGCTTTGACTTTTATATATTTATGTTAATAATTCCCTATTTTAAAAGTCATTGCAATAGATGTATGATAATTCATTTCAATACTTTCTATAATTCATTCTAGATCTTGAGGATATTTTCTATGCATAAAAATGAACGGTCATCTATCAAGAAGGAATGAAGAGAAAAAATGTTAATTTTGCTTATTTTCTTTGGATACACTGAGATTTCACTTCTACTTCAAGCTTGCAGTATTTGTTTTCTCTCTTAGGAATTGTTTCTTTTCTACTTGCACTGGTTGGAATAGCATTTTTCCCTGAAGTCCTTCATGATTTATTTCTTCATTTGATTGAAATCTGGCATGTAGAACTTTCATAATTGCATATTTACATATGGTTAAAAACAGCAAGGTGCAGCTCAGAAACAAATTTTAACACATCTTGAGATGTTGTTTTTTTTTTTTAAATATATTTTTTTAGTTGAAGGTGGACAAAATACCTTTATTTTATTTATTTATATGTGGTGCTGAGGATTGAACCCAGTGTCTCATACGTGCTAGGCAAGTGCTCTATCTCTGAGCTACAACCTCAGCCCCCAAGATGTTGTTTCTTGATCCACCTCTGTGTTTATGCACATGTGCAAAATTACTACTTCATGTTCAGTTCCTCATGCTGTTTAATTTTTATATAAACAAAAAATAGTATGCCTAAAATAAAATTTCATAAATTCTCAAAATTGTAATAGAAGTGGTGAGGCGATTTATCAATTTTTCCATTTTTGTATAGGGGATTGAACTCAGGGGTGCTTAGCCACATCCCCAGGCTCCCAACTTTTTTTTTTTAATCCAGAGCCTCAATAAATTGCTGAGACTTCATTTGAACTCCCAATCTTCCTCTGTCAGTCTCGTGAGCTGCTGAGATTATAGGCATGTACCACTTGGGCATGGCTATAATTTACCTTTTTTGTAGAATTAGTTATCTAGGCTCACTAATAATGAAAATCAACAGAGGAGAGATTTTCTAACAATGTATTTTTAAATTTCCTTTTAGGATAATGGTAAAAGTATATGCATATTTTAACATTAACATTTTTAGATTGTATTATTTAATTGCTATAGCTTATGTCAAATTGACCACACTGGTAGAAATTGCCAGGATACTCATACATGATAGTAGATTTTTTAGATCAGATAAAAATAACTTTATTCTCAGGAAACTAATGTAAGTTTTTTAAAACTATCTGAAACTTATTGCTTGTTTGATTTTCTAGTTTGTTAAAGTGTGTTATGTATAACAGAACCCTAAAATTCATCCTACTAAAAATAGATGACATTGTGAATTGTTATTGAGGCAGGATATTGAAACATAATGATATCCACTGATTAATCATTGTATATGTATACATGTGTGTCTTTATATGTCCATTAACAGCTTAAAATAGATGTTATAGAAGGCAATAAATCTATGGATTCTGCCTTCAAAGGACAAGTTCATTTGGACATAAGATACATAGACATAGAAGGACTATATTGGTACAATGTGCACAGTTAGATATGAACCATATAAATGCTTGGGGTACTAAGAAGGACATTGTGACTTAGAAATCAAAAGAAGACTTTGTAGAAGGGAATGTAGTGCTAATTCTGGAAAATATGCTATCTACACATTAACATATAGGAAAAAAGAACAGAGGAAGGGAATGAATAAGGAAGAGAGAAGCAGGGTAGAAGAGGAGATGCTGAGGGTGAGAAGAGGGGAGGTGGGTTAACAGTGAGCATTGTTACCTTTTTACCAGTGTTCCAGATTCTGTTGTTCCTGTTTTATGGATTTTCCTAATTAAAGAATGGAATAAGAATTTAATGTGTCTTCATTTAGCAAGTCATGTTGTTGACTTTTTTTAGTACCCCGAGATAAACTTTTCTGAATTATTTTAGCAAACACAAATAAGATCACAGGTTTAAAATTCATAGTTTAAAGCTCTTTTGCTCTCTTTTGGGATTCAGTATTCTTTCAATTTTTTTCTTTAAAATTTCCAGAGGTTTTCATCCAATTCTTATTACATGAATGTGAATTTATATAAATATTATAAAGTAATCATGTCAGGTAATAGAACATTAATTGTGTGCCCTGTTTTGCTGAGAAGAGAATAGAGATGCAAGGTAGTCCTTCTCTAAATTATGTAGTAAAACAGCTTAAAAGACTATCCTAATATCTTTTTATTTTAGATTCTCCAAACATTCTGCTTAAGTAATTAAGAGTTTTTAGGTTCATGTTGAATGCAAGGTGAGTGAAATAATATGATTTTTTAGACTCCTGCACAATGTCCCCCCAACTGTGGAGGACTAAGAAATGAGGCAAAAACTACACTTGCCTTCAACATGCTTAAACTTGTCAGTGGTTTTTAAAGGGACAATAGAGTAATGACAGAAAAGAAAGGGGGGGGGCTTGTTGTCCTTGTTTGTTTTTAGGAGCAGATAATATTTAAAAGAGATAAAAAGAATAAAAGTAATCTTGTTGGAGCTAAATAGATTAAGATAACTGAGCAGAAATTTAAGAAATTTCCTGGAAAAGTGAGGGTGTTGTCTATTTTCAATGTTGCAGGCAGAAGGCATCCTTTGAGGCAATAGTGGAGATGCTCTAAATATTCTTGAATTGGTTACCTTGAGCATGAGGATATCTGCTAGAATTTCCTGTGCTATTTTATAACTAAGGGAAGAAGTACTTCTCTTATCTCAGTATAATATTTCTACCATCAGGTCAGGTCTTTCTTTATAATCCAAAAATCTCACTTGACAATTGATAATCTGAAAATGCCTTGCATAGTACTGGAAAGCTAAGTTTAATGAGAAAATTTTGGAAACTTATATACCTAGATTTCATTTCATTTATTTTACACATAGTTTTTGTTTAGTCATTAGATAAGTTTCTTCTAAATACCGTTAATTGTTTTAAAAGTCAACCACTATGGAAAGCAATATGGATATTCCACAGAAAAGTGGGAATTGAACCACCATTTAATACAGTTATCCCACTCCTCAGCCTATACCCAAAGGACTTAAAATCAGCATACTACAGTGATGCAACCACATCAATGTTTATTAGCAACTCAATTCATAAATAAACAAACTATAAAACCAACTTAGGTGTCCTTCAACAGATGAACAGATAAAGAAAATGTGGTACATATACACAGTGGAATATTACTCAGCCTGAAAGAAGAATGAAATTATGGTATTTGCCAGTAAACAGATGGAACTGGAGAATATCATGCTAAGTGAAATAAGCCAGTCCCCCAAAATCCAAAGGCCAAATGTTCTCTTTGATATGTGGATACTAACCCACAACAAGGGAGGGGAAGAATAAAAGTCTATTGGAATAGACAAAGAGGAATGAAGGGAAGGGAGGTGAGGGAAGAGAAAGGACAGTAGAATTAATTGGACATAACATTCCTATACTTGTATTTGAATATACACAACCAGGCCAACTCTGCATTATGTACAACCAAAGAATAGAATCCTAATTAGAAAAAGCTATGCTTCATGTATGTATAATATGCCAAAATATATTCTACAGTCATGTATAGCTAAAAAGAACAAATAAAAAGAATAAAAATGTCTTTGCTTTTCAATTTGGTAGAAAGTTTTACTGCATAACAGTTTTCAAGAAACAAATCACTTCAGTTCTACACTTTAAATTGTAACTTCAGTGATTTTCTATTTGTTCTCTGCCATTATTCCCAAGAAAGCCTCATGAATTTTCCTTCTTTGCTATTACAAAATAATAATTTTTGAAGGGTATTCGAAAATGTAAAAATGTATACAGAAAATGGATACATTGCAGTGATAGAAAAATTATAAAAGCTCCTGGAAAGATTTCTATTAATCCACTTTCCAGAAAAATGGAAACAGTAACTTGCTGATACTTTAATGAACTCTTGAAGGTCAAATATTGATTAGTATTTCTTTCCTTTTATTGTACTAAAATGAAGAGGTTTATTTAAAATTGCCTAGCAATATTCAACTGTTTACTATTGTCTTTTGTGTAAGCTCGTGCATGTGGTCAAGTAGAAAACTTACTTTTACTTCTGAGGTTCTTATTTCTTTTAATAATAAAATATAAGTTTGTTAAAATGCAATCCATTTTAACAATTGTTTTTCAGCTTTCCCTATTGTTAATCTTATTATGACAGCTATAGGCTTGATAGGGATAATTGCACTTCTATTAATGCATCACTAAAGGATTAAAGGTTTTTAAATACAATGTGTTATGCTACCAATATATTAATCAATCAAAGAAACATTGAACACAATGCCTTGCTTTTTGATTACCCCTAGCCTTATTGGTTGATTTTAGACCATTCTAGCCCTTCCTGAATGAATACATTTCATCTTTGGAGTTAAATGTCTATTTAGCCTATAGTTCTTAGGATTTAATCACAGTTGATTTTCTGGTTGATTTTCTTCATTTTCTTGACATAATAGATGCTGCATTCAACAATTTCACTTTTCTCTGCAACTCCTTTGTGAATCCTTTGAGACTGGGTGGTAAAGAGAATTTTTCACCTTTGAGGTCTCACTTTTCATGGACAGTATAATTCTATTTTCACAAGCAACAGTTTCACTTGAAAGTGACATGTTTCTTCTTCATTTTTTTTGGTATTTATTCTTTTCTCAAATTTCTAGGAAGTGAGATTTTTATAGCACTGACTACTATTATTCCTAAAGAAAATTACTTTAGTGGATCAGAAAGCCATACTTTTCTTATTTTTCACACCTTTTCATTCATTTAACTCTAAAAGTATTAGCAAATGTCAAATGATGTGATGTGTAGTTCCAGAGTTTCACAATCCAGAGATGAGCAGGATTATCTCAGTGTTAAAATGATACTCTTGGTCTAGTCCAACAGAAGACCAAGAAATCAGAAGCTGATAGTTTAACCCTTCATGATCATTGAAGCATCTTCACACTAACCATCACCGTCTTGGAAAATTAGTTGTGTGTGTATATATATATATATATTTTTTTTTTTTTTTTTTTTTTTTTTTCAGTGCTGGGAATTGAACCCAGGGCCTTATGCTTACAAGGCAAGCTATCTCCCCAGCCCTTGTATATTTTTCTTATTTATAAAAGATGTAGATTTTTTTTAGTTGTTCAGTTGAATGAAAAGAGAGAAAATCAAAAGCATTATTCAGCTTATTTACCTGTTATCTGTTATTCAGTTTTGGATACTTAAACAGTAGGTATTTAGAATATATTTCTTTAATTATTCTGTTCATAATTTAATAATGATTATGACCAAGAAATACTTCATTTAAAAAATAAAATTATGATAATATAAAGAAAGAACAATATAGTTTTTAAAAAAGGCCTTTAAATTGAACATTAAAATGACTCCAAACCAGAGATAACTCAGCCTTCATAATTTCATTAGCCAATTCCTTATAACAAATCTTCTTCTATTTATATAGATATACATACATAGATATAGATAGTAGGTCTATAGATATATAAATACATAGGTTTATAGATTCATAGACTTTTATTTAGACATGTAAAGTACACACATGTGTATATGTTTATATATATAAACCTATATAATAAACTTATCTATGTCCTGTTATAGATAGATCTAAATATATACTATTATAAATATCTATATAACTTGACACTTTAAAGATACATAAACCATATGTAAATTATATTAGTGGATATATAGCTTAAATAATTACTGTTCTATTTCTTTGGAGAGTTAAGACTAATACATAAACACTTCCTTTAGAATCTGATCCTCAGTAGTTTAGTCAGAGTTCAATCATATAAACCCAGATTCAAACTCTTCTTTCTCCCTACATCAATTAGTGCATCTTCCACTTTCAATTTTCCATATAAAATAGTCAAATATCAAAAGAAAGATTAAAGATGTACAACATCCTCATGAATAGTCTTGATACCCAGTCTATGCACCAACATAGTTTTATTACTGTAACAATGTTGTCAGCATTATACATGTACACAAGTAAATGTATTTTCATTTTTTCCTCTTCTTACAAATCCACTAAGATGGCTATATAAATTTCTTCAGAAGATATGAATTGTCAATAAACAGTTAATTCTCATTATCTGAGGATTTTGTAATATGAATTCACCTACTTGATAAAATTTACTTGTTAACCCAACATCAGTACTCGAAATGCTTTTTTGGTTACTTGTAGACATGCATGGGTGGGTGAAGAATGGCAAAAAAAAAAATCTGAGTATCCCAAGGTACACATTCCTAGTTGAAGTCAAACAAACACATGCTGCTTTCTTTTGTCTGGTCTCATATTACAAACAAGTGTTTTTATTTGTGGTCTATTTGGTGCCATGTTTTTGCATCTTTATGTTTTGTGTTGGTGATTTCCCAGATTAAAATGGTCCTCAGTCATTGTTCTGTAAAACTCTCATGTAAATATACAACATTAAAGTGACAGTTTAATATTATATTTCTGAGGATATTTGTGTATTGAAAAGGGTATGGCCACACTTGCATACAGCCAATAACTTTTAGGCAGAGAGATGGATACAGAATTTTACGGAATCACATTCTTAAAATTACAGTCAAGTATAGAACTTAACAGTTAAATTTGCTACTGTCCAAGTACTTGTTTGAATTAAAGTAGGGCCTATAGGGAAGAGTAGTGAATAGAATTCAAGAGGTTTCTGAGAAGGGCTGCTTTACATGTCCCTGAGCTAATAACTGTATAAAAATTACCACATCATATTATAATGGTCTTCTTTTCCCTTCCCAGTCATCCTCTGATGGCTATGAGCATGTAATAGATTTTTCAATAAATATTGAAATAAAAGAGTGCATAGGACAAAATTAGCCTATCTCCTTACTGAAAACACATATAGTTTCACATTCAAGAAAAAGAATTGTTGGGATTCTTGTCTCCTTGGCAAGATCATGTATAGTTCAAAACGTAGACATTTTTGTGTTTCCAAATGAATCACTGATGGTGTTGTGGTTTAGATGTGGTGTCCCCCAAAATCTCATATGTGATAATGCAAGAAGGTTTGGAGGAGAAATGATCAGGTCATAGCCTTAACCTAATCAGCAAATTCATCCCTGATGGGATTAACTGAGTAATAACTGGAGGCAGGTGGAGTGTGGCTGGAGAAAGTGGTTCATTAGGGGCTGGGCTGCAGGGGTATATATTTTGTATCAGGAGAGTGGAGACCCTCTGCTTCCTGTTCATCATGTAAGCTGCTTCCCTCTGCCACACTCTTCCTCTGCGATGTCCTGCCTCACCTCCACCCTGAGAAATGGAGCTAGCCTTCTATAGACTAAGACCTGAGACCGTGAGCATTTAAATAAACTTGTCCTTCTCTACAATTGTTCTGGTTGGGTTCTTTAGTTACAGCAGTGAAAAAGCTGACTAAAACAGATGGGGGTGTCAGGGAGGTGTCAGAGGAAAGCCACTGAGGGAGACTGCTGAAGGGGCAATTCTTTCACTATAATCCCACCTTCCCTTTGAAAAATGACAAAAAGTTACTGACCAAATAAGTCATATGTTGTCCTGCAGTGGTTGAACATAATAAGCTATCACTGGAAATCCTATTTATTATTCATTACAATGGTGAATAAAGGATGATTCCTATAAATGAAATTAGTGCAGAAAAATATTAGTGGTTAAATTAGCCTGAATGTTTTATCTGTTCACTAACACATTAGCTTTTTTATGTACTAAAGAAAATTTAATTTTACTTTTGGCATGCTCATATTTGTTCATTTTGGCTATACATTAAAAATTTAATCCTTATTTTTTGAGATAATTTGGAATAAACTTGCCTAAAAATACACAGTACACTGCATTCTAATTTTACAAGGTATTTTAATGCTTATTCACTTGTTTATTTCATGACTAGATGACTGGTTGCTTCATTGATATCTTTTATTGTTTGTTTTTCTTGGTGGAGGGAATTCACCCCTTTTTTTACCCCTGGAAATGAAAGTAAATGATTAAAGCATCATAAGCAAAAGGCACAATGAGTTGTTCTCCTGCCAAAGACAATTTTCTGCTTCGTGTATTGTTTTAAATAGATACTTTCTCTTTTGCTGAGAAGTGGGACAGTTTTCTTATGAAATTTGAAAATTAATTTTTAAACAAAGAGTATGAATGTACACACATACATAGAGGTAAGGCCTGAGTGCAAATAATAGTCATACTGATGAAACTGACTTTCATGTTTAAAGGGGTAAGAAATGATGGTTGTCATGATCTTCAGGCTTGCTCAAACTCTAGGTCATTTCAGGCTGGCAAAATCACTGATTTGATATAACGCTTCTTGTCTAACGAATAACTAAGTCCTGAATGTCTGACAACTCTACATCTCTCTCATTTTCTTCAGAGTGTGAAAGGAAAGGAATAATGTGTGACTTAGTAATGTGAAAAGCTGACACACACCTGTCAGGTGGTTCAGCTCAGCCTTGTTTCCACAGGAAACACAGTGTTGAGTTGGTTCTCAAAAGCCCCTGAGGTTACATATTTCATGTTGCCAGACAGAATGGTAACCTCAATTCTGTAAGAAATACTCTTCCTGTGCACGCAAAATGGAAATCCTAACATCCAGGTACAATTACTAATGGACCAAACATTTTGCAAACATTTCTTATTTCATATCGTGAGGTGTTATGGATAAAAATCCAAAGCCTAGAGTCATTTCTGGTGGCCTCCTTAAAAGATAGGGTTTGGATTTACAAATGATGGCATCTTCATATCTGTGTTTCCTTGATAATTTTTATAATGTCACTGTGCACTGAAGAAATCAAATCTGTTTATGAAAGGTATAGTCAGTGGCCACTGGTTAATTGAAATGGGCTAATATAGCAGAGTATCTTGCAAACAGCACTGGGAAAGTACAATCTTGCATATTTAAATGAACAGACAAATATATTACATTAAAATGTATAATTTAGTTGCACAAAATACATTGGCTTTGCTGTGTATCTGTATATGTGTGCATCCTGTTAATCTATTTAGGTTCCCTTGTCTGCCAATTCACTTATAAAACCTGCTAATTCATCAACAGAATATGGATGTAATCTACACATCAAATGAGTTAGAGGCAAGGAAGCTGTTGATTGCAGACATCAAGTAACTTATTAACAATGTTTTACATAGCTTTGTTATTTAGTGAATTGTGCAAGTACATTCTTCATTACATTGGCAGATTTAAAGGAAAAAAGTGAATGTCTATTAAACATTTTGTTGAAAGAGCATGATGGGATGGATATTGGAGAAGACATGTCAGATTCATACCAGGTAGTTGAGGTACAAGCTCAGGTACCACCTGGTTTCTACCCAAGCAAGTAGTAGAAATGTGGAACTTTTTTTTTTTTTTTTTAAGATTTATATTCCATCTTTTCTTCCTTGCTCTCAAGAAGTGAATCTAACTTGCAGTACTTGATTTAGCTTATTATGCATTCAGGAAAATCATAAAGAAATCTTTGAATTTCTAGATATGAGAAACATGGAATTATCCATGAATCTTTGCCTTGGAGAAATATAATTAGAAATCACCACCCAACTCAGAAAAACTTTCTTACAAAGGTATTAAAGAAACAGTGTTATTATTAAATAAACATTAAAGTAGAATGTGATGAGCATCACAGACAATCCACTGAGAGTCTAGAGACAACAGAAAGAAAAATCCATTTTTCATGTGGCTAAGCAAGTACAACCCATAACATGAGTGTTCTCAAGATAAACAAGAACCAGTCCTTAAGTAGGAGGACTTGACAACACCATTTATCATACACGGTTTATCCTAAATTCACCTGGCATTTGGGTTGATCATATGTGTTAATGAATTGGTTTTATCAAAAAGAAAAATAAGTTTTTCACATCTTTATGCCAAGAAGGACGTTTATAACTTGGAGCGAGGTACCCACCAAAGTTAAGCCTGAACCCAACTCTCCCACTGAAGAGGGAAGCTGGGGATCTATCTTCCTTGATGATTACATTTCAGAGATGTTTCCTAGGTTCTTGAGAAAAACATTATGGGGTCCTAAAGCTGCCAAAAACTTATTTAGCTTTCAAAAAAGTGTATGTATATTTCAAAGCATTCATAGGCTTTCAAAAGTAAAGGTTCTAAGAGATAAAAATTCCAGTTTCACTAGTGAGTAGGTGTGCCATATTGAGGAAGCAATTAATCTCTGAATCTTAGATTTGTGATCTGTAAAATGGGAGTCTTATTATTTGTATCATAAAATTAAGGTGATGATGAATCAAGATGATTTAAGCCTGTGTTAAGGACAGAGTCTGGTGCAAAGTGAGCAATGACTATGGTGGCTACAGTTACACTGTTAGTCTCTCTACCTAAGTTTTGAATAGTACTATCATCTTCTGAATCATGTTCATTATTTTTATCTCCTTTTGCTCATACTAACATGTTTGATTAATTCAGTATAGTCTTTCCTCAGTCCTCAAATACACTTACATCTCTTTTGTCACCAAGTAAATATATAAATGCTTACATGAAACAATGCACTCCCACTCTGACTTATTTTTAAAAATCAGTATATGGAAGTATAATTTATACATACTAAAATTCACCCATTTTTAGCACAGGTAAGCCTGTGGGATGAATATATGTGTCTGTGTAACCACCACCAACATCAAGATACAACATTGGCATAAAAAGTTTCCTGGCACACTTCTGCAATCAATCCCCATGTCAGTCCTGTCAAAGGCAATCCCACTTATGTGCTTTTTATCTATATATAGATTTGTCTGGGTTTTCATATAAATGGAATCACATAATATATACTGTTTTGTGTCTGCCATATTCTTCTTAATCTGCTTAGCAGAGTAATTTTTAGACTCCTTATGGTTGTGTGTATAGTATTCTCCCTTTTTTTTATTGGTACTATTCTATGTTCTATCATAATTTGTGGATGTGTGTTTTTATTTCACTTGAGTAAATATTTAGGCATAGAATTGATAGATCATCACATAAATATGTTTAGCTTTATAAGAAGCTTTCAACATGTTTCCCAAAGTTATAACACCTACTTTCTCAGAAACATATGAGAATTCTGGTTTTCTCACCAAAACTTGGTATTTTCAACCTTTTTAATTTTAGGATATTTTAGTTGCTGTGTATTTCAATCACATTGTGGCTTTCTTTTGCATTTTTCTTTCAGGGAGTTTGGCACTTGTAACATGGTGCTTTTATTTTTTGATGTGGTAAATTTTGTTGTTTGTGTGGGGCAAAGAGGGAATCTGGACAACTTAACCGCCCTATAGATTTTAAACTAAGCCTGTCCCTATTCAAACTGCTCCTGCATGGGAGGAATCTGTGCCTGAAATTCTGAGAAGTTTTCAGTGGAATTTCTGTGGCCCAGATGGCTTGCTTCCTCTGAACATCTTCCACGTCTGGGCATCTTCCCCTCTCCTGTGGCATTTACCCCTCATTCATCTGCTTTCTGTCATTCAAAACTCTGTTGACAATTCTCACCTGCGGCCATTTCTCTTTAGTTCTAATTATCTTTGTGATTTTATTTAAGAATGTCTTTAATTCATGTAGAGAGGAAAAAAAGCATAGATGTTCAGGTTTCCATATTTTCAGTCAAGACTCTTTCTTTTCACCTTAGACTTTCACCTTTTCTTTAATGTTCCACGCAGAAGTTATTAATAATTAAACTCATGATCTCTTTAAATTTAATTCTCATTGATTTCAACCAAAGCTCTCCTTCACCAAAACTCTTTTTGTCCTTGATTTCCATGTCCCAATTTCTATGCTTTCCTCTAAATTCTCTTTCATTCCACTGTGTCTCACTGGTCATTTCCTGTTTCTCAGAATTCCATTAGATGAACAGGCCAAAAATGGAGAGACTTCAGCATATTTTTATTTCCAGTGGTTATATGATAAAATTCTTACAGTGGAAGGATTTCATATTCCTGATCTTTAACAGCAACTGATTTGGGAAGGGAAGAGAATTATTGCTGTGTGTGTGTCATAGCCTGCTTTATGCCAGATAAAATGTAGAGGGAAGCTTCATGATAACTCTGTAAAGTTCCTCTGGTTTCTTTGATTCCAAGAAGTTGCCTCTTATATATAATGTGTTGACAGGGAGAAAATTGACCATTTCAAACAACATCTAAACCTGGAGATTAAAAACAAACAAACAAACAAAAAATACAGGCAAAACAAAGCTTTTTTCCTTTCTTTCCAGGATGACACAATGTTAAAACTCTCCCAAGCTAAATAGAGAAGAATCAGGCCATGAAAATTTCACAAGAATGGTACTATAACTGTTAATTAGCAGTCAACTTAAAAAATGTCTAATGTGCCATAGAAAATAATATGATGATAGTCAAATGTATTTTCTGAATTCTCTCCTGGTTGTCAAATTTATATGTTTTAGGGACCTAAAACAAATTTAAAATAATCTCAAAACATCAAAATTAGAATCTGGATTGCTTTGCAATGTGTTTTGGTAATATGATAATTTAGGGAAATTATTATTTTTAATTTTTGTTTTTAACTGCAGGACCCTTATCATTGATATACATTAAACATTAAAACATTGTAAATATCCAGTTAATTTGTACATGTAGAAGCCATTTCTGAAAGATACTACATATTAAATACATTTTATACTAAACATTTCTTACTATATATGTCAAGTGACTGAGTCACATTGAGTTATTATGTGCTTGGAAAATGAAGGGAGCCCCATGACCCAGAGACTGAGCGTAGCATATGAAAGCTTTCATCTTTATGTAATAAGTGATTTGAGTCATAGTTTGTTGTGGGTAAGGTTTGTTAGAAGATTAAGAATAGCCTCTGACTTATGCTCATAGAGAACATTATATCTTTTTTTATGGGAGGATTATTTTATTTCATTTTATTTTCTCCCTTGGTCCATTATATCTTATATCATCTTGTGCTCATATCATTTTCTAAAATTGAAGGATCATGAATAAGGAAAACTACCTTAGAAACATCTATTTCAGATGGATTCTCTTAGTTTTCCTAACTGAAAATCTCAAGGAATAGGTAGAAATCAGAGTGTGGCACATAAGAAAATACCATGGGAAGTTTGCCAAGAACTATATCAGTCTATAGACTTTAGAACACAGTGGAATGCTTTTTGCTAATACATTTTATCTAGTAATCAAATTTATAATTTACCAAGAAAAGCAAATAAAAGTAAGAATGTCATTTTTATATAAATTAAAAAATCTATGGAAAAATAAAAAGTATAATTACTGGTCAGCATCAAAACTCTGGCAATAAGAATTTTAAGTCAAGGATAATATAGCAATCTGGATTTCTATATTACAGTAGAAACTTGCCAATTTTTAAGTAGCTATATTTCTAAGTAGCCTTGACTACTAAATATGAAACTTAAAAATTAAGGTCAATTTTGTAATTTGTCTAGCAGTACTGATTTTCTTGACAGAGATTGCTTTCTGTGAGGATTTTCCCCTTATGCTGTTGTTCTTTTACTTTCTCTCACTTTCAGGAAGAGAATAGTGCTATCAAGTTTAAAGAAAAGTGTTTCTACCATTTGATCTCATTTCATTTACAAAATATTTTTGTAACAAAGTATATAACTTTTTGACCTACCAGTAAATAATTTTTTTATAATTTTTTAATTAGCTCTTCATAAATGTCTGTTTTGTTTTTCTAAGCACAGACTATCGTGTACTTGTAGAGGCTGACTACTTCATTATGAGTACCAGGAATTTTGCCCAGGATTTCCTTTTAATTCCATCTTGTGACCTACTTTGCACCCTTCTCATTGTTGATCAGTCACTATTTCATTTTCTCATATCCTTAATTTCAATTGCCCCATTCTTGCATCTTAAGAGACATTTCTAAAAATTCTTGTAGTTTACCTTGTAGTTCTGAGGTATAGAAGCTGCCTTAGCATTAGCCCCTTTCACTTAGCCTTCTTAATTATCTAAGGCTCTTAAAAGATATCCTCACTCTGGGTCTTCTTTAATACTTCTTTCTCTTTCTCTATCTTTTGCTTCTTTCACCTTGTTTCTATAGCATTACTACTCCCTGTTTGAATACCTAATATCTCACAGATCTATTCTTTCCTGCTGCTTCTTTCAAAACTCCTTTTTGGTCAACTTAGTAGGCTATGTCCTTGCTTGTCTGTTACATGTAGGTATTTAAATAATGCCCTTGGTGCATATGTGCATTAAACACTTACATTTAAAAGATACACACACACACACACACACACACACACACACACACACATGCACACACACATATACATCTGTATATATATAATTTATGCTGATATTTTATTGTTTTTACTGACATTAAGATTACTAAACTAATTTTATAAAAATATGTCTACCTGAAAATTTTCTGCATTTAGTTTCTGAAGTACACATTTTTTCTCTTTGGTTTCATTATATACACATCTCATTCAATTAAGTAAACAATAACAACAACAAGAGCAACAAACTCTGAAAGTCTACACTATATGGAATAGTGTTATCTGAGACCAAAGACCTGGCCCTGCCTTCAAAGAATCACATTCCAGCCAAGGTGTCAAGCATTCCAACATCATGCAGTAATGTGCTGTCCAGAAGATGGAACTCTACTCAGGTTTGGATATCCAGGAAGTTAAGTGAACTCTCTTTTGCTTCTCTCACCTTGTTTCTACAGCATCAAAACATGTGGAAAAGAATGATATCTCATTTTACAAAAGTGGATTAACATGACCGGAACATAGGACAAGTCTGGGGAAGAGAAGAAAAATGAGAACAGAGAAAGTATTCAGTCCGTGAAAGTCCTTTTATGACATCCCTAAAGTTATGTGCTGAATTTATAACTATTACTCTTGTATCTTGGTCTGGTCCCTTTGTTTTTCTTTCGTGAATTAATATCACTTTCATAAGGAGAGACCCACTGAGTAAACAGAGTTGCTGAATTAAATGTTTTTCTGAAACATATTGTTTGACATTGCCAAACTCTCCTAATAACAACTGACTTATTAATTTGATTCATTTGATTTTTCTCCATCTCACATATACATGTTCAGAATAAAAGTTGGTAAGAATATCTCAGGTTGTTTGAAAAACTTCTGGGAAGCCAATAAAACAGCTTGCATATGTATGCATAAGGATGATACATTCTCCTTGAAGAAGTGACAAAAAATAGGGTAGAGAGAACTCTGGCACACCGATTGTGGAATGCTTGAATAAATGGATAAAAGTTCTCTTTGGAGAATAATGCAACTGTTGAAATAACAGTAGATCTGTTGATTTCAGGGATTAGCATGGTATTATTATTATTTTTTTTAATGAAAAGAAAATGAGCTTTCCTTCTCAAGGTTTCAGAGACACTCTTATTTAGTCAGGATTGACATAAGACACATTCATTCTTCTTTTAGCTGCTATTTATTTTTTCAGCATGTTGAATATCATTTATCTTACAAAAGATGATCTTTTCCACATCAATAACTCATGAAGGTATTATATCCTTTCTATTGATATTAGGGTTGCTAAACTAATTATATAAAACAGGATGTCTTCACCTGAAAATTTTCTGCATTTAGATTTGACATACACATTTTCTCCTTTGATCTCATCAAATTCCTACTACCACATGCCTGTTTATCTAGATGATATATGATTTGCATCTGTACCAATCCACACAATGCTAAAATCCTGGAGACATGATTATCCTGAAGCACAAATTAACATTTGCATTAGACATCTGCATGAGTATCTGATGCAAAATGCTTGTTTAGTGTTGCTTTCCTGAAAGAGTTTAATAAATATCCCTAAATATAGACAGAAAAAAATAATTTCTTACTCAAGTACCACTTGTAGATTTTCCTATTATTCAGATGACTTTTCTCTTGACTCTTTATTTTTCCATTTCCATGTGTTACAGAATGAGAAGTGAAAATCATTTTGCATTGTTTTTGCTCTAGCATCTTTAACACCATTGACATTTACAGCAACTGCTCAAAGTAGCAATTAAAAAGCTATTTTCTAAAATCATGCATGTTATTAACAATCCTTTAGATTAATTTTCAAAATTCCAGCATTTTTCTTTGTTTTAAACTTTCCTACAATATGTTGTACATATACAATATATTGTATCCTTGGAGCTTGTGAGCATTAAGATAGGGATGTGTCTTTAAACTTCAGTATTCAGACTGAACTCAGAGAGGTCTCTAGCATTTTTCATTTTCTTTCTCCTTATTCCTTTGGACTACCAATATTCATGGAGCCTAATCATCTGGATAGACCACAGGAGAGACCTTAAACTCATATATATAGTTATTTTTTTCACATCTCTATAAAGTAGCATAAGAAAGCCAGAAATAATTAGCTAAATAATTTTAGATTGTTTAAAATTTGAGATTATTTTCCCTTTCTTCTCTTTTATCTCAGATAATTAAAAATACGAAGCCAATTCAACTGATTGTATTTTCCACGTTGTTTATTTTTTCCTCAGACGCCTAATATTGTTATAAACTTCAACCTGTTGTTCTACTGTAATTTTTATGATCTTTAACCATTTTCTGAAAAACCTGAAACTATTCTTTGTTTATATTTTAGGCTCTATTTAATGAAAATTGTAAAACGGCATCTAGTAGCACTATCATTTGAGATTTCATTATGGCTATTAATGGTATTTGAGGGCTAGTTTTTGTTTAAATATGTTCATTGATATTTGGGGTTTAGCTATTTCATAATGCGGATAGAATTTTTTTTGAAACCATTGTCACTTTTGAGTCTAATTAATTACAGAATGATATAATAATTACTAATGCTCTACTCATTTTTTAGTTTAATTTAAAACTTGAACCTTTTTTTGCTCCCCCAAAAGCACTGTATTTATGGGGAGAAGCATAAGAATCAGAAAATGGACTAATTATGAACAAAACTGTATATATCTTTCTTTTCATTGGTTGTATGATTAACACCAAAGAAGAATCAGACGAGGGAGAGGACATATTTTCATGTCATGGGCAATGCTGAACATAGCCTTTACATAGTCAAGCTTCTTTGATATAATCTGTTGAAAATCTCAAGACCATTTAGGCTTGGATAATAGTCCTAGATTCTGAACCCTAGCTATCTAAGGCTGTAAGAACAACTACTTCCATCCAGGTATTCTTCAAAAAATCAATGCCCAGTTGAAATTGTAAAATAATATGAAAATAGATACTTATAAGTATCAAAATGGGATCCATTAAATATATGTGCTTGTGGGATCAGTTAGTATGTATGAACCATTTTTTATGTGTAAAGTTCTCACGGTAGAGGAAACAGATACTTTAAAAGATACTTGCATCATGAATAAATGCCATGATAAAAACATCAGCTAAAGATGATAAGGTAGCACAAACTATCAGTCAACCTAAGATGGTCTCATGTGGAAGACAAAATCCTATTTGTTTTTAAACTTTCACTTATTAGCCAGGTGCAAAGTTAGAGGAAAACTTTCTAGGAATGAACACTTTAATAAAAATAAAAGTAAAATCCTACCATTTATTTAATGTTTACTATGTGTCACTCACTATTTTAAGCAATGAGTTAAACCATTTCATATTCCTGACAAACATGTGGCATGTGTTCTTATTCTACATGTAAGAAAAGTGAAATGAGAATGTTTAAGTAAATGTCCCACACAGCCAGTAAATGATGGAGTATAGATTTACTAATGTTGTCTTGCTCCAGAATTTATTTTCTTTACCACTGTACTACATAATTGCTTTCTGTTGTTATTGATGAATGTAGTAAAAAATTGTAGAGAACACTCAATTAATTAAAATTGCTAAATACAAATCCTAGTTTGGAAAAGGTAGAAGACACAACTGGAGAGATTGATAGGTGGCAGATACTGACTTGGTATGTCTGGCTAAAAAAGTTAGACTGGGGCATCTTAACTCATCATGGTGAGAAGCCAGTTTTACCTCATTATTATTTTTAATATCTGGTATTATGTGAACAGATGCATTTATAAAATATTGAAATGCATACTTGGCTTTCAAGGAAATATAAAGTATTCTATATAGCATACTGTTATACTATTATACTATTATTATATTTTTATAAAGTATTCTACATAGTATTTATATAGCTATAAAGTATTCTAAATGTTTATTCCTAATTTCTATACTTTACTAAATCATTGATCTGTAATAATTTGTGGAAGTACTTTATTATTGTTTTACATTTTTTACCTTATACTTCATAGTGTAATTAAAGGTTATAACCATTCAGATAATTGGGTTATCATTTTAAGTACTGGTGTCTTTGTAGAGAATGGACTAACCAGAGGCTAAGACTGATTATAGTGAGTCCAACTATGAATCAGTAATTGAAATTCAGGCAGGAGATGGTTAACATGTTACTGAAGCTGTGGATGTAGAAATAAAAAGTGAGTGATGGTTTTGAGAAATCCTTAGAAAATAAATTGGCTTGAACCAATAAATATGATTCCCCAAATCTTCAATTTCCTTGAAAACAATTATTTGTTGTTACTTGCTCTTACTTTCCTCCTAAATTTAATATTTTAATCTTAATCTCAGAAGCTACCACCTGTATATGTCTCTCTGCAAAATGCATTAGGCATTTTGTTGCAGTGAAGTTCACTTTAGGCCCTTGGTTCAGGTCCAAGAAAGACTGACTAAGGAAGGCAGAATGACCTCAAGGGCTGGAATCAAATGATTTGCCACTCTATTAATTAGGAATTTTTTTTTTTTTTTTTTTTTTTTTAGCAAAGGGAAAAAGAAGATTTATTGATTTGCTAACACAGGAGAAACATAGGGGCCTCCTTTCCCAGAAGCTAAGATTCTGCCCATCAGCAAGGACAGGGCATCAGCAAGGACAGGGGACTTTTAAAGGGGTGACTCAAAGGATATATTCCACATGTTCTTTGTGCAGTTGTAATGCACTTTTAATTTGGGAGAGAGTCATTTCTGAAATCTTCTGTAACCATCCTCAAATTCTGGATTGCTTCATTCCTATGGTGGATGTATACTCAGAGACAAATAATCTTCCTAAAATGGAAAAGAAAGGTAATCCTGTTTCTCCTGAGATTAGGGAGGGGTAGAGATTATGGAGGAGCAGGGAGAGAGGAAGAGAAAGAAGCATGTCAATTTTAAAAATAAGTTGCAGTGTCAAAGCAGCAAGGGCAATATCCAAAACATAAAGTGGACCACTGTTGCATTCCTCCCTGTCAATTTCTACATTCCATTTCTGTGGAAAAATAGGCAATGGTATCACCAAACTGCTTCCTGCTGAAAGGGGGCAAAGTTGGGGGAAGTTACCCAAAGTCCTTGTTCTCTACCAGGTGGAGCATGGACAGTTAAGGGTATTCAGCACCAGAGCAGTTCAGAGGTCCACAGTGGCAGATGGCAGGTGATGAGACAAGATATACATAGGGCATGGACCATGCTAAGACAACATAAACATGACAGAAAAGCATTACATTATTTTGTAAACAATTGGTACAAAAGCAATTAGTATTTCAGCCAGTTCCTGAAAACCATGAAGACAGGAACTCAATCATATCAGTAGAAAACAGATTGAGTTATCAATATAGGAGATTAGGGAGATTTGTATTCATGAGATCAGACTCAAATTAGCTCAGGACAAATTTGTGACTCTAGTGTCCTTCATGATCATTACTATTAGGGACTCCCACACAAGAACCCTTCTTCTATAACCTCTAGCTTTATTTACTTTTGGTAGGACTGACACAACTGTACATATTAAGTTACACTAAAAAAAATAGTTTTTCCTTTCAAATGTCCATGTAGGACTGTGCTTAGGCTATACTCTCCTGCCAGCTGTTTAGGACCAAGTTGGTCAAAACTGACCTTGTTCCTGTCTCCTCTTGAGTCACTTGAGATTCCTTAGAGATCACTCTTGGGGACATGTGTGACACCTCTCTGCTCCTTTAGCTTTCCTCTATCAGTAGTGCCATCTGCCAGGATGGGTCAGGGTCTGACTGATTGCACATCACTTCTTTCAGATGCATCAGGGACATTTTCCTCTCCAATGAACCTCCTCTTTGTGGAAGGTGAACTGGTTGGCTTCCTGTTTTCTAGGGTCCTCACAATCTCCCTGATCAGCAGATAGGGTGTCTCACTGGAGTTTCAGGGCCCAAGAGGGGTGCTGTCATTCTCTGGGTCCTGATTGACTTTACAAGGCAAGGGCCAAAATGTTGACTGTTCTTTCCTTGGCCCTTTTACTTCCTTGACTTTAATCTCCAAGTTTTCGGTTTTAAACACCCAGCAGGCCAGTTTCACCGGTCTTACTTAGAGTGGGAGTAACAGGTTATAACTTCAATATCCATAAGTTTATAGTTACCCATTTCATTTAATTGGGGTCAGTATTAGTACTGGAAGTTAGTACTAATTATATACTATCATCTTATAAGTGATGGCTTATTAACTCAAGTTAACTCAAGTTGTTTTATTAGAAGCAGTACCTCTGCAAAATAGTAACAGGCAAGAGTTATAAAATTTATAAGGAAAAATACAAAATAAAATTAACAGAGCAAAAAAATTCAATTTTTATAATAGATATGAACAAATAAAAATGATTTTTATAATCTTAAACCTTTACTTAGTTATATATATTATACCCCCTGATTATTTTGAGGTCACAGTAATCTTTACAACAAAATTCTATCTTTTGAACACAACTTTATATAAGCTCCAGTCTAGCCAATTTTGGAGCCATTCTAACATGGAGTAAGGTCAGAGGCAGAGTCTTATCTCAGGTAAGGTGGTGTTCTTGACAAGTAACACAATACAGCTTTCCATCTAAAACATGAATTGATCAAAGGTTAAGAGAGTTTTTACATTTTTTTTGTGAAAAAAAGTAGCAAAATGCTCCTATGTTTTATAATATCACCTTTAAACAGATCAGGCTTTCCTTATTACCTTCCAAAAATACATTTAAATTCCAATTCCACTTTGAAGAGTAACAAAAAAAAATGTATATATAACTTGCTGACAACAAATTACTTTATGCAACTATAAAACATTAAATGACATGAATGAATACCAACCAAAGTTGTTATTTCTATACAAATCCAAAATTATTGCTACAGATAATTTTAGTTTGGAGAATACCAAGTTGGCAAAATGCTCCCCTAAGCTTTACATTTAACTAAGTTAACTTTTATAGTAAAATTTAGAATCCATAGTGTATGGTAACATAATCACAGGTCTGCATCAGTTAGCAAAAATCAAAGGATAGCCTTAAATCTGTTATACAATTAAGAAACACTGTTAATGATCAGAAATTGACCAGTCAAAGCAAAAAGATACACAACAGGTTTCCAAAGGACAGTGTGGCCCTTCTATGTCACACACAATATATTAAAGAGAGCACTTACTGGTTAACTTGCATGTAAACTTTGCATATATATACCTAGTTACATATATTTAGAGGGTCAACTATATTGTTATAACCTACATAACAGTTGTTTGTTTAACCATATAACACCTAAAAAATATAAATACAAGAAAGTTATCTTGATAGGTAAGAGTAGATCAGTGTTTCAGACTTTACATCATATCAGTACATTAAAGTTCAAATAACATTGACTGTTCTAATTATAGCCAATTTAATCACAAACACAAACTTTTTGAGATTTACTTTCTACAAATCTTCTGCAATGTATTTAACATTCACAACTCGTTTATATCCTGTTTTGTCCTTTCACCTTGAACTTTAGCATAAGAATACTATTTTACCAGACAAAATACTTTCTCATCCAGAAACATTTCCTTTACTGTCTAAATTTCCATACTAAAATATATCCATACCTATAACTTTCTTTTATCTTTTTTAGATTCAGACACTTTCTTAAATTCATATTCTGAAATAATCCATATGAATGTTATCTGTGCATGTAATTTTCACAACAAATTTTATCCTAGGAGAGGGATCAATCAGGCATACATGAAAATTGTTTCTTAATCTTTTCTCTCCCAGGTGGCATTCAAAGGATTGGAACACAGGATATTTTTGAGCCTGGCCTGCCTGCCTTATCATTATCATGATGCCATGAACTTTGAGTTCCCCACTGTCAGTTGTACCCAGAGACTCCTTTTGCAATGAAGGAGGTCCTTTCCATCATTTTCTTTAGGTTTCCTTGAAATATCTTTTGCAGAGGCTGCCTACCAAACACAGGTTGCCTTAGTCTGTCTTTTTCTTTTCTGGGTACAGCTGTTTATTCTGCCAGTGTCCCTATTCATTCAGTTTGACGGGATACTGATATAGCAAGAATTGCTTTACCTCAGTGTTGGTTATTCCCTGGCCAAATGGGGTGTCCTGTCAGATCTTAAAAGGGATGACTACTACTGTCCCCAGGTCATAAACTAACAGTGCTAAAACCTATTGCAATATCCTTTGTGGCCAGCAGCCTCCACCTTCTACAGACAAAAGGGAATGGAAGGCACGGCAGAGGCCAGGTTTTGTCGGCCATTTTTTACAGCCCAGGCAGCTTTTCTGGGATTTTTTCCAGTTAAGGCTAGTGTCCTTGGCCACAGTTGAGATGGTCTGTGGCTGCCTGGAACCATGCTAAGAAATAGTGCTGGGAGTGCAGCACTGAGTTTAAAAGATTTAAATCTTTTAACCCTTTCTTCTGCTGTCTTGCTATCCTTGCACACCAGAGGCAGTGTCTTTTTGTTACCTTCAACTTAGTCCTGACAGTTCAGACCCTTTATCATGCAGCTACATAAGTGCCTGTATATATAGAATCTCGTTCATATATTTTACCCCTGACAAACTTCAATGTCAATATCATATAATAATCCAGAGGTCTGGGGATGTAGCTCAGTTGGTAGAGTGCTTGACCCACACGCACAAAGCCCTGGGTTCAATCCCCAGTAACACACACACACACACACACACACACACAAAAAAAAAAAAAAAAAAAAAAAAACAAAAACAAAAAAAACATATAATAATCCAGAAAAATCATAAAATCATAAAATCATTCAAAGTTCAGATTGTGTTACAGTAAACTGTCTTTCTCTTAGGCTCATGCCCATAAGAGGCCCATTTACCTAAGATCTCTCTCTCAAGAGACTACTGGTAAGATAAACACAGCATGGCCCATGTCTTAAAGAGATAGTAACAGATATGAAAAACAGACATGAAAACAAAACCACAGACAAGACAGGATCACCAAAACCAGCACCAAAAGAGAGAAACCTTTAAAACGGACAGACCTGAATGTATGAATTTCTTCCCCTTACTTAACCTTTGATAGAGCAATTCCAACTGCAAGATTGTACAATAATCCAGCAAGCTATTCAAAAGTCATATCATTACAATAAAACATTATCTTAGACAGACTTATACCTATAGGTAGCCCTTTTACTTACTTTTCCTCTGACAGACTGACTCCAATTGCAAGACTATACAAAAATGAAACAGAGAGATAGCCAGAGAAGAACCTCAAAACCATGGTTGATTTATGGGAAACTTTAAATTGACCTGTCAAAATCTTTCCCAAGAAACTATCTATAGGATCAGTGCAGTATTGGCCATGTCTTAAAAATGGCAGCAACAAATACAGAAAAACAAAAGCAAAAACACAGATAGATATCCAGGGGAAATTCCCAAACCCAAGGTCAACAAACAGATGAGAACCGATCAGAAGGTAGTTAATATCCCTAGGTTCTTGAGTCCCACTTAGACATGACTTCTATTTCAGTGGCACCACAGATGTCCCCAGAAAGAGGGACAAGCCATTCCCATGAAGAGGAACCAGGCGTGTAGAATAAAGGGTCTCAGCATGAATATTGGGGGACTAACCAAATGGCCAATGGTGTCATGATTTTACTGAGTTCAGTTTCCTTTTTCCCAAAGTGGACCATGATGGAGTAACCTGTACCATTCAGGGAGAGAGGGCAGGAGTTCCCTGAAGCAAAAAGGAGCTTTGGCAGCTACTGGGCCAGTCCCTCAGTCCCTACATTTACTCATAGGAATAGCTCCTCTGGTGCAACCAGAGGCAAACTCACCCATCTCCTAACTCTCTTGGCAGTTGGCTCTCAACAAATTGGCCAGCCACCTTGCATCCTCAGCTTGGAAATGGGGGTTCCTTGGAGAGCCAGCCTGTCCAGGAAACTTGGAATGGGGCTCCTCTCAGGTCCATCTGAGATGCCAAATTTTTTGCTGAAATCTCAGTCCTTGTCTCTGATGCCAATCCAATAATGAGGACATGGTTTTGAGAAAAAGGATAAAGAAGGTTTATTGCTTTGCTAGCAATGGAAAAGCACAGGGTCCTCCTGTCCCAGCAGTTGTGAGTCTCTAATTTGAGATTTTGTATGGAAACAGATTAAAGTCAAAGGCTCTTGACTCAGGGATGAACCCTCAGGGGAAAGATCAGGGGACCCAAGAAATTGAGGCTAAAATTCCTCAAGCAGAGGGTTAGAAAGCAAGTTCTGCAGCACCCAGAGGAGAGGTTCAGCTTGGAAGGTGATCAGTTGCAGGGTGCAGAGGATGGGTACCAGCACCCAGTCACAAAGTCAGGAGTTCAGGCTTGAACACTAGAATTCCAAGTAAAAACTTCTTGGTGGTTGTGAGAGGCCAATAATTCATTTCTTGTAGAGTTGAATTTGAGGTAGAGAGAATGATCACTTTATGAAGTGCTTGGTGCCTCAAAAAATACTTTAGATACATAATTTAACCTAATTCTCAAAGTAAATCTGTCAAGTAGATAGTAATTCTAATTGTGAGAAAATTAATAATAAGACACGGTAAGCCACTAACCTATTTACACAATTATGAGGTGGTGAAGCCTGATTTTGTATTCCCATGTCTGTTCCTTGCTAGGATGCTCTGCTCCTTTCAGCTTGAACTTCACTCAAATCAAGGTGTGAACTGTTGAACTTTGAGTCTTCTCACATGAAAAGAACAAGTACCTGCCTGGGGAAAGCATTCATTGTGGAGTATGTAAATTCCCTGAATTCTTTTCACTAGATAGCCCTTCCTAAAGTTCTAGTCCAGGGGAAATTCTTGCATATTCATAACTTATTCTTTGAACAAATTTCTATTAATCATCTTCAATGTACCAAGTTCTATTTTAAACACTTTAGATATATTAGTGTCGGGGTCTTAAGCCCCCTTGCCCTTCTTGACCAGCGACAAGGGAAGGAGACACTCCCCAACAAGGTCAGATCAGGATAGGTAAGGCCGACTGACCGCCCGCTCCCAGCCCTCCGGGTGGAGGACAATCAGACTGTCAGGGAGACCCGTCACAGCAGGAACTCGTTTATTGAGGAAGTCACACAGCTTTTATGTAGGGTGAGGGCTAGGTGGGAACCAATCAACTTAAAGGTCAGCAAGGCAGGGGGGTTCACACAGGTGAGAGTCCCATTGGACTATATGGCAAGCACGAGCTGATCACGTTCGCGGAACTGTTGTTAACCAATCCCTGATGGTGGTCTGGTTTATCGTCATTAACTATTAAAACCACCTTTGAGACCTTGATTCTGCTCACTCACCAGGAAGTAAGGAGTCAGCCTGAGTTAAAGTGTCATTAGTCCCAACATATTAGTGAATCAAACAAATACAATGTAAAAATTCTGTTAAAAGTAGAAATAGAAAATAAATATACTGAATAACTAAAAATATAATATGAGGTAGTATATTAATAAATCTGGACATAGGGTATCAGAATTAACGACTGAGTCACATCCCTAGCACTATTTACTTTTATTTAGAGACAGACTCTTGTTAAGTTACTTTGAGCCTTACTAAGTTGCTGAGGCTAGCTTTGAACTTCTGATCCTCCTGCCCCAGCCTCCTGAGCCACTGGGTTTACAGGTGTGCACCACTGTACCTGACAGAATTATGCTTTTAAATAGAGTTTTCATTGTAAGCATCATTGATAGATTGATACTACAGAAGAAGTTAAGTCATCTCTATACAAGACTATCTTCTAGTCACATACAGCTCTGTTCACAGTACTATTGCACTTTTTCAGAAGGCAAAATGTTTGGGTTTTTTTTTTTTTTTTTTTGTACCCAAGGGTATTTCTACTTATTTAACCCTACTTATTGTTCACACTAGTTACCCCATATTGCTTTGTTGTTTGTGACCAACTTGTTTTGGTGTTGAATTAATGAGATGAAATCTGATAGCCTTTGGGAGATATTCAGAGGAGTGAGATCTGAAATAGTTATTGCTGAACTGGGAAAAATGAAATTTTAGGAGATTATGTGGATGTTAGGCTGCAGTATTCCTAGTTAAATTCTTCCTGTTTGGCCTGGACACATGATTTGACTTTTACTCTGTGCCTGGTGGTACATACTTATTATATTCTTTTTCTGGCTTCTATATGATGAACCACTGTTGTTGAGAAGTGTCTATGACCATTTATCTCCATGTTCCTTTGGTATTTGTTTTATTTCCTTAAGAGTAAACAACTAATTTGTGAGCTTAATGTGAAAACATAGTTGCTTAGAATTTTTCTTGTACCGTAACACAATTAACTGTATTTAATGAATTCCCATGACCTTGGAGAGTATATTTTTCTCTAATTTGGCACCCATCAGGAATAGAAAGACTCCTACAAACTATTGTATCCATAAGGAGCAGTTTGAATATAACCAACTAGACAGATGTTTCATAAGCATGGTTTCCTTAATAAAATATGGTCTGTGGTGTGTCAAATATTATAGGACTTGAAAAATACCCCAAATACAGAAGCTTCATTGAACTGAAGTGCATGTGTGTCATTGCTCGTCAACAGACTGTAACAACTTGTGTATTCTTTCACCCTGCTATATGCCTAATAAACAAAAATGTATGAGGGATAAAAAGTTCTGATTTGTCAAACAAAATGTGTGCTGTGAATTGCAATATCTTTGGGAGTTAAAACTGCATTTTTATATGTAATTTAAATGAAAAAAAATTAGAATTTTGGAGAGGATGTCTAAATACATGTATATAAGTTTTATTAAAATATGCATTTTTAAGCATAAAATACTTTCCAAATGTTGAAATTATTATTAAACTCTTAAAAATAAATTAGTACAGCTCATGAAAATTTGCACCACAATCTCTTGAGTAGTTATTAGATTTTAGTGCTAAATGTTCCAGGATATCTTCTCAGATGCAATAAAACAATATCTGCTGTTTTGGTCTATTTTGCTTTTCACTGGGGTGGGGGGAGGAGGATGAGATTTATATATACCATTAATCCCTCACTATCCTTATTTTAATTTTATTTAGTTAAAAATTTTTCAAAGGTATAAGTAATCAAAATTAATGCATAATGAGGAATCTTGTGTCACATAAGTCAGAAGCAATTACTACTATTCTTAACCTTTTTAATTTGCCATACACTAATAACATGTGATGCTGAACATCTTTTCAAAATCTATTTACCATCTCTGTTTTTTTGGTGAGATGTTTATTCAACTATTTTGCCCATTTTTTTAAACAAGGTTTTTTTTTTTTTTTTTTTTTTCTTACTATTGAGTTTTAAGAATTTTTTTTTTTTTTGTGTGTGTGTGTTTGTGTTTATAGATTATAAATTTCAAGGAATTGGTCCATTTCATCTAGGTTATAAAATGTGAGATTATTCATAATATTCTAATCTGGGAACACAGACCTATTTATGGAACTATAGTAAATTCCTTTCTTTCCTTTCTGATTTTAGCAATTCACATTGTCTTTCTTTTTGCTTAAGTAGCCTGGCTGAAGGCTTATCAACATTACTGATCTTTTAAAAAAACAGCTTTTGGATAAGGGGCAGCAAGATGGTGGAAAAGAGGGGTTACTTCCCTTGTGGCATGAATCAAGGAAAGCAGACTGGCTACTTTCAACAAGGACCAGCTGGGAGAATAGTGCCTGATGAGGAATTTGAAAGGGTGGGAGTGGAGATATCAAGTTCAGAGGCTGTATCAGAGACCAGAAATTGTGGAATCCCCAGATGAAGTAGTGAGCTAAGAACAGACACATACACCACATGAGTGGAAACAAAAGGAGATTACTGGGTGCAGTCTTCCAACATGAACTGACAATTGCTGGTCCCTGGAAGTGCACTGACTTACAATCTCCTCAACCAATTGGCACCCAGCAAAGATACTGCATTATACCTAAGCACTGCCTTCAGCAGTTCTACCTCTAGGAATAACCCTCTTACCTTAGCAACCCCAACCATACAGAGCATGGAGCTAATATCAAACTCCAGAAAACCCTTCCTAGCTGTTGAGAATGGAATTGGAGAAATTTTTGAACTCCAATGGGATAAATTGTTCAAATTTTCATTGAGATCTCCTTGTTTTATTCTCTGTTACATTTCTACCATTGTTAAAACCAAGTATTTTCCATGCTTCAGTTTATGGAGGACTGGGATGTCTGAATAGTATAGTATAGTTTTGTTGTTATTCATTCATTTATACTTTTTTCTTTCTATTTTAATTTTTTAAAATTTTTAAAAAATTTTTTCCTTATATATCTTTTTCCTCTCACTTATCTGTTTCCCTGGATTTTTCTTCTTTTCTCCTGCTAACAGTCAACCTCTTTTAACTCCTCTTTCATTCTTTCTATAATTTTTTACTTCTATCTTCTCTCCTTCTTCCTCATAAACATCACATCCTACACCACTTCTGTTTTTTCTTTGTTCACCATTGGAAATTGTACACCCTTTTGCAAACTTACTATTTACATTGTAGACAATAATTGAACACATTATTTCTGTTTATTGTGACAAAACTGTGGATACCTTAAAAGATACTATTTGGTTTAAGGCTGTATGTTGTTTGCATTGGGTGTTGTAATTATTCGTCTTCCCCTTGAAGGTGAAGTATTGGAAACATTCAGAGACACTACAAGTCTACAGAGTATAAACTGTACTGCTTCATATCCATACTGCTACATGGGCAGACACACAAACAACATGAAAAAACAAGGGAACAAAGTGCCTCAAATAAGTCAAGAGGCTCAAATAATAAAATCCATTGACAACACAGTAGAAGAAATGTCAGAGATGGACTTTAGAATGTACATCGTTATACTGATCCGTGACATAAAGAATCATGTAAGGAGTAAAATCATAGATAAAATTCAGGGGTGAATGATCACTTCAATAAAGAAATAGAGATTCTGAAAATAAATCAAGTAGAAATACTCAAAATAAAGGAATCGATAAACCAAATTAAAAATTCAATGGAGCACATTACCAACAGACTCAACCATTTGGGAGACAGAACCTAAGGCAATGAAGACAAAATATAAAGTTGGCCATGTAGAGAAGATGTTAAGAAAACATGAATAGAACATCCAAGAATTATAGTATAGCATGAAAAGACCAAATTTAAAATTCATCAGGATAGACAGAGACACAGAGATACAAGCAAAAGAAATGCACAATCTTTTCAATGGAATAATATTAGAAAATTTTCCAAACATGAAGAATGAAATGGAAAATTAAATACAAGAGGCTTAGAGGACCACAAATTTACAAAATTACAACAGACCCACACCAAGGCACACTATAATGAAAATGTCTAACATACAAAATAAGGATAGAATTTTAAGGCTGCAAGAGAAAAGTATCAGATTACGTATAGGTGGAAACCAATTTGAATCTCAGCTGATTTCTCAATTCAGACCCTCAAAGTTAGGAGGTCCTGGAATATACAAAGCTCTGAAAAAAAATGTATGCCAACCATGAATTCTATATCCAGCAAAATTAAGCTTCAGATTTGGAGATGAAATAAAAACCTGCCATGAGAATCAAAAGTTAAAAGAATTCACAGTGAGAAAGTCTGCACTACAGAACGTTCTCAAGAAAATGTTCTATGAAGATGAAATGAAAAATAAATTGAAAACTAGCAAAGAAACTATACTAAAGGAATAGTCAATCTAGGAGAAACTAATTCAAATTAAAAACCAGAAAAAGCCCAAGTGACCAGGAATATAAATCACAACTGAATAATAACCTTGAGTGTTAATGGCCTAAACTCATTATTCAAAAGACATAGATTGGCAGATTGAATTAAAAAACAAGAACCAAAAATATGCTGTCTCCAAGACACTCAACTCATAGGCAAAGACATCCACAGACTGAAGGTGAAAGGATGGGAAAAAATACTCCACTTACATGGCTCATGTAAACAAGTAGGGTTTTCTATCCTCAAAAGAGGATATAGAAATACTACCCTGCATTCGATCAGATCATAAACAAATGAAATTGGAAATGAGCAATAAAATAAAAAATAGAAGCTACTCCAACACCTGGAGATTAAATAATATGCTATTGAATGACAAAAGGATAGCAGAAGAAATCAGGGATGAAAAAAATTACTTAGAGGTAAATGAGCACACTGATACAACATATCAAAATCTCTGGGACACTAAGAGGAAAGTTCACTTCATTGAGCTCATTCAATAAAAGAATAAAAATTTAATAAAAAAATGACCTAACAATACATGTCAAAGTCTGAGAAAAAGAATAAATCAATACCAAAAGCAGCAGAAGAAAGTAAATAATTAAAATTAGAGTTGATATCAATGAAATTGAAACACAAGAAAATTAAAAAAAAAACTGACAAAATAATAAGCTGGTTCTTTGGAAAAATAAATAAAATTGTAAACCCTTAGCCATGTTAATGAAAAGAAAGAGAATACTAAAATTGGTAATAAAAAGGAAATACCATAATGGACACTATTGAAATACAGAAGATAACCAGAAACTATTTTGAATATTTATACTCCAATAAAATAGAAAACATTAAAGACATCAACACATTTCTTGAGACATATGATCTACCCAAACTGAATTAGGTGGACATACACAATTTAAATAAGTAAATTTCAAGCAATGAAAGAGAAGACACTATCAAAAGCCAACCAATTAAGAAAAGCCCGGGACCATATGGGTTCTCAGTCAACTTCCACAAGACCTTCAAAGAATAATTAGCACCAATACTCAAGTTATTCCATGAAATAGAAGAGGAGTGAACCCTTCCAAACTCATTCTATGAAACAAGTATCACCCTGATACCATAAGCAGACAAAGACAAATCAAGGAAAGAAAATTTCAGACCAATATCCCTGATGAATATACATGCAAAAATCCTCAATAAAATTCTGGCAAATTGCATATAAAACATATTGAAAAGATAGTGCAGCACTATCAAATGGGGTTCATCTCAGGGATGCAAGGTTGGTTCAACATAGGGAAATCAATAAGTTTAATTCATCACATCAATATCCATAAATTTAAGAATCACATGATCATCTCAATAGATGCAGAAAAAACATTTGACAAAATACAGCACACCTTCAAAACACTAGAAAAACTAGGAATAGTAGGAATGTACCCAAACATTGTAAAAACAATCTATGCTAAACCCAAGGTCAACATCATTCTAAATGGACAAAAATTCAAAACATTCCCTCTAAGAACTGGAACAAGACAAGGATGCCCTCTTTCACCACTTCTATTCAACATAGTTCTTAAAAGTCTAGGCAGAGCAATTATACAAAGTAATTAACAGCATACAAATGGGAAAAGAACTCAAACTATCACTATTTGATCACAACATAATTCTATATTTAGGAGACACAAAAAATTCCACTAGAAAACTTCTAGAACTAATAAGTGAATTCAGTAAAGTAGTAGGATATAAAATCAATACCCATAAGTCAAATGTGTTCCTATACATCAGTGATGAATCCACTACAAGAGACATTAGGAAAACTACCTCATTCAATGTAGCCTCAAAAAAATAAAATATTTGGGAATCAATCTAACAAAGGAGGTGAAAGACCTCTACAATGACAATGACAGAACACTATATGAAAGAAATTAAAGAAAAGCATAGAAGATGGAAAGATCTCCCAAGCCCTTGGGTGGCAGAATTAATATTGTCGAAATGCCCATACTACTAAAAGTGTTATACAGATTTAATGAAATTTCTATTAAAATCCCAATGACATTCTTCATAGAACTGAAAAAAGCAATTGTGAAATTCATCTGGAATAATAAGAGACCCAGAATAGTTAAAGCAATCCTTACAAGAAGAGTGAAACAGAAGTCATCACAATACAAGACTTTAATTTATACTACAGAGTTATAGTAACAAAAACACCATGGTACTGGCAGCAAAACAGACATGTAGACCAATGGTACAGAATAGAAGACAGAAAGACAAACCCACACAAATACAGTTATCTCATACTAGACAAAGGCGCCAAAAACACGTTGGAGAAAAGATGAAGTATTCAATGAATGGTGCGGGGAAAACTGGAAATCCCTATGTAGCAAAATGAAATTAAACCCTTATCTCTCATCCTGCACAAAATCAACTCAAGGTAGATCAAAGACTGAGACACTAGAACAAAGACCCCTTGTCTAATAGAAGAAAAAGTAGGCCCAACTCTCCACCATGTCAGTTTGGGAACTGATTTTCTTAACAAAACTCCTGAAATGCAAGAAGTAAAATCATGAATCAATAAATGGGTTGGAATCAAACTTAAAAGTTTATTTCAGCAAAGAAAATAATCAGGAATGTGAAGAGAAAGTGTACAGATGGAAGAAAATCTTTATGACCTGCACCTCAGGTAGAGCATTAATCTTAGGCATATATAAAGAATTCAAAAACCTTAACAACAAAAGACAAATAACCCAATCAATAAATAGGCTGAGAATTGAACAGACACTTCACAGAAGAAAAACATTCGATCAAGAAATATATGAAAAAATGTTCAACATCTCTAGCAATTAGAGGAAAGCATGTAAAACTACACTGAGGTTTAATCTCACTCTAGTCAGAATGGAAATTATCAAGAATACAAGCAACAACAAATGTTGGTGAGGATGTGGGGGAAAAAGACTGCAAATGGGTGCAACAACTATAGAAAGTCATATGGAGATTTCTCCAGAAACTTGTAATGGAACCACTATTTGACCCAGTTATCCCACTCCTCAGTTTATAGTCAAAGGGCTTAAAATCAGCATACTACAGTGACAAAATCACATCAATGTTTGTTGCAGTTCAATTCACATAGCCAAATATGGAACTAACCTAGGTGTACTTCAACAGATAATGGAAAAAGAAAATGTGGTATACATACACTATGAAATATCAGTCAGCCTTAGAGAAGAATGAAATTATGGCATTTGCAGATAAATCGAAGGAGCTGGAGAATATCATGCTAAGGGAAACAAGCCAATTTCATAAAACCAAAGACTGAATGTCTTCTCTGATACGCAGATGCTAATTCACAATGGGGTGGGGGAACTAGGGAATAGAAGTACTTTGGATTAGACATAAGGGAGTGAAGGGAGAGGAGGAGGAATGGGTGCAGGAAGGATAGTAGAATGAATTGGACATTATTACCGTCTGCACATATGATTACAAGACCAGTGTATTTCTACCTTATGTACAACCAGAACAATGAGAAGTTATATTCCATTTATGTATGATGTGTCAAAATTACAACAATAAGAAAAAAAAGTGAAAACATATACCTCATACATAAGTGTTTACAGCAGCAGCAGCATTCATTAGAGTCAAGTGGAAACAAAGGTCTATCTGAATTGATAAATAAAATGTGGTATATCTATTTAATGGGTTATTGTGCAACAAAAGGAAAGAAGTTCTGATACATTCTACATCAAGAAAGAATCCTGAGTGCTAAGTGAATGCAGGCTGTCACAGAAAGTGATACATAATTTCATTTATATTAAATGTTTGAAGAGGCAAGTTTAGAGTCAGCATGTTAGTAGTTGCCTAGGGAGGGATAGTGAGGGAAATGAGGAATTGTGCTACAGGATGTGAAGTTTTTAGGTAGTGATGAAAATGTCCTAAAATTAACTAATGATGTTTGTATGACTCTGTGAATGTACTAAAACTCACTGAATTGAATTCTTTTAAGTAGGTGAACTGCATGTTATATGTAACTTATTTCAACACTGCTTAAAAAAAGGAATACTATGGATAAAATAATATTTAAGTAAAAATATTAATAAAAAACAGTGTTTGATTTTGTTGTTTTTCTTTATTGATTTTCTGTTTTCAGTGTCAATGTTTTCTGATTTCCTTTTTTATTTTGTCTTCTTTGGATTTAATTTGCCTTTTTAATTTTTCTAAAATAGAAGCTTAACTGGTTAATTCAGATCTTTTTGTTTTTCTAATACAGGAATTTAATGCTATAAATTTTTCTTTAAGTATTACTTTATTTCATCCTGCAATTTCAAGTATGTTACTTTCAGGGAGGTCAATTTTTATATTAATTTAACTATTTGTATATGTTTTTTATTTTTTTTTGTAGTACAGAACAAATCAAAAGGAGTATAGGCATAAAGGAAATAAACTTTAGGATTTTATGTGAATTTTTGAATACTATTTTAGGTTCTTAATTGCACAAAAATATAAAATCCATGAACTCATTGAATTACAGTGTTTTGGAAATATATTTGTATCTGTTATATTTTGTGACTTCTGTTCTCTGATCAAGCAGGATACAAATTATCCTTATATCTAAGTGAGATGCCCACTTATTTAAAATGTTAATAAAAGGGAGATAAAGAAGCATTGATATACTTAAATTTTCTGCACTTGAAATTCTTTTATTAATAGACTTTTCTACTGATGCTTCAGGATGCCTGGCAATGAAGCTCTAATTAATTAAAATATAGTTTCTGAATCAAGCAAGGACTTGGCATGAAGAATATTTTTAAATGAGAAGAAATTTTCCAATAATGTTTAATAATACTTTTGCATTATCCCTTGTCAAAGAGAAACATATAATATATAATTTCCCATTTGGAGGAAAAAAATGATTCATTGCCATTGTTCACTATGATACTCACTGTCTTATATTTAAAACCTTTCTGATAAAATTTTTTCTTCAACAAATGTCATTAGGAAAAACTTTGCCTTTCCTTCAGAACTGGTACATTGACTGATTGGATTTACCTTGCTCTGTTTTAACATTATTTTTTGTCTTGGTTTTTAGGAAGTTAAAAGATTCAAATTTGAGGATGATCTACTATCTTGGGCAGAATAATGGTCCCCCAGCGAAGTGTATGTCCTAACTCCTAAAACCTGTGACTATATTAGGGTGTAACTAAGGGAAATTAAAGGTGCAGATAGAATTAAGATTGTAAATCAACTGTCATTAAGTTAGTGAAATTACCCTGAAATATATGAAAAAGTGTTGTCACCAGGAAGAGGGAATAAGAAAACCAGAAAGATGGCTATATGAGAAGGACTTCACTTGACTTTACTTTTCTGAGGGAGTCCTTAAGTCAAGGAAAGAAGAGAATCTCTAGAAGGTAGAAAAACAAGGAAATAGATTCTTCTCTGGAACTTCCACAATGTTATAATTCTGCCATTGCTTTTGGATAAGTGGATAATAATGGATAAAAAAAACTTGATCTTTGCCCAGTGAGATTCATGCTGGACTTCTAATCTATAGAACTATATGGTAATAAATTTATGTTCTTTTGAAAGACTAAGTTTGTGGTAATTTGCCACAGCATCAATAGTAAATGAATAAACTATTGAAAATAATGGACAGTTTCTCTTACTATATTTTCATTTCCCTGTCTCTTTGGTCCAGATTTTACTTTTTAATTCAGATTTTACTAAGTTACTTTGTGTCTTTTAATTAATTTAAATCCTTCTTGAAAAAAATTTAATGATAGTATATAGGCCAACCAAACAGTGCAGTATCCTGTTCTCAGATTTTTGTATGCAATATCATAATGTGTAAAAATACAATAAAGAAAATAATTTAAAATATTGTTTAATAAATCAAGTGTCTGATTTTTAGATCACTGAGAGATTTTAAAATAAGAAAAATGTCATGTTTTTACTAATCAGAAAAATCTCTATAAAAACTTTAGTCAAGCTATTTCTGAAAAGAGCAAAAAAAGTTCAGTGATGAGGAGACCAACAGGTTGTTTGTTGTGACATTCTGTAGAGCACGTGCTACACCTTGGCAATACCAACATCCATACTATAAAAAAAAAATAATGGGAAAGGTGACCATATGATTTATCATCCACTCTCAGACACTTTTGATAATGAAATAGCTAATAGCATTGTTGGTAGTGCTGTAATAGTGGGATAGCTGAGCAAAGTCTGTGTTTCAAAACCAGTGTCAAATCAACCTTGGGGTTGAGGTGGGGGGAAAAGGAGTCTAAAATACAAATACAGACATAACCAAGATTGTTGTACTTTAAGATCACACTCTTTCAGGATCTTCATTGTTATAGATGTTCTCTGCCATCTGCCACACTTGCATTAAATTATCTTCTGATACAGAGCAAATTACAAAAAGTTCAGTGGAATTCCAGGAAAAAATCAGATATCTTGGCAATGTGACCACCATGAAGAAACAACAACTCTAGTGGGCCATCCTCTGTGTCTTTTAGGGATATTTCCTCTCCAATTTTACTTAAATTTGAGACATTCCCTCTGCCATCAGTATCACTAGGATTCAAAATATTCTCATTGTGAGGTGATCACTAAGCCTGAAATATTTCATCTTTATGTGATTTGAAGGAAAACAACTTTTCATATTTCTCAGATCCCACAAGGCAACAGTCTTGTCAGTTGATCCTGTGGCAAATATTAACTCTATATATAAGGATTGAAAGAGTGGCAGTTCACTTCAGTAGCGTGAGTATCAACTGAACGGCTTAGTTTGGAAGGGTTGTTTGAAGGAGCATCCTAAATCACAAGTTTCTGATCATCAGAAACTGACCCAGATGGAGACTCTTGGAGCAGATGCCAGGCAACTTCTAATTCTGCTATATTCCCTGTGTATGATGGTCTTTGCATTGAGCACTTTTCCTTCCTTTGGGATGGCACCTATATCCCATAGGCAGATGGAATAGTCATCTGAGTCACTTAGTAAATGTCCACTGAGATTTGGATTCCAAGAAAGCTCATGGTCATTCTTTCGATGTCTGTGAAGATACAAGTCCAGGTTGCACTCTCCATAACCGTCTGGTTTAGAAGGATTTTTCAGAGTTAAACACAAGAACATCACTAGATGGATTCTTTGTTACAATGATGCAAGGATTCTGGGGTATATATCCTGCAGTATTTACTTTTCCTTCATGGTTGATCTTAATTTCTATTTCAATTTTCTGTTCTAACCAAGCCAAAAAAACTCTGAATTCTCTTCACTATTGTGTGATTCATTAAACTGAACATCATCATTATGGAGCTGTACACTGGTTATCTCAAGATTGTTTTGTTCATCTGATGTGTGTGTCCCCAGGACGAGTCATTGACTACAGGAATCTTTCCTTTCTGGTCTGGTTACATTTGGAAAGCTGTTAGATTTGGTCACCTCAGAGCGTGAATAATCACCAACTCATAAAGAAAAGGGATGTTCTTTTTTTCATATTTTGTACTCTTCATTGATCACAAGTTCTTCCACTGGGTCCTCAAAGGCTGCTGGCTTGTTTGCCACTGTGGTCCAGCCCATGAGACATTGGTAGCCCAGAATTGAGCATGTGGAGCAACAATAGGTGTTGGCGAGGATGTGGGGAAAAAGGTACACTCATACAGTGCTGGTGGGGTTGCAAATTATTGCAGCCACTCTGGAAAGCAGTGTGGAGATTCCTTAGAAAGCTTGGAATGGAACCACCATTTGACCCAGCTATCCCACTCCTTGGTCTATACCCAAAGGACTTAAAATCAGCATACTACAGAGATACAGCCACATCAATGTTCATAGCTGCTCAGTTCACAATAGCCAGATTGTGGAACCAACCTAGATGTCCTTCAATTGATGAATGGATAAAGAAACTGTGGCATATATATACAATGGGATATTACTCAGTCATAAAGAATAATAAAATTATGGCATCTGCAGGCAAATGGATGAAGTTGAAGAATATCATGCTAAGTGAGATAAGCCAATCCCAAAAAAACAAAGGACGAATGATCTCGCTGATAAATGGATGATGATACATAATGAGAGATGGGAGGGAGGCAAGAATGGAGGAAGGAGGGACTTTAGAGAGGGAAAAGAGTGTTGGGATGAGTGGAGAGAAGGAAAAATAACAGAATGAATCAAACATTATTACCCCATGTAAATGTGTGATTACATAAATGGTATGTCTCTACTTTATGTACAACCAGAGAAACAAGTTGTACCCCATTTGTTCACAATAAACAAAACAAAACAAAACAAAAACCCAAAACACAAAAAACAAAAACAGAAACAAAACAAAAAATGAATTGAGCATGTGGGAGAGACAGGGACCTTTGAGCTGTGATGGGTCTTTCTTCCCTAAAATTCTTGTAGCACAAAATTTCTCTGTTGCAGGATATACTTTCTCCCTCTAACTTTACTGAGGTATAATCAAATAAGTAGAATTTGTACATATCTAAGGTGCACGAATTGATGTTTTAGATTTTTCTTTTAGAGGACTGTAGCAGTGTGAACATTTCAAAAGGTGAGAACAATCTTTGCTGTGAGATATGTGAGAATTCTCATGTCTATTTTACACACTGCTGTATGCAGAATAAAGTGTGGTGTCTGGCTCACTATAGTTGCTCAGTAATTAAATTGTTGAATAATAAATAAAAGAACATTCTCAATTTCTATACTGAAATAATTACATCTTATTATTTTAAGTAATGTGATCAACAACCTGTCATTAACATTTCACATATGGGACCTTGAGAGATGGCATGCATTTTATATAAGTGACTTAAAATAAATACTATTGCTGAAATGGTTTTGTTTTAATGAATAAATCTTTCAAGTAAAACAATTTATATTTTCTGCCTACCAATTTCAGTCATAACGTAACATCGATTACTTATGAATATTACATAAAGCATATAACATAGCATATGATTAAATATTTTAGAATATTTCAAAAATAGATTTCAATGTTCTTTTAAAGGTGTAAGATTTCAATCTCAGACCTGATATGTCATAATTCAGGAGATGTTTAGAGACATATATAGAAAGTAATAAAGCACTAATTTTATAATGTTTAATTTTTACCATCAAGATTAATTATAAGAAAATAGTAAAATAATAACTTTACTTCTTAATTTTAAGAAGCATATAAAAATAATATAATCAAAATTATTGACTCTCTTTTCCCAGTCCAAATTTTTCTTTGTCTGCTAAAACTTCAGTATACTGTATTTTCTAAAGGTTATGTATATAACCAAATTTTATATATAATAAAATTCTTAACAATCATAAAGTATTTGAAGGAGAAGTAATAATAAAGTAAGTGTAATGAGAATCAGATCTCTAGAGATGTATAGGAAATTGTAAGAATGTTAGTTCTTACAACTGGAGAATTTAAGCAGAGGAATGATAAAACCTGGTTTTAAAAAAATCATTTTGGCACTGGACATGATGGCACCTGCCTATAATCTCAGCAACTTGGGAGACTGAGGCAGAAGGATCCCGAGTTTGAGGCCAGCCTCAGCAACTTGGTAAGGCCCTTGGCAACATTGTGACACCCTGTCTCAAAATAAAAAAATGAAAAAGGTTTGAAAATGTGACTCAGTGGTAAAGCCCCTCTGGATTCAATCCCCAGTATGAAAATAAATAAATAAATAAATAAAATAAAATAAATAATTTTGGCTCCTGTATTCATAATGAACTATAAGAGCATGTAATCATTGTTGAAACAGGATAGAAGTAGTAGAGGTAGAAGAAGTGATCTTATTTTTGACATATTTTCAAGGTAAAAGTTTTTTTTTTAAATTTTTTTTGGAAAAAGTAGGTGTGAAACAAGAAAAAAAACACAGATGATTACAAAGGTGATTGGACTAAGCAAACTGGATACATAGTTGTCATTTATATATCTAATAGCAGTCATTTTTATCTGTGGTGATGTTGTAACAAGTGATTGAAAGGCTTATAAGACATGCAAGTGTATGTGGAGATAAATACATGAGTTCAGAGTCTGAGATAAATTAGAATTAAAAATGTAAGTTTGTGAGTCATCAAGATATTTTTGTACTTAAAGCAGGATGAGGTCACCAATACCCAAGGGTCTATAATACAAGCACAAAATGAAGCATTTATTAAAGAAGGATTTAACTTTAGGGAAAGAATCGTATTTTTGATTAATATTTTGATTTGAATGATCTAGAAGAGATGGAAAATCATGATATGATAGGAATAATTCCTGGAATAATGTGAGAGTGGGATCTATTTCACAAAGAGAAATCTTGGCATCATACAGTATAAGAATATTTTAATTATTGTATACATCAATATCAACACTTGTATTTTCTTTCATTTCAAATTTTAGCCGTTCTGGTCATGAAATCTATTTTGGTTTTCAATATATATTTCTGTGTTGTTTAAGGAAGTCGAAAATTTTGCCATTAATTATGTATTTGGGTTTTTTCCTCCCATGAATTTATTCATGAGAATTTGAGAACAAATTAATGGTGTTGGGGGATGAAAGACTTGGTGCTATGGGTCTACATCAGAGGATTTAACCAATGTACCATTATGTTTCTAGAAGAAGAGAGAATTGGTGATTTGATTACATCATAACTGAAAACTTTCCAAATGTTTTGATAGGTATCCATCCATATATGCAAGAAACTTAGTGAATCTCAAGTAATATAGATACAAATTTATTGCACTTGGAGGTACCTTGTCAAACTTCTGAAAATGAAAGATAAAGTATAAGAAAGTCGCAGCCAGATAAATAAAATGTTAAGTGGAAAAGCAATAGATGCTTATTTCTTACCAGAGAATTAAATCATATAATGCACACCAGAGGGACCATTTCAGATAATCAAATATGATGAAAAAAATTTCAGCCAGCAATTTCTGTAGCAGCCAGTCCAGAAAGTCAAACCATTACTTCTGTTACAACTGGCCCAGAACAATCAGGATCCCCATTAATGACTGTCAGTTTCCCTATTTGCTCATTTCCAACTCAGCACTAACCAGAGAGCCGAATATGCTCCCTAACTAATCCCAGAAGCTGCCCCATTCTGATTCATTCCACCTCCAGCTTTCCCATGACAACAACCTTGAATCAAATTATACTTGAAGCCTTCCTTTTTCTGTTCACTTTTATAAAGCTTCTCACTTTCCTGCTTGTCTGAGTTTGTGCCAAATGCAAGTTGTAGTCATTTTCTATTGCTCCTATAAAACACCACATATTCTATGGTTTAAAGCAACACAAATTTATTATAATTTTATAGTGTAGAGTTCAGAAGTCTGAAAAGGGTCTTATGAAACTAAAATCAAGTATTGGCAGAGCAATATTGTAATATTCCTTCTAGAAGCTCTGAGGGAGGATCTCTTTCTTACTGATACCAGTTTCTCCAAGCTGTCTACATTCTTCAACTCTTGGCTGCATCATTGTGAACTCTAATTCTGCAGTCACATCTCTTTTGACCCTGAGTCTCTTGCCATTTTCTTATAAGGACCCTTGCGATTACCTACAGTCTACCTGTATTATCCAGGATAATTTCTTTCCCTTATAATTCTTAATTTTTAATTTCATCTGAAAAATAAGAAAATCCCTCTTTCCATGTAAAATAATATTCACAGGTAGCAGGGACAGGGCAAGGACATCTTGTCATAAACTCTGAATTAGCAAATATGAAACCATGGTCCCCAAGGGAAATAGAGTATTTGGTTCCTGTGTACCTCAGGTCACATATTCCTCAACTGATCAACATATAACCTTGCTTTATGTATATTTCTATTTAAAGGCATATTATTTAATACATCTTGCTTACAAATAATTAATTGCATGATTTTTGCTAGGGGCTTTGAAGGCCACTTGTGTTATACTTGTTTGTTTACCAACTCTATGTAAAACCAGTCTCACTAGCATGGTCCTTTTCTCTTCTACCTGGTCCTTTTCCTGTATAACATTTAACAGATACTTAAAAAAATTCTTCTGTTGCTTCTTGAGCTGCACAACCTACAAGCTTAGCATTTTTCACATCATATCACCTTTGAAAATGTGGGAGACAGACAGTAGCATACAAAGAAGAATTTAACAATTTTATGACCCTTGATAACATTACCATAATTTTCTTGAATTTTGTACTCCACAACAATGATGCCCATTATGTTTTTTTTTCCCTAATCTCTTTTTTAAGTCTTATGAATCCACAAATTTTGCCATTTTTTTCATCTTTGCCATGGCTTTATTATACACTATAGATGTTACTTTAGCACATTTTGGAGCTATCCTAATGTGTAGATCAGCAAATTCCTCTTCCTTTCCTTTTTCTGGATATACTGTTTTGTTGATTCATTAAAATTGAACTCATGGTCAATAGCACTATAATTCATGCCTGAATGAAGCCTATCTAACCCATTTTCTCTGTAAGGCACATTAGAGTCTTGTGTTAGAAAGCACTTCAGGACTATACCAGGGGCCATTTTAAACAGCAACATCAACAACGAAAAGTAAAAAATGCAAAAGCGTGTTACTAAGTAGACCATGAAAAAGACATTTATTTATAGTATGACAGCCAAGGCAAGATGACAGTCTTGCCTTGTTTGACCTCAACTGAGAATATGCACAACTGAATTTTTTGTTACACTAAAAATGTCTTTGCATGTGCCAAGGGTAGACAAATGTGCCAATGCAGAATCCATAATAATAAAGATTGGCCATGTGTGTATTTGTATTTCCAAAATATGCTTCAAATTTACATTTACCCAATATCATGGAATTAAAAACATTTGGTTACTCCTGAATTCCAAAACAAACAAACAAACAAACAACAACAACAAAAAAAACTCCAATAATAATCCCTACCTCTCCATCTCAGTGTAAGTAAAACATATAAAAGCCCCTCATCTCATGGAGTTCGTATTTGGTGGAGTGTTAAGGTTGAGCATATTGTATGGGTTTCTTATGCCTGTATGTGGTTGTAATAATTTTAATCATAACAGTTCCTGCAAAATTCTGAATTTCAAGTTTCTTTCCTTCCTAAGTTTAAATATTTTTTTTCTTACTCTGCCTTTGTAAAGGTGTATCTTACACCTGATTACATATAATAGAAGTAAAATCTAATCTGTGTTGGATGTGCTGATGGCAGAGATTAGGCAGGTTGATTAGGCATGCTGTTTCTTCAGTTTGCCATTAATCCTATGCAGTGCTGAAAATTTGGTTTATAAAAGCACATACCAGTCAATGCTTGCTACATTAAACATTTTTAAAAATAAACTTACACTGAGAAAGTTCCTACGATTAGTTAAGCTGGTATTCATCTGAAATGTGTCAACCATTGTTCCTAGGGTTTTTTTTTTTTTTTTTTTTGCTATTATTATTATAGCTCATCATATATCCATTAGTTTTTTTTTTATAGGACAAAATACAAATATAAGAGTTATACATGGAAGTGTGTAGGATTTTTCTCTTTTATGGAAATAATCTGTTCATGTTATACAGGAATGGAAAAAGAAAAACAAAATGATTCTAATGGTTAAACAAGTATTTCTACTCAGGTGACTTAGGACTAGTGAAAGTATATTTCTATATTGTGTAAAGCAGATTTAATTGCACCAAGTCTGTGTAAACTACTGGGTTTTTAATTAAATGTTTTTATGCTTAGTGAATACAACTTAATGGAAATATCCCTTACTTCCATCTCTTTCTTGAATGAAACATAAATCTGATATTTAATAAAAACTAAGATGGTCATATAATGACAAGATTTCAGATTTCACTTTTAGAATTTTTTTCAAATATTAAAAAGTGTTAGCTACTTTGAATTAAATATGTTTAGAATCTGGATAAAATTGGGAGCATGAGTAATTTCTGCTAAAATACTCCAGAAAAGTATTACCTTTACCCATTTCATTTTAATTAATTCATCTATAATTGTATTACATTTTAAAATGATTATTTTCTAGTAAACATTTCTTATCCTATGTAGATTATTGTTTTCAATGTATCTTTCCAAACTAATATTGATTAATCTTGACAAAAATGCTGATATGTGTCACTTATAGTTTGCTTTTTAATATAGTGATGCTAGAATGCAGTTTCTGCATGTATTTTGCAGGCTTTTAAAATATTAACATTTTATTGTCTTCAAGTGATAAACAGATCTTCACTGGATAGGATATTAGTATGTTATAATACAGTTATTAAATCTTTATTTACTCATTAACAATGAGATACTTTATAATCTATCACACCTTAGAATTTCAAAATTCTTTCACATATGATTCACTTTATTGTAGTTTTTATGTGAAATAAACTATGACAAGTTACATAATAAATTACTCATGTGGGTAATATAAAGCATAACCAAATAAAAATTTAGTTGATATTTAGCAATTGCAAAAGGTCTGGGGATTTTGAATAACTTCTTCCTTTCTATACATACTATTACTATTTCCTACAGAAAAAGAAAGTCTTTTTTATTTTTATTTTCTTCACACCTAATTCACATGAACTTATGACCAACAATTAAAACATTAATGTGAAATACTCATTTTTTATTAAGTATTATTATGGTTCTATAGCCAAGTACTTTGACTAGGATGTTTTTGCTTTATCTACTGGTGATTACAAATATATCTAACTCATAATAAAATCTCAAAATCTTTTGATTTGAGTTTTTCTAACCTATTTGGTTGGCAGCAATTCTAAACTTTTCTCAGGATCTCCTCTTAAGATATTTTTAAGTATTCCGAAAGACATTTGCATGTTTACCAGATACCTCCTAGACACTGCCAGTTTAAGGGTCTATATAACTTAATTTTCCCTGTAAAGTCCCTGATGGATGGAATGATCTCATATACAACTAGAGTAGTTACTGGAGTTCTGTATGATCTCAATATCTGTGTCATTCACCCTCTCATCTTTTTGTTACACTTGAGGACCGACATTGGGACCTCTTTATTGTTCTGAACCCATAGGGAAATTTCCTTCTCTTATCAGAGGATTTTCCCTACTGCAGAGCTGTTGTTTAGTAGTGCATGAATACCTCCAGTATTTTTGGAAAAGTATACAAATGGAGGCTCACATACATTGTCTAAATATTTAATAGTTGCCCATCAAGTCAATGATGTTCTACTTTCCTTCCTTGGAAAATATGCCTTATAAAAAATAAGTAGCACAGGATGTAAATCCTGAACTGTGATCCTTGAATCTAAGTGCAGTGCTTCCAGAACTGCAAAAGGGAAATCAAAGTAAAACAGGGAAATTGAATCCTGGAACTCTCCAGGAATTATACTTAACCATCCAAGAATTGGTTGCAATCATGACATTTCATTATCTTTCCAAGATAATTAATTTGCTTTTACATTAAATACTTCCATTGCTCAAAATTCTCCTTGCTCTCTAAATTTATGCCTATCTGTGATATTGGCAGTGGTGCAAATTTGCCAATTTTTTAGGTGGAATTGCCTTTGTCTTGAGGACATAGCAGAGAGGTGTGGGTTAGTGGCTGTATAATATTGAATGTATAATATTAAATGTATAATATTGAATATAGTGAATGTATAATATTGAAGATTGATATTTTGAGTTATAGTTGTACTTTGCTAGCCCTGACTGCTATAATCTAAGTGACCCAGGCATCCATGGCTCTTTATTAACATGTTTTTGCTTGTTTATTTTTGACAAGCATAGATCCTAGGACTGAAGTCCCTCCTGTGGGTCTTCCTTCCACATTCCTCTCTCCCAGCATACAATGTTGAATACAGCCCAATTTCACACTGTCCATTCAAACCTTGGTGTTCCCTTTTATGCAATGTTCTGTCCAGCATGCGTTCCCTTTGATATGATGCACTATCAGGCTCACTCAACCTCTCGCTCTCCAGTCCTAGGAAACTTCCCTGGGAGCCTTGATGACTTCTTGCCTTCCCAAAACAGCAAGCAACTATTCACCCACAATTGTGTTTCAACTCAATTTCTTTCCCATCCTCTTTCTAAATTGTATGCAAAACTAGATTTTGTTTTAAAAGTTCCTGAATATTTCATGACTTGTAGAAATTTCTCAAATCAGGCAGATGAATGTTTGGTCTGCCTAGGACATAAGGAAGATTTTTAACAAATTATGTTTTCTAACTCCACCAGGCATCCTAAGTGTTTTTGTTCTCTGAGCCTGAAGAAATAACCTATTATATGTGAATTTCCCTCATACAGTGTAAAAATAATGTATTCTAAAATAAAATCACACTCTCTTTGTTCTTAAATTCAATGCTAGTTACTTCACATTCTAATCAATTCAATAGGTGAATATTCAAAGATGGCTCTTAATGCAAAACCAATATTAACAAAGCATGTGGTATAGTTTGTTATTAAGACAGTGGTTTTACTGTTAGTATACAGTGTTTGACTTCTGATTTACTGCAACTCAATTGCAATATTTCTGGATGAAAATTGCTTAAATTTTAGGACACTTGTATTTCTTCAATTACTGATCTCTATATATATTCCTAAAAATAAAATGAATATGCCATAAGAATAAGGGAAGATAATGACTTCACCAAGAGTTAAAAAGAGAAGTGATTTTAAAGATTTAACTCCTATATTAAGAAATAATTATGTAAAAATTAATCTTAAAACCACTCATAAAATGTGATTACTGTAAGAATAAGTGATAATTGTACCTTAGAAGTCAAATGATTTGCTAGATCTTAGAAACAGTAAGCGCATTACCATCTTCATTTGTATTAGTCATTCTAGTTCTTAACTTTATCTATGTTACAGAAGATGTTCTTGAGTATGGGAATGTTTACAGAGATGGAGCCTTCTGAGAAACTGAGGCAGCACAAATAACCCCCTACAAATCCTGATTCTTGTGATCAAGTCAGAAAGATGTCAGACATATTTCTCAGAGTAGTAGGAATGAGTTTATTGAAGGGATAGGGAAAAGGAAAGGGGACACTCTTTAAGGGAGAGCGTGGATCCTCTCAGAGAGGAGAAAGACAAAGTGTCTTTCTTGCACTCCAGTTTTATTGGTTTCCCAGGGAAATTACCAGACATACCTGTCTGGGTCCATCTCTTAACTTTTGACTGACAGCAGGATGACCTCAGTCTTTTGAGTACCTATTGCCATGACAATTCTAGGTTCTCTTGGCCCAAGCTGAGAGATTCTAATTGGATTCTTAATCATACTTTCTTACAGATTTTATTGTTTGGAGGAATGAAAAGGATCACAAATATCTCTCCCTTTAAAATAACTTGGGCTTCTCTTATGAACATTATTTTGGGTCTGCATTTCCTTTTAGATAACAGGTGGTCTGCTGAGGAATGTAGCCTATCCTGTTCACTTAGGACAGGCAAAGCTGCAGCTAAATTGCTTATTGGCAAAGAAAGCATTTGGGTCAGTACAGAATTATTCTCTTAACCCCATGTTCTCACCATCCTCATCTGTCTGTTCCTAATAGGAATAATGATTTAGAAAAGTACATTCATATATTCACTTCCTATTTTGGAGGTCATCAATGTTGCCCCTTTCTGTTCCTGTATTTTCTTTTCTTTCTATCTATCTATCTATCTATCTATCTATCTATCTATCTATCATCTACCTATCTATTTTTATTTGAGGGGGGGAATACCAGAAATTGAACCCAGGGGCATTTAACCCCTGAACTACATCCCAACCCTTTTTTAAAATATTTAATTTAGAGACAGAGTCTGGCCGAGTTGCTTAGGGCCTTGCAAAGTTGCTGAAGCTGACTTTGAACTCATGATCCTCCTGTCTCAGCCTTTCTAGCCACTGGGATTACAGGTGTGTGCTGTCACACCCGACTGTATTTTCTTTGTAATTATTAGCACTATCCCCTTATTGTCCACCAGGTACTACTCTTATTTTGTTTGTTCTTTAAACAATTTTTTTTTTGAGATGGGATCTCAGTACATTGCCCAGCTGGCCTTGAACTTGTATACTCAAGCAATCCTTGATTTTTCTGCTTTAGCTTCCCAAGGAGCTGGCGCTTCAGGTGGGCACTACTGTGGCCGTTGTTCTCAGTACTACTTTGAGCAAACAAGAAACATCTGATGAAGACATCACAAACAGAATCAAATACTTGTGTGCTCTTAAAATCAGTGATTTTTTTTGTGTGTTGGGTGGGGTTAGGGATGATACTTACTTGCCGACATGATTATTCTAATTTTCTTATAGAAAATTCTTCCAAGTGTGGACCCAGTGATGACACTGTCTGCTTGGCTCTGATCACTATGGTCTTCTTTGGGATAAAAAGAACGTTGGCCAATATGATTATAATTATGGCAATTTTCAATGGGAATAACTTTTGCGCAAACATTTGCAATTACAGGAACACTATTTTTTTTTTATTGCTAATTTGCTTGTAAGAGTTTGCTTTAAATTGAATCTTGATTGGGAAGGTTTTATTTAGCAAGTTTATTATTCATTCTTACTATAAATCTCTCCAATTTGTTAAAATACAGATGATGTATTTCAAATAAAATTTTGGAAACTTTTTCATTTCAAGCATAGAAGTATTATGCTAATTTAAAAATATTTTCCATAGCATTTAAATCTAGAATATATTTAAAAGTATAGCATTTAGAATTAAAATTCAACATTTAAAATTTTAACAGCTTAAGTTATAATTTCTATAAAATAAACTACATATAAAGTAAAAAATTTTAAATATTTTGAAATGTGTACACACTGTACAGATACTACAGTAAAAATACGAATACACCCTAGCCCTCAAAAGTTTTCTCATACTCCTATCCCAGACTTTTCCAGGAATCCATTGATTTGCTTTCTGTCATTAAATAGTTAATTAGTGTTTTTTGAAAATTTACATAAGTATAATTATATAGTATGTACACTTTTTGTCTAACTGCTTCTGCTCAGCATAATTATTTTGAGACTCATCCAATGCTGTTGGAAGTATTTCTTGTTATTGCTGAATAGTATTATTATGCAATAATGATAATGTATAATCACATGTAATATATATAATAATGACATATGCAATATATTTTTCTATTCACTTTGTTCATGGGCATGTCAATTATTTCCAGTTTTATTCTGTTACCAAGAAAAGTTCTATGGTCATTCATGAAACTTAAAACAGAAATAATCAGCAATAATATTAAAATAAAATATTATAATTATAAGATAAAAATTCTCATGTAGTATTAAATAACTTTACTTACAAGTTATACATTAAATATAAGGGTACATAAAATTTTATATCCACTTATATTTCTCTTAGGGAAATTTCTAGGAAAACAAAGTTTGGATCATATGGTACTCTTAAGAAACTGCCAAACTATTTTCCAAATGATTACATTTTATATCTACCTCTTCAGTAAATGAAAATTCCATTTGACCAAAATCCTTGCCAAAGTTGGTAAGTTCAGTCTTTTTAATTTTACTTATTTTAGTAAAATAGTGGTAGTGGTATCACCATTATGATTTTAATTTGCATTTGCTTAATAACTAATGATATTGAATATTTTTTTCTCAAGCTTATTGACCATCTGAATGTTAGTTTTGGTGAAGTATCTTTCAAATTTTCAGTCCTTGCTTAGTGAGTTATTTTCCTAAATGAAGTTAGGTGGGAAATATTTATATATTTTCAATATCAGTCTTTATCAGATTTATTATTTACAAAAATTTACCCCATTGGTCATTTTAAAATTTAAACTTGGGGCAAGGGGTTGTCATGATAATGGGATTTATTTTTAACAGGGACAGGACACATCTCCTTGTCTTGTCCTCCAGTGGCTTCTTTCTAATACCCTGTCTTTGACATCTTGGTGTCCTTGAACTCCTACCTAACATTTTAAAGTAGTAAACCAAGCTTGTGTTTTCGAAATAAAAGTTTCTATCTTTTGAGATCTTGCTTTAAGCTTTGTTGGGCAGTGTTAGAACAATATTTAGTCTAACTTTCCCCATAAATGTGACAAAAACACTTCTAAGTACTTCTTATTAAGTTAGTCAAGTAACTCTTCTGACTTTTAAGGACAGGAAACTTTTCTGGCTTTGTGTAATCTTTAGCTGTTTTCTCTTTTCTGGTACTTTACCCTGTGAACCACAGCTGGTTTGACTCCCCCAGCCTTCCATCTCTGTCATTTGGATTCCTGGTTCCCCCTTCCTTACACTAAAGACTGGAAACTCTCTTAAGACAATTAATTATTTTTGTTATCCTTTTCTTAGGAAATAGCTTTTCTTATTTTTTGTAGGTTCATTTCCTAGAAAACCCTTTTTTTACCAGATCCTTTTTGTTTGTCCGTTTGTTTTAATATTTAGATTCTTGTAGGAGGACAAATTTAGTGCCATCTTGCCCAGAAGAGAAACCTCTATTAATATTTTAAAGTATACTTTTTTCTCCATCATACTATTACTTTATTATGCTGTTACTCTGTTAAGCCTGTTACTTTTTCATAAGGTGAGGTAATTGTAATTTTTTAGAGTTTCATCAATTTAAATGAAACTTACCTTACTCTATATTTATAAAAAAATTAGATTTTTATTTTTAATTTATAGAGACTGAAGTCTGCATTCACATTAGCAGTATTAATATAATTTGAAACAGGCAAGTATTGATTTTAGAATCTGCAATTCAATACATTTCATATGCTTGTTGCTTTTATAGTAGAAATGTGGGTCCATTTCCCTTGAAGAGTTTTATTTTGTCCATTTACGAATTTTCTAAATATATACCAAGCTTGAGGAATGAATTCATAAATCAGACATAGGGCTTTGTCCTGCAGTAGAGGAAGGTCATGCTATTAACAAGTGAGTGCAATAAAATGCTCATTTTCAAATAGTTAAACACAGGTTCCCTTTTAGTTATTGCAGTGTTTCAGTGATCAAATATAACATGCAATGACACCTAATGAAATTGAAGGCCAGTTAAGGTTAAATTCTGTGAGGATGCTGTTTACTCATCTTATCCTCACCCAACACCACTGTGGTAGCTGAAATAATTATTTAGCTCTAACATTATTTTAAATGTTTTTTTCTTCATTGAATTTATATATAGTTTTCTATAATCAATGTTAACTTTCTCTAGGAAAAAATTGGAAAATTGACTCTTTGATCTGAGTAGCAACATTATGAATATTTTTACTGTTTTGGCTTGTTCTTTCAATTCTTTCTTTCTGTTATGAGTGGCATGCTTTGTTTTGCTTTGGCTATGTGGATCTTTACTGTTTTTACCTTGCTTTGTTATATTTCACTATATGGAACTTTACTATAGGGAATATTATATGAAAATTTCAGTGTTAGGTGTGACTGTGCAAAAACCCAAAGATGTAACCCAAAAAAAGTGTAGCCAGTGAGCGATCCCCAAAATGGGGTGTAACCAGTCAGAAGTAGCTTAAAGCAACGACACCCAACACCCCAAAATGCCATCCATCTTATTGAGCCTGGACAGACACAAGAACTATAAGAAGACAGGCCGGAGAACAGGGGACAGGATGGCAGAGAGCTGAGAACAGGCCACACAGGATTTCAGAGAACTGAGGACACCAGAAGGTCACCAGATGTCACCTGACAGCTGAGAACCCAGGCAAGCTGAGTTGAGAAGATGCTGCAAACCAGCCTTAAGACACACCACGTGGTGAGCACTGGGATGTCAGGTATGAGACTAGAGTTAGGTTAGGACTAGAGTAAGATCACGTAAAGTGTGTGATTGTGTGCAGTGAATAAACCAGCATTTGAGAAACTACCTGATTCTCACGTCTCGCACTTTAACCACTGGTGACACTTTCACTTGAGTATTCTTAACCAACTCCTTCTCTCTGCCATAAACATTGTTCTCTTCTAACTGAATAACCTATTCTTTCAAACATGTGGGAGCAAAGGCAAACATTTACTTATCCCTTTTCTGGAGAGGTGGAAAGTAATATTTTTGACATAATAAACTTTGAAAATATCACCCCCATTTTTAAATCATGATTTTGCTGGTTAGTGCCCATTAATAGTACAGGAATGGTTGTATTTTAAGGGCCTCTGTCTAGTGATCTATATGGGAGCTCAGAGGGAAGAGAAGAGAAGGGTTAGGACTGTAATTTGGTGGATTGCACATTGTAGAGTTACAGGAAAGTTAGGATCTCTGGATACTAATCTTGCTATGTCTTTTACTGGGTTATTTTAGAAAGTCAAACTTGTTTACTCATTTTTGAAATAGAGGTCATAATAAATCTCTCATTAAGTTCTCAGAGCTGGAGGAATGATAGACAATATAGAGAACACGTATATGTAAGAAAAATTATTTCATAAAATTCAGTTTATACTTGGAATTTTCAAAGATTAAAATCTTAAGCATCTAAAATGTGAACTAGATGAAATCAGTTTTATATTATTTCTCTTATACAGCTCTCTGTATTTAGAACATATGACTTATTGACAAAACTTCTAGGTGATTTAAATTCTTTAAATCATTAAGGACAAAAAGTAAATACTAATAAAAGGCCTAGGTAGAGTCTCATGAAGTTCTACTCAAGGAAATTCATAATGATTATGATTTTTCAATATAGGCAAATGACTTAAATATATGGAAGTACTTATACACCTTTCTTTATTTCTTTCTAGTCAGAAAGAACATCTTTTTATCTCAAATTTTATGATACTTTTTTCCACCTTATTATGCTGATTATCAGGTTTAAATTAGTGTGTTGATATATGTGTATGTGTTGCTTATTTTCTCTTATGGTATATTCTTTTTGTTTGTTTCAATTTATTGATATCCCCAACAATTAGTACTGTTATTGCATTTTGAACTTCCCATGCACATCTGTGGGCTAAATAAATTTACCCACAAATTAGGGTATTTCTAATGGAAACTTTATGGATACAAATATCTTTTTAAGTTTCTCTCTAGTCATTGTGAAACAGAATGAACAATACTTCCTGAAGATAAACTTCACAGATATCCTCAAAGGTGGAGACATATCATTCATTATCATTAATCAGTTTTGTAAATCTCACCTAGATTTTCCTATATGATTTCTTTAGAAGTATTGTTTGAATAATGTATAGGTTTTTACTGACCCTAGGAAAGAAAAGATGCCTTCTTATTATAAACTCTAAGTGGATTACATTTTTTAAGTTACTCTTCAATCAAATAGAGTAAGTGAAGTTTATTTTAGCATTTAGTATTTTGGGGAAAAGCAGATATAGTTTTGTGTATTTGGGAGTACAAAACTAAGAAAGAAAAGAACTGTGGCAGAAAAGCTGCTAGACTTTCATCTGCTGTTGATAGGGGTGACACAAGAGTGCCTGAATATAAACATTATGGAGAGATTTAGCATGGGAATTCTGGAGGCGGCCTGCTGCTAGTCTTGTTCTGGTGCATACACTCACTTACCCACTCACCGTGTGACTATGACCAATTTATTTATTTGTTTCTCAGCTTCTTGTATGTAAAAGGGGGTAGTGAAAAATAATACTTACCACATAAGATTTTTTCCTAGGATTAATTGTGATCACACTAGGAAAATGCTTAAAAAAAAAAAAAAAAAACAGGTAGAAAGTAAATACTTATTAAATATTAGCAATTATTGTTTTATAAAATAAAACTTAGTACAGTTTTTAGTTGGATTTCCTCTCCAAACTGGAATTGAACATAAAGACTTCATTCTTGGTGGGCGTAGATTTTAAAGTACTGTTTCTCAAACTGGACTTCCCTTTTGTGGAAAAATCTGGGCAGTGTATGCAGATTCCCAGGAATTTACAGAATTCTCACAGATTCTTATATAAATGCAATGAAGAGCAATTTAAACATTGATTATTCAAAGGTCCCAGGCCAGTCCTAAGAGTAGGAAGGGTTAAGAATAGTTCTGGTGAATGCTTATCTTTCATTTCAGAGATACAAAACCAATCCACTGGTTTGGTTTTGTTTTCCCCAAAGCATCTCGGCAGATAAAAGGCAACTTTTCTAACTCAACTTTGTCATACTTCTATGTTCTACTTACTTAAGTCACCTTCTCCCAGTTTGCCGATTTGAAATATTCTGTCTCCACAGATCTGAAGTCATAATAAACACTTATTCCTTTCTCCTGAAGGGTTAATGCCAGCCTATGTTAGTTTTCTATTCTTTACAGTTGCTTCTTAATATTATTTCATTTCCCCATTTTGTTACCGATGCCCACAGATGTAGCACCTTAAAACAGCACCATTTATTAGCTTCAAGTTTTTTTAAGTCAAAAGTCAGAACAAGGAATGTCTGGATTGTTTGCTTATGTTCTCAAATGACTAAAATAAAGGTGTTGACAGGGCCAAGTTCTTACCTGGAGATAGTGAAAAATTTACTCCCAAGCTCCTTCTTGCTGACAAAATTTAGTATCTTGTGCTCATGGAACTGAAGTCTTCATTTCCATACTAGCTATTGGCTAGAGTCTGTGCTAGCTACTGGAGGCAGTTGGTTCATAATTTCCCATAGGTGATTTAAAACTTGGATGTTTTCTCTCTTCTAGCAGAGGAACAATCTTTTCTGACTTTCAATTCTGTTGCCAGCCACAGAAACTGTTAGTCACCTAAAGCTCATGCTGCTATGCTGAATCCCCGCATCCCAACCATTAACCACACTCTGTAATTCCAATTCTGTTTCCCTGAGGTCCTGCTCCTTGAGCTTTAAGACAATAATTAGCTAATTTGCTAAAAGACACTGCTGGTCCAATAATGGACTAAGAAAGGAAAAAAGTCCTAAGGATTTCTTTCACACTCCCAGTGGAGTATAAGTTTCCTTATTTAAATATCCACTCACAGTCTACTTTGACTTTGGACTTTAGTGGGCCCTCTGGGAAGGTACTCTTGCTATAGGAAATACGTTGAAAATTTCATTTTCTATAAAAAGCATTTTGAAAGCATTCCAAGTGAAACAGATCATGAATATTCTGCTCTACCAAGGTAGAAACTGTAAATAAAAATGAAGATTTCTTATGCTGGGAAATGACACTGATTAAATATAAACCAAGGAAGTTTATGTGAATATTTTGACCCAGTTATAAGCATTTTTCTTCATCTGAGCATAGGTCTAGCAATTAATTTTCCCTACAGTCTGACAGTCTTATTGTTGTACAGTGTTAACAATACAAGATGAAAAATAAACTACTGTGAGAGTTTACTACTGTGAACTCAGTGGTCATATATTTCAAGCTTAATTTTTTGATATAGGTTTACTATTTTGTATGTTCAAATAGAAAAGATTGTACTAAATTCTGATTGCCTTCTCTAAAACCTATAGCTCTTTTGTAGAGATTTGCTCTAATAAATACCACATCTCACTGCAAATGTATTTTTTCCTATAATATAGATAAGTAGAGGAGGTAACTTAATTTTTCCAATAAACACCTGTAGCTAATATCTGCTTTGCTATATCTCTAGATATATATTTGGCTTTTGTGATCATTCTCTTCTTTCAAAAATTTTATGTCAGTTAGCCAGATATCTTGCATTTTCTGGACACTGAAGCAGAATTTCAAACAGTGCACACATCTCCAATAACCTCATAAAAATTAGCAGATAATGCTTATTTGGTTTGTCACAGGATGTGTAATCTTTAGAGAATTTCATCATCTCTTAACATTTTCTCCTTTATACATCTCCAAGAAACAATTATTTTTAACTTGCACTTAAAGCTTAATAAGTGTCTTAACTTCTTCAATCTTACTATTGGAATTGTTGGATTAATGAATTATGATAAAAGTTATTTACACCAAATAAAGTAAGAAAAAGAATATAGATGTCCCCTACATTTCTTTAATCTTCATTGGTTTGTATTTCCAATGATTCAAAAGTTCTTGCTGAAACAGAAACTCATAACCAGAGCTGCCTGTGATTTAAAATATTCTGAATCTCCTCGTAGGTTTATTATTTCAATTAGAATATGTTTTTAAAAAAGAGATGAAGAAAATGCCTTATGGCCTTTATGTAGCCTTAAGACTGTCTGCTTATGACCTTGAAATATTTTTGAGGAAGGTAATATGAAAAGACAGGAGAGAGCTGGATATGAAGATTCAGTGTAATAACCAGGAATATGGCCAGTGGGAAGTTTATATTTAGAAGATGAAGAGGAGAAGAATTTTGTGAAATATGTAAATTGAAATTATGCTTTTAAGCAACCAATTATAAAACACTTTCACCTTACCCAAACCATCAATTATTTTTATTTAAGATGCGGAAATTTAAGACTTAAATTAAATTTCTCTTAGTTTTAGAATTTCTTATCAAAAAATAATGAAAATAATAATTGTTTTGCTTCTTTGAAGAACTTCACTTTAGAGGAACTGATCTATGGTTTTAATTGTTAAAAGTGAAGTGGACACTAGTCTTCTCAAGACTTTGTTGTACTGGTAGCAATGATACCCCTCTTGAAAATCAGGATTGGGTCCTTATTCTCACGTTGTTGAAGATTAAACACATGGGAAACACTGAGGCAAGAGCAAAAAGTAAATTTTATTTAAAAGCCAGGAGAGAGAGAGAGACAAAGAGAGAGAGAGAGAGAGAAAGAGAGAGAGAGACTCCTCCAGAGAGGAGGGGGTCCACAGGTGCCTGAAGGAGTGGGCATGTCTCTCAATTTTAGAGAATGATAGATTTTTCTAGCAATGATGATTGATTTATTAATATTGAATTTTATTTGTTGTTCTTTTTATTGTTCCTTAAGATGCAATAGTATATTATGTACTTGAGATCATTCTGCTTTTATCCCTAGGAGTATTGATTGCTATAAATTGTTTTTGTTGTATCACATAGGTTTTGGTATGTTGCTGTTTGGTTTTTGTTTGTTTGTTTCAAGAAATATTTTAATTTCCTTTTTGATTTTTTACCTTGATGTATTCATTGTTCAAGAGTAAAAATACTTAAAGTTCCATGTATTTGTGTACTTTTGAAAGTGTTTTTTGTTACTGATTGCAAGAATTATTGCTTTGTGTTCAGAAAAGATACCTAAATTTATTTCAATTTTTAAACTTTTCTTGATCCTTGCTTTGTGCCTTATCACATTTATCCTGGAGGATGTTCTATGTGCTGTTGAGAAGAATCTGTATTATTAAGCTGTTGCAAGTAAAAATCTGTAGTCCATTTGATCTAGGATACAATTGGATTCTGGTATTTCTTTGTTGCTTTTCTGCTTGGGGAATCTCTCAATTGCTCAAAGTGTGGTATTGAAGTGTCCTATTATTATTGTATTAGAGTCTTTCTTTCCCTTTAGGTCTATTAATATATGTTTTATACATTTGAGGGATGCAATATTTAGTACATATATATTTACAATTGTATTTTCTCTTGCTAAACTGATTGTTTGATCATTATAAATTACTTTATTTTTTATCTTTTTTACTGCTTTTAACTTAAAGTCTAATTTGTCTGATATAAGTATGGTTACTCCTATTGTCTTTTGGATTCAAGCAGAAATAAATGAAGTAAAGATTAATAAATCAATAAAATGAAGAGGTGTTTGTTTTAAAAGATAAACAAAATCAATAAAACTTTAGCTAAGCTAAGAAAAAGAGAGAAGAGACTCAAATGAAATCAGAGATGAAGAGGGAGACATTACAATTGTCCCCTCAGAAATCATTAGATCATTAAGATGATTAGATAATTAAGAAATCAGGAAGATCCTTAGATGTTATTATAAATAACTATACACCAATAAATTTGGTAATTTGTTGAAAAAGTGGACAAATTCCAAGATATAGTCACCTTAACTACGTTGACTTCTGAAAAAAAGACAGAAACTGAACAGACCAGCAGCAAGATTAAATCAGTAATAAAAGTCTCCCATCAAAGTAAAACCCAGGACCAGGTTCCTTCACTACTGAATTCTATCAAACATCAAAGGATAAATAACCTTAATTTTTCTGAAATTATTCCAAAAAAAAGTGAAGATAAAGAACTTTTCTAAAACATAGTCTATGAGTTCAACAATGTCTTGATATCAAAGCCAAACAAGGAGAAAACAACAAAAGAGAAAACTACATTTTCATATTCTATGAACACAATGAAAAAATCCTCAATAAAATACTGGCAAACAGAATTCAACAGCCCAGTAAAAAGATTATTACACATGATCAAATAGAATTCATCCCTGTGATGCAAGCATGGGTCAACCTATGTAAATCAATAAACATGATATGCCGCATCAACAAAATGGAGCAAAAAATCATATGGTTCTCTCAATAGATACAAAAGAGGCATTCAATAAAATTCAACATCATGATGTTTTTATGATAAAAACTGTGAACAAATTTTGTATAAAAGGAGTATCTATGAAGATAATAAGGTCATTTATAACAAACCCACATCTAGCATAATTACTGAAAAAGGAAAATCTAAAAACTTTCTAAGAAGACAGCAAGAAAAGGATGCCCATTTTCACCACTTTTATTCAGCATACTACTGAAAGGCCTTTGCCAGAAGCAAGAAAAAGAAAAAAGATCATCCAAATTGGAAAATTGGAAAAGAAGTTGTCAAACTGTCACTGTTTAAAAGTGACAGTATGCTATATATAGAAAAATTTCCAAGTTTCCACAAAAAGCCTGTTTGAACTAATAAATGAATTTAACCATGTTGCAGAATATAAAATCAATGTATGAAAATCATTAACCTTGCTATATGACAAGTTACCAATTACCCTAAATAGAAAGAAAGACAGCAATGTTATTTTCAATAGATACTCCCCCAAAAAAAGTAAGGTGGGGGGAACAAAAGAGAATAAGAAAGTACCTAGGAATAAATTTAACCAAAGAAATTAATGATCTCTACAAGAAAACTATGAAACATTGATTAATGATTTGAAGAAGAAAATTTTAAGAGACATCCCATGTTTATGATTTGGCAGCATCAATATTGTTAAAATATCTGTACTATGCAAATTCATCAAAAGGTTCAACAAAATCTCTATAAATACTGACATTCTTCTTAGAGCTAGAAAAAAATGCCAACATTTGTAAAGAACTGTGAAAAAGACCCAATAGCCAAAGCCATCTTGAGCACAAAGAACAAAGCAGGAGGCAATAAACATCCTTACTTCAAAATATATTACAAAGCTGTAGTCATAAATGCTACAGTACTGGCATAAAAACAAAACAGACCAATAGAAGAGAACAGAGAGCCTACAACTATACCCACATATCTACAACCAAAGGATTTTCACAGAGTAAAGCACAATCTTATGATTGAATGCTCCTGAAACTAATGGGTATTAACATGCAAAAGAATTAAACTACATTATTTTCACCCACAACTTATAAAACTCACTCAAAATGGATTGAAAACATAATTGTAAAATTTGAAACTATGAAACTACTAGAAGAAGAAAACATAAGGTAGATATATCAGGATATTGAAAAGGGTGAGAATATTTTGGACAAGACCCCAAAGCACAGTAAACAAAAGTAGACACATGGGATTACATCAAACTAAAATGCTTCTGCATAACAATAGTAGAGTGAAGAGACACCCTACAAAATGGGAGAGAATACTTTCAAACTGTACATCACAGTGTGTTGATATTCAGAATATACAAGGAATATAAGAAAACCCGTATTAAAAACCAAAGAACTCCAACAGCAAAAAAACCCTTTGACAGAAAAAAATAAGTAATATAACAGAACAGAGTTTTCTCAAAGGAAGAAATACAAATGGCCAATAGTTATGTGGAAAAAAATGTTCAATGTCATTAATCACCAGTAACAACCATAATGAGATATCACATCACCTCTTTGAGAATGCTGTTCATCCAAAAGACAAAAGATTACAGTTGCTGACAAAGATGTGGAGAAAGGGAACCCTTGCACACTATTAGTGGAAATGTAAATTAGTACACTCATTGTGGGAAACAGCATGGAAGTTCCTCAGTAACTTATAAATACAACAATCATGTGATCCAGCAATGCCATTTCTGAGCACATATTCAAAGAAAATTAAATCAATATGTTGAAGACACAATAGCATTCTCAAGTTCAATGCAGCACCATTCACAATGGCCAAAAATAGGAAAGGATTTTAATGTCCATCAACTAATGAATGAAGAAAGAAAACATACTTCATATACACAATGAAATACTATTAAGCCATAAAAAGGGATGAAACCCTGTCATTTGAGGTAACAGATGGAAATGGAGATCATTATGCCCAGTGAAGTAAGACAGGCATCAAAAGATAAGTGCCTCATGATCTCATGTAGCACATGGTGCCCTATTAACTTGTATAATTATTTTGTATTTTTAAAACTAAATTTAATTTTTAAAATAATGTACAATAATAATAAAAGTATAATATTATATTATACAATTCCCTCTAACCACAGGTTTAGCTGTATTCTTCCTGCTTAATGCTTTGTATTTTCATTATGAATTATTTAAAAATATTTTCTACTTTTCATTATGATTACTTGTTTGCCAGTTTCAGAAGCTGAAAATTTTCTGATACTATAATTTTTTGTGGTCAGTAAATTGATAAAGGTTTAGAATTTTTATGTCTTCCAAGTACATTGGAAGATAAAAATATATTCTTTAAATTACTTTTGAAATGCTCATCTTCATTTTTAATAAGACATATTACCTTAAAATTTTGTCTGGTATTAGTATTATTATAAATATTTTCCTTTAGTAAAAGTCTTACTTTTTACTTTACTTTAAAATTTTGCATAGTCTCACATTTAATGTGTGCCTCTTATAATTAGCTCAAGATTATTTCTTTAATATAGTCTGAATTTTTTCTTTCAATTGGAATTGTTTATTTTCTGCTAATAAAATTGTTGATGAACTTCTATTTAAAGTTATAAATTACTTTCCCCTTCATCTCATATGCTATTATTCATTTTTTTATTCTTTCTTTTCTTCTTTGTACTAAAATTTGCTTATATTTTATCTCCCTCTTTTCCCCACAAAATTAGCTGTTAGCCATGCATTTATTCTTAATAGTAATACTATTCTTAATAGTAATAAGTTTATTACTATTATTTTCTTTATTTATTTATTTTTAAATTTTTTACAGACTGCATTTTGAGTCATTGTACACAAATCGGGTTCATCATTTTGTTTCTACGGTTGTGCACAATGTAGAGTCTTACCATTTGTGTAATCATACATGTACATAAGATAATGATGTTTGTCATGTACCAAGCACCTACCTCTTACTGATTCTCTACCTACCCTTCAGAGTAGGTCTGTAATGAGTCATGTTTGTAATTGGATAAACACAATTATTAAGTCCACTAGAAATTCATATTATCTATAAGTGTAAACTGTTCAAACATATATTAGAAGTACAGATATTTTATTGTATTTTCTATACTTCAGAGAAATTTAATATCAGAGATGTTTGAGAAAGAAAGACTCTCTATGGGAAAATATAATAGGAAATTCAACAACGGAACATACATTTTATGATTTACACTGTTTTGCAATGGTGTAATTTTATCATGTAAGTCAGGGCCTGAAACAGGACTGAAAATTTTCATTTTTCATTAACATACAGAAAAGATTTGAAAGATGATACCATTATTTGCTAAAAATTGTGAATTCATTTGAAAATAATCATGAGGTTCCTAGTTCTAAGAATATTTATACTCTAGTAAATATTTCCTAGTTTTCTTTTTATTGTGGATAAGAAAATAAAATATTGTAAATGTTCCAAACACCTCTGTTTGGGTTTCAGTGATAACAACAAATACCTGGACAATTTGGACTGAATCAAGAAAGAAAAAACAGGCAGTAGGAGTTTGGTTTTAAGTATTTGTATTGCTGTTATTTGTGTAACCAGTGTGTGCCATCTGTTCTCCTTATATCTCTGCAGGTGTCTTACTGATTTGACTAATACCATGAAACAGGCTTTTCTTTTCACTTCTACCATGCCTGACATTTTCTGCCTTCTGGGTGAGCCATTTACTCAGCTCAGTCACATATATGTACAGGCTTACCTGGGACAATACTTATTTAATTTTAGGCTATTAGGTGTTAGAAATTTAAATTTTTTTTTCTAAATTTTTTAGACATATTGAATTTCTACTATGCCTTTTTAATTTCTTTAAAGCACATTTTTATGTCCCTGTTAATATAACTAATATTATGTTGCAGTTTGGACACATTCAGGGTCTGAATCTCAAAGGGTGCCTGTCAAATGGAAGAGATGCAGCCAGTGAGACAAAATAGCATGGAGTCTCTGAGGAGGTTCCCTTGTTTCAAATGTCTTAATGGAACCATCCAGGTAGAAACCAGAGATGTCATATCTGTGTCTTCTACCTTGGGCTCCATGAATTTCTTTCCTGGGATTCCAAATTGCTTTCTGAAGTTGCATTTAAAGAAATTTGACAGATTCTTTCTTTAAAGTAAAATATTTTTATTCTTCTTAAATGTGAAATTATTTGAAGTGATCAGTATTTTTATAAAAAAATATTTTGTACAGTATACCTACTTAAATGATATACAAAAACAATTTAATACAGAAGAAAATTTGTAGGCTAAAACCCTAATAATAAGTGTCTATTTTTTATCTCATTCTCTGATACAATAAAAAAACAATTGACGCAGTTATAGCAGGCAGACTATTCTTGTAAATTATTGTAAGAGTTATTTCTACACAAAGGGAATCAAAATTAGATTATATTTACTGAAGTTTTTCTGGATACATTTTTTTCCGGAGGGGCATAAAATGACATATGTAAGTTTGAAAATGTGTATGAGTTATGCAAAATCTTAAACATTTAATATTTCAGCTGCAAAGCTAAAGAGGTTATTTTGTTTGTTTGTTTTTTTAATATCCACTTGTTAAAGTCTCAGTGATTCATGGCACCTGGTGTCAGGGGAGTCTTTATACAGTCTATAATTGTCATCGATTTTTGTATTAGCAGGACAAATTAGTCACTAGTTTGACTAAAAATAATCTAATATTAACAAAGTGAGCAAAATGTCCAAGAGGAGCTCTTTGTATTATTATAGTCAATATTTATTGAGTAATTTTCCACTATTGAACCTGTAATATAATTGAAGTTATGACTATCAAAATACTTTAAATTTCCTAACAGGATTAGGATCAGAGATTTCAAACTATAAATATATTAAATATAAATTGTCACCGGTTTTCTTAAGTTTCAAATAAAAACAAATTTGCATTTTAATATTAATTCTATTTAACAAGTGGGAAAACTCATACTTAAAAGGCATAAATAAATTGTCCAATTTGTAAATAATTAAGCCTGGAATTAAATATATACAGTATAATGAATAAACTAATGTTCTTAACTGCCTTATCAGAACTATAAACATTATTGTTATTTTCATTTTTTGGGATGAGAAAATTCATACTCAGACAGATTAAATTTTTAGATCTAAGAGCTAATAATTATCTGAAGCAAGGTCTAAATTAATACTATTTAAATCTAGAGTTTCCTTCCATAGTCTTTCATTATCTTTTATCTATGGCTTTCTCTATAATTTTAATATAAGTATATTAGCAAGAAAATATAATATAGCACAATGAAAATTACCTTTGATATGATTGAATCACTCGAACACATTTTAAATTTCTTATTTATATCTGAGCATGTAAAATTTACTTCAAATATATTTATTGAAACAAAAACATAATAACCTAATGAATAGGCTTAGGGTTAGATATTGTTGGCATTGACCTTAGAAAGTAAATTATTGAACACTAATGATCTATAATTCTACTAGTAATAGTTAAGAATAATCATCAAATAACACATTATTATTATTTGTTACAGTGACAGTACATAGTTTTAGACTAAATGTGTTGAATTCCAGCTATGTAGCAGTGTAGTTTTATTTTTACATGAAGATGGGCCACTCTTGTCTTAGTATAAATGGATTATTGTAAGTATAGATTGAAGAAAAGGGAAAATAATAGGTTATTAAAATAAGTAGTAGAAAGATTAAAATCCTGGCAATAAATTAGAGATTATAAGAGAATTATTTAAAGAACAGAATTGTATATCTGGTATAAATCCTGATTTTTACAAGCTGAATTTTTTTTTTAATGTGAAAAATTTGGGGCAATTTGAAAGTTGGTATATTTGTACTTTGGTATATATGTGTAGCAGTTATTTTTACTTTCTTTAGGTGTGATGATGTTTGGGGATACAGACATACAGTGGAATATTACATCTGAAGTTTTCTTTAAAACAATTCAGAGGAGAGAAGGACAGAGGTTGGTGAAGAGTATATGTACATCCAGGAAAATGATAGCATTCTATGTTTCTATGGGTTGACAATTCTAATAAAAAGTTAAGAAATAAAAATTAAAGATAAAGTTAGTAACTTAATAGTGGATTTGTAGAGAAAACTACAGATTGATGGGAAGAATTTAGATAAACTGAGTGAGTCTTGAATTCTTTGGGTAACTCTGTACCCCAAAATAACTAGAACTAACACTGTTGAAAGCATTAAATGAGATAGTGATATGTATGAACATGGAACAAACCACAAAACAAATTTCAGAATTATTAACTGTTCATTTTATTCCCATAAAAGATGGTCTAAAGTCAAATCTACCAATAATCTTATCAGTAGTTTGCTGGAATTTTTATTTGATCAAAATTTTCATTATGTTGAAAGAACTTGAATGAAACAACAACAAAAAAACACAGTACCAGTGTCCCTACATCTATGGACCTTATGAAAGGGCAACATCATGAAGCAAATCAGGACAAACAAACAAGAAGACAAAGACACAAGTAGTTGACATGAACTTCCTAAATTCAAACACTGATTGGTGTCAGGAATGGGAATCATGTTTCTTAATTAAAAAAGAGTAGAAATTATAAGTTTCTCATTGTTTTTCAGAGCTTGGAATCAAACCTAGGACCTCATGTATGTGAAGGAAGTGCTGAACCACTGAACTACATCCTCAGCCATTCTAATATATCTGTGCATTTTTTTGTACTACTAAGAATTAATGTTTTATTAATATTCTTTAAACAAGTGAACTAGTCAAATCTGATTAGAGAGTTCTAAAAGTGCATGATTTGAAATAAGAGTTACACATAAAATTTTTCAACCATGTACGTGTGTGAGAATATTTGCCATTCATATTATGATATACTTTTATGTTCCAGAAAATGAGGGAAAGAATTACAATGGTTATTATTTAAGAAATAAATAAAATTATTTTTGTTTACATTGATTTAAAAGATAGGTATCACAATTCTATACAAGTATTGAAATGCAAAAAGTTTGAGATTTAGGAATTGAATGTGATGTGTGTTTTTTTGGTCTAATGGGAAATAATAAGTATGCCTTATGGTAAAATGATTATATATTGACTTAGATCAGAAATTATAGATGCTAATAATATCCATTCATGGATTTTGTTAAGTTTTAAATTTATTACTGGATGATTTTTTTCAACTCATTTGAATCTTTTCGTACACTCATGTATATTTAATATTTTTTCTGAGACTGACTTCGGAGTTCTCTCTAAAGGACTATGTTCAGTCAAGTCTTCTTGCTTACATATGTACACAAATATTTCCTTTTAAGAAGACAGGGTTTTAGTACTGTAAGGTTTGACATGTTCTTATTGTGAAGAGTGGGTGGGAAAGTGACAGATGTGGAGGACGTTTCTGAGGAATCCAACTGGTCCACAGGCTATCACAACCGTATCGGATTAGGCTGACAGCTCTAACTATCCACTTGTACATGAGCCAGGAGATCTCTAATTGTTTTTCAGATCACTTAGCAATTAATGGTGCCATTGTCCTTGGGCAGCCCATTTGCTGATCAATATTTACTGGCAGAGTCAAAGCTTGGGAAGACAATGAGAGTAACGAAGTGACTCTATTAATAGATAAAGCCCATGAGCCGGGACTGTGAAACAAGAGTATTGGGAGACTGTGTTTCTTTTAAAAACATGTAATACTTACACTTTTTCAAAAGACTGTCAAGGAAACCTGAACTATAATTAAAATGAGTTCTTTAAAAAGTTATTTATTCTTCCACTGTGATTATTTAAATCTATTCCTTTGCTTTTTTTATACCCTGATATTTGTTAATAAGTATAGTTTCAGATTATTTTTAAAAACCTTCACTTAAATTCTCTTACTCCATCAAAGTTATATATAATTCCATTTATGCTTATTAAAGCCACACTATTTTCAATTCCATTTAAAGTTCTAGAAGTAAATCATTCAGAATAAGGATAACTCTCAATACCACATGCCCCATAACTAAGCTCATTCATTAAAACTGTGCTTCAGGCTAGATCTTGGCTTAAAGTAATTAATTCAAGTTTAAAAATAAGTGGAAACATTCAATGTCCTAGGTCACTTTTAGTTTTTATCAATGTAAAACATGATTTAAAAAAAATCTGTTTGAAGAGCTCCAAGTAGTCTTAGTATCAGAAAAAAAATTAAAACAATGTCTTTAAAACAACTTTTAAAACATTTGAAACAATTTCTTTAAAACTTTTTTAAATGTTTACTGACTTCAGAAAATTTGAAAACAAAAGAAAGAAAAATGTCCCTTAAATACTAATATTATTTAGTAATAATATTACCTCAAGATATAATAATCATTGAGGAAAGTAATATTTAGAAGTTCTCTTCCAATGGATTAATGGTCAACTATACCAGTTTTATAAAGATAATTTTGTCTCACAAATTTAAAAAGTTAACAAAAAAGAAATAGACATTTATATTATACTTATTCTCAAACCAATTGATTTAGTATTAATAAACTGTGAAAAACAGGACATGTAAAAATATGAAAAATAAAATTACCCTAAAAATATTATAATGAGTAATAATTTTAAATATGTATCATTTTCTGAAGGATTATAGGCACCTATGAATAACTATAAGTTGTGCTGTTAAGAATAAAGTATAATCAGCCTCAGCAAAAGAGAGGTGCTAAGCAACTCAGTGAGATATTGTCTCTAAATAAAACACCAAATTGGGCTGTGGATGTGGCTCAGTGGTCGAGTACCCTGGAGTTCAATCCTCAATACCAAAAAAAAAAAAGAAAAAAAGAAAAGGAAAGAAAAGAATAAAGCATAACTTGTGAGGAAGAAATTCAATATGAAAATCTTCCCTCCCCCCAATAAAAGATAATTTTGTCTCAATTTTCTTAGGAAGAAAGAGAAATTCCCTCCTGACTTTTTTTTTTTTTTTTGGTACTGGGGATCGAACTCAGGGCCTTGTGCTTGCGAGGCAAGCACTCTACCAGCTGAGCTATCTCCCCAGCCCCCCTCCTGACTTTTTAAATGCAGAAAATATCTCCTTTACATGGGTGGAAATTAAATGTTTTTCCAGAATATTAGTTGATTATTTCTTAGTGGATAAATCATCAGTTTTACTCTTCTGATAGATGTAGCTTTAGATGACTAAAAGAACTCAAAAACTGTCAGCCTCAGAGTTAACTAAATGCCTCACACTTTATCTAAAGGAATTTATATCCTTCATCTACTTTCTTAAAAAAATGTCATTTTTGCAATAATTTGTATAAATTCATATATACATATTTTTAGTTATGATGATCATAAACTACAAATGCAATGATGGGTAGTCAAGATAGGGAATCAAAACAGCATTTTGAAGTAATCATCAACCTGACTTGTTTGAGAAACTCCTATTGAATAAATTAAAATATTTAAGAAGCATCTAAATAATAGTGAAAAAATAGTATTTGTGAAACATTAGATTTTAAAAGGACAGATAAACAGGTATTAAAATCAGTTGTGGGAGGAATAAAAGTTGACAGATTATCACCTGTTTGTGTACTCATTGTGTTCGTTTTCTTTTCAGAAGAAAAAGCATGAAAACATAGTAGGCAGACTATGTGAAGATGATGAAAAGATTTCTTCCCTAATAGTTTTCTTGTAAGTTGATTTTCCTGCATAATGGATCTTCTTATGGGTCTCTGATTCAGTCCAATGGCTGTCAAAATGATTGATGAGGCTAATACTAGGACATCTTTGCAGGCTGAGGTCTTTGGGTTTCTGGACAAGTGGGCAATGTGAACATTCTTGTGAATGTTATTGTCTGAATTAGCAGTCCTACTAAAGGTTAAGAATTTTTATAAAATATATACCAAGTAATATTAGCCAAAAAATAACAAGACATGTTCACTTCTGAAATGATATAAACGTGAGTGTTTTAGGGGTGGAGTCATAGAATCAGTTTAATGTAGGCTCACTCAGTCCAGATATACGTAAAAAATACATAAATGGTTCTTCAAAGAACATTGTTAACTCTACCACCTATGTGTTGTTAAGTTATTGCACAAATATCTCATTAATATATTGGACATTGTATTTATATTGTTTCCTTAAATTGTTATTTGATATCTTCTTCTGGTAATTTGTTTTCTAGCCATATTAACACATTTGGTTACTTCATTTACACTTTTCATACCTATTGAAACCTCTTTATATCATGCTTTTTTGATTCACAAATTTTTAATTTGGGTTTTTATTTACTTGAATATGTAACATCCATATTCTTTTCTTAGTAGTTGTGTATATCTGTATGTTTGAGAATATATTCAGAATATTTTCTGTCTTTGAGATACCATTTCTTCTCATTACTCAGACCTCTACAGAAGCATAGGATATTTACTAGGTAATGTTAGATTAGACTTTATTTGTTAGCATTTAAAATAGCATGTGTATGTATTATATCTACAAACTAATATTTAAATAGTTTAACCTTTGATGATTAAATAGGGTGATAGTATCCCAAAGTTATAGTATTCAGTAGGAACACATTATGGATAATGAACTCAAATGAAGATAAGTTGAAATTCAACTCCTTTTCTTTTGTAGTATTTGTAAGAACTATCCTCAGTTTTCTCTTTTCTTGGGGTTACCAATGGGTTCACCATCTTTTGCTCAAAGACAATTTTTAAATATGCATCCACATTTCTAAACTCTCGTGACTGGTTTTTGTCTTCATACCACCCTGAAGCATTGAATGTGTTGTCTCAACAACCTCTAACATACTGATTTCAAGATTTGACTTGATGCTCTGCCTGAACAATCTATTGTGCTCCTTCCCCCTACAGATGCATATGCATTCTTTCCAAGGTTATGTGTAAAAGTTTAATTAGCTAATTAAAAAAAAAAAAAAGAACAAAATTCTTTTGCTCCCCCCCTTTTTGCTTTTAAAACATGCAGTACTTCCTTTTTTCAAATGGCAGACACTATTTTGTTTTCCTCCATATTTCCTGGAATACTTCAAGTCCAAAGGGCAGGGGCAGCAAAAATGCAGCATCTTACAGTCACTAGTGCATAATAAATATTTGGTGACCAATCAAATAACTTGAAAATTCTGAGTAACATTTAAAACTTTTAAAATTCTTCTTGAACATTTTTATTTTCTAAATGGAGTGGTTTAAATTGTTTTTAAAATGCAACATACATTGTGCAGCTAATTCTCAAGTTCTTTGTTTTCTTCTGGAATTGGTATTTCTAATAGTCTTTGCTTTTGAATGCACAGATAACATTTATATAGCATCTACCTTTTCTGTTTTCATTAAGACAGTTGTACAATATTAAAATATTGTTGCTGAATTCCATAAAGACTTGTGTAACATATCTTTTCCTGCACATTCTCCTAGGATTTTGAAGCTGGTCTTGCATTGTCTGCCAGTCACTTTACTGAATTTTGTGTTCTGAAAGTGGAGGTAGTTGAACTTAAGCCTAAGGTCATCAAGGAGCCTGAGGCTTTCTGTCACAGTTTTTCTATCAATGAAATCTCTTCTTAAATGCATGGTTCTTTTAGGAAAATATTTTCAACAGGTCCTATTTATTTCTTTGGAAAAGCTGAAGTTCTGAGTAAAATGTGACATGAAATGTAGAGAAGTGCCACATGTTCGATTCAGGGCAATGCAAGTTGGTAGCTAATAGGAAATCATGTGACAGTAACAAGATGCTCCAATTTTTCACTTGGTTGGTTTTTCTCCTGAAGTCTAAATAGCAGATGACATGGAATATTGTGCTTTACACAATGTGTTCTTAAATTTTCCAATTTGAGAAAGAATTAAATTCCAGAGAATAAAATGTAATAAAAACTGATATTTGTAAGTGAAAGTGACTGTAATTGATCACTTTTTAATCTTATTTATCTATTTGTTAACTTCTTTACTTTATAGATACTCTGTCTCCATAAATTTCCCTGTAACTGTGTAGCAAAGAGCAGTTTGACAAACTTCAGTAAAACATGTGGTTCCAACTCACTAGGATTTTAATCCTTATATGCCTGAGTGAATTGTAAGATAGCAGGAAGATGAATATAAGAATCATGCTGTTAGAAAAATATCAAACATTTTTAGGTTTTGAGGACATTTTAAAACTTGTAGCAAAACGCAAATGTGGTTTATAGTAGCTTCCACTTTTTGTCATTATATAAAATACTTGAAATTCTTAGACTCATATATAAATGAAATACTAAATTTATTGGAACTGTTAAAAATGTGTAATTAGACTGTTTTACTACCTCTTTTATCAAAATTCAATCCCTTGTATTATCAACTTACATATGATTTTTAGAAGTTGTGGTTTGAAATTTATGTAGCCACAAAGTAGTGATTAAAGGTAGCACACGTGAGAACCACAGGACACTGATATTCAAATATGTGCTAACTTTTCCTTTACCATTAACTGAAAAATGACCTGAAAAAATAAACTCGGGATTATGCCCCTAGTATTCAAAACTTGTCTTTATTGGTAGAATTCCATTATTTGGTTCTGGAATGCTAAGCATACACAGCAAGAATCAAGACTTTGGTAGACATAGATTAATTCATTATTATTTTGTCACCTAAAGGTGATAAACACCCACATACCTGGGGACATTATTTAAATATTTTTCACATCAAAATCTATAGAATAAAAATATACAAAGATATTGCTAGGTCAAAAATCTCAAATAGTAATCAAGCATATATTAAGTAGACACTGTGCCATGGATCATCTTTAAACATCCTACTCCTGTTAGGTGACAAATCTGAAGTATATAAAGAAAAAACATTAAGTGCCAACATGTAGGGATTTCATTTTAAAGAGAGCAGACATTAAATCTGCGTATCTTCTATGCAAAATTAATTTTATATGCTATCTTATTAATTTTAATCCTGACAATAATCCTATAAGATATGAAGACAGTGAGTTTCAGAAACATTAAGAAAATTGCCTGGAGCCACAAAGATAGTGATTGACTTGGATCAGTTTTAACATCGACTTGCTGAGCACTAAACTTAAAGTCATCTCCACTGTGCATGTATGTTAGTGCACGCCCCCCCCCCCCCAAATTAGAAAAGTTTCAGAGAAGAGAACAAGTGATGTGAAGGATCTGGTAAGCAGAGAACTCCAATGGAGTAAGTGTACTGTGAGCCTCTCTTTCTATGATTAGAATGGTCAGACAAGGGAAGGGAAAGGGAAAGAATAATGGTTTCTCCAGACTGAAGTTATGACATAAATCACAAAGGAAGTTTAGAGGAGTTCTCTTCTAAATCACATCTCTTTAGCTGTCTTTTATTCTATTCCTATATTCATTATTTTAGAGCCTCATTATGTTGAACGTTTTTGTCTGAAGCTTCAAACTAATTAAAAAACTCCAATATTTTCTTTCTTTTGAAGTCTAATATAGATGTCAGATTAACCTTTATAATATGTGCATTCATTTATTCATTCTTTGATTTGTTCATTCAATACGAACCATGGGCCAGACACTGTGCTAGCTACTAGAGATATGTTAGAAGTCAAAACATAATTTCTGCCTTCTGTATGTCATGAATATTGCAGAGAAAATAGTATGACAATATACATTCATGCATTACACAGGTATGAGGACACATTCTCATAAATGCATCCGTGGACAATTTCATCATTGCATGAACATCATAGGGTGTACTTGTACTATGAAGTACAGGTCAAATGCTTGATATAGGCTCTTGATGCAATTGAAGATGGTATAAACAGCTGAGGTATGAGACTGCTGCCAGCATAAAACAGTATACTATTTCATAGTGAACATTTATTTTATAAGTGAGAGTATACTCTGTAATGATTTAAAAGTATAGTAAGTGCATAAGCCAGTAACAGTCATTTATTATCACTATCAAGCATTATAACTGTACATAATTTATGTGTTGTACTTTTATACTACTGCCATTGCACATGAGTAATGCATTGTAGTGGCAGCTATGACATCATTATGTGACAGGAATTTTTCTGTTACATTAGAATGCTTATGGCACTGCCATAGAATTTGTAGCTTGTCATTACCAAAACATCATCATTTTGCAATGCATGATTGTATTTGAAGGTGTGCTGGATGAGAAGTGAAAGAATTTCAGATTCTAGGTCTGTACTGAGCTGTGTAAGTTATAACTAGAGTAGTCAACACTGATACTGAAGATATTAGGCAATGTGAATTAGTTTTCCATACTATGAAGCCCATTCTGAATCAGATGCTATGAATATTTCATATATGATATGAAAGAAGAGTGATATATATGACAGAAGAGTGATCTTGTTAAAAAACAATATAATAATTTTTTCCTAGTCCTACTCCTCTGGCATGTCTTTAAAGATGATTAAGGAAAGAAAAAATTCCATGTGATGAGGAACTATCCAAAGCCCCTTTAGGCTGCACTTAGCTAATGACTTAGAGCTCTGAGACATACATACTATTTATATAGAGAATTTGCATTTTTAGAGAAAAATTAAGTTTATAAAAATTCTCCTTAGGAATATGATATCAGAATAGTTTGTCTAATAAAGTCCTAGTTGAATTCTAAACTTGTATCTATAAATTTCTGGGAGAAATTAATTATGCATTTTAAACTCCTTTGGAGGTTTTAACAGACTGATTTGCTTTACATTTGAAGTCTCTTATATGCAGGAAAGTAGCAATGGTGAAAATTAATTGGAGAAACATTAGGTATGTCTGTTTATTTCCTAACAAACTTACTTTCCAGACAACACTAACAGGAATTTATTTGTTGGAATCTTTAGTTTGTAGCACACTGGCTAAATATTACCTGGCTAAATAAGACAAAAAGTCATAAGAAAGAGTTACTTATCAATATTAGTCGATATTGATTTAAAACCAATAATGATTTAAAATCAAGTTAGAAAATTGTTTGAAGTGAATCGAGCTTACAAAATAATGTCAGAGAAATTAAATTCAAATTTAAGGCAAAAATGCAGGTCTATGTAGACAGATCTATTCACCTCTAAAACTTAATAAAGAAATGGAAAAATGAAAATATCTTGTGTGAACAATAGATATTATGGTGGAAACTACAAGGAGAACTTTCATAGGAAAGAAAGCTTTTTCAATAGCAAAATATAAACAAGGAGAGTACTTTATCATTATTATCATATTCATGATTTACAATTACATATGAATCCATAAACCTCAAAATTTATTTTAATTTCATAAGTGCTTTTATAAAAAGTTGCTTTACAAAGGCTTATTCAAAATCATTGTTATGATATTGAAAACATTATTTCATTTTAGTTTTGTTTTCTTGAATTCAAGAATACTGGGACATAATTCTACTTTTTAATATGTACTTATTATTTTCTTAATCATGATATTAAAAATGTATCCTTATTTTAAAATTTTTTATTTGTTCTAATTTGTTATACATGACAGTAGAATGCATTCATACATTTTGATAGATCATACACAAATGGAATATAATCTCTCATTTTTCTGATTATACATATTGCAGAATCATATCAGTCATACAGTCATATAGGTACATGAGGTAATAATGTCTGTTTCACTCTACTATCAATCCTACCCAATACCTCATCCCCTCCCTTCACTCCCCTTTATATAAAATAACTATTCTTCCCTATTCTCCCCACTTATGGTGAATCAGCATCAGTATAACAGAGAAAACATTTGGCCATTGGCTTTTTGGGGTTGGCTTATTTTGCTTAGGATGATATTCTCTAACTCCATTCAATTACCAACAAATGCCAGCATTTCATTCTTCTTTAAAGCTAAGTAATAGTCTATCATATATATATATATATATATATATATATATATATATCATATGATATATATATGCCACATTTTCATTATCCATTCACCTGTTGAAGGCCATCTAGGTTGGTTCCATATTTGAGCTATGGTGAGTTGAGCTGCTATAAACACTGATGTGATTGATGTGGCTGCATCACTGTAGTATGCTGATTTTAAGTCCTCTGGGTATAAACCAAGGAGTAGGATAACTGGGTCAAAAGGTGGTTCCATTACAAGTTTTCTGAGGAATCTCCATACTGCTTTCCATTACAAGTTTTCTGAGGAATCTCCATACTGCTTTCCATTACAAGTTTTCTGAGGAATCTCCATACTGCTTTCCATAATGGTTGCACCATTTTGTGTTCTCACCAGCAGTGTATGAGTGTACCTTTTCCCCACATCCTTGCCAACATTTATTGTTCCTTGTATTCTTGATAATAGCCATTCTGATTGGAGTAAGATGAAATCTTAGAGCAGTTTTGCTTCGCATTTTTCTAATTGCTAGAGATGTTGAATATTTTTTTCACATATTTGTTGATTAATTGTTTCCAAAGACTCACCTCATAGACAAAGATATCCACAGACTGAAGGTGAAAACATGGGAAAAAACATATCACTCATATGAATTGCGTGAACAAGGAGGTATTTCCATCCTCATATCAGATAAAGTGGACTTCAAACCAAAGTTAATCAAAAGGGACAAAGAAGGTCATTTCATTCTACTGAAGGGATTCATATGGTATCAAGACATAATGATTATAAATATTTGTGCCCCAAACAATGGAGCATCTAAGTACATCAAACAAACCCTTCTCAAGTTCAAGAATCAAATGGACTGCAACAGAATAATACTGGGTGACTTTAACACACCTCTATCACTACTTGGCAGATCTTCTAAACAAAAACTAAATAAAGAAACTATAGAACTAAATAATACACTCAATAATTTAGACTTAACAAACATATATAGAATATTTCATCCATGAACGAGTGAATGTAGTTTTTTCTCAGAAGCACATGGATCATGATTACTTCTCTACAATAGACCATACCTTATGCCACAAGCAACTCTTAGTAAATACAAAAAGATGGAGATAATACTCTGCTTTCTATCAGCTCATAATAGACTGAAATTAAAAATCAAAGATAAAATAAAAAATAGAAACTCCTCTAACACATAGAGACTAAATAGTACACTATTAATTGAAGAAATCAAGTATGAAATGAAAAAAACTTAGTGGTAAATAAGAATACCAGTACAACATACCAAAATCTCTGGGACACTATGGAGGCAGTACTAAGAGGAAAGTTCATTGCATTGAGCTAATTTATTAAAAGAATAAAAAGTCAACAAATAAATGACCTAATATTATATCTCAAAGCCCTAGAAAAAGGCTCAAATCAACACCCAAAATAGTAGAAGACAGGAAATAATTAAAATCAGAGTTGAAGTTAATGAAATTGAAACAAAAGAAAAAATGGAAAAATTGCCAAAACAGAAAGTTGGTTCTTTGAAAAAAAATTCAGTAAAATTTATAAGCTTCTAGCCACACTTACAAAGAGAAAAGAGAGGAAACCCAAATTACTAATATATGTGATGAAAAAGGAAATATCACAATGGACACAACTAAAATACAGAAGATAATTAGAAATGATTTTTAATACTTATACTTCAATAAAATAGAAAATATTGAAGACAGTGATAAATTTCTAGAGACACATGATATATCTAAACTGAATCAGGAGGTCATACACAATTTAAACTGAATAATTTCAAATAATGAAATAGAAAATACCATTAAAAGTCTACCAATTAAGAAAACCCAGGACCATATGGATTCTCAGTTGAGTTCTACTAGTCCTTCTAAGAAGAATTAACACCAATGCTCCTTATTTATTTGTATCAATTTTTCTTTCCATTCAATCTTGGATAGAGTTTTGTTTCCACTTTCTTGAGTGATCATACTGCCAATAAATATGACCTACCATAGTGATTAAAAATAGAACAGGCTTAAAATGAAAAACAAAGAATAAGAAAAATGAATATGATAATAAATACTTATTTTTAGTTTTAGAAAGTTATAGTAAACAAAATATTTAAGGTAGATTTGAGGGTAATAATGTAGCTATGTGTCCTGGGATGGATGGTTACCAGGTTAGTAAACACTGATACACCATGGCATGCTCTCTTTATTTCTTCCCTTAGGAAATTTACAAAATGTTTTTCTGACATTAACTTAAAATGTATATAAAGTTGATAAAAGAAAAATCTGAATCTAACCTTGACATGACACTCCTGCATCTTGAATAGTTTGAACAGAATCATCAGTGAGTTTTAATTATAATAGATGCATAAGTGAGCACCCTTTGATATTCAAGAAGTGAAGTAATATGCATATTACTAAATATGATGTTAGTAATTTTCATACTCAATTTATGTTTAAGAACATGTCACCAACAGTATTCAGATTCATTTAAAATTCAAAACATTGAAATCAATTTTTAAACATTTTTATTGCAGTGAAGTTAGAGTTAATAAGTTAATTAAAGTTTTACTGTATGTACATGTAGTGGATATATTTTATGATCATGCAATGTTAGTATTTAGATCACATTAACATAGCAACACTGGAATTTCAAGTTTTGATGTAATTATTTTGAACATCTAATCTGTAAATTCATGAAGGACATTTTAACATGAAATGGATAATTTTAAAATTAGGTTAATTCTCTTCCATACTGCATTTTCACTCCTCAACTATTTCTATTACAGATACTTGTATATTCATTGATCCTCTGGCAGGTTTTATATCCAAGTCTGTCTATGTGTATACATGCACATGCACAGTAATAATGAAAATTTAAATTCTAAATTATTGTCAGATCTATTGTTATAATGAGATTCAAATTTACCTATCTTTTTTTTGATATTTTTAACTTTGTTTTACAGATGTAGAATAGACCCAAAGAAATTGAAAACCTGCTGATCACATAATTATTTAGTGGGAAATCTAGGGTTTGAACTTAGTTGTATTGTTAAAGTCAATCTTTTCTCAAGTAACTTATGTTTCCACATTTATTTTATTTCCCTTTTTCTCTCATATGTTGTAGAACTGGTTCTAAGATTCATAATCTTTTACATTTTAATAAATATTTAAGAAGTACATGTGTTTATATCACATCTGTGCAATATATCAAATGCATAAAATACCCATCTAAAACAAGAAAGCTTGCAATTCATGAAACTTTTGGCCTCCTGGTATATGGTAGTCTGCTGAAGTATGAACCTTTTAAAAGAATACACTCACATGAAAAATTTGCATATATATGCACATATTTGCTTTTTATATGGTTGCATACATGCTTTGACACTAAACTCAAATAATTTTATCAAACTATTTATTCCCCAGAAAGATGAAAAGATGTAGAGCACGACAAAAGTGTGGTATTTAGGTGTTGTTCCTAGTATATTCTTAAGGATGGGAAGAGAAAATTAGAAGTGCAAAAACTAGAACATGTTGGTGGCCTTAGGAAATGAATGATTACAATGTAAACTAAAATGAAACTCCTCTCTGGGAGAAAAGTAATTTAGCTTCATGAACAGCTGTACCTCAGAGGGTCAGGCACATGAGCAATTAAAATTAAACAAGTTGATTTTAATATGCCTTAGTAACTGTGATTGATCTTACAGAGCTGTTGTTGACTGTACATCAAGAAACAATTTAGGATCCAGTTTAAAACAAAGTTTATAATCCTTGTTTAATGGATTTTGGTACCTCAGGCAATATAGTGCTGTAAAAATGATTAAAATGTGCCCTGTCTCTGTGTAATCAATAAAACCTCTCTCTAAAATTAGTTAGGTTCCAAAGACTCCTCAGAAAGCTTGGCAGTGCTGCATCTGTAGAATTCCCAATAAGCCATCTATCATTATTTCCATACACAAGGTTCATTAGGCACCACATTCTTTATCTTATTAGCACCAAAGTCAGCTAAACAATCAAAGCAAAAGGTCACCTTTAATGATACCTAGTTAAACAAAACATACATCAAGTCATTGTTAATAAAAAGGTAGGAATGTTTAGAAGACCAAAAAAGTTATTATAAAGGAACTTAAAATATACACATCTATAAATTGATGTAAGAAATGTGTTTATGGCATCATAAGGGATAAATGTATTCTATTCCTGAAATTAGTGGAAATTCATTGTTAGCTGGAAAGTCTTGAGAAGTCTTATTTAGTTGTATTAGTAAAAAGTTTTCCTTTGCGTACTATAAAATTGAATTTCTGGTTTTCATGAAATGATGTATGAAGTCATTACTTTTGAAGTTATTTTTAATTCTTTTTAAGATCACAAACCATGAGATGAACTCATTTTTTTGATAACATGTTATGATAAAGCTTGAACTTTATTTTAAAGCAGTTGATGCTTTTAATTGCATTTTGATTTACGCTGCTAAAGAAATTTGAACTTGAACACTCATACCCACTAGGGTTTTGTCCATTCAGCAGTGGGTTTTCTATCTTTAAATGAAACTAATAAGAAATGCATATACACTTTAGAAATGTGCTAAACTTATCACCCAGTGAATCATGTGAATAAAATGAGGTTTAAATGAATCGAATTACTTTTTATATATCCTTTAATCATAATTTAATCAACTTTTAAAAATTTAATTTATTCCAATTGTGTACCCAGATAAACTCATTGGTCAATAGAATTTAATTCCTTTCTCTGTTGTTAAGAGTGTATGTCATATGCTTACCTCAGCATGATATTCTTTAGTTCTCTCATCAGATTGCATAATAAATTAATGAAAACATAACTGTATTTCTCTTGGATAAACTTGGAAAATGTTTTGACAATATATAATTGGGAGTGAAAAAAAAACTCTCATGGCATGGAGGATAATATTTCCTATGAATGCTTTGTTGTTGCTATGTGTGTGACGAATATGAAATATTTATTGAGGATTGTGTGTAGAAACAGTTGCATGAAGTTGACAGCTCTTGTAATCCCTCTCCAGTCAGCACAGCAGTTTTACTGCCATTGCCATGTTGATTTCCCCTTGGTACTTTCAGATTAAAATGTTCCCTCCCCAAGGTCCCACTCCCACTGGACTTATCACCTAATTAAGACATGTAAATTATGATGATGTAAAGAAGGGTTTATTTTTCTTTTTACACTTGACAACATAATGCAAGACATAGGAGGGGAAATATGACTCTCTAGGTTGATATAAAGGAGATATTTAAAAGAACATAAAGAATGATGAGGAAAGGTGCCAAAGGGGAGGAAAAGGAGGAGGAATTTAAAGGAAAGATGTTGACTGGCAAAGTAATGAACTAATTAGAAAGAGAACAAGAGGCTTGGCCTTCTTAAAATTGATTCTGAACATTTTGAATAATCAAAATAGGCAGAGAATTATAGAAATCAATAAGCTAGAAATTCATATTAATCTAAATCAGTCAAAATACAAAAAGAGATACTTCCATTTTTGTTATTGTTGTTTGTTTTGTTTTCCTTTTTAGGACTTAAGACTAACTTTAAGGAAGAAAATATGTATTCTTTAATATCTCCCTACATATTGTGATCAATTGTACAACATGGTAAAGATAGTTATAAAAATGTATGCATACTTTGCATACTTAAAAGGTGATAAAAGAGTAGAACTTAAATGTTTTCACTCTAAAAAAAAAAAACTGATGGATGTTAATTAATTTGATGTTTACATTTTATAATGTAAACATGTATCTAAATATCACACTGTATATTGTTCCTTAAAAATAGGAAAAAAAGTCAAATATTTAACAAAGATAATACTATTTGTTGAGATTATATTATGATACTGTCTAATAATTCAAGTCACCATGAAATATTAGAATATTTTTAACCAAGTGCCTTATTTTTTCAGTTATGAAAAATCACAGGGGTGAAAGACCTTTGGGACAGTATTAATCTTGTCAATCAATAAGTTAATTATAACTGTGATAACACAATAGAGTGCTCTATGGAAGCAAGTTGCAGGTACTGTAGTATTGAAGATAAACCCAAGAAGAGATTGCGTACCACAGAGGACTGTGCTGGACTTTCTTCAGTTGCCTATGTGTGTCAATATTAAAGGGACATGGTCATTCTATTGGATTCCTAGGGCTATAGTCTCTTTCACTCTTACTTCAGGGAAACTTCAGTGATTAAAAAACGTGTTAAAAAAATAACCTAACCTATACTGTGGTGGTGTCTGGAGGTGGGGCCTTTGGGAAGTAATTGGGTTTTGAGAGTGGAGCCCTCCAGAGTGGATTAGCACCCTTATAAGAGACTGAAGAGCTTGTTCCTTCTCTCCCTCTCTGCCATGAGTGGAGGATAGCAGAAGACAGCCCTCAGCAAACCAGGAAACAGGCCTTCACAATACATCAGATCTGCCAGCACCTTGATCTTGCCCTTTGCAGCCTCCAGAAATGTGAGAAATAAATGCTTGTTCTTTCAGAAACAACAACAATAACAACAACAATGTGTAATTCTGAATCCATCACCTTCACTCAGCTTGTTCTCTAAATGTTGTAGGATCAAAAGCATGCCACATTTCTACTGTAGCTGGAAAAATTTCTGTGATTATTATTTGAACTTCATCTGAATATATTTAAGTACATATATTTTGTTATCATAGAAATCTATCTTGAATGTTAACTATAAGACATTTGTAAAAGGTAATGGTGCCTATTGCAAAAAAATTGTTAGAGATTAAATGTAAAAGCCTAGCAAAATGTCTGGGACATATTAAGTGTTTAATAAGTGTTAATTATTACTACGATAGTTATCTTTTGAATGAAATGGTTCTTTTTTTAGAGTTTATAACTCTCTAGAAAGTTAATGACTCTTTGAATATTGCCTTGAGTTTTACTTGCTTCTCAAGTAGTTTTACTGATTGACATTAATATTCAACTCTTTTAGAGCAAACAATTTTTTTTTGTTAGGTGGAAAGTTTAAGAGATAAGAAACATAATTCTGCCAATAACACAGTAACAGGCTGCAGTGAGGTGTAGAACTAAAGAGCTGGGGTCTTCAGTAATGAATGTATCCCTCTTGGATTCTGCCTAATTCCATGATTCTTACTAATAGGTCCTACCTTGAATGGCAAAAGGGGTTGGGGATGAGTTCCAGATGGTAGTGTGCTTTGCTGTCATTAGAGGCAAAGGCCAGGAGGGAAGAAAAACATGAAGTTCTATAAAAGTAGGAGGAACGTTCCTATCAGCCATTTGCTTAAGGTGTCCATTTTTACTCATTCATTTATATATTTAATATATTTATTCAGTTGGGCTTGGTGGTATACACCTGTAATCCCAGCAATTTAGGAGGTTGAGGTAGTAGGATCAGAAATTGGAGGTCAATCTCTGCAGTTACCAAGATGTGCTTTTTTTTTTTAGAAGCATGTTAATTTCCACAATAAAAAGGACTGAAGATACAGATCAGTGGAGATATAGCTCAGTGAGTCTAATCCCAATACCACACATACATACACACTCGCACACACACACACACACACACACACACACACATACACACAAATTATTGAGCCCTGTGAATAGAGGAGATAATGAAAAAATAATACAGATGACCTCTCTGCAAGACTCACACTCTTATATGAGACTGACAACTAATTAGAAACTAGTGTACACAAAAGCAAGGACATGATGGAGATAAGGTCAGAGTCACAGACTTATGGTTAGAAGGACTTATATTTGTGACACTCTCTAGGTTAATGCAATCAAAATCATAAAATATAGGTGGTGGTTTCTTGTATATTAAAAAGAAGTTATAGTCATGCTTTGTCCATGCAATCTTCAGTCCAGTAGAATCAGTTTTGGGATGATGAAGCAAGAAAAAAAATTAAATATTAAAGACTATATTTCAAAATTGAAAGAAAATTGCAAGCAGCTTGAAAGAAGCCAGACAGCATGGATTTCAGTGTAAGGACTACACTTGAATTTTCCCTTCTTGTTACCTAAAGATAAAGAAAAAAACTCTAATTCTCAAAATTTCAGGGGTATGATTTTCCCTTTTAAATGGCAAGATTCAATTATTGTCCATTTTTCTTAATGTTTGAGTTATTACTATTATACCTTATATTTACCCAAATAAGTGAACATCTAGATTTTACCTAGATTTTGGTGATATTTGGAGTCAAATTTTTGATAGATTTTTTTGCACAATGTTTTGAGTTAAGTATTTATATTTTTCTTTTCCATGATGAGAATAAAATTCATTAAGTCCCGTTATTTAGCCATTCTTTTTAAACCAGATATATTTGATCAATGTAGTGAGATAGTTGATATTTTTCTAAACAAAACGCCAGAGCAGGATATTTATACTTGGGCAAAAGTAGTTTAAGAGAATGCTCATATTCAGGGTAATCAAATGCTGCTTAAGATGTGGGCGCTTGGTCCCACACTCTCTGGAGTAATACCTAGTGGTCTCCTGAGATTTTCATAAATGAATAGATGTAGAATCTAATTATTCAATTGAGTGGTTCTCTACCATCCTGGATTAAGAACATTTAAAGTTGGCATTATTTGGTTTGACATTATAGTGTGCATCTTCCAATAGTCTCTTTTCCATTTGAATCTTTAAGGAAGGAAAAGTGGGTTTTTTTTTTTTTTGTAAACAAATGGGATACATGTTGTTTCTCTGTTTATACATGGAGTAAAGGCATACCATTTGTGTAATCATAAATTTACACAGGGTAATGTTGTTTGATTCATTCTGTTATTTCTTCCCTTCCCCCTCACTCCTCCCAACCCTCCCACCCCTCTTTTCCCTCTATACAGTCATTCCTTCTTCCATTCTTGCCATCCTCCCTAACCCTAACTCTAAACCTACCCCTAACACTAACACCTCCCACCCCCCATTATATGTCCTCATCCACTTATCAGCGAGATCATTCCTCCTTTGGTTTTTGAGATTGGCTTATCTCACTTAGCATGATACTCTCCAATTTCATCCATTTGCCTGCAAATGCCATAATTTTATCATTCTTTATGGTGGAGTAATATTCCATTGTATATATATACCACAGTTTCTTTATCCATTCATCAATTGAAGGACATCTAGGTTGGTTCCACAATCTGGCTATAATGAATTGAGCAGCAATGAATATTGATGTGGCTGTATCTCTGTAGTATGCTGATTTTAAGTCCTTTGGGTATAGGCCAAGGAGTGGGATAGCTGGGTCAAATGGTGGTTCCATTCCAAGCTTTCTGAGGAATCTCCGTACTGTTTTTCATAGTGGTTGCACTAATTTACAACTCCACCAGCAATGTATGAGTGTACCTTTTTCCCCACATCCTCTCCAACAATTATTGTTGCTTGTGTTCCGGATAATCGCCATTCTAATGGGGGTGAGATGGAATCTTAGGGTAGTTTTGATTTGCATTTCTCTTATTACTAGAGATGTTGAACATTTTTTCATATATCTGTTGATTGCTTGTACATCTTCTTTTGTGAAGTGTCTGTTCATTTCCTTAGCCCATTTGTCAATTGGATTATTTGTATTCTTGGTGTAGAGTTTTTTAAGTTCTTTATATATTCTGGAAATTAGTGCTCTATCTGAAGTATGGGTGGCAAAGATTTTCTCCAACTATGTAGGCTCTCTCTTCACATTACTGATAATTTCCTTTGCTGAGAGAAAGCTTTTTAGTTTGAATCTATCCCAGTTGTTGTTGATTCTTGCTTTTATTTCTTGTGCTATGGGAGTCCTGTTAAGGAAGTCTGATCCTAGGCCGACATGTTGAAGATTTGGACCTACTTTTTTTTCTATAAGATGCAGGGTCTCTGGTCTGATTCCGAGGTCCTTGATCCATTTTGAGTTGAGTTTTGTGCAGGGTGAAATATAGGGGTTTAATTTCATTCTGTTGCATATGGATTTCCAGTTTTCCCAGCACCATTTGTTGAAGAAGCTATCTTTTCTCCATTGAATATTTTTGGCCCCTTTGTCTAGTGTGAGAAAATTGTATTTATTTGGGTTTGTGTCCATGTCCTCTATTCTGTACCATTGATCTAACTGTCTGTTTTGGTACCAATACCATGCTGTTTTTGTTACTATTGCTTTGTAGTAGAGTTGAAGATCAGGTATTGCGATACCCCTGCTTTACTCTTTCTGCTAAGGATTGCTTTAGCTATTCTGGGTTTCTTATTCTTCCAGATGAATTTCATAATTGCTTGCTCTATTTCTGTAAGGTACATCATTGGGATTTTAATTGGAATTGCATTGAATCTGTATAGCACTTTTGGTAGTATGGCCATTTCCACAATATTAATTCTGCCTATCCAAGAACATGGGAGATCTTTCCATCTTCTAAGGTTTTCTTGAATTTCTTTCTTTAGTGTTCTGTAGTTCTCATTGTAGAGGTCTTTCACCTCTTTGGTTACATTGATTCCCAAGTATTTTATTTTTTTGAGGCTATTGTGAATGGGGTAGTTTTCCTAACTTCTCTTTCTGAAGATTCATCACATATGTATAAAAATGCACTGGATTTATGAGCATTGTTCTTGTAACCTGCTACTTTACTGAATTCACTTATGAGTTCTAAAAGTTTTCTGGTGGAATTTCCGGGTGGCTCTAAATATATAATCATGTCATCAGTGAACAGGGATAGTTTGAGTTCTTCTTTTCCAATTCGTATCCCTTTAATTTCTTGGGTTTGTCTAATTGCTCTGGCTAGAGTTTCAAGGACGATGTTGAATAGAAGTGGTGAAAGAGGGCATCCCTGCCTTGTTCCAGTTTTTAGAGGGAATGCTTTCAGTTTTTCACCATTTAGAATGACATTAGCCATGGACTTAGCATAGATGGCCTTTACAATGTTAAGGAATGTTCCCACTATCCCTATTTTTTCTAGTGCTTTGAGCATGAAGGGATGCTGTATTTTATTGAATGCTTTTTCTGCATCTATCGAAATAATCATGTGATTCTTGACTTTAAGTCTGTTGATATGGTGAATGACATTTATTGATTTCTGGATGTTGAACCAACTTTGCATCCCTGGGATAAAACCCACTTGATCATGGTACACTATCTTTTTAATATATTTTTGTGTGCGATTTGCTAAAATTTTGTTGAGAATTTTTGCGTCGATGTTCATTAAGGATATTGGTTTGAAATTTTCTTTCCTCGATGTGTCTCTTTCTGGTTTAGGTATCAGGGTGATATTCATAGAATGAGTTTGGGAGGGTTCCCTCCTCTTTTATTGCATGGAATACATTGAGGAGTATTGGAATGAGCTCTTCTTTAAAGGTTTTGTAGAACTCCGCTGAAAACCCATCTGTTCCCGTACTTTGTTGGTAGGCTTTTGATGACCTCTTCTATTTCATTGCTTGAAATTGATTTATTTAAGTTGTGTATGTCCTCCTGGTTCAATTTAGGTAATTCATATGTCTCTAAAAACTTGTTGATGTCTTCAAGGTTTTTTGTTTTGTTGGAGTACAGATTTTCAAAATAGCTTCTAATTATGTTTTGTATTTCTCTAATGTCTGTAGTGATATTTCCTTGTTCATTCCAAATTTTAGTAATTTGAGTTTTCTCCCTCTTTCTCTTTGTTAGTGGGGCTAAGGGTTTATCAATTTTGTTTATTTTTTCAAAGATCCAACTCTTTATTTTGTTAATTTTTTTGATTGTTTCTTTTGTTTCAATTTTGTTGATTTCAGCTCTGATTTTAACTATTTTCTGTCTTCTACTACTTTGGTGTTGGTCTGCTCTTTTTCTAGGGCTTTGAGCTGTAGTGTTAAGTCGTTTATTTGTTGATTTTTACTTCTTTTGTTGAATGCGTTCCAAATCTTCCTCTAAGTACTGCTTTCATAATGTCCCAGAGATTTTGATATGATGTGTCTTTGTTCTTGTTTACTACTAAGAATATTTTTATTTCCCTCCTGATGTCTTCTGTTATGTATTCATCATATAATAATGTATTATTTAATCTCCAGGTATTGGAGAATATTCTGTTTTTTATTCTATCATTTATTTCTAATTTCAATCCAGTATGATCTGATAGAATACAAGGTAGTATCTCTATCTTCTTGTATTTGCTAACAGTAGCTTTGTGGCATAAAATAGGGTCTATTTTAGAGAAGGATCCATGTGCTCCTGAGAAGAAAGTGTATTCGTTCTTTGTTGGATGGTATATTCTATATATGTCTGTTAAGTCTAAATTGTTGATTGTGTTATTGAGATCTATGGTTTCTTTATTCAATATTTGTTTGGAAGATCTATCCAGTGGTGAGAGAGGTGTGTTAAAATCACCTAGTATTATTGTGTTGTGGTCTATTTGATTTCTGGAATTAAGAAGGATTTGTTTGACGTACATGGATGAGCCAATGTTCGGGGCATACATATTTATGATTGTTATGTCTTGCTGATTTATGCTTCCCTTAAGCAGCATGTAATGTCCTTCTTTATCCCTTCTGACTAGTTTTGGCTTGAAGTCCACGTTATCTGAAATGAGGATGGATACTCCAGCTTTTTTTGCTGTGTCTGTGTGCATGATATGTTTTTTCCCATCCTTTCACCTTTAGTCTGTGAGTATCTCTTTCTATGAGATGAGTCTCTTGCAGGCAGCATATTGTTGGATTTTTCTTTTTAATCCAATCTGCCAGTCTATGTCTTTTGATTGATGAGTTCAGGCCATTAAAATTCAGGGTTATTATTGTGATATGATTTGTATTCCCAGTCATTTGACTCATTTTTGTTTTTTGACATGATTTGTTTTCTCCTTTATTTGGCTATTACTTTAGGCTAGTTCCTCCCGTTGCTGATTTGCATCCTTGTTTTTCATCTCTTCCTCATGGAATATTTTGCTGAGAATGTTCTTAATGCCAGCTTTTTTTTTTTTTTTTTTTTGTAAATTCTTTTAGCTTTTGTTTATCATGGAAGGATTTTATTTCATCGTCAAATCTGAAAGTAAGTTTTGCTGGGTATAAGATTCTTGGTTGGCATCCATTTTCTTTCAGGGCTTGGTAAATGTTGTTCCAGGCCCTTCTAGCTTGTAGGGTCTGGATTGAAAAATCTGCTGATATACTTATTGGTTTCCCCCTGAATGTAATTTGATTCTTTCCTGTCGCAGCCTTTACAATTCTCTCTTTATTTTGTATGTTAGGTATTTTCATAATAATGTGCCTTGTTGTGGGTCTGTTGTAATTTTGTATATTTGGAGTCCTATAAGCCTCTTGTACTTGGTTTTCCATTTCATTCTTCAGATTTGGGAAATTTTCTGATATTATTTCATTGAATAGGTTGTTCATTCCTTTGGTTTGTTTCTCTAAGCCTTCCTCAATCCCAATAATTCTCAAATTTGGCCTTTTCATGATATCCCACAATTCTTGTAGATTCTGTTCATGATTTCTTACCATCTTCTCTGTTTGGTCAATTTTGTTTTTCAAGATTAAATATTTTGTCTTCAGTGTCTGAGGTTCTATCTTCCAGGTTTTCTATCATATTGGTTATGTTTTCTGTGGAGTTTTTAACTTGGTTTATTGTCTCCTTCATTTCAAGGATTTCTTTTTTTTTTTTTTTTTTTTTCAGTATGTCTAACTCTTTATTGAAATGATCTCTTGCTTCCCATATTTGCTCTTCTAACTGTTGATTGGTGCGATCATTTAATGCCTGCATTTGCTCTTTCATCTCTTCCTTCAATGCCTGCATTTGCTCTTTCATCTCCTCATTTGCTTCCCTGATTGTTTTAATTATGTATATTCTGAACTCCCTTTATGACATTTCTTCGGCTGTGCTGTCATTGGGTTTTATTGATATAGTATCCAGGTTTGTTTGGGACATTTTCTTCCCTTGTTTTCTCATATTGGTCAGATATCATTGGGACTCTGAGATATTGCAGATTTCCTCTATTGGCTTATAGTGTCTCTATAGATTTCCAGTATATTACCTCCCAGCCTTCAGGAGCCTGAAGTCTTAGAGCAACTTGATAATGCAGTGCTTCTGAAGAAAGCTGCCCCTAGCCTACTACTGGATCCAGGGCTTGGGGTGGTTCTGTGTGGAAATCCTTTCACTGGGCAGTCCTGCTCCTAGAAGCTGGCTATACACAGGGCCTGCCCCCGCCTGAGGGAGCCAGGCTGCTCACGGAAAGCCTCTCCCTGATCTGCCTTGGTCCCAGAAGGCACCTTCGGGCCAGGGCCCGCCTCTGGGTTCAGGACTTGGGGTTGGCTCTGTGCAGAAAAACTCTCACAGGGCAGGCCTTCTCTGAGAAACTGGCTGTGGACCAGGCCTGCCATGGGAGAGAGCAGGGCTGCTTGGGGAAGTCTCTCGCTGCCCTGCCCTGGTTCCAGAAGCTGCCTGCGAGCCAGGACCCGCTGCTGGGTTCAGGGCTTGGGGTTGGCTCTATGCGTAAAAGCTCTCACTGGGCGGACCTATTCCAAGAAGCTGGTTGTGGATCGAACCTGCCACCTGAGGGGCAGGGGTGCTTGGGGAAGACTCTCGCTGCCCTGTCCTGCTCTGAGAAGCTGCCCTGTCTGGGTCTGCCGCCCGGCCAAGCTTCACCCAGTGGGAGAGACTCACCATGCAGTTCTATGTTGGCCGGAGCCTCTCAATACCTCCCCTTCTTGAATCCTGAGTTCTGGAGCGATGGGAGATGGAGTCACCCTCTAGTCCACCATCTTGGATCTCTTGAAAAGTGGGTATTTTAACAGTTTTACTTCTTTGCCTGAAACTGCAGAGCTAATCACAGATAAGTAGAAGGTAGCTTCCATAGTAAATAAAAGTAAACAAGGTTATAAAGTATTTTTAACGTCCCCACATGTTAAATTTTTAGCATACAAAGTATTTAACAAAGTAAGCATAGTAAGAAGGTAGAGATTCCCCAAATTTTGATACTTTACTCTTTCATTCTCATTTCCTTTAAAATATATTCTAATTTTCTATGGGCTTTTTTTAGAAGCATGTTAATTTCCAAATGTTTGGAGATTAAACTATTATCATTTTCATATTGATATCTAGTTTGATTCCATTATAGTCTTAGAACATACTCTGTATGAATTTAATTCTTTTGAGTATGTTAAGATTTGTTTTATGACTCAAGAAATTTTATATCTTTGTGGGTATCTCATTTACACTTGAAAAGAAGTGTATTCCTCTGTTGTTGAATGAATTATTCTGTAAATGTGAATTAGATACATTTGTTGGATGGCATTATTCAGTTCTGCATTTTTGTTAATTTTTTTACTCAATTATGAATTTATTTTTGAAAAGAGGAGCTGTGAGGTCACTAACTATATTTGTGGACTTATATATTTTTACTGCCTAGTCAATTTTTGCCATTCAGGACTGTTTTTAAAGGGACATATTTCTGTAGTGATATAAATTATAATAACTTTCTCTAGAGCAAATAGGTTCTTTGAATAGTAAATATGTTAATGGAAAAACTTGACTTTAAGTTTTGCTGTTGTTGCTGTTGTTGTTGTTAAAATCTTCCCAGAAAGAAAACACAAGACCAAATGTGTGCATTGGGAAATTCTGTGTGAAGTGTTTAGGGGAAAAATAATGCCAATTTTATATAAACTCTTCCAGAATACAAAAGAGCGAGGCATATTTCCAAAGCTATTCCAAGGGGCTAGTATTATCTCAATACACAAATCAGAATAAGAAATCATAAGGAAAGAAAACACTAATGTTACTCATGAAATTAGATGCACATATTTTAACATAAATTTATCATATGGAATTCAACAAAACTTTGAAAGAATAATTCCTGATCAGGTAGACTTCGGTATGCAAAGTCATATTACCATTTCCAAAATAATTCACTGTGTTTTAGTATTTTAAGTTACTAAAAATTCATGTCAATCTCAATAGATGCAAAAAAGATATTTGAGAAAACTTTAATAGCCATTCTTGATAAATATTCCTAACAAATTTAGAATTGTTTAGACTGTGGTATAGTTCAGAGGTAATGCATCTGCCCTGCACACATATGGCCTTTGTTTCTATTTTTAACATTCAAAAAAGAAAAGAGTTGTTCTTGCATTTCTTCAAGCTGAAAATAAATTTTTTGATAAGTCTACAGTCAATATAATATTTAAGTTTGTTAGCATTACTAACTAGTTAATGATTACTACTCTTACAACTTCAATTGTTTTATCAGATCTAGGCATTGTAATAAAACAGGAAAAGAAGATACTAAACATAAGGAAGTTTAGCACACGTCATGATATAACAGCATTATAAAATATTCTGATTCTAAATCCTTAAAAAAAGTGCAAATTGAAGGAAAACTTTCATGATAGCATGAAGATGTAAAAAAGCTTTGACAGATATGCAAGCTTTGTATATAAGAGAAACGAAATATTGCTAAGATAAATTTTAAAGAACTAAATAAATGAAGACATACACCATGTTCATGGATAAGAAAATATCAATATTATTAAGTTGTTGTTTTTTGCTTGTTTGTTTTGGAAAATTTATGTATAGAACTCACAGTTTGATTTTGGATTTTATATGGAAATGACGACAGACCTAAATCTAAACAAACTACTATATAATTTCTAGAACAAAACATAGGGGAAATACCTTGGATTAGCTATAAACTTCTTGGAACACATAAACAAAATGAATTATATAAAAATAAATGTGTCTGTATCGAAAGTAAAAATATTTTTTTCAAAAGACATTTAATAATAGGCATAGAATACCTAGAAATTGCAAAATATCATTTGTACATATTTCTGATAATAGGTTTTAGTCAGCATTTGGCAAGAATCCTCAAAACTCAGTAATTAGAAAACAATTGATTGGATAAAAAATTGTCAGAAGTCCTGTGGAAGCACTGCACCAAAGAGGAATACTGGCTGGCAAGTAAGCACATTAAATGATGCTCACTATCATTATGCGTTAGAGAAGTGCAAATGAAGACATATGACTACATTTTAAAACTAAAATTTTATAAAAAGACATGAAAAAGTAAGACAGTAACAGCTGTACCATGAGCTAAAAAGTTATTGGGTCACGGACTCTTATATTTCCCATAGAAATGCAATATCGTATAGCATTATACAAAAACCATGCAACCCAGACCACTCACTTATAGGTATTTACCCAGGATAAATTTTTTAAAGACCCACATCAAGACTAATTTTTATATCTGCTTTATTCATAATCAACAAAATTTGGTTTATTGATTTTTTTTGATGTATAACAAAATACCCTAAATAGTACTTGAGAACGTAGTGCTTACTCTCTTACATTTTTGAGGAATTTTTGAGGGGGTGGGAATTTAGAAAAGACTTAACTTAAAATTAAAGTATTTAATCTACTTATCATTGCTTTCTATAAATTTTCCTTTAATATTTCTGCCAAATCTATGTTTGCCCATCACATAGTAGTTATGTTTTTGGAAGACATGTTTCCTGAGTAATAATGTACCCATAGTAAATATATCTCCTTTTATGAATTCTTGAATTCTTAGCAAAGCCATGTGATTTGAAGACTTAGACTCTATCAGCCTCATTTTTCAGGTCTTTAAAGAGAAGAGAACAGATGCTGGAATATTGTAATTTTTATATATTCATTTTGCCAATCATGGTTAGGAAGAGGCAGTTGAAATGACAGTGTCATTGGTAGAGCTACCTATCATGAATTTAAAGAAAGGTACAATCTACATGTCAGTTTATGTTAGAGAAATAATAATTAAGAGAAAATTATAGAAAGTAGCATTAACTGAGTTTTAGAAGAAAAGTATTTGCTATAAAAAGAAAAAAAACAAATTGACAACTTATTTATTTACACAAGAAAATCTTTATTCTTTCCTTAATTCTAGAAAGTTCAGGAATAGAATTAATTCTTGCTAAAAAAAAAAAAAAAAAAAAAAAAAGAAAAACTTCAGGTCAATTACAGTTTTTATGTAGATAGCTAATATAAAGCTGCTCCCCCGCCCTTTACTCTGCAGCCATTTCTCCTCCTCCCATCTTACAACCTAGACTGTCAGTCTGTGAACTTCCTAGTCAGTTAATGGTCCACTAGTCAGCCTGGGAGTCCCCTTCTCAATCATTGGTCCGTTTTTGTTAGCCTGCGAAATTCCACTACTTAGGAGAAGCTCTTATGCCTTTTTTCTCTTTTCTTCTCTCCAAGCCCAGAGCAGACGCTCTAGTTGTCTGCCCAATAAAATCCCTGGTGTTAGTTCCCTGTCTGGAGTGGCTTTCTGGGTGCTGTCTCTGGGCTGCGACTCAGACCGGGCACCCCAGAGTGCTTGCTCCTATGGAATCAAGGATCTGAGCTACTTTGGGACCCAAACTGAGCCGCATATTTTGTACAATAGCAAGGTTTAAACTGTTTATTGAACCATGAAAGGTAAGATCTCATTCAATTTTCTATCCATGATTTCCATTCTCCCATTTTAAATTTCACCCGAATTCCCCCCACATGACATCTCTGAAAGAGCCTTGTGACTCCCCTGCAGGAATCATGTTTTGCAACTTTCTTTGCCTTGCAAGTAGTTGCCTGCTCACTCACTTCTCAAAAATTCATTTTAGAAAACATCTCTCTGGGAAGACATTGGTTGGTTCTTATAATGGAATTTGAGCATTGGTCTTGACCCCTTTTAACTTGAACCAACAGCATATAGAATAATGCTTGGCCACAGAGTTAACATAAAATATATGCTTGATGAATAAGTAAATAGCTTCATTATATTTGCATACTTTAGGCACTTTTAAAATTTTTCATGTTAATTTGTGATTTTCCTAGAAGTAACAAAGCTTTAACCCTGATTTTGTATAATATCTCTCTACCCTTAAATTTCATTTTTGTAAATAATGATTAAAAATACAAATACTATTCTTCAGTAATTTTTCCATGTGTCATGATTGATTTTACAAAGACCAGTAACGTTAAAATGAAACATTGTATTGTGCACCAAATGGCTAAAAATTAAATTTTTCCTTTGACATAAAGACATTAGTTTTACCATGATGATAGCTGACCAATTATTATCACTTTCTCTTTCAGCTATTTGATTCTTTTACTTTAACAACACTTAGAAAAATCTGAAGTGGAGACAATTCAATTAAAGATGAACATCTGAAAGTAAATATATAATGTTAGTTATGTGCTTTAGGAATGAGAGAAATAGATGAAGAGAAATACTTTAAAGGGGTATTTAAAAGTTATCAAAATTTTATTTAAGGGATGTTAAAAAACAAACTTTTGAAGGCTTTGATTCTTGACTTAATACATTAAAGTTATTTAATTTTATTTATCCCTATTAAATAATTCAACTTATTCACTATTTATTTAAAAAAAGGTTATATATTTAAGTATTTTGCCATCAATAAATACTTGAACACATCTGTGAAAAATGCACTCTCACTTTTAAAAGAAGAGAATATCTAAAATCATACTGCAAGCAGTTCCATGATGCCTTGACAGAGAATCAAAACAATAAGTACTGGCTCTATATATTTTAGTGTTTTTTTTTTTTTTTTTTTTTTTTTCACGACAACCTGACACATTACTTTTGAAGTCTATGACAAATTTCTCCAAAGAACTATTTTCAAAAGAGTCACATAGGAAATGGGACATGCACATCTCACAAAGATTTATTTGCCAAGTATACTGGGAACTTATTATCATATTTCCCTTCTTATTTTGCATGGGTGATTACAAACTGTTCTCCCTCAGAACTCTTCAAGACACTTCTATAAAACACTGACACAGAGAAAAGAAAATATGCATTTTGATGTTCTCAATGTGTTCAACACTTGTCTTAGCCAGGCAATATGCTCAGAATTGAAGTTCTGTTTCATGTTTGTGATTTCTGATGAGAATTGAGAATTTCAGCTGGAACTTCAGAAATTATTTAACGTTCTTGAATGGAGGTGTGACTAATTAGGATGGAAGAATAGGAAGTGAATATAATTGTCCAGCATATTCATGTTCAAAAGGTTACTGCTAACAAAATTATATTATGTGCATGTAAAAATATACTACAGTGAATGGCACTTTTATGTATATCCCTAAAGCACCAATTAAAAATAAATAGATAAATAAATAGAAAGAAGACCAGTAGAGAGAGGAAGGGGAACAAGGGGACAGATGAAAGATGGGAAAGAGGAGGCACAGGGAATTGAAATGGAGCATATTAAATTTCATGCTTTTATGATTATTTCTAAATGAACCCAGTTATTATGTATAATCTAATGTACTAAGCATTAAAAAGGAAAAAAAATAGGTTGCCGCTGGAAAAGAAAGAACACAAAGTAAAACTTATACATAGCTATCTCTGCAAAATTAATAGTAGCAACTTTTAACTTTGATTTTAAAATTCAGTTTTATATAGACATGACCCCAAACTCAATATAACAATTTAAGATAATTATAATGGGGAAAAATATGGTTGTACTGATTGAAGTCTTGGGGTAAGATAAAATATTTTAATTTTATCAAAGCAATATATGCACATAGTAAATCACCCAATATTTTAGAAGGGCTTACAGTACAATAAGAAATTGCTCCACTCTCTTCTTTATCAATGGTCTCACTCCCTGGAGTTACTCAAAAGCATTTTCTATAATCAATTTTGTTTGCACTAACCCTCAACACTCCGTTTTGTTTACTCAGTGATTTATTTATCAGCCATAGATCAAGAAAGTCATTGTTTTATGTCTTGCTGATTTCTCTCATGAAATACTGTTCCCTCAAGTGTCCTGTGTTTTGTTACCTCATTTCTTTTCAAATGTCTTATATATATTGAATAACTGCACCTCCTCCTCTCCTGTTTTACTTTTCCTGATTGTATTTACTATTGCCCGACAGCAATCAAACCTATATTTCTGTGCACAAATATTACTTTAATATCCAAGATATGTTAGATATGTGTATGTACATTAAATTCTTAATTGTTGTAATCTTCATAGCAGTGGTAATAATGAAAACATTGTGAATACTGTAATCGTGAAATCAATAAACTATTATCCAGTACTGAGTGATAAAGGGAACCTGAAAATATGTTACCAAGAAAACACTAAATTTATTTTTAGATTATAAAACCTTGGAATATTTTCATATCTATAGACAAATTGCAAGGATACCACAGGGAGTTCCTACATGCTGTCAGCTGGTTTCCCCTAACATTAATGTGTAATATAACTGTCAAAACTAAGAAATTAATATTGGCACAATGCTTTTAAAAAAACCATAGAATGTTTGTACATTGTCAGTTTTTCCACCAACCAGCTTTCCTTCTTCCAAGATACAAACCAGTATACCACGCTGCATAGATTTCTTTTCCAATGCATGGAAGCTTCTTGGTGGTATTTGTTTCTCATGACATTGATGGTGTCAAATAAAATTTTCTAGTTATTTGTAGAATTAAAGTTTCTCTGATGTTTTCTCATGGTTAATGTGAGGTTTTTTTATTGTATAGTTAATGTGTTATATTTAATGCTATTCATGTAGGAAAAGTTCAAGTACAATTATAATCTTACTAGAAAACCAGTATTTAAAAATTCTCATTTCCTAAGTCAGTAAACCCTTTTTATGTCAAACAGTAGCATGCCAGAATTGGGAATGTATTTATTATTTAAATATGCATTTGTTTTATGTATGAAATTTTGCTTTCAAAAATTTCTTGAAGCCTTTGACACAGAATAAAAAAATAAGAACTGGATCTATAGATTGTAATGTTTCTTCATGTCAAAGTATAAAAAATGGGCAGTATCTTTAAATTGTCATTGATACTTGTCATTTGTTCTTTAGGAAGGCAAAATTATTCTCTTCCATCCTCCTCAAACTTCCCCTTCTCTTCCTTTCTTTATCTTTCTCTTCTTCATATTTGGCAACTGCTGTAATTTTCATAAACTTACACAGCCTTAAGACTTAGTGAAACATTTTTCTTTTAATCTCCCACATACTTTCTATATTTGAACAAAACCTTCATTGCAATAACTGGCATTGATAAAGGTAATTATTATAGCAGTTTATTTGTTCATTTCTACCCTTGATGTGTTTTTCTTAAGATTCTATTTTTTAACATGTCATGTTCTTGAAAATATGTCTTGTTATTCAAGTTATATATTTAGGTCCCAAGTTATGGCAGAAAATAACTATTTGAACTATACAATCTGTTACAGTGGATCTATTTAACTCCTAACTCTACTGCTATGGCTATCAAGGGTACTTCTATCTTCAGTGATAATATTATCAGTTGATCATTATTCATTCTACAGTAGATTACAATTTGCAAGTTAAATGTGATTAATATGGTCACAAAATATATTTTTCAATTGAAAATGTGAAAATTAAATAGGAAAAGGAAGTTTCAAAAAAAATTTGAGGTGAAATGTAAGAGATAGGTAGAAAGAAATATTTAGAAGAGATAGAAAGTCATACCTAAGTTTGAACAAGGCATGCAAATAGAAAATTGTGAACACTTGATTTATCCATATAATAAATATATATTAATATACTATTATATTTATGATTATTACATATTTATGATTATAGTATAGATTTTAATATGAACTGTTAAATCAAGATTATTTCATTGCATGTAATAAAAAACAATTCATTTCAATTTGTCTTCATATGGTACTGAAATAATAATCTATTACTGATATCAAATAAAAATAACAATGAACATATATAGAGGATATCATGAGTAGATCATAAATTGGGGAGATAAGAACAAATTCACCAAAAGAAGTAATGTGATTTTATTATGAGAAATGAATGTCTACAGTCACTTATGGTGCTATAGTTTGTATGTTGAATATTACCCAAAGGCTCATGTGTTAAAAGACTGGATCACCAGGGTGGTACTATTATGGGGTAACGGAACCTATGGTTAGAAGTCCATAGATCATTAGGGGGCATGCCTCCATGGGAGATTTTAGGATCCTAGGCTGTCCAGAATTTCTCTTTTGCTTGATGACCATGAAGTGAGCAGTTTTGGTTGGCCATGTACCCCCACCATGATATATTGCCTCACTATAGGCTAAAGCCACATGACCAATCAGTTATGACTGGAAACTCTAAAACTGTGAACCAAAAGAAAATTTTTCTCTTTGTAAGTTTATTTTCCCAGGTATTTTGTGATAGCAGCAGAAAGCTGACCAACACATTCAGTCTATTATATTATATTATTATAATATTATAGTATATTATACTTATTGGAGACAGTGATACATCTTTTATTTATTTATCGATTGATTCATTGTACACAAATAGGTTCAACTTTTCATTTCTCTGGTTGTACACGAAGTAGAGTCACACCATTTGTGTAATCATACATGTACATAGGGTAATGATATTTGTCTCATTTCATTATCTTTTCTTACCCTGCCTCCCCCTACCCCTCATTTCCCTCTACACAATCCATTCTTCCTCCATTCTTCCTTTACCCTCTCCCCACTCATTATGTATCATCATCCATGTATCAGAGAAAACTTTCTGTCTTTGGTTTTGGGGGATTGGCTTACCTCACTTAGCATGATATTCTCCAGCTCCATCCATTTGCCTGCAAATGCCATAATTTTATTCTTCTTTATGATTGAATAATATTCCATTGTGTATATATGCCACAGTTTCTTTATCCATTCATCTATTGAAGGACATCTAGGTTTGTTCCACAATATAGCTATTGTGAATTGAGCTGCTATAAACATTGATATGGCTGCATCACTGTAGTATGCTGATTTTAAGTTCTTTGGTTATAAACCGAGGAGTGGGATAATGGGTGAAATGGTGATTTCATTCCAAGTGTTCTTAGGAATCTCCATACTGCTTTCCAGAGTGGCTGCACCAGTTTGCAATCCTACCAGCAATGTATGAGTGTACCTTTTCTCCCACATCCTCACCAACACCTATTGTTACTTTTATTCTTGATAATAGTCATTCTAATTGGGGTGAGATGCAATCTTAATGTAGTTTTGGTTTGCTTTTCTCTTGTTACTAGAGATGTTGAACATTTTTCCATATATCTGCTGATTGCTTGTAAATCTTCTGTGAAGTGTCTGTTCATTTCCTTAGCCCATTTATTGATTGGGTTATTTGTATTCTTGGTGCAAAGTTTTTTGAGTTCTTTATAGATTCTGGAGATTAGTGCTCTATCTGAAGTATGTGTGGTAACATCTCTTGATATATGATATATTCTGTATGATTGTGATGGGTCCCCAACATCTTAGGGCATCATTTCTAAGCCAGTGCTTCAGGAGCACATCCCAAAAGTGATTCATTTGATTTATCAGACTGGTAGCTCTTGAATGGAATTATATGTAATAAGGCAGGTGAGAGCCATGGTAACGAGCCCATTGTCACATATCCTGTGCTGTTAAATGAGTTCCTGGTTCCCATGCAATGTTATGTAAAAACCTATGACTAGGGATAAAAAATGTATGCATTTAGTGAGTGGTGCTGGCTGAGGCTCTGCTGGTAGATACATATATATATATATTTTAAATAGATATATATTTTTATATTTATATAGACCTATGTAAATATATTTATATATTTATATACTTATGAATTTTCACATATTTTATCTAAACTTTATAAAGCAGTAGGTTTTTCCAACACTTAATATACTTTATTACTAGAAATGGACAATGTGTGGGTGTTTGAGAAAAAATAACAAATTATCACATAACTTTCATAAACATGAACATAATGCATGATCTATGTGTATTTATATATAAATTAAGAGAAGTTGTGGGAAGAGATAGAAAAGAAAACTTAAACATTTATCTCCCCAGTTATTCCTAGAACCATTCTCTGGACTTCTCTTGCTTCGTCTATGTCAGTGGAAACTACAGTTCCCTTGCTCCCTAGGACTCTTTTCTTTTGGGAATAGTCTGCTTAGGAAAATCACCAAGGAGAATCAGAGTACTTTCTGACCCTTTCATCAGGTAGTGCTTTAGGAAGTATCTACATCTGCTCTGTGATTTCTTCTCTCATGTTCTTATTCCTGTGATGGTAACTTCCCTCAGCTCCCCTGAAGAGCTTTCATTTTCCCTTGACAATCACAGCTGTGGACTGCTGTAACATTAGCTATTTACCTCCATTTGTCCAGAACAGCTACTTTGGGATCCCTTCCTTCTTCCTCCCTCCTTTTCTCCCTTTCTCTCTCACTTTCTTTTTTTTTATTCTACTATTCTTTGTTTTTCAGCTTTTCCATAATTTCTGTAACCAAGTCTCTAAATTAAATATCTTCTCTTTGAACAATTTAAAATAATTTGTTTTCCTAGTCAGTGAATAATATGAATAATTTGTTCATCTTTATTGACACTTGAAAAGCTAGCTGAAGTGAATAATGTTAAAAGAAAATATAATCATTTTTTCCAGAAGAGAATAACTCAACAACACAATGTAAAAGAATAAAACTCATGAAAGATTTAGCATTCCCTTCTCTTTCAATAAAACAAATCCAAGAATAACACCCAAAGTTTCATCTATATGAAATTCTGGATGATAATAATTCTATTGAAAGATTTTATTTGAAAAATAAAATTGCCAACTCATTTTTATGAAAAATTTACAATACAGATAACAAAGTCATAATAAAAATATCAAAAAGAAGAAAACTACAGAAAAATTTCATTTCTGCCCTATGTATATAACTATCAATGAATATAACCAAAATAACATGACTTAATAAAACTATAGGATCACATTAACAGAATAAAATCCATAACTGAGAATGGAGAATACTCTCATGTTTACTCCTAAAATAAGGAATTCATTAGAGCTATCATTTATTCTTCTTTAAACACAAATAGAAAGTAATGTAATGTAATTTTTGAGATTCGTTTATCAAAGAAAGGAACCGCCAATATTAATGCTTAGAGATTCTAATTCAACGGGGGCAATGAATTCTTCAACAACAAGAGAAGGTGCCAGGGCCACTTTGTATTATAAATTGAGGAATCTGAATGTAAAGTTGAGAAGAGTATCAGTGTTGCTTTTCAAGAGTAGTATAAAAATTAAAATTTGTCAACTTCATTTGTTTTCTCTAATCATAACAAATGCATTTGCAAAACAAATTCTTTTACCCAGGACCCTGGGATTTTAATATGTATTGTTAGAATTTGTATAACACAAGTTTTAGTGTCAATTTGTATTGTTTTTTAATTAATCACCTTGAATTAGCATCTCTGATTGATGAAAGCATAAATATTTATTGTTCTTTTTCCTTAGTAAGTGAATTCATTTCCCCCTTTAAAGTTCTTCTAAAATTATTACTAAGAACTCATATTTATAAATTTTATATACAAAATAATCCATTTGTTAGAAACTGGATAAAGTGTTGAAAACCCTAAATAAGTAGTAACCAAAGTAGAGAGTTAATAGTGATAGATTACATAGGCACAGTTGGTGAGTTACAGTGAACCTAATAAAAATTAATGAAAAGTACTGATATCAGTAAAGACAGCATATGTCATTTGTCACTTCAAAAAAGATACTTAGACAAGGTGGCTAATGATCATCAGTTCTATGAATAATAATATTGATCAGCAAACAAGAACACTTGAAACACTAAATATTTCAGTTCATTTATAAAAGAAATTTGATAATGAGTTCCTTGAACTTGATAATATCTGAAACTTTATATATCTTCAATAACAATTTAACTTAAAAGCAACTTTTCTAAAGTTTCAAAAAAAAAATGAATAAAAATGACCAACAAAACTTTAATCAACCATGCCAAAAGACTGACATTTGTGTTTTCTACAAAATGTTTATTACAAAATTATCATATGAAAACAATATTAAAAAGATACAGTTAAGGGACTGGGGATATAGCTCAGTTGGTAGAGTGCTTGCCTTGCATGCACAAGGCCCTGAGTTTCATCACAGGAAAAAAAAAAAAGATACCGTTAAAAATGTAAGAAAAGTAAAATAAAGGTGTTTTAGACAATTAAACATTTTTTCAGGATATTGTGATATTTGTGTCATTCATCACTTTTCAAATGTACATTATCAGTTGTGATTCTTTTCCTTTCAAAAAATATGAACTCGTATTACTAGCTATATATTACTTTTTCTTAAACACTGCTTACAAAATTAATTAAACTTTAGATCTCAAAACTTGCCACTGCCTTTTCTCCAACCTGTGTCCAATCTGGGATGTAGTTTACTAAAATTTGGTAGTAGATATCAAATTTTCAAAATCCAAAGAACAAAGTTCAGATTTGGGGGCAATTATACCTAAGAATCAAGGCACAAGAGGATTCCAGCGGATCTCTCAGTTAAACATATATTTCAACAGTCACATATAGTAGTACACTTCTGGAGAACAATCATACTTGTTCCTTAGTACATTGAGGATATCTATGCCAAAGACATGGGCTTAGTGTTTTTATTCTAGAATTTCTCAGAGTTATTTATCCAGAGAAGTTTTATGTCTTATATTCTGGTGAATTTTGAAGCATTTGAAAAATATTAGAATAGAATGATAATTAGTTAACAAATATTGAAAATAATTAGGATCTGAATTGCATGACATGTTCAAATATTCCTTTCAAAAGCATTTCCATCAATTTATGTTTTATTGTTTATTTAGTTAGTATGATATTTGATGTATTTTCCTCCAGATAAAGGGGGTCCCACAAATGGCAAGTCTTTTGTCCACTGTTGGTCATTGTTAGCCATGAAACATTAAAAAAAAAAAACAACAAAAAAACAGTTGTAGTCATTTGAACAGATTAAAACTCAGATTTTACTGTTGCATTTTTTAGATCCAAGAATTGCTAGTGAACCATACTGGCTTTCTGAAACTATCATGAAAACTTATCATTCATGGATAGAAATTAATTTTAGATATGAAAAGAAGACAATGGAAAAAATTAACCTCAACTTTGAGAGAATTATACATTTCTGGTTCCTTCCTACCTTACTTGATAAATTCACTTATACTTTCCAAGAAAAGTAGAGGCCGGTTTTAATTGGGAATGCTTCCATCATTCACATAATAATTTAGTAAATGATTAATTAATTCAGGAAATTATCTTCCCCAGTTGAGCTAAGGCTATATATATATAGCTACATAATTTCTAACTATTTTCCAATATCTACTTAAATTCAAAAGCATATGGAAAAAAAGACTTTTAAAATTCAAGTCTCATATCTTGAAAAGCTAAACATGATAAGATTACCAAGATTGTGTAAGTGTGCATCTGTGTACATTTTTGATGTTCTGACTGTAAATGTTATTGAAAATACTTCAGAAATTTTCCATTCCTTTACTTTTCCTTATTGTCTATGGTTTTGAGACTATTGGCTCATGTATTTGGCATGAATATAAACACCATAAGGACAACCAAATAGAAATTAATCCATCACACTTCTAATTTTAATTTGCCTATTTTTATCATTCACATTTTTACCATCTGGAAATTTTTCCATTACTAGCTAAAAATATGATACTTTGGAGTTTCAAAAACAAGCACAATAAATTTCTATTCTCATACTGTTTAAAAAATTAGTTAACTTATGATGACATATGAATAACAAAGCACACTGCACACAAAAATTACATACACAAAATACTACATGTATTACATATCTGTGTAAAGATGAATATTCTTATTCATTTGAAGTAAAAAATTATATATAAATATCAAGATACTTGCATGCCATACACATTTTGAATAAATGTTCTTGAAAAATCAAGAGAAATCAACCTCTAATTATTACCAACATAAAAAAGAAAATTATAGTTACAAATATGCGTGTAGTTTTAAAAAGCCTGACCTAAGACAATCAAACAAGTTGATATTTTCAAAGTAGTTAGAAAAACTTTAATAACAAAATAAATTTTAACTAAAAAGTTGTTTAATGATTTTACTTGAAATAAACGTCAGGCAGTATCTATAAGAGAATATAAATTTTATTTAGGCTTTTATATTGTATAATTTATATGCAATTACATATAATGCCTTTATTCAGATATTAAATTGATATGGATTCTAGGGGTATAATGGTCTTGGATTTGAGGAGTCATTTTTATTTTTTAACTACAATTATTCTATTATCACTAACATGATAAAGATTCCTTAACTAGTGTGTTGCTTGAACATGTTAGAAAAGTAAATGGTGATAGATTTTTGCTAGTATATTTATGGAAATGTGTAAATGTTACATGCTTTATATTAACAACAAAGAAACATTATTTTACATAGTCGTTTTCTTCACTGCTTTTCTTTTATCCCCTCGATTTTTCTTAAACAGCTTTTTCATTGATACCTTCCTAAATATTTTAATAACAGTATAAATACACCTTTGCATATACATAATGTTATTTCCTGATTCTGTAAATATTCTTTCTCATTAATTTTTATTACCAATTTTGTCATTTTATTTCCTTTGAATTTTGATATTTTATTTTTCCTAAATGTATAACATTTTTTAAAAAAGTTGTACTTTTTATAATACTGCTCAAGCTTTCTATATATTGAATAATAATATAATAATTCCAATTAAAATGTGACAAACTTTAATAAATAACAAAGTATTAAAAGATGATTTTTTTAACTAGGATCCCAATAATGATTACTTTTAAATGAGAAAACTATATCAAATTATAAATAAACTTGTGAATAATGAAGATCAATTGCATGATGTGGGCTGGGGATATAGCTCAGTTTGTTAAGTGCTTGCCTCGCAAGCACAAGGCCCTGGGTTCAAATCCCCGGTACTGCAAAAAAAAAAAAAAACAAAAAAACAACAACAAAAAAAATTGCATGATGTTTTTCAATTAGTTTGAAAAGCAGGACATTTTTTCTTATTTGAAGTATAAGCTGCATAGAGTGTATATAGGTGTAGGTATTAATGGAGTGTCTTCATGTTTACAAGTAGGTAGGTACATATGTGTATATGTTGTTTGAGTGTGTGGATATAACTGTTTTAAATAGCTTTAAATTCTGCTTTAATATATGTAATCAGTTTTTTTGAGCATATTATTTTCATAAACATTTTACACTATATTCACTATATTCTTTGTTTATTAATCAATATATCTTAAAACTTTAACATATCTTTTTAAAGTAAATCCACTAACTCAAAATATTTTACATTAACTTTGTTATAATATATTTTTTTTGAAAGGACTTTTCTACACTAGAATTCTGTAAACAAGAACAGGCTCACCATAGAGTACTTTATAAGAATTCTTTAAAGTACTAAATTATATTATTGTTTGTCTCTGTAAAGCTCATAGTGGAAGTGAAATGCCTGAGGCAAAACATGTCCTTTTGCCTTTAGAAAATGAAACATCAAAGAAAGACTATTTGCATATAAATATATGAAAATTTTCATAAATAAAATATTTTTGCACTGAGATAAAATGAAAAAGCATTCTTAAAAATTTCTTTCAGAAGCAGTTTCTAAAATCACATATAGAGACTGTGGTATAAAATAGTTGACAGGGATATCTTTTGATCTTCATGTATTCAAAATCAGTGAACCTCGCACAGTAAATGTTAAAGAAGAAACTTCTAGACATAGATCCTTGCATATTCTATAGTAGTACTTTTTGGTTAAATGTTAAAATGAGCTGCATCAATTTGGTGAATTTATAGGAATAGTGTGATCTCTGTAAGATTATTAACAAGAGATAAAAATTCTGATGAAATAATACATCTTTAGAATGTTAGCAATTTGAAAATCTAAATGATAAAGTATCTACTATAATTGTTTTCTTAATCATTTTAATTAAAGAATAATATTTAGTCTTGCTAGGAATATTGAGCCTATGAAAATCTGTTAGTTCAAACATAAAATTATATTAATAGTTTTTAAAAATCTGGGATTAAACTATTAAGAAATAAACAATAGGATAAAATAAGCACAGATAACTGATATTCACACTTCAATTTTCCTTTATAATCTTAAAAATTTATTGAAACTTAGAACTTCTGAATTTTATTTATGCACAATTTTAATTTTTTTTAAAAACATTATCATTTATTTTTAGACAAATATAATATCTTAATTTTATTTATTTAGTTTTTATGTGGTAAGAATCAAACCCAGTGCCTCATACATGCCAGGCAAGCTCTCTTATCACTGATCAGAACCCCAGCCCTTAAAGCTTTTTATAATCTATAATTATAAATTGTACACAATTTGTGATAGGTAAATAAAGACAGAGAATAGCTAGATTAGGAAGAATTATAGTCAAAATCCTTCTATTTTCTTTTAAGTATGTTAACATTTAAAGTAATTTGTTTTAATCATGATCTCCATAAAGATCCAAACATTTGTTGGTTTTCTATTAATCTACAATTCCCCTTCACTTGCTGAGAATTGTCCCACCACTGATTTGTCTGTTTACTTCTTCATGGTGTTATCCTTGATAGATTTTATAAATGGAACTTCTTTCTGGAAACTTATTTAGACTTGGAATCAGCTTTTCTGTTCCTTGGGTTGAAGAAAATGACCATGCTATGCTTGAGCTTCCAATGTGAATTCCCCATTAAAATTCAGGAAATGGTTTCACTCATAGACTGTGATTATAAGAAACAATTACTTCATTAAAGTTGCAAATGGAAAAATAATCTGACATTACTTTTATTTGATGAAATTTACTCTCTGAAAAGAATTATTTTTCCTCATCTAAGTGACATAATTTGCCCATGAAAGGCAGAGCATTATAGAGTAACTCCTTGATTCTTATAATTGTTAATCTTGAGAGTAAAATATTGGTGTCCTAATTATTTGGTTTTAAAAATGAGTGTTGAATTTTTTTGTATGCTTTATCTTTGTGTGTGAAAAACTTGGTTGTGTTCATTATTATTTTTGTTGTCACAAATTTGTCACATTGGCTCCTATACCTTTTTGACAAGATCACATTAATATTTGACAGTTTCGCTTTTGGCCAAATAAAGTACATCAAGCAATGCTTGAATGTTTTCTGACCTAATTGGCCTGTCTTTAGGAAGCCTTGGTTCCTTCTAGTAAGAAATAATGAGAATCACAATCTGGGCACTAGGTATGCTCACTCTCATTAGGTGGTTGTTATTTCTTAGGACTCAGTGCCTAGAATTAGAAAACACTGCGATATAAAGCTATTTCAAGTAGCAATTTTGAATTCAGACTAAGTATCACAGGAAATTACTTAATTTCCTTGAGTTTATGATTGTATCCTTCACACTGAAATAAGTTCTTATTAAAAGTAAAAGTCATATAAAGTATTTTATATGTTTATGTAGATAAATTATGAATCTTATATTCAGTAGTAAGACTTCATAACACATTTTGTTTCTTTGCAGATCTATTTGTTCTTCAAATATCTTCCACCAAGTACACACAATGGAAATTCTCTATTTTATGGTCACATGCAATTATTATTTTCTTTGTATGATCATTGAATGATAGAGTAGGTAGACAGGCTGAAATAGGGTGATGTGCTCAATCCCTCCTGAGTGACAAAAGATCACTTCATTTTGGGTGATGAAAACCCCCAAAACAACCTTCTTCACTGCCAGATGACACCTCATTGAAATTAAAAAGAAACAAGTTTAACCAACATAAAAGAGTTTCCAACTTAGGAGCACGACCAGAGCACTGAGGTACTAAATCATCCCAAGAAACCATGGTAACTGCTCCAAATGAAAAATTCATGGATCCTTAGCAAGCAAAAAACCCCACAACACAGAAGGCAAAGAGGACTTGGAGTACTTCCTCTCTTAGGACAGCGTGCTCCATGTTCTCCTTTGGGATTGAACTTTCATTTCCTGTGTCTCTTGACTGAAATCTTTGTTTCATGAAGACAAGAACCAAAGGACTGACAGAACTGCCAACTGGTCAAATAACTATATATATATATATATATATATATATATGATGAGCATTTATTTATTGTTTTTAGCTTTTAGAGATTCTCTCTTGATGACGGAATTCATTTTTCGATATGTCAAAAATTTTTCTAATGCTAAAAGCACATTAAAAACTTTTCTGAAGAATTTAAAATTCTCTATATATCATCATTCCTCACAACATACCATTAGTAATTATTTATATTGGTTTTTGATTTATCCTTTTCATTATTATTTTTTTTCTAATATAACCAATATGTATATACATAAGTGTGTATATGTACATGTCCTTTCTTATGCATAATAGGTCTTCATCTATAGTTGGCTTTTTCTACTTAGATATCATGGAGTTAGTCCTATTGGTGTAGAGACAGTATCCATTTATTTTTAATAAATATAAAATATAGTATTTTAGTTCAACTAGTTCAACTAGTTCCTATTATAAATTTGGGTGATTTTCAGTTTTTAATTTGTAAATGATTCTGCAGTGTATAAACTCATGTGTACATTGTTGTCACCATCATCATCATCATCATCATCATTATCATTATTATTTAGAACCAATTCTGACATGCATTGTTGGTTCAAATATATTCAGAGTATCCAGAAGTTTTTTTGTTTTGTTTTGGTTTGGTTTTTGGTTTTTGTTCTGTTTTGTTTTGTTTTGTTTTGTTTTATTATTCTGAATTCTAAGTAACATTGGAGAAGAGAGCTTGCTTCTGTTTATGGTTTGGATGTAGAATGTCTCCAAAGGCTCATGTATTGAAAGGTTGTTCCCCAATGCAGCAATATTCAGAGATGTGGCTTTGGGGAAGTGATTAACTTATGAGAGCTCTTACTTCGCCAGTGGATTAGTCTATCGAAAACTGAATGGAGTACTGAGAGGTGGAGGAGGCTGTGGGAGGTGGGACCTGGTTGAATGGAATGGGTCCTTGGGAATGTTGCTTTTGGGGACTATATATTATCACTCAGTCCCTTCTTCTTTCTATGCTTCATGGCTGCCATGAGATGAGCAGTCTTCCTCCACAATGCCCTTCCACCATGATTTTTCCACTTTGGAATCAGCAGACCAAAGACTGAAACCTTTGAAAACATGAGACAAATCTTACCACCTTTAAGTTGTTTCTATCAGGTATTTATCATTAGTGACAAGTAACTGATGAACACCCCCCCACACTCTATCTTTCTTTTCCCTTCTTTGTGGTATTACTGTACTGGGATTGAGCACAGGGCTTTTTACATATTAGGCAAGGGTGCTACCATTAAGCCACATCCCTAGCCATTTATATTTCATTTTTGAGACAGTCTTGCTAAATTGCCCAGGCTGGCCTCAAACTTGTGATCCTCCCACATCAGCCTCCCCAATACCTAGGATTTCAGACACCATGCCTGACTAATGCCTGTGTATTTTTCAGGATACAATTTGAATATGTTATTAAACTTAAATATTTTACCAATATACCAATATGATTAATGGCATCCTGATGTAGTTTGTTTATATTTTTCTCAACATGAGTGAGGGTGTGAGCAACTTTTAATAATTTTATTATTTCTTCTGGAAAGTATTATATATTCCTCTTTACTCTTAGATTTTATTTTTAAATTGGTATTTAGAATTTGTTTGAATATTAGACATTAGGTGTTTGGAATAAAAATTGCAAATACTTTCTTATAGTTTATTATTTCTTCTTTTTTTTTTTTTTTTTTGCTAATATTGATTTTGCCATGGGAAAAATGTACTTTAAAAAAGTTGAATTCTTTAATACTGTTTTCTCTGTTGATTCTATGTTTGGATTACTAGAATATAATTTTCACCTCTCGATTATAAAATAGTTGGCCCATATTTTATTTTACTTCTCACATGGTTCATTTTTACCATTATATTACAGACATTCTTGGTATCTTTGTATACTATGTGGATTGTGGCTAAAGTTATGCAGTTTTGCATGTTAAGAGTCAGATTTGAATTTCATATAAAAATAATTTTAGGGACACACTAAAGAAAATTTTGTTGCTTAGTAGAAACTTAAATTTAACTAGATATTCTATATTTTATTTCATAATTCTAAGTACAAATTGAACCTAATTCCTTTATAAATGTTTATTCAATTCTTCCAATACTGTCTCCCATATATTCACATAAACTTTAAAATTCTATATGTCTTTAGACACATTTATGTTTGTATTTTGTTCCACTGGTCTACATTTTTTTTTTTTTTTTTGTGGGTCAAAACCATACTTTTTTCATGTGTTTTTATACTATGTTTCACTATTTGATCAGTCTATCTAATGTTGCTCTTTATAAGCACTTTTCTGGATATTGTAACTTGTTTGTTTATCCACATTTATTTTATCATCACGTCAAGTTTCTAGAAGAAAGCTTATTTGCATGTTTAAAACATCATATTTAGTTTATAAATTAACTTTTGAAGAATTGACATCTGTGTAATGTTGAATCTTCTCACCATAAGCACGATGCTTTCCATTTCTTCAAACCTCACAGGTTTTTTGTAATGTTTTACAAACATTTTTCATATTCATTTGTTCATTTATTACATTTATACAAGATATCTTAATTTTTGATGCTAATGTGGATGAGGCCTTCTCTTACATTATTTCTTCTGAATGGTTATTGTTTGGAATAAGATGAATATTAGTCTCCGTATGTGATTTTATCTTATAATGCTTTCCTAAATTTGATGCATAGTTTTATTTCCTGCTGATTCTTTGAGTTTGCTTATATACAGTTGTACCATCTAAAAATAGACATAGTTTTTTCAATTTTCTTCAATCTTTATCTTTTCTATTTTCTATTTTGCATGGGGGTAAATACCCAAGCTAATGAAGGTTAAGTTATTGCTCAAAATATTCACCTCATCTCCACTTTCCTAGGATGCATGTAATTCTTTAATTGCATGTATTTCTTTAATTTTTCATTTGGGCTTAGTCATTAGACTTCTTTTGGCTTATGGTATTTTAGCAGGTGCTTGAAAGCAGAGCTTTGAAATATGCCTGTGTAATTGGATGTCATATTTTGTGTTTCTGTTGTCACAGTGAGAAAAATTTCACCAGGGTCACTGTATTTCTATTGTCTGTGTCCTAGAGCATACCCCCAAATCAGAGCTACCACCATTGCATAAAAGAGACTCATCATATTAACCTGTATAACCATGAGTGATGAATATTATTTGAAGTCATCCAGTTTTTAAAAGTTTTTATGGCAGCATAATAATTATTCATAATAGTGAGATTAATTGTAACATATTTGTAGGAACATATAATATACTGTGATCACTCTAATTTTCCAGTAACTCTCCTTGCCTTTTGCTCTTCCCTTCCCCTGGTTCCCTTTCTCTATACTAGTGGTCTCCCTTCTATTTTCAGGAGACATTTTTCCCCCTTTTTCTCTCTAGCTTCCACATGTGAGAGAAAACACAGAGCATTTAACTTTCTAAGTCTTGCTTATTTTATTTAGCATAATCTCTCCGGTTATATCCATTTTCCTGAAAACATAATATTCTTCTTTATGACTGAAAAAAATTGTACATGTATATATTATATATTTTACATATATATATTACATTTCCAATATTTGAACACTTAGTCTGCCACAGCTTGTCTAACAGGAATTGTACTGATATGAACATGAGTATCCTATATCTCTATAGTATGTTGAGTTTGCACAGATACTGAGGCATGATACAACTGAATCAAAATCACATGGTGGTTTCATTCTTAGACTTTTGAGAAACTTCCATACTGATTTCCATAGTGGTTGTAGTAATTTACTTTCCCACTAACAATGTATTGAGTTGTTTATTTTCCTCTGAATGCTAAATGGCATTTATTGTTATTTGTATTCTTCTTTTTTTTTTGGTACTAGGGATTGAACCCAAGGGTGTTTAATGACTGAGCCACATCTCCAACCCCTTTTAAATTGTATTCTGAGACAGGGTCTTAGTAGATTACTTACAGCCTTGCTAAGTTGCTAAGTCTGACTTTGAACTTGTCATCCTCTGCCTCAGCCACCCAAGCTGCTAGGAATACAAGTCTGCACCACTGTGCCTGGCCTTGTTATTTGTATTTTTAGTAACTGTTCTGTAGTTTGATTCTGATCATCTCAGTGTACTTTTGATTTGCATTTCTCTGCTTGCTAAAGATGTTGAACATTTTCTCAAATAGTTGTTGGCCACTTATTCATCATCTGAGAAATGTTCATTGGTCCATTTATTAATTGGGTTATTATTATTATTATTTTGGTATTAAACCTTTTGAGTTCTTTATATATTCTGAATATTAGTCATCTTTCAAAGACTAGGTAAGAAGATTTTACCCAAATTTGTATATTGTCTCTTTTTGCTCTTAATTGTTTCCTTTCCAGCTCAAAAGCTTTTTCATTTGATGCCATACTTGAGGAATAGGACTTTAACACTGCATTTGCCTGAATGTTGAAGTGTTGACCTTGTGTTTTCTTCTAGCAATTGCAAAATTTCTGCTGTCATTCCTGGGTCTTTGGTTCTTTTGGCATTGATTTGTGTGTAGTGTGAGAAATAGGAATCTAGTTTCATTCTTCTAAATATGTATATTCAGCTTCATTAGGATCATTTTTTAAAAACTGTCTTCTCCAAAGTGTGATTTTGGCACTTTTGTCAAGGATCAGGTGACTGTATCTTTGTGTCTCTGTATGTTTTGAGTCTATCTGGCTGGTCCACAAGTAATTTTTAGGGCAGTACTATGCTGTTTTTGTTACCATTACTCTGTAATATAATTTGAAATAAAGTGTTATGATGCCTCTAGCATTGTTTGCCTGTCCATGAATGTGGGAAGCCTTTCCATATTCTAGTTTATTTTGTTAGTTTATTTATTTATTTTTCTGATTTATTTCTCAAAAGATTCCTTATTGGTGTATAAAAACAACTATTGTTTTTTATATGTTGATGATTTTGTGGTCTGCTAAATTTACTGAATTTGTTTACCAGCTCTAGAAGACTCCTGGTGGAGCATTTGGGATCTTATAAGTATAGGATCATATCATCTCCAAACAGTGATAATTGGTTTCTTCCTTTCCTATTTGTGGTCTTTTAATTTTCTTTTCTTACATAATTGATCTGGCTAAAATTTCAAATACTGTATTGAATACAAATGATGAGAGTTGCATCCATATCTTGTTCCTAATTTAAGAGTAAATGTTTCCAGTACCAGAAGTGTGATGTTGACTTTGTATTTGTCATATATAACTTTTGTGATATTTTATGTTATATCCCTAATTTCTACAGGATTTTTTATTATGCATGTGTTCAGAACTTTAAGACATTTTCTGCATTTATGGAAATAATTGTGTGATTTTTATCCTTAGGTCTATTTATGTAGTATACTAGTGTCTATTATTTGTATATTTGAAACATTCTTCCCTCAAATGAAACCAACTGGATCCATGAAATACAATATTTGTAATAAGTTGTTAAATCCAATTGATAATATTTTATTAACAAATTTTGGATTCATGTTCATCAAGGATAATAGTCTCTAGTTTTATTTCTTTGACATATCTGGTTTTGATATGAAACTGATGCTGGCTTCGCAGAATAATTTTAGAAGGCTTCCATTTCTAATTGAATAATTTGAGAAGCATTGGAATTAGCTTTCTTTTTAAAGTTTTAATAGAAAATTTAATAGTGAATTCATCTGGTCATGTGCTTTTCTATGTCAGAAGGCTTTCTATTGCTGCTTCAATCTCATTTTTTCTCATTTCCTGTTATTGTTCTGTTTAGGTTTCTGTATCTTATTGTTTAAATTTTAATAGGCTGCATATGTCTAGAATTAATTGACTTATTTGAGATTTCCAACTATTGAAAAACATATTTTCAAAGTAGTCCCCAATGATCCTCTGGATATCAATTATGTCTGTTGTGATTTCTTTTCTTTCCCTTTTCTTCTTTATTTTTGTTAATTTGGATCTTTTTTCTCCTTCCTTGGTTAGTTTGCCTAAGGATTTATCAATCTTGTTTATCATTTCTAAGAAGCAATTCTTTCTTTTCTTGATTCTTTATATATTTGATTCTTTATTTCATTCATTTTGTTTTAATATTTTTAATACAACATTATTGTTGTGATCATTACCTGAAGAGAAAGATGAGAATAAAAGTTAATAACATTCCTTACTCATATGGTTCAATAAACAAAAAATATATTAATAAATAAATTTTAGATATTGGTAAGTATTATGAAGGAAAATTAATCATGGAAAAGGAATGGGAATGTTTCTTTATTGTCTGTGTCTCTAAAAGCAAACACTGAGAAAAAGTTTTAAATGAACTGTTAATTTCCCATTCCATTATAGGAACAGCTGTGGCTTAAATTACAGTGATACATTTGGTGTGTCATCTGCTGAGAATGTTCTTCTCACTCTGGGATCCAATACTTCTAAATGTATAGGACCAAGATTTGCAGCATCAGAGAGCACAGTTATTCCAACAGGAAGCACAATCATTTGAAGTGATGCTTAATGGGACCCTTCCTAGTACATCCTCTTGTTTCCTCTAATTAGTTATATATCATTGGTACGTCAAACACTCTTTAGATGCTGTTGCTCATTGAGACCCTATGGGTAGGAAGAGCGAAATATTTGCCAGTTCTAGTTTATATAAATTGCTTCTGTTTTTTGTGGTTGAAGAGATCCAAGATAATTAATTTCCCTCCAACCATGTATTTGGACTTTGCAAGACTTTGTGCCATATTAAAGATTTAACTTTGATCAGTATTGCTGGGATGATGAAATTTGACATCAAAAATAATTAAATCAGTCTTAGTGACTGAGAGAGAACATATGTATCCACCTATACCTAGCTTTCATTCTGATTACCATGGATCCTCTGCTGATATATCCATTTGACAATATCTTTAGTATTCTGTTGAGGTATCAATTTACCAATACACACCATGTAATAATAGTGTATTATTAGATAATAGATAATAGTGGATAGCTAATGAAAACTTGTCAATTTATTCCCTTTAATAAATTTTTAAATCAAATCTCTTCCAGGTTGAAAATCATAGGGATTGTTAAATGCAATTCAATGATCTCACTGGTTTTCACTGTAAGAGGTCCATGTGCCTCTGTCTTATACATTCTTAGAACTAGTATTCTGGAATTTCTGCTTTTGGGTTCTTTTATTTTTTTGGTATCTGGGATTGAACTATATAGCCTTATGTAGAACCCCAAATCTTATCTTCACCAATATTTTTTAGGGGTAGACTAGTGGGATTGTATTGTAGCCAAAGGACATTTTCATAACAGGCAACTAATACAAGCTGACCTTCTTGAACTTAATTCAGATTTTTCTCCTCTTGTCATTTGGTCATAAAGAACCCCAAATCTTGAGTGCATAAATGTGATTTTTAGGGAACAGTGCTGGTAACAACTGCAGTTGAATAAATGGGCCATGAATTCATATAGCTTACTTATTTTTTTTGTCATTATCAGACTCAGTTATGGATGCAAAATTTCTAGTTTATAATGAATTTCTACTTAACATGCCTGATTTTACAATTTGTTAGCTCTTTCCGATTTAAGCTAATAATTGACAGTTCCTAGAAACATTGCATGGTGCTTCGTGATAAAGAGTTCCATCAAGTCTCAGTAGTACTCCAGGAACTGTTTCTTAAAGTGCATATAATTCTTTCCTGATGGTGTAGCTTTGATCCTGAATCCAAGGACTTAAATTATTATTCTTCCAGAGGGGTTTGGCTTAAACTCCATATTCATATTTTCCACTATTGTGGTTTAGATATGAGTTAACCTGTAAAGCTCTTGTGTTAATACAGAAATGTTAAATTATTGGACTGTGGTAGCTATAACTGAATCAGTGCATCCTACTTTGGGTGGTAACTGCAGGCAGGTGTGGTGTGGCTGGAGGAAGTGGGTCATTGCGGGTATGCTCTGGAGTTGTGAGTTTTTCCTATTACTCTTCCTTCTCTGCTTCTTGACCCCACCATGAGCTGAACAAATTTTCTCTTCTGTGCCCTTCTCCTATGATCTGCTGACTTGTCTTGGTCCCAGAAAAGTAGAGTCAACCAACTATAGACTGAGACCTCTACAACCATGAGCCCCAAATAATCTTTCTTCCTATAAATTTTTCTTGATAGGTTTTTTGGTCACAGTGATGAAAAGCTGACTAAAACATCAATCACTGATAACTCCAATTCCATAGTTTCAGCCAGGATAATGAGCCAAGTGGCAGGGCTTCTTAAAATACAGTTTTCACCTGCTGTGGAGCCCTTTCCAATTCTGGACTTCATTCAAATTTGGCGGCATTCCCTGTGATTTAGAATAAAGGCCAAAGAATTATTTCCAAACTCAGATACATTGATTTTATACTCAAAGAAGCTGATTAGGTGTTGAGCTTCTTTCTTTGGATTGCAAGATGCAATGATTGTTTTTCTTGTATTTCCTAAAAGATATCTAGCAAGTTCCTGGTCACTGGAATCCTATACATTTTACTAAAATGTCAGCAACCTGAATCTCTGTAGAATTTTTCTTCAATTCTTGGAGTACCTGTATTTTCCCAAGACATCCACTATATTATTGTTTTTGCTAAACTGGTCCAAATACTGTGATGTTATAAATATCACTTCTGCAGTTATGAAAAATAATATATTCTCCAAATCATTGTCCTCATACATTGCCTGATTACTGTGATTATTATTTGTTCTAGAAAAGAACTCACCTGCTTGGTGCACAATTTGGGCCACTACAATAAATTTGTAGTAGTCCATTGTCATCTTCCAGGATTTGGCAATATGAGACCTCTGCCTGATGGTGACACTACTGATAACACAGATCTGACTACAGACAACTTGATTCATTTCTTGTTGAAAATTTAATGTCTGTATCTTTATACTTCTAAATAACTTATTCTCTTATTGCTAAAAATAGCACCACAGCAGGGAAACTGAGGAGCACATGCTGTCTGCTTTACAATCCTTTGTTCAGCAGGGATGGGGCTTGTGACAAAATCGTCACTTGGGTTTCTTTCTTTTTTTCTTCTCCAAGATGTTCATCTTATATTCAAGAAGTAATATATTTTTGTTTGTTTTTGAATTTTTTCTATCACTGCTGTTTGGAGAACAGAAAGTATGTTAAATTAAGAACATATAGAATCATCTTAATTATATGTAATCAGATACTTTAATATTTATTACATTCTAAAATCTAAAAATAGTAAATGAAGTGACTTTTGTAGAATTAACTTTCTTTCTCTTATGAATGTATTCTTTGAGTCTCTTGTTAGCTCTTTACATATTATTGTTATCTCCACTCCCAAGCAGTATCAGGCTTGATGTTTTGACTATAAATTACATATGAGTTAATAATTTAATACATTAATTTTTGGAATAAAGATGTTTTTATTCTATTTTCATTTCTAATACCTAATTAAAAATATAAAATCATCTGTTTGCATAGTCTTTAAATATTCTATACCTTTTTAATTGTCAAAAAAAGGAAGAAAAAAACTTCTAGGGGTAATAACTAAGGACATTTGAATCTGTACAGGGCATTTTCCTAATTATGTGTGCAGCAAGAATTTCTATTTTCCCTTGTAGTTTTCAAAATTTTCACCTATTTTACTTCAGAGACACTAAGTTACAGTAGTTTCTTCAAATGAAAGGTAAGTTGGATAAATACATTTTAACTTTGGCCCAAAGAGTTAAAAGAAGCAGGCAGATACTAAAAACATGTTGTATATATAATAATAAAAATCATAACATGTTCTAGGGGTGTGTAGCTAATTTGGAGTGCTCAATGTATATTGCAGGAGGCCATGTTCTGAAATATTTATGTTCAAATTGCATCTTGATCTCAAAAAACCTATGATGATATCTTTAAGATGTGGAAAAGGTACTAAATGTCAGCTGATCTGGATACATAATTGTACCTAAATACATGCAATCATTAAAAATATGTAATAAATACGTATGGTCACATCAATTTATCTTTCAGGATTCTAAGTAGCTTGATCTTTGATTCAGATATAGCATTAATAACTGGCTTATCCTCAAGAAGATAAACAGCCACATGTATTTGGATTTTCCTTTTTCTGAGGTCTAATGTTTTCCTGAAGTAGAGATTTTAGTGTTATTCCATTTATTTTTTAAGTTGAACTCCTTCTCCAATGATTATGCTTCACTGAAAGCGAAACCAATTTATGTCAGCTATGTGCCAATAAGTGGTAATAAGAGATCAAATATCTTAAGGAAAGAGGTAAACTTGATGATTTTTTACTATTACATTTTGGTTAATAATTAAAAGGAAGAGTAATTAATCATTTTTCCTTATTTTATCACTTGCTACTATCTATTTCTCAAATTCATGTAATTCCTCCATGTTTTCCATAACAGAGAGGACTTCTCATGTAACTTAGAGAAAACATGTAACAGAGTGCCAACTCAATGGGTACTATGTGTGCTCACTTGTCTTTTTTGTTTTGTTTTGTTTACTAATCAGTGACATAAGTGTGATTCCTTCTCTGTGGTATGTCAGCATTGAAAAGGATTCAGAAATAGCTTTATGAAAATACTTCAAGAACCAGGTGCAATGGTGCACACCTGTAATCTCAGCAGCTCAAGAGGTTGAGGCAGGAGGATTGAGAACTCAAAGTCAGTCTCAGCAAAAGTGAGGTTTTAAGCATCAGGTCCTGTTTCCCTAGTGTCAAAGACTGAATGCTGAGGCAAGTGCAGAAAATTAGTTTTATTTAAAGGATACAACAGAGACAGACTTCTCCTGAGAGACAAGGGGATCTAGAGCTGGTATCCGTGGGAGGGGGATCTTTTCCTCCAGGTTTCTTTCTTCTTGTGCCCCTCCTCCTATCTGCCCAGGTGACCAACAGGTGGGAAAGGAGGATCCAGGGGTACTTCCCCCTATTTTCCATTGTCTGCCCAGGGCATACTCATTAACAACTCCCTGCTGGGAGGAACAATTCCCTGGAGGCAGGTGACCTTGTCCACAGGTAAGAAGGAGAGGAAAGTGTCCAGACGGTATTGACATTTCATTTTCTTTGAATCAGCTTCCATCTTCCCAACTCAACCTGCTGTTCTATCTAAACTAGCTGTCCATCCTTTGTTCTTATTTCAGTGGGAGGTCAAAAGAAGAGAATGACAATAGGAATGCAGACCATGCTCTAAGGGATGTTTCAGAGTCACACAGACTCTTGGAAATTGGACTAGGAGTCACTCATGTTATATTCTGATAAAGAACTGAATTTAAAAGTGATGGACTAATTAACCTGGTGGAAGAAGTTTCAAGGTAACATGGTATTAAGTCAGTGGCATATGTTTTGTAGGCAGCTTTTAGCCAGGTTTACTGCCGCTTGCCGCCAACCAGCGGGACAAAGGACACGTACTCTCCAGAAGTTCATGAAGCAGCTTCCGCTTTATTCGGATAACACCCTCAATATATAAGCAGTCTCATGCATAAGCAATTGTAACTAGATATGTCCATCCAATCCTATTAAAGGTCAAGCGATCAGGAGCTCAAGCATACATGTAAGATATATCTGTTCACGTGCTAGGCAGCTGAACTAATTATCATTCAGTCAATGGTAAATGCTTCCTGTTTTTCTCAAGGTGCATTCAGCACGCCGTTTGACTCTCTGCCAGTCGCCATCTTTGGATGCATGTGGCGTAACCCTGGGCCCCGGGTCTCGCCCACCACAGTTTACTATGAGAATCAGGAGTAGAAAGCAAAGTTCAAGGATTTTTAAAAAATTGTGGTTTGGTCAGAAAGGTGTGTATAAACCTGGGTCCAAGAAAATTGTGGTGGTTAAAAATATAGGCACTAAATAAATGCTAAGTACTTTTCAAAGAGATTACAGGAAAGATGATTTGAGGGCATCTCAGGGGTTTGCTGGACCATACCCATTGAAGGCTCGGGATTTGGAAGGGAAAATTTGTTTGAGAAGAGATTATGAGATACCTTGCTTGTACAGGGGGTGCTAGGAAATTGTTCCACACTGTTGAGCTGTGTAGGACTTGGGCAACCTCAGGGGGTCCAGGTATTGTATGAGCTGGCAGTAGAACTTGGCATCATTCACATGGCCCTGGTTCTGCAAGAATGCAGGATGCTAAATTTTAGGGGTCATGAAAGCTTCCACCAAGATTTCAAAGGAAAGCCAGGGAGGTCAGGCAAAGTATAGCAGATTGAAATCCTTGCAGACTGCTCTTGAGAGGGAAATACTTTCAGCTGTTAAGGTGAAGTCTAAGGTAGACTGCAGATGCCAGAAATAAAGACATGCTGGAAATATAAACTATCTCATGAGAAAAGCTGTTTCATGTGGAGACAGTCAAGCTAAAAGACCTCATGTGTACTGAGAGCAAGGTCAAAGGGATGGGGTTGCCCAAATCCTTTAGGAAGCATACCTCACTGTCATGTATCTTAGATACTGTACACAGAGATAGGGGACCTGTTTGTCCAGCTGTGTTTTGGTCTTGTTTTGACCCCATTTCTTCTTTCAGTGCCCCTATTCTTCCTTTTTGGAATCAGAATGTTGACTCTTTGCTCCTAGACATTGGATGTATGTAACTTGATTTTGATTTTTTACAGGGACTCAGACTGAGAGTTTCCTTTGATTCTCACAGAAGACTTTGAACTTGCACTTTTTGGCAATGCTGAAACGGTTAAAAATATGGGACTCTTGGATATGGACTAAATGCGTTTTGCATTGCAAGATGAACATGAGCTTTTGGGAGACAGGGTGGGTTTGAATATGAGGTATAATCCAAAAGCTCCTGTTAATGCAAGAATATTCAGAGGTAAATGATTAAATTAGGACAGGTGTAACCTGATTGGTCCACTCTAGTTGGAATGGCCTGACTAGATGGTAACTGTAGGCAGGTGACTGGAGGAGGTGAGTCACTGAAGGCATGCCCTGGAAGGGTTGATCTTCCTGCAGTCTCTCTCTCCACTTTCTGAATGTGCCATGACCTGAGCAGCTTTCTTCCACTGGGCAAGGGGCATGGAGCCACTGGGAAGATGAAACCTTTGGGGCATACTCCCAGTGACTTACCTCCTTCAGCCATGACTCACCTGCCTTCAATTATCACCCAGTTAGTTCATTCATACTAGGAGGAATGATTAGGTTATAGTCGTCACAATCCAACCATTTTACCTTTGAATATTTCTGAATTATCAGGAGTTTTAGGGGACACCCATATCCAAACAATAACAGGTATTTCAAAGCATTATAGTCATTATTTGAAGTGTCTTGTAACCTTCAAATTATTATTGGGGAACTTTTATAACCATAAGACATGATTTAAGTTTTGTTTTTTCTTTGAGAGAAAGTGGCATAAATCTTATTTTCAACATTCCTAGGAATTCAGAGCATTTAATTTATCCCTGCATTAATCTATTGGAGCTTTCCTTGGTGTGCAGCACTCAGGTGTGACCTTGCTGCCACCGCTGTGTTGGTGTGATGAATGTGCTCCTGTAGTAATGAAGATGTCCTGTGAGGATATATGTTAAGAGCACAGAGAAGAGGTCTTGTGAATCATTCTCCTGAGTGTCTGCTCTTTATGAGGTACCCTCCGTCAGATCCCTGCCTTTCAGACACATTCACCATCTTAACCCATGGTTTTGTTGTCTCTGAATAAAAATCACTGGGCTGATGTGTGACTATGAAGATTTAGTTCTTGTGGATAGCTTTTACCAAGTGTTGCTTACTTTTCACAGCATATTAAAGTGTTGCAAATTTTCTTGAAAACCTGAAAAATACATAAAAATGTGCTTTGAAAAATGATTGATACACAAATAAATGCTATGTAAGTGCTAGCTTCATAATGTTAACTGTAAGTAGATTCCAGAATAAAAAGAAAAGAAAAATACAAAATACAAAAGAAAATTTGATATGGATTTATCATGATAAATTTGAGCGTCTGCAATAGGAACATGGTGAAATATGAAATTATGTTGAAACTGGCTAGACTTTTGTGCAACTGTTCTATATATTTAAAAGTATTACCTTATTAAGGGATCTCTCAAAAATTTCACTGTGATTAACTTATCTCATTTCTATTAATTTCTTTACAGTGTCCTTGTACTGTCCCAAATATCTAATTGTTACTGAAATTGTTCATATTACATCTTAAAGAGGATGCAATTTTAGCACAGAAAGACAAAATTACTTGCCCAAGATCTTACAGCAGGTGAGTAAAGTTAGAATTTTAATCTTAGCTGAAACACTAATGATCATGCTCTAATGACTAAGATATCCTTCCTAGTCTTAGCCAGATTAGAACACTCTATATGGGTTATTCCTTCTTTGACTTACTCAATGCTCAATGGTAATTATGCATTTACTTTGTGTCATGCTCTATCAATGAATATAAGACTAAATTGTCAGTAGAAGGTCCTTAGGTGAATGTTTTCACATATGATGGCATAGTAAATGTTATTTCTTCATGAATGGATTCCAATTATTGTGTATAAGCCACAGAAGAAAGAAAAAATATTGATACGAATATTGTAACTCAGAAATCTCTTATAAAGACCTATGAGAGGAGCTTTGTAGTACTGCCAGGCCCAAATTCTTCAGTATTTGCATTTGCAACTTAAATTGCTTTTATTTTTTTTTGAGACTGCTTTGTTTATCTTTGTTCTTAGAGATGGAAATAGTTGTCCACCATTTCCTTTGTACCAACATTTTATTTATTGGAGAATTATTAAAATATATTCTAATGTCTAATGTGCAGGTTGATTAAATTTAGTTAATTTGCACTTTCCCAGACAGACACTTTATTTCTCAACTTCTAAAATATATTTTAACAAGATATTACTGATTAATATTTATCTTGAAAATGTCAGATATAACATTTGTTTTTTCATATCAATTCCTCACATTAGAAGAAATACATAGAACAAGTTTATTATCTATTTTAATCTTGCATTTTTTCTATATTTAAAACCTTTTAGTATATAATAACAAATATTGGGAAATTTCATAAAATAAAGAAATGAGTGAGTGGATAACTATAATACTATAATTTTAAAGAAGAAGAGAAATGCTACATGGTACATTGGAGCATCTGTTTTTTTTTTAATCCACTGACAGGGAAAGTCATTGGTAGTTGTTAACTGTCAGGGTTTCAGTGGTTGCTTTTATATTTTTTGAACATGTTTCAGGAAAAAAAAAATCAAATGACTAAATCAAAAGCCTAGTGTTACCTTATCTGTATAAATAAAATTTATAGAAAATCCAAATTAAAAAACCTCATAAAGTTGATATTCTTTAAATATTAGAATTATTTACTTTAGGAACAGGAATATTTTTTCTGGTATATATATGACAATTATATTACATCTTATATGTTAATCAAGAAAGCCCATTTTAAAGTAATGCACAACCACGGTTATAAAAATGTTTTATCTTAAAAAAGACATGACTATCTTTTTAAATAAAGAAGTGAAAGGCATTTGACTGCCAGCTGCACAGCATCACTGCACTTTTAGCACAGTGTACAAAGAATTCCAAAAGAAAGGATGTGATTACAGACTTGATGGATGAGCCCCTCTTTTTATTTTTTGAAAGAACAAAAGTTTCTTATCTTCCACATGAATTGCTAGAATCTGTATGACCAGATGAATTCTTTATTGAAATGACAATGAAAGTAATTACATTGTTAAGATTGTCAACTTCTTTTTTTACTCCTTTGGCAGTCCAGACACACTAATATTAGTAACAAAGCAAAAGAATCGTTTTATAAACAATAGTTCTTAAAACTCTCCAAATGCAACATCATTGCATTGCTGTTTGCTGTGATTAATAAAGAATGGATTTTTTGAGACATATCAGGTAGTGTTTGGACAAAGCTACTTCTCATACTTATTGATTTGAAATAAGGGATAAAATTTCAATTGTTTATGAGGTTCTCCCCTCATTTTCAACATTTCCTACACACACACATATATATATATGTATATAAAAGTATGATTACATATATATATATATATATATATATATATAAAAGCATGATTAAACCTGGTAAGCTGAGTTCATAAGTACGTACTAGGAAAGGATTTTATCATTGTAGCCTGTTTTGACGTATGTAGCTACATGAGAATTTTAATCAACTTTTATGGACACAAGTATTAATACAAATAAAAAATGATATTTAAAAAATAATTATTTTATAAAATACTCTTCTTCTCCTTCCTTTCAATTTTACTTCAGATATTAACAAGGAAATGAAAAATAGAGCAAAGATTATGAGTTTCTTCTTTTGTTTTAATATATCTGTCTGTCTTTCATGCTTGGTATAAAATTTTGGGGGGGATATAAGCATATGCTAACCACATAGTTCAAGAAGAATGTTTTCTTTGGTGAAAACCCTAAGGTTACTATACTTGTATCACTTTTCTAGTACACTTTCAGATTTCTCATTTGACATTAGGTACTTCATTCCCATGTTTTGATTTGGTACATAAAACTGATACCTAATGTGTAATTTTTTATGACCAAATTGTGGACTTCATTTGTTGAAACTGTGTATGATTTTAAGCTTAAAACATTAGAATGCTTAATTCACTTTGTAAAATTAAATCTTATTTTCTGAGAGGATGAACTTGGAAAGGTAATGGTGTTTGTATAAAATGAAAGGAATTAGGAATTAACAATTTAACATTAAAACCTATTTTGAAGCAATTTTAGTGATTCCTAGTAAAAAAAAAAAAAACTTCTACAAAATCTCCTTATCATAGAGTAAAAACTGGCTGCAAAACTACTTTTATTTCTTTTTATCATCTCATAGAAAGTTAAGAGACTCATTAAAATTCCCTTAATATCTACCTTGATCTTTATTTATTTATTTTTCTCTTTCTTGTTTGGTCTGAAACTATTCCGCATTAGAAATTCACTGTTTTCTTAGGAGAGATATTGTTAGTTTACATTTTTTCTCTCTTTTAATTGTTGTTTGTTCTTTTTAGTTATACATGACAGTAGAATCTATTTTTATATGTTTATACAATGTTTTAGTCAACATTTTTTCTGCTGTGACTAAAACACCTGACAAGAACAATTGAAGAGGTGGAAAAGTTTATTTGGAGTCACACAGTTTCAGAAGTCTCAATCCGTAGACAGGCGGCTCCATTCCTTAGTGCTCAAGGTAAGGCAGAACATCATGGCAGAAATGTGTGGTGGAGGGAAGTAGCTCACATCATCAGGTAATAGAGAGATACTCTACTTGCCAGATATAAAATATACACCCCAAATGCATGCTCCCAATGACCCACCTTCTCTAGTCACACTCTACCCACCTTCAGGTTCCAATCAGTTAATCCATCAGGGGACTGATTCACTGATTAGGTTAAGGTTCTCATAACCCAATCATTTGTCCTCTAAACCTTCTTGCACTTTTTCACATGTGAACTTTTGGGAGACACCTAATATCTAAACCATAACATACAAGCATGGAAGATATTTTATTCTAACTAGGATCCCAGTCTTGTGGATATGATTTGAACTTGTTATTGACCCTTTCTATGAAAAAAACATAATTTGTAATCTACTAAAATAAATTTTGATGAACAGTTTGACTCAACTATAATTAATTATTGAAAAATCTAGTGGATTTTGGGAAGGTCTAGCTGCTCTTAAAGTACAACAAAGACAGGACTAGGTTTGAGCTGATTCTGGGAATCCCTTACACATCCTGTTCACTGTGTGGGCAGGAAGACCTCTGTGGGCAAAGCTAGGTTTGGCTTCTCTTTTACATGATCTGATTTGCTCTAGTGATGCTCTGAGCTTTCCTATTTTGTTTATACCTATGAGTAAAGAGTGGTGGTTTGGGAGTTGACAAACCTGAGTTTTTCTCTAATCTGTCACCTCCAAAGCGAGGAATTGAACAACATCCCTAATTTCTCCATCTAAATGCCAACATCTGTGAAATTAAAGTTTTAGGTCCTTTAGGTGTTTTCAAGGTTGAAATCATCATGTTGAAGTCCTCTCAGTTAAGTCTGTTGGTCATTTAGAAAAATAACAAAGGAATCAGTACATGTAAGAGCCGTAGTAAAGTCCTCGACCTACATGAAGGAACAAGCAAATAAAGAATAGTTGCTGTCAATTTCCTCTGACTGGCAAAACATAAATATTAATCTTTTGGATGATCCTAATAATTACAGTGCTGATTACTGAGGTAGTCAGGTTCTAAGATAACAAATGCCAGGACAATCTTCAATGGTGTCAAGTTTCTATGACTCATATAATATCATTTGATTTTCTTTGAAACACCAGAACCCTGTCTAATTGTTCTACTCATCTAATTTAGTTCCATTACTTCATATAACGATTGAATCAAACTTGCTTTAAAATAGTGCTAATTGAAAGTTTGAAAAAATGTATTCCTGCATTTAAGTTCTACTTTAAGAAAGTAAAACCCACTCCCACCTTTAAATTGCATTTGACAAGTCACAAATGATCATTGTTCAAATGTTAATTTTGAAAATATCACTCTGATGGTATTAGGGAGGTTGAAATAGAAGACAATCATAATGTCATGATTATACAGCAGGTAATTTCCATTATACCAGAGAGAAGTATTAAGACTTTTCTGATGATGGGATTGACAAGAAAGGGAGGATATATGTGGAAATATGTGATATATGTGATAAATATGTGATAAAGATATATGTGGAAATGTTAAGAAAGCAGAATGACCGAACTGGATCTTGTATGAAAGAGACTGACACCTACAATTACTTTCTGATATTTGACTTGAAATATCATGTGTTCTTATACTGAACACAGATTTAAGATGAGTTAAAGTTAAATACTTAGAAGATGACAATAACAATAAATGAATGGTTTTTGAATTTTTATTTTTACTAGAAAATTAAATGTGGATGTAATAGAACATGCAAAGCAAATATACAGCTCAAAGAGATATTTTGAGGTGGACAATCTTGTAACCACTGTTCAAGTCAACATTAGAAATTTATAGTTGCCAGAGTTCTCTTCAAATTTCATGGTCCTCCTCTTTCCTTCCCAAAGTAACCACTATCTGGACACTTCTTAGCATTTCTTTGATCCCAGTGAGGATCCTTGGGTAACATAATTCAGTACTAAAATTTTTGTCACTTAAACCTTTGTAATCTGCTTAAGAATGCTGGATAGAGATGGGGATATAGTTCAGAGATAAAGTGTCTGCCTAGGATATAAGACTTTGGGTGCAAAAAGAAAATAATACTAGGTATTTGATCTTTTGAATATCTCATGGACTGGATTTTTCAGAGAGCATACTCATAACTGTATGCCTTCTTTTGTGATATTATCAGGAGTGGTCCTTAGGATATGAAAAGGTTATATTCCATCATCTATATTTAATATATTAATTAAATACTAGACCCTTCCTCCTCAACACGAATTGGTTAGTCAATAGACACTTCAAACATTTGAATTTTCTAACTTGTTTAAGCTTCTAACTTTGTTTAAACTTCTAACTTTAAACCAAGTTAGCCAAACAGAGAGCTACCATGCAGTGCAGAACTACCTCAGAGCAGGCTCCCCATCTACCAATGTGGATGTACACCACCACTGAGCTACCTCCCACTGCAGCCACATCCATCTTGGGACACCACAGTTGTCTCCTTAGACACCTCAACATGGTAGCCTGTACCTTGGACACTGGACAGGGTTTGGAGACAGCTGCCCACTGCAGTGCCAACTGCCACCCACCACAGCACTGCATCTCCAAACATGGCCACCCCCACTGCCACCGTGTGGCCCTCCCTCACTGCTGCACTTCTAAAAGTTGTTGACTTTACCCTGGGACACCTCTGCCATCATCCTGGGTTACCTCTGCTACTGCCATTGCCATCTCAAGTTGCAGCAGATTCCATTTTGGGACATCAGTCAGGACCTGGAAGCACAACATCAAGATACCTTCGGGTTTGCTGATATAGCTGCCACCATCTTAGGACGATGCGGCCGCTTCCATCTAGGGACACCAACCAGGGCCTGGAAGCCATTATCAAGGTACATGCAAGTCTTGGTAATACCTGAGGTCTCCATGCTAGGTATGTTAATAGTTACCATCTTGATGCAGAAGCAAGAGAGCGTCTTGCATGGGGTTGACAGATTGGAAGAGGGTGTGAGAGTATCTTGCTCTCAGCTTACCCAGCCAACCAGTCCGGCACGCATAGAGTTTCCAGGGACAATTTGGGCCATCACCTGCTGGGACCTGATGCCAACCCTGTCTTTGACTTTCTTCCCAATTCAGGTTCCACTGTTCCCCCAAACCTGCTGAATTGTCAATCAACAGGATCCCCAATCCTAAGTCTCCCAGACCCACCCTAACCACCAACCTGGTCCAGCACTTGCAAGCTACATGTTCAGCCTGCTGCTTTCAATGCCTAGTCCTGATCGGCCCAATACAGAACAGCTCTCCACAAGAGGCACACAGGTCCTGATACTCAGCCCTCACGACCTCTAGAGAGAGAGATGCCTGACTGGGAAGTCAAAAGGTAGATGTGGGAGACATACAGTTTAGAAACTAAATTAGAGACGAGGAAATGTGGGATCTGCAAGTGACATAAGGGGCTAAGATCAGGCTATTACATCACATTAGTGAACTCCAAAGGAGATTCCTGGGGTGCAGTCTTCCAGGAGATTGGAAATTGCTATGCAAAACCTCCAGGAGTTCTGCCTCCAAGATTAACCCACCCACCCTAGCAATCGTCACCTTCCTAAGGGTGGAGATACCAGCAAACTCCAGACAACCCCACTGATCAGATGAGAAGGAAGCAGAGAAATTATTGAACTTCAACAGAAACAATTATTCAATTTTCCTTTGAGATTTTTTTTTTTTCTTTCCTTTTCCCACACTCACATCCCCATCATTTTTAAACAAATGACTTTTCATGCATTAGGCTACTAAGGACTGGGATGTCTGAATAGAACATTACAGTTTTGTTGTATATTTTCATTTTTTACATTTTTTCTTTTTCTTTATAATTTTTAATTTTATTTTATTTTCATCTTTATTTTTTACTTTTTCTCCAAATTTTCCTCTCACTTATCTGATTCCCCAGATTGTCCTTTTCTTTCTTCTCCTGCTAACAACCAAATTTTATTGATTCCTCTTTAACTCTTCCTGTGATCTAATACTTCTATCTTCTCCACCTCTACCTCATAAACATCATATCCTACACCACCCCATTCTCTCTTTGTCTACCATTAGAAATTATAGACCCTATGACAAACTTACTGTTTATATTGTACACAACAATTGAACACATCATTTCTGTTTATTATGACAAAACTGTAAACATCTTAATAGGAGCTATTTGGTTTAATGGTGCATATTGTTTGCATTGGGTGCCGTTAATATTTATCTGCCCCTTAAAGGCAAAGTATTGCAGGGGCACTATTAGTATAGAGGGTAAAAACTGCAATATGTTGGATCCCCACTGCTAGGAGAAAGACACATGAACAATATGAAGAAACAAGGGAAGAAAACACCCCAAATAAACAAAAATGCTAAAATAATAGAATCCATTTACAACACAGTAGAAGAAATGTCAGAGGAGTTCAGAATGTACATAGTTAAAGTGATCTGCAAAGTAAACAATGATGTAAGAGAATAAATACAGATACAAAAAATTACTTCAATGAATAAATAAAAAAAAAAGAAATTCTGAACAAAAAAATCCTTGAAGGGAGAAAAAACTAATTAAAGTTCAATAGAAAGCATTACCAACAGACTAGATCACTTGAAAGACAGAACCTCAGACAATGAAGACAAAATATACAATCTTGAAAATAAAGTATACCACACAGTGAAGGTGGTAAGAAACCGTGAACAGAACTTCCAAGAATAATGGGATAACAGAAAAAAAAAAAAAAAAATCTATGACTTATTGTAATAGAAGAAGGCATGGAAATACATATCAAAGGAATGCACAATCTTATCAATGAAATAATATCAGAAAAATTGCCAAACCTAAAGAATGAAATGGAAAATCAAATATGACAGGCTTATAGTACACCAAATGTACAAAATTACAGTATACCCACACCAAGTCACATTATAATGAAAATGCCTAGCATACAGAATAAGGATGAAATTTTAAAGGCTGCAAGAGAAAAGTATCAAATTTCATTAAGGGGGAAACCAATTTTTATCCCAGCAGATTCCTTAACCCAGACCCTTAAAGCTAGGAGGTCCTGGAAAAACATATACCAACCTCTGAAAGATAATGAATGGCAAACAAGAATCTTATATCCAGCAAAATTAAGTTTCAGATTTGGTGGCAAAATAAAAACCTTCTATGATAAACCAAAGTTAAAAGAATTTACAATTAGAAAGCCTGCACCACAGAACATTATCAGCAAAATAATCTTTGATGAGGAAATGAAAAAAACAAAACAACAACAACAAAAACAACACAAAACAATGAAAATCAGCAAAGGGAAGAGCTGTACTAAAGGTAAAGCCAGTCAAATGAGAAACCAAGTCAAGTTCAAAACCAAAAATAAACAAAAATGACTGGGAATACAAATCATATCTTAATAGTAACAAAGATTGTTAATGTCCTAAACTCATTAATCAGAAGACAAACTGTCACACTGGACTATAAAAAAAAAGACCTGACAATATACTGTCTTCAAGAGACTTATAGGAAAAGTCATTCACAGACTGAAGGTGAAAGGATGGGAAAAAACATATCACACACAGACTTCATAAACAAGTAGGGGTTTCCATTCTCATACCAGATAAAGTGAACTTCAAACTAAAGTTAGTCAGAAAGGATAAAGGAGGACATTTCATACTGCTTAAGGGAATCGTACATCAAGAAGACACAACAATCATAAATATTTATGCCCCAAACAATGGAGCATCTACGTATATCAAACAAACCCTTCTCCATTTCAGGAATTTAATAGACCACAACACAATAATAGTGGGTGACTTTAATACACCTCTCTCACCACTGAATAGATGCTTCCAAACAAAAACTAAACAAAGACACTATAGAACTAAAAATACAATCAATCATTTATACAATGTATTAAAATATATAGTATTTCATCCATCAATGAGTGAATATATGAGGGGTGGGTGGGGAGGAGGGAAGGGTGAAAAAATGGCAGAATGAATCAAACAACATTGCCCTGTGTAAATTTATGATTATACGAATGGTATGCCTTTACTCCATGTACAGAGAATCAAAATGTATCCCATTTGTTTACAATAAAAAAAAAAAAAAGAAAATTCCACTGACCCTTAATATCCACCTGTCACTCAGCAGTACCCCCTCCCATTCTGGCCTATTAAAATCCTGGGCATCTGGGGCCATGCATGATTTTCTCCAGGTCCTTACTTGAGCTATACCCTGGGGACCTGGGAATTTCACCCGAGAGCCAAATTCCAATAAAGCTTGCTTCAGCCACTTTCTGTCCATTTTATTTGGCCACTAACCATGCCCCTAAGCTTACAAATATCATTTGGTCAGTATAAGTCCCTGTATTTCTCATTCCCTTCCCTCCAAATTGTGCACTTTTGAAATTGGGTATTGTTTGATTTCAATTCAGTTCTCTTGAATATATTTTTTATTAATTTTAAAATAGCAAATATTTCAAACATAAAATATTTATGATACTGTTCAATGATAGCTAAGGAATCAAAAGTCAGAAATCTTAAAGGGTTGGGAAAATAATATTCCAAAAACACAACTCCCCAAGAAAAAAATAGAGGGACAGTGTGGCTCAGGAGCAGGGAGGGGTAATTGGCCAAACATTAAATCTCTCCCAGTGCACTGTTTCCTAATAACAATGGACCCTAGAGGAAAGGAGGAAATACTGAGGGCTGGGTCCTAAATTTTGAGCTCCCCCCATTGCGAATTAGTCCTAAATGGAGGCATAGCAAATATTAAAACTCTGGGAAACAGTGGATCCCAGAGAAAGAAAAGCAATGGACAAGATTTGAGTATTCACCTCTTTGGGATCTGAATTCTTAACTCCCTGGACAACAATGAGATTCAACATTTTTACATCTACCCTCCTAAATTAAAGTTTTAACCTATACATCTAGCCCCTGATGGTCAAAACTGCACGTGCACAGATGGCTTAAATGACTACATCATTGTACCCTCCCCCCCCAAAAAAAGAGTGAATATACCTTCTCAGCATCACATGGATTCTTCCCTAAAACAAGAACATATGTTATGCCACAAAGCAAGTCTTAACAAATACAAATAAATAGAAATACTACCCTGCATTCTATAAGATCATAATGGAATGAAATTAGAAATCAATGATAAAATAAAAAATAGAAGCTACTCTAAAACCCAGAGACTAAATGTCATTCAATTCAATGATGAATGGATCGCAGAAGAAAACAGGGAGGAAATAAAAAAATACTTAGAGGTAAATGAGAACAACAATATAATATATCAAAATCTCTGAGACACTAAGAATGCAATACTAAGAGGAAAGTTCATTGCATTCAGTTCATTCATTAAAAAAAATAAAACATCAACAAAAAAAGACCTTAAAGTACATCACAAAGCTCCAATAAAAGAAGACCAAATCAACACCAAAAGTAGTAGAACACAGGAAATAATTAAAATCAGAACTGAAATCAATGAAATTGAAACAAAAAAATTCAGGAAATTGACCAAATGAAAAGTTGGTTGTTTGAAAAAATAAATAAAATTGATGAACCCTTAGCCACACTAATGAAGAGAAAGAGACAAAAATTACTAAAATTTGTGATGAAAAGGTAAGTATCATGACAGACACTACTGAAATACAGAAAATAATTAGAAACTATTTTGAAAATTTATACTCCAATAAAATGGAAAATCTCAAAGACATCAATAAATTTCTGGAGAAATATGATCTATGCAAATTGAATCAGGTGGACATACAGAATTTAAATATGTCAATTTCAAGCAATGAAATAGGAAATGCCATCAAAAATCTATTAATTAAGAAAAGTCCCAGACCAGACAGATTCTTAGCCAACTTCTACAAGACCTTCAAAGAAAAATTAATACCAATATGCCTTAAGTTATTCCATGAAATAGAAAAGGAGGGAACCCTTCCAAACTCATACTATAATTCTATGTTCACCCTGATACCAAAACCAGACAAAGACACATAAAGGAAAGAAAACTTCAGATCATTATCCCTGAAGAACATAGACACAAAGATTCTCAAAACAATTCTGGTAAATTGCATACAAAAACATATTAAAAAGATTGTGTACCATGATCAAGTGGGTTTCATTCCAGGGATGCAAGGTTGGTTCAACATATGGAAATCAATAAATGTAATTCATCACATCAATATACTTAAATATTAGCATTATATGATCATCTCAGTTGATGCAGAAAAAGAATTTGACAAAATAGAACCCCTCTTTATTTTCAAAACACTGGAAAAACTTGGGTTAGTAGGAATATATTTCAACATTGTAAAAGCTATCTATGCTAAGCCCAAGGTCAGCACCATTCTAAATGGAGAAAATTGAAAGCATTCCCTCTAAAAACTGGAAGAAGACAGGGATGCCCTCTTTCACCACTTATGTTCAACATAGTCCTTAAAACTCTAGCCAGAGCAATTAGACAGACCAAAGAAATTAAAGAAATACAAATAGAAAAAGAAGAACTCAAATTATCACTATTTGCCAATGATGTGATTCTATATTTAGAAGATCCAAGAAATTCCACTAGGAAATTTCTAGAGCTAATAAATGAATTCAGCAAAATAGCAGGATATAAAATCAACACCCATAAATCAAATGCATTTCTATACATCAATGATGAATCTACTTCAAGAGACATTATGAAAACTACCCCATTCACAATAGCCTCAACAAAAAATAAGATACTTGGGAATCAATCTAACAAAAGAGATGAAAGACCTCCATGTTGAAAACTATAGAACACTAAAGAAAGTGAAGAAGACCTTAGAAGCTGGAAATATTTCCATGCTCTTGGAGAGACAAAATTAATATTTTCAAAATGGCCATACTACCAAAAGCATTACACAGATTTAATGTAATTATTATTAAAATCTCAATGTAATTCTTCATAGAAATAGAAAAAGCAAGCACGAAATTCATTTGGAAAAATAAGAGAACTAGTATAGCCAAAGCAATCCTTATTGAGAAGAGTGAAGCAGGAGGCATCACAATACAAAACTTTAAACTATACTACATAGCTACAGTAACCAAAACAACATGGTATTGGCACCAAAATAGACATGTGGACTAATGTACAGAATAGAAGACACAGAGACAAACCCCATAAATGGAGTTATCTCATACTAGACAAAGGTGCCAAAAACATACATTGAAGAAAAGACAGTCTCTTCAACAAATGATGCTAAGAAAACTGAAAATCCATATGTAACAAAATTAAACCCCTATCTCTCACTTGCACAAACTCAACTCAAAGTGGATCAAGCACCTAGACATTAGAGCAGAGACCCTGTGCCTAATAGAAGAAAAAGAAGGCCCAAATGTTCATCATGTCGGTTTAGGACTTGACTATCGCGCTCCCTCTGGCCGCAGAGAGAGACACGACAAATGTCTGAAGCTTTGGAAGTTTATTATGCACAGTCCCTCTCCTACACTTCTCTTACTCCCAGCTTCCGCGCACTCCCAGCTTCTCTTCTCTCAGCTTCTTCTTACTCCCAGCTTCCGCGCACTTCCAGCTTCTCTTCTCTCGGTTTCTTCTTACTCCCAGCTTCCGCGCACTCTCAGCTTCCAGCTCAGCTTCAGCCTCCGCCCCCCTACTCTCCCACCCACCAGGCTTATATACACTTCAACCAATCAGGGGAGAGTACACGAGGTAAACGCGGACAGCTGCAAGCATAGGATAGGTACACGAGGGGGGCATGCTCTAATCACATCGTTAACTAGCCAATCATTGGAATTCTCTGGTTGTTTACTGTATAGCTGGCCGCTTTTGGCTCAGCGTCAGGCGCCATCTTGACCATGCCCAAGGCTGGGGGTCCCGGAAACCCCGACACTTGACTTCCTTAACATTACTCCCTAAGAGCAAGAAGTAAAATCAAGAATCACTAACAATGCCATTTACTTATTATTTTGTTCAAATGTCATAAAATATTCTAATGTATTAGATACATACAGCATTTTATGTAAGGAAGAGACCACTGTGTTAATAAGGTCCAGTAAATAAACTAAATGAGTAATAGGTAAAAACAAGAGTGAGCTGGTATATTTCCTTTGAAATAGTAAGTTTATCATTGTTATCTTTGGATATGAGGTGTTCCCCCAAAACTCCTATTAATACAGGAGACTTCAGAGGTGAAATGATCATGTTATGAGAGTTATGAGTTCATCCTAACTTGAAAGACTGGGTAGTGACTGTAAGCAAGTGGGACATGGTTGGAAGAGGTGGTCATTGGGGGTGTACCCTGGAAGGTTTCATTTTCCCTGTGTCCCCTCCCTATTTCTCTCTCAGCTTCCTGACCTAGTCATGAAGTGAATAGTTTTCCTCCACTGGGCCCTTCCACCATGATGTGCTAACTCACTTGGGGCCCAGTGAGATGGAGTTGGCCTTCTGTGGACTGAGACCTCTGACACATGAGTCAAAATAAACTTTTCCTTTTCTAAGTTGTTGTTCTTGGGTATTTTCATCATAGTCACCCAGAAGTTCAGTAAAACAATTGTAATATCTTAACAATAAAGACTAATTAGGTTACTGAAGCTTTGGAATGTAATTAAATATAATTGTATTTTCCTGAAGTTATTTAGAAATTGACTTGAAGGATAAGATGATGAGTTTTAAAGATATCGTCTTTCCTTGTGATTCAAGATTTCAAACACAATATACTTTCAAGATATCATCTTTCCTTGTGTGTCACATGTAAATGATTCCCTGAAAACTTCATCCTTAATATCACCATGCAAACCTGGCACAGTGGCACACAACTATAATCCCAGTGACTAGGGACGCTGAGGCAAGAGAACACAAGTTGAAGACCAGTCTTGCCAGTTTGGTGAGATCTTGTCTCAAAATATAAAATGAAATGGGCTGGGAATGTACCTTAGTGGTAATATACCCTGGTTTCAACCCCCAGTAATGCAAAAACAAACAAGCAAGCAAAACAACAACAGTAAAATAAAAAAAATAAAAACTTGCTATTTAGAAAAAGCAATCAACTGTTGCCCATTTCCAAGAACCCATAGCGAAAGGGTATGATAAGAGCAATTTAGGTTTCATAAAAGAAATAAATTAATGAATGTGAAAGAAATTCATAAATGTGAACATTATGAAATAATATTCCTCTCCTTAGCATATTCAAGTAGGGTGATTATTCTAGGACATATTGGAATGGTTCATTGATACTGATTGTTTATTAAGATAACAAGAAAATCAGTGAGTTATTTGTTAAGAGAATACTGTGATTAAAACAATAATGGCTATAATGCTATGTAAAAGTGAAATAGTTATGACAAACTAGGGGAAATGTATCTATAAAATCTCAGAATTTTAAGAGAGACTGATTTTGTAAGCATGTGAATTTAGAGGAAAGAAAACAAGCCAGTTACTTTTAACAAGGACCATAAGTGCCTTGTTAGAGAAAAGTATGGTAAATCACTCAGAGTTAGCGTCCAGGTTAATGTGTTGTCTTCTGATTGGTTTCTCCGTTATTGGCCTATCCAGGTTAATTTTGTGTGTGTTTTGACTTACCACAGGTTATTGGTTTGTCTTTTCAGCAACAGCAGAGCTCAAAACAAGCCCAGCTTTCCCACAGAGCAAGTGCTATGAGCAATGTAGCAGATCATCTGCTTCAAGATCTTCTTCCTACTGCCAGGTGTTTTGCTCAACGTGAGGCCCAAAGTGTGGTTTATTTTCACTGTGAAAAAGCAGCAGTGAAATCTGAAATATTAGCATGTGATGTGAATATAAGTCATTTCTCACTGTGGTTGCATCCAGTTCTTCTCCGCATGATGTGCCCTTTTCAAGCTCAGAAAAAAAAAAAAAGGGGGGGGGGGCGTCATTTTCTTCGCTCTTTCAATCTCTTTTCTGGAATATATTTTCAAATGCCAAATCTGTGACTAAGGTAAACAGGTTAATTTCTGTGGTTTAAAATTCCAAAATATGGTCAACAGTGTGGATTATTAAGGAATAATTAGAACATATAAAATAGAACAGTGAAAACTGGCAAGTGATTCCAATTCATAGTATTGCTATTTTTACATGTCCTGAAATTGCAATAATCTTCACAGGCATGGGATACTGCAGCATCAGGCTATATCTACAAACTCTAATTTTATTTTTTCACAATCAGTTTGCTACCAATATATCACATGGTTGTTTGTTTTTGATAATGTTTTTTATGTTGTGATATAAGCATTGTCAATACAAAACATACATTTGAGCAAATTACAAATTATTGTGTCAATCATTTGCCAAATGTCAAAATATTTTTTCACATCAATATTTTGAAACTTTCCTCATTTTTCAGATGTTGTTGAACATTTTATATTTCATTATAATTATTATATTTTATATTTTATCAGTCATTATCAGTGATTGATTTTGGTCATATTTTGCATGTGAGTTAACTAAATAAAAATGTACTGAAAAATAGTTGTTATTGTCCCTGCAAAAACCAGTCTAATTTCACTTTTATTTTTCATTATTAGCATTAGTGACCACATATCAATTTCTAGTTAGATAATTAAATAAAATTTGAAACTAATATTTTGACAATTGTTTCCATTATCAAAGCAGTGCATTCATATTATCTCACTGCTATATATGTCCCATTATCTTAATAAAATTATCCTTTCTATCTTTTATTGACCATCAGGAAGTGAATAATGATTTTATTTTCTATTGAAGGTGATTTTCTTCTTCATGAATTTAATCAGTGGTAATTGATAACATGTTAAATCATTTTTTAAAACAAACTTTAGCAAGAAATAGAAAATACGTTAAAATGTTTAAAATAAGAACATATATATGTGAGTATATGTGTATGTGTATACACTCATATACACGAACTGCCTATTCCACAGTTTGAAAGTGTAAATAACTGTAACATTTATAGTAAGTTTTAATTTATATGCTCCTAAATAGAAAACAAAAGGCACCTTAAATTTAAGATATTAAGTGTTCAATTAAATTTCTTTTGTTCAAGAAAATAACTTTAGGAATGTTTTGGCATAAATCTGAGATATGGTTGGTAAGAAGTTGATAGATAGGGAATTGGTTCCATATAACTTATTAAAAGAGCTTTGAAATGGTGAGAAAAAAACTCCATACAAGTCTTGAGGAAATTTTAAAGAAGGTAAAAATCTTTGTAATTTGCCAACACAAACATTAGCATTACTTTTCTTTTGATAATTTCTTTTCTCTGGGCAGTTGACTTAGATCTCACTTCATCTGATCTATCCTTTCTGTTTCAGCACAAAGATGCGATCGTCCTATGCACTGATCCAATAAATGAGAATTCCAAATCTATTTATCCCTTTCAGCTCACCTCTATGGACACTAGGACAACTATATATTCATAATTCAATGTTTATTACCATTTTCAGTTTTCTCTCCATTGAAATTACATGTACTATAGTAATAAGGACAACTTACTCTGTGCTAAGCACAGTGCTATCAGCTTTACATACTGTGCTTTTCAGAATGTTTAAAATGGAAGTCCGAAGGTTAAGAAGAACAAATTTACTGACTTAATAAATAAAAGTTTTCATATGGAATTAGGCATAGCTGAATTCAGGTCTCAAACTGTAGTACCTATACCAACTTGGAATTTTTATTCCTTTTGCTTTGGTTCCATTCTATAAAAAGTTTATTTTTGCATGTCCAAGAAAACAGATGCCAACAGACTACTGATAGATTCAGAGCCTCCCTTTGGTCACATATAATTATATATAAATATAACTTACATACTTATATATACAAATACTTGTAATTATGAATTAATTATACATAAATGTGTAACTATAAATATATGTCTTTATGCCTTAACTCATTTGATACTCATCACAACATTACAAGGCAGTTATTATTTATTAATTTCAATTTTAGGAAGAGAAAACTGGAACACTAAGTGGTTGAAGTGAATTTCTCAAGGCCACATACCTCCATGATGGTGGGTCTATGATCCCAATTCAGGGAGTCTGACATTAGAATCTATACTCTTTGTCTATCCACTATATCCAGTTTAACCAGTGCTAAACAGAAATATAGAGAAAGTTTGGGATTTTTAAGTGCTATTAATTGTTATTTATATCTCCATTCATTGACTAACCACTGTATACCCTGAAGTGAAATAATAATTCATCAGAAAAGATGAATGCCAGACACATGCAAACAAGAGATGTAAAGTTATCAAGCTTTTACTTCCTCACTGTTTATTAATGTATCCTGGGTCACAGGCCTACACTTGGGACAGAAGAGTGAGTGAAGTGCTACCCAACTAACAGTCCCATGATACCTAAGTGATAAATGAGTAGAGTATAATTTCTTCAAAGCAAAATAGTTTAAATAAAGAAGGATACATTGAGTATTTTGTGAAAAAAATATTTACTATTTAATATCTATTGCATTCACACATACATGTGGTGACTTTAAAATAGATATGTAAATTCTTTGATATTTTTCACTTCAAATGATTCTTCACACCTGGTGTGTGAACTCAGGAACTCACTTTCAATGATTGGAATGTCATGGAATGTTATGAAAGTGAAGGTATATATGACTTCTGGATAAAACCATACCAGACATTACAATTTTTTCCTCATACACCGTTGATTCAAGAAAAAGAAACAACCAGAATGTCCAAAGAAGAAAATGTGATATATACATACAATGGAATATCATTCAGCTGCAGAATGATGGGATTCTCTCATTTGTGATGTCAGTGAAACTGAAAATTTATGTGGTGTGAAATAATCCAGGTACAGAGAGACAAGTATTGTGTGATCTCATGTGGGATCTAAAATAGTTGATCTCATAAAAGTTGGGAGTAGAATGGTGGTTATCTGAGGCTGGGGAGAGCCAGGAGTCAGGGGAAAGGAGAAATGATTTAAACTTTAAAAATAATAACTATATTTATGGGCATCTTTTTCTTTCACATTTGTTTAGTTATTAATTAGAATTTTTGGAAAGAATAATAAAAGAAGCTGAAAATTTCTTAAGTCCATTTAAGGCACCAACATGGTAATGGAGTTACTGCAGTCAGTTCATCATTGATGATTATACTCTGTTGGCCTAATCTAATCATTCTCTATTTCATATTGAAAGGAATAAATTTGTAGCACAGATAAGATCATGAATCCAATAGAGAACACAGTGTTTCCAGTTCATAAATTTGTGCATACATAAGACAGTATTATAGTTGTGAAATACACTTAGTGAATCCACCATTTCTCAGATTGTGACATATTTACAAATTGTAATTTCCTCTAGAGATGTACTGTCACTAAATTATAGTCAGTGTTTGCTCCAGTGTCTAGAGGAAAAAGATGCGTCTAATTCATCTTGGTTTAGATTGTACTGGTGAAATATGTTAACTTCTTTTCCTGTGAATTTCAGTCTCTGTAAACACCATAGAAAATATGGGGATTGATTCTCACCAGTATAGAATGAATAATTTGCAAACTTGGAAATGATATGTACTACAAAACTGAATATTTTAGAAAAATCTTGCAGTGAGGTCATTGTCCATATGCTAGCAAATAAGATTTAGACAAAATTTCATGTAAATTCATGTAAATACTACAACATCCTGTTTCAATATTGAAATTACAACAGGAAATAAAAAATATGTCATTACCACTATGACTCACTTCTTATCTGTTGAGACCTATGGTAGCATTTACATTCAGCCACCCCATTAATTGCTTGTTGGGCACAGATTAGACACATATGGAATGTGAGTTTATGGAAAAAGAACATATTTGGTTTAGGCGAGGATTTTTGTATCATTCTGTACAAAGCAGTGATTCACAGGATTTTAAAAAGAAATTCAGGAGGTTGCTTATTCAAATTTTCCAACTTTCTCCCACTCCCTGCATTTCTAGAATATCTTCTACAACACGACAGATACATTAATTCATCATCTGAATTAATACCCTAAATTGGAAAGATAATTCAGCTAACATTTATTGAGTGTCTTTCATATACCAGACAATAACAGACTTTTAAATTCATTAACACTGATAGATCTCTTATGGCAAAGTACTTTACAACATAGTAACTCATTTGCTCCTCAAGACACTGTAAGATAAGTTGTATTATTAATACCATTTCACAAGTGATCAAATAACTACTGTTGGGTGGGGCTGTGATTTAAGGTGAGGTGATCTATCTCCAGTGTTTTTTTTTTTTTTTTTTTTTTTCCCCACTCCAGTGTACTGCCTTCTATAGGTTAGTGTTTTAATACATGGGTCTTTATTTTTTACTTTACTAAATTGACGTTCAAATTTAGAATGTGTGAATGATGTTTTGATATATGTATACATTTTGGAATGATTAAATAAAACTTGTTAACTTCTCTGTTGCCTCTAATACTTATTATTTTATGTGTTTATGTGTTGAGAACATTGAAAATATTGCTTTCGGAAATTTTCAAGTTTACTTCAAAATTTAAATTTTCAAGTTTAAATTCAAGTATTTCAAGTTTAAATTTTCAGTATTACTCCTGATTATTCTGTAGAATATATTCCAAGAACTTATCCATCCTAACTGCACCTTTTTATCCTTTGACCAGTCTCTCCCATCTGACTTCACCCAGCCGTGCCCCAGTCCCTAGTAAACACCTTTTTACTCTCTGTCTCTGTGAGTTCAAATTTTTGGAATCCACTTTATATATATTATATCATTTTATTCACTAAGATTATATTCACTAGAGATTCTATGATCTAATAAAAAGACTTAGAATATCCATATTTGAGACGTGAGTCCCACTTGCTGAGTGATATTGTACATGTTATTTAATCTCTCTTAGTTTGTTTTCCTTATTTATAACATGTATACATCATTCTTTACTTGTTCTTTTGGGGAATTTCAGAGAGTAAAGAAAATATTTCATGAGGAAATGCATTATAACTGTAGAGTCCAGACTAATTTAATATGGCCATTTTTTTGCCAGTACAAATGACTCTAATAATTCAAATATATATTATTCTGAACAGAAACATTCCTCTGAGTACTATGTTAAAACTTCATTTCTATTTTTTAAAGAATTAATACAAAGTTTCACACATAAATCTTTCATTATCTTCTTTATTCTCTTAGTTGACAAAGGAAATGACCACTACTAAATATAGCACTCTAGATATGATATGACTGATACAGAGTATTACTTGTTTCTTCAGTCATCATATTGTACCATATCATCACATATTATATATTATAATGGATAACATGTATCTATTAATAAAGCCTAAGTTCTTAAAATTTGGGGAGTCTTATTTCAGAGGTTGTTGGGACTAATGACACATTAACTAACTCAGGCTGATTCCTTACTCCCTGGCGAGTGAGCAAGATCAAGGCTCAAAGGTGTTTTCAAAGGTTCATGACGATAAACCGGACCACCGTCAGGGATTGGTTAACAACAGTTTCGCCAACGTGATCAGCTCATGCTTGCCATATAGTCCAATGGGACTCTCGCCTGCGTGAACCCCCATGCCTTGCTGACCTTTAAGCTGATTGGTTCCCACCTAGCCCCCACCCTACATAAAAGTTGTGTGATTTCCTCAATAAACGAGTTCCTGCTGTGAGGGGTCTCCCTGACGCGTCTGATTGTCCTCTGCCAGGAGGACTGGGAGCGGGCGGTCAGTCGGCCTTACCTATCCCGGTCTGATCTTGTTGGGGAGTGTCCCCTTCCCTTGTCGCTGGTTGAGAAGAGCAAGGGGGCTTAAGACCCCACAGAGATAATGGATATAAACATTTTGCCACTGAAAGTCAAAGTTTCTTTTCTATATTGAGCCAACCAGTTTTACTAGTGGTTGGGGTGGTAGGCCAATCAAATTTGAGGAAGGATCTGTGAAAATTCAAAATTCTATTCTCTAATTAATTACTTTGCTCTACAAGTTAAATTTGGTCTCAGCTATGCAAATTTTATAAAAATAATAAATCCCAAATACTCTTTGTATCAACTATAAGTAGAATAACTGGTTTTAATCTAGACTCTGTCCTGCCTGATAGAAGCAATGATACTGATATACAGCATCTTGTACTGCCTTCCAACCAGTGAACCATGAAGAACAATAAAACACCTTAATTTTACAGCCTGTCCTTTGTGTATTCTTCCATGTATAATACTTGAACTAGAGCCCGGGAGTAAGAAAGGAGATGCATTCCATTTCCTACATAAATGGCAATAAAATTCTCACTACCTTTTAAATGACTTGCTTACAAAACTGAGCCTAGTGACAAATCATTTCACTTTCTTTCTCTTCTTATGAAATACTAAGTTGTGTTTTCTTTTATATTTTATTCTTTCTAGTTATACTGGGAAAATATTCATTATGCCATAATATATTTGAATTGCAAAAAATTCTCTAAATTCTACCTTTAATTTTTAAGTCAGGCTTTTAAAAATCACTACCCAATGCATACAATAACACATTATTACTTTTATATCATTAAAGATATAGCCCATAGAACAAGAAGCTACTGCTGTTTTGGCTTTCAATAAGGAAGAAATATCTCAGGTGAACAATACATTAACATTTCTTCTCTTGAGAAAGCTAAGAATTTAGAAAAATTGATACACTATAATGAAAATGATACAGACCAAAATATCTTTTTTTTTTTTTTTTTTTTTTTTTTTTTTTTTTTGCGGTGCTGGGGATTGAACTCAGGGCCTTAACTGCTCGCGAGGAGAGCACTCTACCAACTGAGCTATCTCCCCAGCCCCCAGGCCAAAATATCTTAAAAGTCATATATTAATTTAATATTGCTGGTATAAACTGGTGATGATCATATTAACTGAAATAATCAGAAGAAGAATAATTTGTTCAAAAACTAAAGCTGATCAAGATAGAGCAGAAATTAACTTCAATAATGACCATGCATTTAACAGTATAATGAAAATGGCTAAGTCTTTTAAAAACGCCATGACGATAAGTGCATGACAATATATAACGATGGGGGATGGCGGGGAGAAGAGAAGAATGAAGAAAATTTGGATGGTGTAGAGGAAAAAGGGGTGGGAGGGGTGGGAATGGAAAACAGTAGAATGAAACAGACAATATTGCCCTATATATATGTATGATTACATGAATGGTGTGAATACACATTGTGTACAATCATAGAAATGGAAAGTTGTACCCCATTCGTGTACAATGAATCAAAATGTGTCTGTAAAAATAAAAAAAAATTTCTAATTAAAAAAATGCTATGATGTTTTGGTCAAAATTAAAGTAAAATTCACTTTAATGTGTGTGGTAAGTTAAGCATTTTGAGATGGAGAGATAGCCTGTATTATCTTGAACTTCCCAAGATAATCACAAGGTTCCTTATAAAAGAAAAAAAGGGGAGAGAGTTGGAAGCAGAGGCTGGAGTGATGCAATTACTAAACCTGAAGATGAAAAGGGGCTAGGAGATAGGAAAATTGGAAAAAGTCAAGGAATAGATTTTATTCCAGAGCCTCCAGCAGAAACTTGCCCTATTAGCATCCTGATCACAGTGAAACTCCTTTTGGACTTTTAACTTCCCAGAATGTAAGAAAAAAAAAATTGTGTTTTAAGTCACCAAGTTAGTGATAATTTGTTATAGCAGCTATAGAAAACTAGTGTAATGCAAGATGATCGAGTTTTGTTTTAGTTAGAGAACAAAAATTTATGGAATGCTAAATGTCCTGATATTAATTCTTGTATAAATGATGAATATAATAACATAAAGCATTGATTGAAAACAAAGAAATTTAAATCTCTTAGAATTTTATGAATGGGTCTACTAAGGTGCTTATCTACAGAGTTAGAAGTTAGCTTTGTAGATGGCAGTTTTTAATTTACCTCCCACGATAATAGCGATGTAAATTAGCCCTTTAGATGAGCTGAACAACTATACTTACAATTTGGTGGTAGGAAATTTGTAGTCATAATGCAATGTAAAGAATTCTCTGTATAAAGTAGTCCAGTATAAATACATTTTTTCCATTAAATAATGGGTCAGAATCCAAAAGAAACCAGGTTTCACAGCAATTAATTTATATTGTTGGAAAATTTGAAGTAAAACTGTCTGACTGTGAGATTTAACTCAAATTACAAATATTTCACTCCATGTCTTGTAGACTCAGAGCTTTTACATATTTTTAAATGATTACTATATTCCAGTACTACTAAGAGGCTCATGAGATATTTAATAAACATCTTAAAACCCATTTAAAACAGCATATTTCATTGTAATGTTCCTAGTATAATAGAATGTAATAGAGTTGATTGCACTGTTGAATGTAAATAGCATTTTAAGTTGGAGTTAAAACTGCCATGAAAGATTGAAAACAAGCACCTTGTCAAACTTTGCTATTAGGGATCATATTTAAAAATGTGACATGCATGATTTATTTTATAGAAAAGTGAATGTTAGCATAGTGTAGAATTGCAAAGGATACTTGTTTGTGTATGTAATTTTTTAAAATCCCTGAATTTAAAGCCTCCTGGCTTATTGGATATGCATTTGAAACATTTTCTTGTCAATAACTTTTGACAATGTAAAGTGTTGGTATTAACTTGACATCTTGTTCATTGATTAATTTTTAATTTTTTTGTAAGAAAAGAAATATGCTATACAAAACCCCACAATCCTTAGATGTTATGTTCTGACTGTGCTTCTCAAAATTTATCATTTGATACTTAATATCCAGTATGATAGTATGAAGAGTGGGGTCTTTGGAAAGTATCAGGTTTTGAGGCAGAGGCTTTCTGATTGGTATTAGTGCCCTTAAAAAAGAGATCCCAGAGTGATGCCTTGCCCCTCCTTCCATGTGAGTATAGCATAAGAAGGTACCAGGAACCTCATCAGACACCAGATCATCTGGAACATTGATGTTGGAATTTCCAGCCTGCAGAACTGTGAGATGTAAATTTCAGCTATTTATAAATTACCCAGTATAAGGTATTTGTTATAATATTTCTAATGGATTAAAACATTGGATGAGAATAGTTATATTGTTAAATAAAACAATCACATTAAATGTAATTACACATAGTTTTTTGACTAATATATAGTTATACATAATTTATTTTATAAATAAAATTCTTATCATCCTGTCATCTCTAAAACAAGTTTGTTATTTACTTCGTTTACCTACTGTGCTAGGATCTAAGCAGTTAAGTACATGTATGGTATTTAAACTTAAGTAATTTTTAAATTTACACAACTGGACCTAGAAATTTGTATATACAATTAACTTGGTCAATGTCTATTTATCTTACCCATTATTTAAAAATATACTTCTGATGAATTGAAAAGCATTTAAAACAACATGAATATTGACAGTGAACTATCATGGAATTTTTCTACCATACCTGTAAATATTACTACCTTCCCATTGCAGTTTCATTTTGGTTGGGGGAAGTAACATAAGGACAATATTTTAAGTTTGGATAGATGGCTCCAGTACATGCTTGGAATGAAGATCCACAATAGGTGAAGAATATTGATTATATGACACTTATTTCTCAAAAAATGAAAAGAAAAATACCTTTTCCATGATTTTTATTTGGTATTTTTACTTTTAAATTTCTGGCAGTTAAACACAAGGACTACTCTTAGACCAAGTTAAAATCAATGCTAGAGAGAACAATTTGGAATTATAACAACTATTTGTAGCATTGAGTCCTAAAGTAACTAAAGAGATTGTTTAGAACACATAAGCTTTGAAAATTTTCTCATTTTAAAACATATTTCTATAAGAAATAATTATTAGATAGGTACTAATTGAGGAGATCAATATAGATGAGAAAATCTGACTTTCCAGGGATTACCTTTTAAAAAAAAAGACATACAATAAACAACATAAGTGCAATATTATGTTAGAACGTGTTGAGTGCTGCAGAACAGAATGCTGGCTGATACCAGCCACAAAATAGTGGTATTTATTGTCCAAGTCAATATTTTAGTTTTTGTTAAAGAGTTGATAATTGAAAAGTAGAGGCATGCATATAAATATTACCTACGTATTTAAAGAATGTAACTATTTATTCATTTTAATAAAATGTTGAAATGATTTACTTTTACTCATCAAGGCAAAAATGTCCTAGAGGGAAGGATATATGTCCATTAAATTCTTTTTTAAGTTAAATTAACTTTTATTTCTAGTTTTCTTAAAATTGCAATAAAACTCTGTAAACTGCCACCAGTGTCCCATTTGTATGCATTATAGTCACAACATATCAAAAGATGATTTATTTTGAAATTGGCAAGCACCTATTTATTTACATAATGATTTATGCTAATAATAAGCATTATGTATAGTTAAAACAGCAATTTTTTAATTATTCACATATGCACAGGGGACATTGTCTCTGAATGAGAGGTGCTTGTGAGCATGAGCTCTTCATGAGCCATTTGTATAAGGCTTTTGATTTGCTCAGTGCTATTATGGTCTGCTCAGTTATCTCTGTTGAGGAAGTTTACCGGTGGTAGAGGTCACAGTGTTCTCTGCTATTTTTATTTTATTTTATTTTATTTTTGGTTTGATTGATTTTACTTTTTTATTTGTTTTAATTAGTTGTATATGATAGTAGACTATATTTTGACATATATATATGGAGTACAACTTCTCATTCTTTTCCTTTTACATGATGTAGAATTCCATTGGTCATGTAATCAATAGGCATATAGGAGAGTAATGTCTGATTTATTCTACTGTCTTTCCTATTCCCATTCCCCCATCCTTCCTTTCATTCCCCTTTGTCTAACCTGAAGTACTTCTGTTCTTCCCTAACCCCCGCCACCCTGCTATTGTGAATTAGCATCTATATATCTGAGAAAACATTCGTCCTTTGGTTTTTTGGGATTGGCTTATAGAAGAAACAGTCATGAAATTCAATTGGAGAAATAAGAGATCCAGCATAGCCAAAGAAATCCTTAGCAAGAAAAGTGAAGCAGGAAGCATTACAATAACAGATCTTAAACTATACTACAGAGCTATGGTAACAAAAATGTCAAGATGTCAGCACCAGGAAAGACACATAGACCAATGGTACAGAATAGAAGATAGAGAAAAATTCACATAAATACAGTTATCTCATATTAGAAAAAGGTGCTAAAAATATACATTAGAGAAAAGATAACCTCTTCAACAAATGGTGCTGGGAAAACTGGAAATCCATATGCAGCAAAATGAAATAAAACCCCTATCTCTCACCCTGCAGAAAAATCAACTCAAGGTTGATCATTAGACTTAGGCATTAGACCAGTGATCCTGCACCTAATAGAAGAAAAAGTATGCCCAAATGTCCACCATGTCAGCTTAGGAACTGTCTTCCTTAATAAGACTCTTAAAGTGTAAGAAGTAAAATCAAGAATCAATAAATGGGATTGAATCAAACTACAAAACTTCTTCACAGCAAAGGAAATGATGAAGAAAGAGTCTATAGAATGGGAGAAAATTTTTGCCACCTGTACTTCCCATAAAGCATTAATCTCCAGGATATTTAAAAACTCACAAAAACTTAACACCAAAAAAACGAATAACCCAATCAATAAATGGGATGAAGAAGTGACAGACACTTCACAGAAGAAAGATGATTGATCAACAAATATATGAAAGCATGTTCAACATCTCTAGTAATTAGAGAAATGCAAATTAAAACCAGACTGATATTTCATCTCAAGTCAGAATGATAATTATCAAGAATACAAGCAATGGGGGTGGGTAGGGAAGAGAGAAGAATGGAGGAACTTTAGATTACATAGAGGCAAATGAGAGGGAGGAGGGGGCGGGGATGGTGGAATGAGACAGACATCATTACCCTATGTACATTTATGATTATATGAATGGTATGAATCTACATCATACACAACCATCAAAAGGAAAAGTTGTACTCTATTTGTGTATGATGAATCAAAATGCAGTCTGTAAAAATAAAAAAAAATATTTAAAATTAGTTTTAATAAGTATATGCACTTTGCATATTACAGTGATGCAGCCACATCAATGTTTATAGCAACACAATTCATAATAGCTAAACTATGGAACCAATCTAGGAGTTTCAGTATTTTTGATGTACAAGGGCATTAATAAGGCATGCACATGCACAGCTAAATGAACATTTGGGCTTCAGGGAGATAAAAATCTTTAGGCTCAAACAATTTTTTTGTTATCATATAGATCTAAAAAATACTAAGAAGCTATTCCACTTCAGGGCAGATTTTCTGATTTTTATCCAGTTTGTTGTTTTTCTATATATAGCTGTCGTATTTTTCATTTGGATGTCTCTTGCATTGATGAGTCTTTGAGTTCTTGGGGAAGTGAATTGATTTAGAAAAATCCTAGCCAGCATATTAGTAGCTCACAATTAATTTTGACTATTTAAAGTGTATTGAGTTCCAGTTTCCTTAGGTATAGTATGGTATGATAGGGCAGACAGACTATATTTAAAAATATATTCTTTGTTATTTCTAACCATATTAACATGCATTCTTGAAACAATGTACAGAAAGTTATAAAGCAGCAGATCTAGGATTTTCAGGATTTTATTACAAAGTGAAGATTTGAGAACAAACAATTATCTTCATGTTAGTTGAGGAGTACTTTGAGAAACCAGAAGTTGAGTTCCAACTAGCCTTCTTGAAGAGGGTCTTTGAAGGCAAGTAAAGGTGAGATATGGTTGGAACTGAATAATACCAAAGTATAAATGACACAATATTTTCATAAAGATTAGTTTTTCTCTAATAACAAGATTTTATTATAAAATATATACTAAACAGATAAAGAGTAGTTACATATCAACTTAGACCCTATTACATTTATAAACATTAAAAACCAATTGATAATCCACTTACTCTTTTGCTTCTTAAACATTCAGGATTTTCACAAAAAGAATTTAAATGCTGATTGACAACTATACCCTATACATTTGATTTCACAACTTACAAGGAAGATTTTAAATTATAATCACTTTCTTTTCCAAATATGTGAACTTAAAAAGGAGAAATGCTTAATGGGAAATGTATTAAAAAATAAAGAACAGATTAGGAAATATCGGCCAAAGAATATCCTTAAGAAATTCAGGAGAAATGCATTTTACAACATCCTATTATAAACTAATTGCATCATCAACAACCTAACTATTTGATGCCAAAAGTTCAACTCATTTTGTTCTACAAAGATTCATTTTAATGCACTGCAACGTTCTGAGGCCAGCATTTCTATCAATATAGGACATAGAAATCTTTCCTTAACTTTTAGGATTTTGCAATTTCAAAAAAAAAAAAAAAAAAAAAAAACTACAAAAATCAAATGGAATTTTTTTAAGGAAAGGTAGGTTCATAGACCAAGCCCTAAAACAAAAACAGCTACTTCAACTAGTATTACTATTACTAGTGCTACCTAAGAAATAATGTGTCTCTATTGAGCAGTAAATTAAAGACCCCAGTCTTTCTGAGTTACTATATTTCTGTCAGATATGCCATTAGCATTGTGTGTTAACAAATTGGGTCTATTTTATCCATGAATGATGATAGAGAGTAACAGGGAGCTTTCTGAATAAAACAAAGACAGAGGTAGAAAATATACTGTGTTACACACAATGGCACTCTGCTTACAAAGCAAATTCATCAATGCGTGCATTAACTTTCAAACTTTTTTCTATACTGCACACTAAACAAAGTCCTTACAAGTAAAATCTTCCTTCCTATAGTATTTATTACAATTTCAAGTGTTTTTCCTCCCTCTACGGAGACAGGGCAAACCATCTTCCCAGCCGCTCTGCACTCTTTCTTACACCCCATATTCAGCCTATGTGCTGCGGTGACTTGCTAAGTTCTTGCTGAGAACACCTGAAGAACAATGATGTATCCCTCACAATTTATGTTGGAAATTTAACCCCCAATGTCATATACTAATTTTAATTGGAAATGAGACTTAGGGGAAGTAATTAGAATTAGATGAAATAATGAGACCTCCATAATGAAACCCCCATGATGACACTAGTAATTTTTTAAAAAGATGCTTGCTCCATCTCATTGTGTAATGTCTTTCACCATATTCTGATGCAGAAAACAGGCCCTCACCAAATGTAGGTGCCATGCTGTTGAACTTCCCAGCCTCTAGAACTGAAATAATTAAACTCTATTTTTAATAAGTTGCCTATCTGTGGTATTTATTTATAGTAACAGAAAACAGACTAAGACAGATGAGAGTGTGAGCTTAAAACCAAGAGTGTAAAAGGGACGTTTTAACAAGCACTTTCCCTATACCAGAATCCTAGATTCGACTTCAAAATTTCTGACAGTTTTGACAAAGAAGAAGTAGCTTGAATTTTATTTTTCTTCTGTACTTAAATGACATCTATCATCCTAGTTTTTTAGTGATTTCAAGAGCTGAAAAGTAGAGACTAGATTGCTCCATCTGTGAAAAGCATTGCTGGTGAAGGATCTAAACATTAGGTTATGTCAATCAGAAATGGGTTTCTCTTCTAAAGGTGTGGAAAAATAAGCAAAGATATACTGCATTGGAGTATTTTAAGACGAAAAGCATTGGAATTTATAGTAAATCAAAAGATTTAAAGAAATTATTCCAGAGACTTCAGTCCCCAATGGGAATTACAAAAAATATATATAATATGATGAATTAATTCATACGACTTTGGAGTGGAAATTTAAACCTAGGGGTAGAATTTAAGTTTCTTTTTAAATTTACTTTTCAAATCGCCTAGGTACAAATGTGGGTTCTATTTTAACTTGGAGAAATTACTTGACCTGTTTGCATTCTAATTGTAATTATTTATAGATTAGTCAGTTTGAACTACTACCAAAAAGTACAACAGATTGAATAGTTTATAAGCAAAAGGAACTCATTCAGACAGCTCTGGATCTAAGTGTTCAAGATCAGAGTCCCAGTGTGGTCAGGTTATATTGAAGGTAGGTTGACAACTTGGATAAGCAAGTGAAAAAGATCTTTCAGAAGACACCAGTCGCATTTCTGAGGACTCCTCCTTCATGGCCAATCCTTTTTGTGCCTTCTAATATTATCACACTGGACAGTGGAATTTCAATTCATGGATTTTGGGGCACAAAATGTTCTTTCCACAACAGAAGTAGATATGGTTCTATTCTCAGATTATGTTCACAGAATAAATGACATTTTTTATGTAAGGTGCCTCCTGAGTGCCCTATATGGATACCTACAAGTTTTATTACAAATCAGAACATTTTTCATATAGTAAACAAGTCTTGAATAATTTATATTCAGGAGAAAACCTGCTATTTGCTCTCTTCTTGCACTGCAAGTGTTCTGTCACTATTTCTATTCTTCAATACATTTTACTCTTACACTCAAAAACAATAGGAAAAATACTTTATATTCAATCTATATTTCCAAATTAATTATTGGCAGAAACTCAAATGGTGTTTTTATTCTTTTAATTTTGATCATTATAGTTATTTGAAAGATACTTAAACCTAAGCTTTCTAAGTTCATAGACATTAGAGATTCAGAGTGAAATGAAGTGTAATTTGTGAAATTTATACTAGCAAAAATCCCTTCAGTTCATTTTCTGTCTCTATATATTTCTAAATATTTTCTATTTCAGTTTTTTTTCAGCATATGATAAAATTTCAAGAATTCAAGAGATGTTCAGTGAAGACAGAATGTATACTGACCCAGGTATCACAGTTTTTTTTTATTATTTCAAAGACAAGGGAACAAGGAAATGGAAAAGTCAAAACTATCAATGATGGATTTCATCATCTCCAAAGACGTGCAAAACAAAATTGAAGATTTCAAAAACTAAGACAAAACTGCCTAGAGGAACTCTTTCTCAGAAAACGCTCTTTTTTCCTAAACATGGTATTACCAAGGAAGATATTTATAAATCCTGAAAGAATAGAGGCTAAAATCTACTATCCTTGTATGATTGCTTAGGCTAAAATATCTTAAACAAACAACATTTCTCTTATTCCTGTTAACAGAAATCATGCCTGAATGGAAGAATAATTGATGCACACATACACAATAGTTGAAGATGTAGAAGATTCACTGGGACATGTCTTCAGAAATCATTTGGACTGTATTCTGCTTCCCTCTTAAATTTCCTTTCCATCAAGTACCAGTGTATTAGAAAAGATTTTCTCTTGAACATCTCTTGATGTCATTGTCCACAGATAAGGCTACAACTCACTTTCTTATGAATTGTTAGTGTAACCGTCTAGATACAGAATTCCTGATGGAAATAGAGGAAAGGTTTTTATAATTTTATATTCATGCTCGCAGTTTTGTCTTTTAAAAATTATCACATTTGATAACTCTTTTTTTGGAGTAGATTTCAAAGTATTTCACAGGTTGGTATTATGTTTAGAATTTAAAATTAAAGAGACAGAAATAACACCATCCATTGCAACAGCATATTTATTGCCTGGAAAGTGATGGAGTCACATGGCATTGATTTCTGGCAGGATGTACTATGACCCTCATCCATCTGTTCAGAGCCTTATGCAGAAATCAATATACTCTTTTCCTGGGAAAGCCCAAGGCATTCCCTTCATTTAGACATAGGGCCTCCAGATTGCTAATGTGATTAAAAAATAATCAAAGTCTTTCCAGAAGCTTCATTTTCTATCGTACTCTAAAAAGTTTTCCCTTAAAAAGAGCTCATTCTGATCAAATTTTATTGCTCACTTTTTGTCTTTCATTCTTTGCAATTCAATTATGTAAAGTTCTATTGATTAGTTCCCTTTAGACACTCAGCTGTAAAAGCACATTTGCAGATTGGATTAAAATCTACCACTAGCACAATATGACTCCTCTTAAAAGTATCAATAAATATTTTTTTGGTAGAATATTTCATGGTTGCTAGGAACCATGCTGGTTTTTTTATTTTATTTTATTTTTTTGTGGTGCTGGGGATTGAATCCAGGGTCCTGGGTATGAGAGGCAAGCACTCTACCAACTGAGCTATATCCCCAGCTCTTCATTCCTTTTACGAAATAGTGTATAGATTTTGGAGATTAGTGCTCTATCTGAAGTATGAGTGGCAAAGATTTTCTCCCACTCTATAGGCTCTCTCTTCACATTGCTGATAGTTTCCTTTGCTGAGAAAAAGCTTTTTAGTTTGAATCTATCCCAGTTTTGATTCTTGCTTTTATTTCTTGTGCTTTGGGAGTCATGTTAAGGAAGACTGATCCTAAGCCGACAAGTTGAAGATTTGGACCTACTTTTTCTTCTATAAGGTGCAGGGTCTCTGGTCTGATTCTGAGGTCCTTGATCCATTTTGAGTTGAGTTTTGTGCAGGGTGAGAGATAGGGGTTTAGTTTCATTCTGCTGTATATGGAATTCCAGTTTTCCCAGCACCATTTGTTGAACAAACTGTCTTTTCTCCATTGCATATTTTTGGCACCTTTGCCTAGTATAAGAAAACTGTATTTATTTGGGTTTGTCTCTGTTTCCTCTATTATGTACCATTGATCTACCTGTCTGTTTTGGTGCCAACACCATGTGGTTTTTGTTACTATTGCTTTGTAGTGTAGTTAATGTTCTGGTATTGCGATACCTGCTGCTTCACTCTTTCTGCCAAGGACTGCTTTAGCTATTCTGGGTCTCTTAATTTTACCAAATGAATTTCATGATTGCTTGCTCTATTTCTGTGAGGTACATCATTGGGATTTTAATTGGAATTACATTGAATCTGTATAGCACTTTTGGTAGTATGGCCATTTTGACAATAATAATTCTGCCTATCCAAGAACATGGGAGATCTTTCCATCTTCTAAGGTTTCCTTTAATTTCTTTCTTTAGTGTTTTGTAGTTCTCATTGTAGAGGTCAAAAAACTTTACACCAAGAATACAAATAACCCAGTCAACAAATGGGCTAAGGAAATGAACAGACACTTCACAGAAGAAGAAGATCTACAAGCAATCAACAGATATATGAAAAAATGTTCAACATTTCTAGTAATAAGAGAAATGCAAATCAAGACTAACCTAAGATTCCATCTCACCCCAATTAGAATGGCGATTATCAAGAATACAAGCAACAATAGGTGTCGGCGAGGATGTGGGGAAATAGGTACACTCATACATTGCTGATGGGGTTGCAAATTAGTGCAGCCACTCTGGAAAGCAGTGTGGAGATTCCTCAGAAAGCTTGGAATAGAACCACCATGTGACCCAACTATCCCACTCCTTGGCCTATACCCAAAGGACTTAAAATCAGCGTTCTACAGTGATGCAGCCACAACAATGTTCATTGCTGCTCAATTCACAAAAGCTAGATTATAGATGAATGGATAAAGAAACGGTGGTATATATATATAGGAATATTACTCAGCCATAAAGCATAAAGAATAATAAAATTATGGCATTTGCAGGCAAATGGATGAAGTTGGAGAATATCATGCTGAGATAAGCCAATCTCCAAAAAACAAAGGATGAATGATCTCGTTGATAAGCGAATGATGATACATAATGGGGGATGGGAGGGAGGCAAGAATGGAGGATGGATGAACCATATGGAGGAAAAAGAGGTTGGAAGGGGTGGGAGAAAGGAAAAATAACAGAATGAATCAAACATTATTACCCTATGTTAATGGTATGCCTCTACTTCATATACAACCAGAGAAACAAGTTGTACCCCATTTATTTACAATCAAAAACAAAAAAGAAATAGTCTAAAACTTTATAGATTCTGATATTGGTTCAAATGTATCAGAATTTGTTTTTTTTTTTAGACTGAAGACAAAAAGTATTAATTTGCTAATATATTAAAATGATGTATTTAATAATGACATTCTTAAATAATTTCAGGTCTTCTAACACAAAAGCCAAAGCATCTGAAATATAGCTTGTGTTTCAGAAATTAAAACAATATAAAATAATTATTTTCACATAAATCTTAAAGAACTGTGTTGGTCTGAATCAAAGAAAAATTTCATTCCTATTTAAAGTGTGTGACAGTATGCTCACTACTTCATATGAAAAGATCATAAAAGATTATATTTTCCCTAAAACCTAAGTGGTGGATAGAAATGAGATTTATGTTAACCCTTGAGATGACTCTTTGATCAGAACTTACTTTTTCCAATTTTACTGAGGTATACTTAACAAAAAGTATATATATTCATGGCATAAAAAGTAATGTTTTGATATATGATGTGTACATTATAAAATGGTTATCATACTTAAGGTAAATAGTGCATTTATTTACCAATATTTTAGTTTGTTTAGAACACTTAGGACCTACTGTTTTAACAACTTTCATGTTTACACTTATTAAATATAATCACCATACTATACATGAGATCTCTAGAATGTGTTCATGCTGCATAGCTGACTTTATACTCTTTGCCAAACTTTTGCTCATTTCCCCCACTCCCATGCTGCCATGTGTGTATGTATGTGTGAAATATGTGTGTGTGTGTGTGTTCATTCATGAACACTTTAGTTGATTCCATATATTTGTCTATTGTGAATAGTCCTGGACTAACCATAAGAATGCACATATTGCTTACACATATTTATTTCCCACCACTTTGATAAATATATGTAGTGGATTATTGAATGACTGTTCTTCCATTTTTAATTTTTTGAGTAACTTCTACACTGTTTTTCATCTTGGCTGTACCAGTTTCATTCCAACCACATTTTTACTAACACATGCTATATTACATCTTTTTATAAAACCATTCTAACAGATGTGAGGTGATATTTCTTAGAGGTTTTGATTTTCATTACTTTCCCTAATTATTGTGTAGCTTTTATTTTATTTTATTTGGTACAAGTGATTGAACCCAGGTCTGAGATACACAGCCAGAACTTTTTATTTTTTATTTTGAGACAAGGGCTTGCTAAGTTGATTAAGTTCTCACTAAGTTGCTGAGGCTGGCCTCAAACTTTCAGTCCTCTTGCCTCAGCCTCCTAAGTCACTGGGATTACAGGCATGCACCATGGCACCTGGCGGTGTAGCGTTATTTTATTTTATTTTATTTTTTTCTTTGTTTTTCTTCTTTTTTATTGTAAAAAAATGGGATACATGTTTTTCTCTGTTTGTACATGGAGTCAAGGCATACCATTTGTGTAATCATAAATTTACATAGGGTAATGATGTTTGATTCATTCTGTTAATTTTTTTCCTTCCCCCCCCACCCCTCCACCCCTCCCACCTCTCTTTTCCCTTTATACAGTCCTTCCTTCCTCCATTCTTGCCACCCTCCTTAACCCTAACCATAAACCTAACCCTAACCCTAACGCTAATTTCTCACACCCCCCATTATATGTCCTCGTCCGCTTATCAGCAAGATCATTCGTCCTTTAGTTTTTTGAGATTGGCTTATCTCACTTAACATGATATTCTCCAATTTCATCCATTTGCCTGCAAATGCCATAATTTTATCATTCTTTATGGTGCAGTAATATTCCATTGTATATTACTGCCACAGTTTCTTTCTCCATTCATCAATTGAAGGACATCTAGGTTGGTTCCACAATCTGGCTATGGTGAATTGAGCACCAATGAATATTGATGTGGCTGTATCTCTGTAGTATGCTGATTTTAAGTCCTTTGGGTATAGGCCAAGGAGTGGGATAGCTGGGTCAAATGGTGGTTCCATTCCAAGCTTTCTGAGGAATCTCCATGCTGCTTTCCAGAGTGGCTGCACTGATTTGCAACCCCACAAGCAATGTATGAGTGTACCTTTTTCCCCACATCCTCTCCAACACCTATTGTTGCTTGTGTTCTTGATAATCACCATTCTAATTGGGTCAGATGGAATCTTAGGGTGGTTTTGATTTGCATTTCTCTTATTACTAGAGATGTTGAACATTTTTTCACATATCTGTTGATTGCTTGTACATCTTCTTCTGTGACGTGTCTGTTCATTTTCTTAGCTCATTTGTTGATTGGATTATTTGTATTCTTGCTGTAGAGTTTTTTGAGTTCTTTATATATTCTGGAAATTAGCACTCTATCTGAAGTATGAGTGGCAAAGATATTCTCCTACTCTGTAGGCTCTCTATTCACATTACTGATAGTTTCCTTTGCTGAGAGAAAGTTTTAGTTTGAATCTATCCCAGTTGTTGATTCTTGCTTTTTTTTCTTCTGCTACGGGAGTCCTGTTAAGGAAGTCTAAGCCAACAAAGTAAAGATTTGGACCTATTTTTTCGTCTATAAGATGCAGGGTCTCTGGTCTGATTCCGAGGTCCTTGATCCATTTTGAGTTGAGTTTTGTGCAGGGTGAGATATAGAAGTTTAATTTCATTCTGTTGCATATGGTTTTCCAGTTTTCCCAGCACCATTTGTTGAAGAGGCTATCTTTTCTCCATTGCATATTTTTGGCACCTTTGTCTAGTATGAGAAAATTGTATTTATTTGAGTTTGTGTCCATGTCCTTTATTCTGTACCATTGATCTACCTGTTTATTTTGGTACCAATACCATGCCGTTTTTGTTACTATTGCTTTGTAGTAGAGTTGAAGATCTGGTATTGCGATACCCCCTGCTTCACTCTTTCTGCCAAGGACTGCTTTAGCTATTCTGGGTTTTTTATTCTTCCAGATGAATTTCATTATTGCTTGCTCTATTTCTGTAAGGTACATCATTGGGATTTTAATTGGAATTGCATTGAATCTGTATAGCACTTTTGGTAGTATGGCCATTTTGACAATAATAATTCTTCCTATCCAAGAACATGGGAGATCCTTCCATCTTCTAAGGTTTTCTTTAATTTCTTCCTTTAGTGTTCTGTAGTTCTCATTGTAGAGGTCTTTCACCTCTTTTGTGAGATTGATTCCCAAGTATTTTATTTTTTTGAGGCTATTGTGAATGGGGCAGTTTTCCTAATTTCTCTTTCTGAAGATTCATTGCTTATGTATAAAAATGCCTTAGATTTATGTGCATTGATCTTATATCCCGCTACTTTACTGAATTCACTTATGAGATCTAAAAGTTTCCTGGTGGAATTTCCTGGTTCCTCTAAGTATACAATCATATCATCAGCAAATAGGGATAGTTTGAGTTCTTTTTTTCCTATTCGTATCCCTTTAATTTCTTTGGTCTGTCTAATTGCTCTGGCTAGAGTTTCAAGGACGGTATTGAAAAGAAGTGGTGAAAGAGGGCATCCCTGCCTTATTCCAGTTTTTAGAGGGAATGCTTTCAGTTTTTCACCATTTAGAATGACATTAGCCATGGACTTAGCATAGATGGCCTTTACAATGTTAAGGAATGTTCCCACTATCCCTATTTTTTCTAGTGTTTTGAGCATGAAGGGGTGCTGTATTTTATCAAATGCTTTTTCTGCATCTATCGAAATAATCATGTGATTCTTGACTTTAAGTCTATTGATATGGTGAATGACATTTATTGATTTCCTGATGTTGAACCAACCTTGCATCCCTGGAATGAAACCCACTTGATCATGGTGCACTATCTTTTTAACACGTTTTTGTATGCGATTTGCTAAAATTTTGTTGAGAATTTTTGCGTCGATGTTCATTAAGGATATTGGTCTGAAATTTTCTTTCCTCAATGTGTCTCTGTCTGGTTTAGGTATCAGAGTAATATTGGCTTCATAGAATGAGTTTGGGAGGGTTCCCTCCTTTTCTATTTTATGGAATACTTTGAGAAGTATTGGAATGAGCTCTTCTTTAAAGGTTTTGTAGAACTCGGCTGAGAACCCATCTGGTCCTGGACTTTTCTTTGTTGGTAGGCTTTTGATGACTTCTTCTATTTCATTACTTGAAATTGGTCTATTTAAATTGTGTATGTCCTCCTCGTTCAGTTTAGACCATTCATATGTCTCTAGAAACCTGTTGATGTCTTTGAAATTTTCTATTTTGTTGGAGTATAGATTTTGAAAATAGCTTCTACTTATGTTTTGTATTTCAGTCGTGTCTGTTGTGATATTTCCTTGTTCATTCCTAATTTTAGTAATTTGGGTTTTCTCTTGTCTTCTCTTTTTTAGTGTGGCTAAAGGCTTATCAATTTTGTTTATTTTTTCGAAGAACCAACTATTTATTTTGTCAATTTTTTGTATTGTTTCTTTTGTTTCAATTTCGTTGATTTCATCTCTGAGTTTAACTATTTCCTGTCTTCTACTACTTTTTGTGTTGGTCTGTTCTTCTTTTTCTAGGGCTTTGAGTTGTAGTGTTAGGTCATTTATTTTTTGAGTTTTACTTCTTTTATTAAATGCGCTCCATGCAATAAATCTTCCTCTAAGTACTGCTTTCATAGTGTCCCAGAGATTTTGATATGATGTTTCTTTGTTCTCGTTTACCTCTAAGAATTTTTTAATTTCCTTCCTAATATCTTCTGTTATCCATTCATCATATAATAGCATATTTTTTAATCTCCAGGTGTTGGAGTAGTTTCTGTTTTTTACTCTATCATTTATTTCTAACTTCAATCCATTATGATCTGATAGAATACAAGGAAGTGTCTCTGTCTTCTTGTATTTGCTAACATTAGCTTTGTGGCATAATATATGGTCTATTTTAGAGAAGGATTCATGTGCTGCTGAGAAGAAAGTGTATTCGCTCTTGGTTGGATGGTATGTTCTATAAATGTCTGTTAAGTCTAAATTATTGATTGTGTTATTGAGATCTATGGTTTCTTTGTTCAATTTTTGTTTGGAAGATCTGTCCAATGGTGAGAGAGGCGTGTTAAAATCACCTAGTATTACTGTGTTATGGTCTATTTGGTTTCTAAAATTGAGAAGGATTTGTTTAACATACATGGATGAGCCACTGTTTGGGGCATAGATATTTATGATTGTTATATCTTGCTGATTTATGTTTCCCTTAAGCAGTATGAAATGTCCTTCTTTATCCCTTCTGACTAACATTGGCTTGAAGTCCACATTATCTGAAATGAGGATGGATACTCCAGCTTTTTTGCTGAGTCCATGTGCATGGTATGTTTTTCCCCATCCTTTCACCTTTAGTCTATGGGTATCTCTTTCTATGAGGTGAGTCTCTTGCAGGCAACATATTGTTAGATCTTTCTTTTTAATCCAATCTGCCAGTCAATGTCTTTTGATTGATGAATTCAGGTCATTAACATTCAGGGTTATTACTGAGATATGATTTGTATTCCCGGTCATTTGGTTCATATTTAAAATGTTTGACACATCTTGGTTCCTCCTTTATTTGACAGTTCCTTTAGGATAATTCCTCCCTCTGCTGATTTGCTTCTTTGTTTTTTATCTCTTCCTCATGAAATATTTTGCTGAGAATGTTCTGTAATGCTGACTTTTTTTTGTAAATTCTTTTAGGTTTTGTTTATCATGGAATGATTTTATTTCATCGTCAAATTTGAAGGTAAGTTTTGCTGGGTATAAGATTCTTGGTTGGCATCCATTTTCTTTCAGAGCTTGAAAAATGTTCCAGTCCCTTCTAGCTTTTAGGGTCTGAATTGAAAAATCTGCTGATATCTGTATTGGTTTCCCCCTGAATGTAATTTGGTTCTTTTCTCTCACCGCCTTTAAAATTCTGTCTTTATTTTGTATGTTAGGTATTTTCATTATAATGTGCCTTGGTGTGGGTCTGTTGTAATTTTGTGTATTTGGAGTCCTATAAACCTCTTGGACTTGATTTTCCATTTCATTCTTCAGATTTGGGAAATTTTCTGATATTATTTCATTGAATAGATTGTTCATTCCTTTGGTTTGTTTCTCTAAGCCTTCCTCAATCCCAATAATTCTAATTCTCAAATTTGGCCTTTTCATGATATCCCATAGTTGTTGGAGATTCTGTTCATGATTTCTTACCATCTTCTCTGTTTGTTCAACTTTGTTTTCGAGGTTAAATATTTTGTCTTCAATATCTGAAGTTCTGTCTTCCAGGTGTTCTATCCTATTGGTTATGCTCTCTATGGAGTTCTTAATTTGGTTTATTGTTTCCTTCATTTCAAGGATTTCTGTTTGTTTTTTTTTCAATATCTCTAACTCTTTATTGAAATGATCTTTTGCTTCCTGAATTTGCTCTGTTAACTGTCGATTGGTGCGATCATTCAATGCCTGCATTTGCTCTTTCATCTCATCGTTTGCTTCCCTAATCATTTTAATTATGTACATTCTGAACTCCCTTTCTGTCATTTCTTCTGCCATGCTGTCGTTGCATTTTATTGATGTAACATCTAGATTTGTTTGGGGCATTTTCTTCCCTTGTTTTCTCATATTGTTCAGGAATCAGTGGGTCATTAAGATATTGCAGATTTCCTCTATCGACTTATAATGTCCCTGAAGATTGCTAGTATATCCCCTCTTATCCTTCAGTAGCCTGAAGTCTTTGAGGAAGTTGATAATGCAGAGCTCCACGAAGAAGCTGCCTCTCTAGGGGTGGTGACCCTCAGGTGGGGTATATTCCCTGCTAGTGGGCAGAGGTGCCTCCACTTGTTGACCAATGGTCATCCAATGGGGAACTAGGCTGTGGGCTGAGGCAAGTCCTGTTTGTGCCTGTGTCTGTGGTTTTAACGTCCCTGTGGGAAAACCTCCCCTGGCAGGGAAGACTCACCCAGTGGGGAGGTCTCGCTGGTCAGTTCCCCTCCTAGAGGTTCCCCTCAATCTACAACTACCGCCTGGGCTGGGCTGTCTTCCTCTGCAATGTTCCCAGGGGCCCAGACCTACCTCCTGGGCCTGGGAGCCTCACCGTTCGCAGGCAAGTCTCCTTAGGCTGCCTCTCCCAGAGAATCTGCCTGCAGTCCAGGAAACTTCTCTCCGCCCCTAGGCATGTCTCTGTGCGGATCTTCCAGCAAGAAGCCTCCTAGCTCCTGGGACCCTGCTCTGCACCTAATCGCCTGGCTATGTGGCCCCTTCTCTGAGTCACCACCTGGAGCCCCATACAATAGCTCTGAGACCCAGAGACCCACCACACACCTCTTCCTCCGGACAGCCGCCCGGTGTTCCGACCCAGTCACTAGGAGTCCAAGCAACTCACTTCGCGTCTCCTCCTCCCGCCAACCACCCGGAGCCCCAGGCAGTCACTCCGAGTCCAAGTGATCCACCCTGTTCCTCCTCCTCCTCCTCGGGGTAGCCCCCCGGGTGTTCAGGAACGGTGGCTCCAAGACCAAGTGACCCACCACGCTCCTCCTCCAGGCAGGCCACCGGTTATCAGGAGCGGCCGCTTTTAGTCCAATCAACTCACCACTCACCTCCTCTTCTGGCAACTGCCTGTGGCTCTGATGCAGTCACTCCCAGACCAAGAGACCCACCACGTTCCTCCTCCAGGCAGGCCACCGGTGTTCTGGAGCGGTCATTCTGAGTTCAAACAGCTTGCCACGCAGCTCCTTCTCTGGCAACTGCCTGTGGCTCTGATGCAGTCACTCCCAGACCAAGTCACCCACCGCGCTCCTCCTCCAGGCAGGCCACCGGTGTTCAGGAGTGCTCGTTCTGAGTTCAAACAGCTCGCCACACAGCTCCTCCTCTGGCAACTGCCTGTGGCTCTGATGCAGTCACTCCTAGGTCAAGCGACCCGCCACGCTCCTCCTCTTCCTCCGGGCAACCTCCTGGTGTTCAGGAGCGCTCGCTCTGAGTTCAAACAGCTTGCCACGCAGCTCCTCCTCAGGCAGCTGCCCGGAGCCCCAGTGGTTGCTCCGAGTCCAAGCGCCGTGCTGAGCTACCTCCTCTACGATGATCCCAGTTGTCCGTGTTTACCGCTCCCGGCGGCTTTGAGTTGGTCCCATCTCTCACTATCTCCTCTTTTGAATACTGCATCCTGGAGCAACGTGAAATGCAGCCGCCCTCTAGTCTGCCATCTTGAAAAACCGATCTATGGTTTCTTTATTCAATTTTTATTTGGAGCACTTATCCAGTGGTGAGAGAGGTGTGTTAGAATCGCCGAGTATTATTGTGTTGTGGTCTATTTGATTTCTGGAATTAAGAAGGATTTGTTTGACATACATGGATGAGCCAATGTTCAGGGCATAAATTTTTATGATTGTTATGTCTTGCTGATTTATGCTTCCCTTAAACAGTAGGTAATGTCCTTCTTTATCCCTTCTGACTAGTTTTGGCTTGAAGTCCACATTATCTGAAATGAGGATGGATACTCCAGCTTTTTTTGCTGTGTCCATGTGCATGGTATGTTTTTTCTCATCCTTTCACCTTTAGTCTGTGAGTATCTCTTTCTATGAGATCAGTCTCTTGCAGGCAGCATATTGTTGGATTTTTCTTTTTAGTCCAATCTGCCAGTCTATGTCTTTTGATTGATGAGTTCAGGCCATTAACATTCAGGGTTATTTTTGTGATATGATTTGTATTCCCAGTCATTTGACTCATTTTTGTTTTTTGACATGATTTGGTTTCTCCTTTATTTGGCTATTCCTTTAGGCTAGTTCTTCCCATTGCTGATTTGCATCGTTGTTTTTCATCTCTTCCTCATGGAATATTTTGCTGAGAATGTTCTGTAATGCTGGCTTTCTTTTTGTAAATTCCTTTAGCTTTTGTTTATCATGGAAGGATCTTATTTCCTCATCAAATCTGAAAATAATTTTGCTGGGTATAAGATTCTTGGTTGGCATCCATTTTCTTTCAGGGCTTGGTAAATGTTGTTCCAGGTCCTTCTAGCTTTTAGGGTCTGGATTGAAAAATCTGCTGATATTCTTATTGGTTTCCCCCTGAATGTAATTTGATTCTTTTCTCTCGCGGCCTTTAAAATTCTGTCTTTATTTTGTATGTTAGGTATTTTCATAATAAATGTGCCTTGGGGTGGGTCTGTTGTAATTTTGTGTATTTGGAGTCCTATAAGCCTCTTGGACTTGATTTTCCATTTCATTCTTCAGATTTGGGAAATTTTCTGATATTATTTCTTCAAATAGATTGTTCATTCCTTTGGTTTGTTTCTCTAAGCCTTCCTCAATCCAAATAATTCTCAAATTTGGCCTTTTCATGATATCCCATAATTCTTGTAGATTCTGTTCATGATTTCTTACCATCTTCTCTGCTTGGTCAACTTTGGTGTCAAGATTATTTATTTTTTCTTCAAGGTCTGAGGTTCTGTCTTCCAGGTGTTCTATCCTATTGGTTATGCTTTCCATGGAGTTTTTAACTTGGTTTATTGTTTCCTTCATTTCAAGGATTTCTGTTTTTTTTTTTTTTTTTCAGTATCTCTAACTCTTTATTGAAATGATCTCTTGCTTCCTGTATTTGCTCTTTTAACTGTTGATTGGTGCAATCATTTAATGCCTGCATTTGCTCTTTCATCTCTTCCTTCAATGCCTGCATTTGCTCTTTCATCTCCTCATTTGCTTCCCTGATTGTTTTAATTATGAATATTCTGAACTCCCTTTCTGACATTTCTTCTGCTATGCTGTCATTGGGTTTTATTGATATAGTATCTAGGTTTGTTTGGGACATTTTCTTCCCTTGTTTTCTCATATTGGTCAGATGTCAGCGGGACTCTGAGATATTGCAGATTTCCTCTTTTGGCTTATAGTGTCCCTGTAGATTTCCAGTATATCACCTCCCAGCCTTCAGTAACCTGAAGTCTTGGAGGAACTTGATAATGCAGTGCTTCTGAAGAAAGCTGCCCCTAGCCCACTTCTGGTTCTAGGGCTTGGAGCTGGCTCTGTGCAGAAAGGCTCTCACTGGGCAATCTGCTCTGAGAAGCTGGCCGTGAATAGAGCTTGCTCCCGGAGGGAGCAGGGCTGCTTGGGGAAGACCCTGGCTGCCCTGTCTGGTCCCAGAGGCTGCCTGCGGGCCGGAGCTTGCCAGTGGCCCCGGAACTTTTGGCTGGCTCTGTGTAGAAAGGTTCTCACTGGGCGTTCTGCTCCGAGATGCTGGCTGTGAAAGGAGCCTGCTCCCAGAGGGAGCAGGGCTACCTGGGGAAGACTCTAGCTGCCCTGCCCTGCTCTGAAAAACTGGCCCTGTCCAGGCCTGCCGCCCAGGCCGAGCTTCACCTGGTGGGGGAGACTCACCTCGTGGCTCTATTTTAGTTCGAGTCTCTCAATGCCTCCCCTTCTTGAATCCTGAGTTCTGGATTGACAGGAGATGCAGTCACCCTCTAGTCCACCATCTTGGATCACCAGCTTTTATTTTAAAAAGAAGTAAGAACATTCCTGAAGAACAATAGAAAGCACAGATTTTTCATGGTTATGTTGCATTCTCCAATGCTGATCGCATTGATGGTAATCAAGTATGCTCCCATCTAGAGATAAATAACCTCTTATTGTTATAAATTCACATTCTAGTGGACTAGGTAAAAGGAGTTACAAGACCATTTGTGCAAAAGACCTATATTAGTGTTAACTGCCATCCCCAAGAATAAAAATAGAATTCATGTAATTTTTTTCAAGGAAAGTTTAAAACATCTTGATGAATAGGATACAAATTCCTTTCAATCTTCTTATGAATATGTATGTTTTTACCAAAGCAACTTATTTATTTGACTAAACTATTGTAAATATTTTCAAACAAAAAAATTTTGTATGTGGATTCAGGTATTGGATTTCTGTGCAGACATTGCTTATTTTTACCAAGGCAGAAATAATTTATGCATATTTTCTATGTATGATTTTGGTGAGGAGTGGAGTTTTTTATTTAGTGAAAAAATACTTATTTGATAGATTTAATTTGGGAAGTATAAATTGATGATCCAAATTTGAAATGTTGAATGCAAAATGTATTTAATAAAATTATAATGCCAGCAACACATTTTAAACAAAAGTATTGGTCAATTGCTTTTAGATCTTGCAGTAATTTTGAGTTACAACAATCAGTTTCATAGATATTGAAATCTTCAGATAAATAGTTAAAGGATATCCATTTTCTGGAGTAATTAATTATTTAAATGCAGTTTAAACCTCCACTATCTCTAGTAATTTCATATAAAGTTTCGTCTATTAGAAAGAGACAATTGTCCTTTAAAACTGCTATATCAGCAAAATGTATATAACAAAAATTAAAATGTCAACAACTATGACTGTGATCTTTTGTGGAAAAGAAAAAAAGTCGAAAATCCAAGAAAAGATTCTTTTTAAGTGGGGCAGAATTGGCATTGATAATCTATGTAAACATCAGCTCCCTGTGGACTCTATTTGTTGAGGTCACCTATCCTTACAACTAACCTCTCTCAAAATATTATTTATCCCACTTGTACCCCATTAGAGCACTTATCCTTTTTTGCCCTAGACTGATATCAATATCCTGATTAAGAAATAAATTTAAAGACTGTTTGAACTGATTTCAGATTGCTGATGATGGTAAGATATGATAAAGAGAGTCAATGTTCATTGGCTTCAAATTAGGATGATCACATGGAAACTCCATGTCCTCCTCTAAAAACCTACGACTTTGTGAATCTACTTTACCTCACTGGATTAACTAGGGGAACTGAAGATAAAATTTCCCAATATTCCTTAACTCATGTCTACAGTTTGACCAGATTGAAAACTTACAAAGGACTCTTAAGAAGCCGAAGGCACAAAATGAAGGAAAGGAAATTTCCACTTTCTTCTCTGGTAATGTGAAGAACTATGTCTTACAACTTTTAATATTGCACCACAAACTGAAATTCAACATCTTTTCTTGGACCCATCAGTGAGCTGAGATCACAATAGAAACTTCCCAAATGGAAACACAATGATAGATAATAACAAGAGCAATAATAATAATAATAGGTTGAACAAAATTTCTCCAAAGTGTGGAACAATGTCAAAAGGTGTAACATATATATAATAAGACTGCCAGAAGAATTAAAAAAATGAGATTGAAGAAAATTTTTATAATAATGACTGAGAACATTCCAAAATTAATGAAAGACACCAAACATCTGATCTGAAAACCTAATAGAACACAAAATGAGATGGAAATACAATAAAATACATTGTTATACTGAAACTCTGTTCCTCTGTTCTTCCAACACTTTTTTTCAAAATTTGTTAATTTTTTTTTCTCCTAGGACAATTTTCTAAATTGATATTATGCTAGTGACTCTTTTTGGAACATGGTTTTTCAGCTGTTCATCTTACAGGCAATTGTGACTGTAGTATTGGTTCTAAGGTATCATCTAAGCAAATGGCATATGAATCAGTCATGACAGCAGGACCTGTGACTAATTGATCCGTTTCCACCAAGGTTGATTGAAATGATGCTTAACTATCATTGGTCATTTACCTCTAAGGTTCAATTTATGCTTAAGATTCTTTCAGGGACATGTGGGTTTAATTGCTATAAACTCAGATCCTATTATCTTATCTTATTTATAGGTAAGACGTATAACAATAAAAAGAGATTCATATAAATTGTTGCAAAATATCATTTATCAATATGATTTATCTCTGACACATGTACTTTAAAACATTATATTCTATGGCTAAGAATATGAAAGTATGGCCTTGACTTATTTTCAAAGTAAGGAAATCATAAATTATATTTTGAAAGTTATTCCCCATATAATATCTGCCATCTGCTCTTTTCCCGTTATTCCCCAAAGACAGAATTTTAAAATAGTATTTGGAACATCATTATATGCTTTATGACTCTTTTTGCTTTTATGTATTACCTCAGTAAGAGAATATATCAAGTGTCTCTGTAAATCAAATTTGGCATATGTTTTATATTTTATACTCTCATGTGGTGAATAACTATGTTTTCATGCACAAGTATGTAATATCATATATGTATCCACTTTTTGAGATTCTTTCTATATACATATATCTATGTATATGTGTGTATATATTATATATATATATATATATATATGCAATGTATTACATAATATATATGTAATGCCCAAACTGTTACATTAAAAGTAACTACTTTCTTTAAAATTTAAGAGTTCAATGAAAACATCAATTTGTGAGGTATTCTTTAAGGACTAACAATTACATGAGGTAATTTGCAGTAAATGTATGCTTTCTTTGTTCCTAAACCTATTCATCATAAGTAAGTACAATACTTTAATGAGTATTTTGTAATAAGTCCAGAAAATCATTAAATGTCAGTGTTAGCAGAGACTAGTTGCAATCTTATTCAAGGTCTTCATTCCTCCATTTTATTGAGGACAAATGAGGCTCAGATTTATAAAGTAGCTTGCCCAAATAAGAAAAAAGTTATGAGATTACTTTCTAATTAAAATAGAATTTATTTAAAGTGGAATTAGTTTCTGAATTGTTAGAAATAAGTCCAGGAAGAAATACGATGAGTATTTGATAGTCATAGTACAATTTGATATAGCAAATAGGAGAATGAGTTGTGGTATTTTCCATTTTAAAAAGAAGATAAAGGGAGATGCTTTATAATATTTATTAGACTGTAATCCTGTAAGATTTATAAGCCTGTAAATCCTGCCAATCCAGAACTTGAAACAGGAGAATCATGAGCTCAGAGCCAGCCTGGGCAACTTAACAAGTCAAAACCTCGAAATAAAATTCGAAAGCTCTGGGCATGTAGTTCAGCAGTAGCAGCTGGCCTAGCGTGTATAAGGCCCTAGATTCAATCCTTAGTACTGCACACATACACACACACACACATATACATAGAAAGAGAGAAAGAGAAAGAGAGAGTAAGACAGAGTATAGAACAGAATTCTAGTCTGTCAATGAAACATGATAGAAGAAATAGTTCCCTACTAGACCTCAAATTCTCTCTCAGGATCCCACTTAGAATTTAATATTTTTTGCTCTGATAATATTTTGTTAATATGTTATCAGAATAATATATTTTACACCTCTAAAGAACTATTCAGAGATCCATTTAGTGTAACTTTTTTATTTTATGAATTGAAACAGGTAAAAATCACATACAAGGAATTAAAACCCCCATTAAGAGTAATGTCAGGACAAGAATCATTTTGCTTTTTTCTTATTGTACTTTTCTTAACTGAACATGAAACTTTTTAATATGGTTTTCATTAGCCAAAATCTTCTTAATATTATTTTAATGCCTGAATAACTTTAAGGATATAAAGATTGATTCTAAAGTTCTTTTTAAGTAAATTCTGAATGTGTAATTGAAGGGGCAATGGAAGCGCTGAAAAGTGAAGCTTGAAGTTTTGGAATTTAGAACAAGTATTGCTTTCCCTATGTACATATATTCTAAAGTCAAATATTACTTTTAAAAGCATTTATTGAGTCAAGCACCAGAAAAGAGAGAGAGAGAGAGAAAAAATGAGAGCAAGAAATAGAGGGGAATTATCTAAATGTGAGGCACCATGGGCTTTGATAGTGGCTCTGAATCTAGAGTTGAGATCCATTCTGGTAGTCTATTCCTTTTGAATTGCTGTCCTTTTAAATTCTCTACAGGACCTATCATCTTACATGTATCACAATCAATTAACTACTGGAAGTAGGGAACAAAACATTGCCGTACATCATGTTCTGGTAGGTATTTTGATATCCAATACTAATGGACAAAAGAGAACCTAAAGCAAGCTGGGAAATCATAAGGAGTACCCAATTTCCCTTTCAGACTCTCAGAGGACTCACACTCTCCTTTCCCATTGTCTTTCTTTCTCTATGAGATGAATAAAAGGGAAAGAAGACCAGAGAGAAGATGCTTGGTTACCCCTCGAATAAGGCAGAAAAGAAGGCATAGGGAGTGCCTACTTCCCTGTTCAGCTATGAGAAAGTATTAGTGACAAATTGCATAATATGGTAATCATACTTACTACTAATGTATTATGTATTAAAAAATCATTATATTTAAAGATTTTAAATGATGTCACCACAAAAAGATAAAAATATTAGATCAATTTAATCTTTCTACAGTATATACTCATACCAAAATATCATGTTGCACCCCATTTACAGATGTAATTTCAAGTTGTCAATTAAAAATTAATAACTAACAACACTAAAATATAATGGACTAATAACATTCTTGGAAACACATTTTTAAAATGCATCTATAAACATATTCACTGCATACATGATATCCATTCAATGAAATACCACTGTCCACAAAATAACATTTAAGAAACATCTTTTAAACAAGTGTCTTTAAAGACTTTCATTTTATGCATTACAGCATGGTTTTCATTTCAGTCCACTGAAATAGTACTCAACAGGGTATACAAGTAACATTCTTAGAAACATCTTTTAAATGTGTGTATAAACCTTCACTATGTACATAATATCCATTCAATGAAATAAAGAGATAAATCACTTTAAGATAAAGAGGCATCTCAATAAACAAATACAATTATTCTTTCTACTAGTACAGGAAAAAGTACTTCTAAGTCCTTCCTCTCATTTTCTTCCTTCTTCCTTTTGGACGTTCTTTCTTTCTTTTAATTTTTGAAAGGAAATTAAATGTCAAGAATAATTAGGGGCATTGTTTTCTGATAAATCTTTTTCTAAAATTCTCCATTTGTACAATGCCTTGTGGAATAATTTCTGCCAGTTTTATGTATTACAAGTGAATTTCACAAAGTGGTACTTACAGAGGTAGCACTTTTAGCAAGTAAATGAAAACTAAACGAGTATGATGTCCTTATTTGAGAAACACTTTCTTTTTCAAAATTCACTCTAGTAAAGAGGATTTAGAGATTATTGTTACTCAGTAGAAAATTCTCTCCCTTTCTGAAAAGCACTCCATTCCCTGATATAGGAATTAAAATTTATTTTACAAAAATGAATAAAGAGGGAAATCCACTAATCTTTACTACAGCACTATGAAGTGTTGCATCTATGGATAACAACAGGTAGAATGACTACCACTGAATATGACTGTACTTATTTTAGGAAAATCCCTAGTAACTCCTGTTAAAACTTTGGAACTGAATGGCAATATGAATTTTCTATTTGAGATAATACTGACCTCAAAAGGAGCTATTAGCTATTAGCTGCAAGAACATGTTGGTATGTATAATCTGGAGTACTTCTGGCTCTAAATAATAACATACCTGATTTAAACTGGCTTAAACAACAAAAGAAATATCAAAAGTTCAGAAGTTGCATGAGTTTAAGGTTAGAATCAGTGTCTCAATTATAATGGGAGTATTTACCCCAATTCCTCTGTATCTCTAGTTTATATAACTCAATATCAATTACCTCCTTCACCCTGTTATTGTAAAAAGTTGGTCAAAGAACACACATCGCCTTGTATACACATCTCCTCTTTCATAGTCATAGAATAATAGTCACCCTACAAGTTATTTACCTATTCCTTGGGGAAAACACTGCAAGTATTTATCTGAGTTCTTTGACCAATGACCAGCAATGGAAATGTATACCATGCCTGGCTATTTAATTATAAGCCACTCCTGGATCTGGAGTCAATTCCCCAAATTGTATGTTTACCTCAATGAAAGGAGAGCAGAATGAGTATTAGAGACTCAAGTACTATAATTTCATTTATCCTGTTTAGCAGTTTCCTCTTAAATACTAATAAAAAATAGAATTTAAGAAAAAACTATTTAGGAAAATAAGAATATGAATAAATATGAAAGCAACAAGTCTTTAAACTTCCTTTGTTTTCAACAAAGAGATATCATCTTGTACATAAATGCCTATTCCTCTAATGGGAGATAAACAATAATGAAGATTAAATACATCATTAAATTCTAGTTTAGAATATTCTTTCTCAGTTTAAATGAATGCCTTTTGGGTAATCTATTCAATGAATTCAAATTTGAACTTCCTACCACATCTGTCTCTCCTGTCTCCAGAGATCCCGGCTTCTCCTCTTCTCCTAAATAGTATGTGTGCAGAAGAGGAGTAACATTTCCTTAAGTTTGGTAGGGGGCCAAGGCCAATACAAGGTCATTTCTGCAACTTGGTTGTATCTCATCACCACAGGCTCTGGCTTAAACTCTGTCCTCATTGCCTTGCAGACGGAGATGTCAGTTTGTTATGGTTTGGATGTGAGGTGTTCCCCAAAGGGTTCATGTGTGAGACAATGCAAGAAGGCTTAGAGAACAATTGACTGGGTTATAAGATCCTTAACCCAATCATTGAATCAATCCCCTGATGGGGATTAATGAAATGGTAACTGAAGGCGGGTAGGGTGTGCCTGGAGGAAGTGGGCATTGAGGGTGTGGCTTTGGGGTATGCATTTTTTATCTGGCAGGTGGAATCTCTCTCTGCTTTCTGATCTTCATGTGAGCTTCTTCACTCCACCACACTCTTCTGCTATGATGTTTAGCCTTACCCTAGGTTCAAGAAATGGAGCCAGTTGCCTATGGAATGAGAACTCTGAAACTGTGAGTCTTTAAATAAACTTTTCCTCCTCTACAATTGTTCTGGTTGGGTCTCTAAGTCATAGAATGAAAAGGCTGGCTAAAACACAGTTGGTGAGCAACTTGGATTGCTCTCTGAATAAGACAGTTTCTTCCAGAAAGCTGGGTCATTGTCCATTATTGACTAAGCACCACGGAGACCCTCGATGGCTTGTAGACCTTCTGGTAACTTTTTTTCTCCTATTTGGTACCTGGAATTGTTGATTCTCCCTGTGTACTACTACTATATGATCCCATGACCTCTTGCTTTTGGAATTTCCCTAGTGTCTAAAGAGGGACTCTCCTAGTCTCTTGAATCTTTAGGTAACCAACATAGAGTACTTGGGAACTTCTGAAGCCCTTTGAAACTTCTTAATATAGGACCCATGGAATTGGCATGGAATTGGATGAGCATAGTTCAGTTAATTGTATTTACTGACAATGACCCAAAGGAATTAGGTAAACTTCCTCATAGGGTGACTCCTAGAAGTCTGGAGAAAGCAAAGATTCTCAATGAGTGAAGCTGAAATGTCCGAGTTATCATAGAAGATAGTAGGAAAAGGGACTAAAGAGGTCAGAGAGGTGGGCATGTAAGGTGCACATTGTTAGGATGATTTATGGCTAGGGATCACAGGTAATACAAAGATTTGAATACAAAGAACAGGGGACAGCAAAAAGTGTAAATTCAATGTTCAAACCAGAAGAATGGTCAGACTCCAAGAGAGGTATTAGCTCCAAGTCCTTGGGGGTGGGTGTTTTTATGGGTTTATAAGGGTTGTTTAGGGTTATCAGGGGCTGCCAAGAAGCAAGATGTGTAACAAATTCTCAGGGTAAGTCTGAGCAGCTGGCAGCATGCATGTAGAGGCTTTCAGGATGTTATTTTCAGCTGGTTGTTTGCTCGGATCTTTTTCCTACTTTACTTTTGCAGGTGCTATTTTGTTCATCTTGCTATCTTGCTGTAATCTTCCATTGACCTACAGGTATAAAGACATGGCTGTTACTAAAGGGACTTTACTTTGTCCTTATCACATATTACGTGAATTCACAAAACCCACCAGGGAAGTGTATTTCTGTGAGGGTTCAGAGAACATATCATTCATGACGTACATTAGGAACACGCTGCCTGATAGGGGAATTGGCATCACTAAGACACTCAGAGGCTGCTCTCCTCTGATCAGTTCTAGGAGAGGTGGTCACAGAGCTTGGCAAAGGGGATAAACTAGCCCCGAAATAGCTGAAACTGGAAGTAGATCTTAGCACCAGTAGCTAGGTGCTGCGATTGTTCTGTTAGATCAGCAAAATTAATTTTACTTTTGTCCTCAAAATCTGATGCATATTTCTATGGCAAACTAGTATTCTTCTCACACAGACATTTGAGCCTTAAAAGATGATACTGTTATGATAGAAACTTAGTATGTATGTCATTAGCTTAGATATTGGGTACTAGGTGGTGAGGCAATGTGAGAACTCACATTTAGGTAGTAATACATTTCTAAAATCAGATGTTTTGTGCAAAAAAAAAAAAAAACTTAACAAAAAGTTGTATCTTATTTTGTTAAAAGGAATTAAAAGGCATAAGGAAATATATGTCAACTCTAAAACTCCAAACAACTTCTTAAAATGTAAATACAGGTGTTTTTTGTGTGTATGTATGTGTATGAATTTTACTAAGTTTACTGGTCAAATTATCTTGTTAGTTATCTTACCAATAACTAACAAAAACATTGTATATAGAAACATGTTCAGTTTGCATACCGGTTATGTAGAAACTGATCTTCAACATGCTTACATACAATTCAGACATTCTATCAATTATATTTGGAATGCATTTCAGAATTTGCCAAAATATTTAGCTATTGTTACTTATAATGTTGTGTTGAGTTTTGGGAGCATAAATATATATTGTTCTACTAAGGTATAAGCTGAAACATAGATATACCTGTCAGATATAGCTGAGAGACTTAACTATCAAAATCGGGTATTGAAAACAAGATTTGCTCTGTGGAGGAACATTTAATTAGGAAATGTTTTCCAGGGTATGCCTGCAAATAGCACAGGATAAAAAGCTGAAGCTACTACTTATGCAGTGAAAAGATAGCAAGAACAATGAATTTAAGTCAGTGATTTTGGAGAACTTTCAAATCATTGTACTAAATGAAGTGACCTAAGAAGATAAGAAGTAATGGTCATAATGTTTAAACTAGAAAGGATTGTGGCATTAAACATCTTCAAATCTAATAGAAACCAATGCCATATAGTTATTAATCAAATAAGACTTTTTGTGCCTTTTATCACTGCTCATTCACCTGAAGGCTTCAGAGGTTACAGTTAACAATTCTGTGACACAGAGGTAGAGAAGTGACACGTCAGGATTTCAGACTTCTTGGGCCTAAGCTAGAAAGGTGAAGAGGCTTTGATTTTCAAAAGAAGTCTTTCCCACGTTTTCAGAAGAAATTACATTTTATGACCTCTTTTTGCCATTTTGTGTGTATGAGTGTGTGATTCTTCAAAGCACCCCTTAGCTTCAATCTGTGTATCTCTCACCTGCAGTTCTCCAGATAGTAGAACTGGCATGTTAGCAGGCCTGGAATGGTTCTCCTTTAAGCCTCTGTTTCTCTTTAGTCCATCCCTTCAACTACCTTTGGTTTGCAGTGCCCTCCAGAGTGACTTGAACACAAAATAAGGCTTTTTTTGTGTGTGGATTTTTTCCTCTTCCTCATATTTTGTTTGATGAAGACTCTGTCTCTGAAAGACCCTTGATATGACTCCCAGTACTGGAGAAGTGGTGGATGCAATCAATACCCTCTCCCCAACATGCAGAAGCCCTTCTGCACTTCTCCATTATGTTCACAGTTATTTTCTCTATCCTGATTCTTTTCAGACATGTAACTTATTATTTAAAAACAAATTACCAACAATTTTTCCCACAAAAAAACACTATTTTCATTCTGCAGTGCAGTATTCCATCCTACAGACCACAAAGTCAATGTGCAGAAATCTTCAAGATACATTCTCTTCCTTTCTCTCCTTCCTCCTCTCCCTTTCCGAGGGAGAATTTGAAAACTCATCTCCATCATCTCCTGACTCAACTCTTAGGTTTTAGGAAAAACAGGGTTTTTTTTTTCCGTTGATTGTTTTGTTGCTTGGATAGTATTTTCTTTGAGTTTCTGCATCAGTCAGCTCAAGCTTCCTACTACTACAACAATTTGAATCCTCCCTGACAACATTTGTTATCTACAGTCTGATAATAGCAAATCTAGCAGGTGTGAGGTGTTATATCATTTTGATTTTTTTTGCATTACCCTAACGATTAGTGTTGTTGAGCAATTTTTATATACTTGATGCCCATTCTTATGTCTTCTTTTGAGAACTGTCTATCCAAGTTCATGGCTCATTTTAAAATTAGATTATTTGTTGTCTCACTGTTGAGGTCTGAGTTCCTTATATATTTTGAAAATCAACTCATTATCTTGTGCATGGTATATAAACATTATTTTTTACATTCTGTAGCTTGTCTCTTCACTTGTTGATTGTTTTCTTTGATGGAAGGAATATTTTTAACTTGTTACAACTCCATTTGTCTATTTTTACTTTAGTTGCATCTGCATTTTCAGTCATAATCCCCACTCCCCCAAAAACTGCCCAAATCTTCCTCTTGAAGCTTTCTTAATTTTTTTTTTATTCTATAGTTTTATAGTTTAAGGTCTTATATTTAGGTCATTAATCCAACTTGAGTTGAATTTTGTATGTGGTATGAGATAAGGGTCTAATTTCATTTTATATGTGTAAATTTAGTTTTCCCAGTGCCATTTATTGAAGACAATATATTTTCCTATTTGTGTGTTTTTGATATTTTGTCAAAGATCAATTAATTGTAAATGTGTTAGTTTATTTTCGAGTTCTCTAGTATGTTCCATTGACCTGTAAATGTTTTTATGCCGAAATTATGCTACTTTGATTGCTGTAACTTTTTAGTATATTTTAAAATCATGGAGTATGTTGATTCTTTGTTCTTTTTACTTAAGATTGCTTTAACTATTTGGGACCTGTTTAGGGACCATATGAATTTTAAGAATCATTTTTTCCACTTCTTTATTATGGAAAATTTGAAAGATTGCATCCAATCTGTAGATTACTTTGGTAGTATGAATATTTTAACAATATAAATTATTCCAACCAGTGAACATGAGATATCCTTCCACTTATTTTTGCAGGATCCTTTTTTTTTTTTTTTTTGAAAAAACAAAGGAAACCTGATCTTATGGGAAAAAAATTGCACAAATGACCATGCTGTCCTTAATATCTCCTGCAGCTTGACTAAATTTTAAATAAAGTTTTTTTTTTTTGCCATAAACTTTTGACCTGCCTTTTCTTAGAGCATTTACATAGAAAACTCATAATTACAATTTTTTTCTACCTCTTTAAAAATATTATCTGTTTTACAGTTTAGCAATATCTTTTTAAAAGATCTTAGACTGATCCCTTAGAAGCATAATCATTCAAGAAGACAGGGACCCTCTCTAATTCTGTAAGAACCCAACTTTGATGGGCATTAAATTAGCAAACACAGCTCCAATCAAACAAAAAAGAAAAAAGAAAAAGAAAATTTAGGAAAGACAATGTATCTGACATAGCCCTCTTAAGCTATCCCTAAAATTCTTGTACTTTTCAACTGGTTCATCCCACTTTTAAACCTTCCAGACTTTTCTTTTCTTTTCTATTGCAGTAGTTTTCGATAAAGTATTTTTTGCTTAACAATCATTTTTTTTTTTTTTTTGCTTTGATTAAACCTGAAAAGACTTCTGTCCTACATTTTCAGTCCCAATGATAGAAGAAACCTAGATCACTAACAAACTCCTAGGATTTTTGTAATCATGGTACATATCCTCATATACCGTCTACATGAACACCCCTCATGCATGGATCTCTGAATGTCAAGATTAGGGGTAAGTATGCAAGTTTTCAACTCACCTGAGATTCTGATGCTTTTCTCTAGATATGTTTCAAAAGCCATCACTGTAAGTGGCCAGATTCCTACCAAGCCACAAAAACCTTATAATAATCTTTTAAAACTATCCAACTACTAAATGTTTATAAAAATTCTAAATACCATAAAAATTATCAAATGAAAATATTTCCTCTTTATAACTAATTTCTTCTGATCTCATTTGTTCCAGGGTGTGCTAAAACATGCAGAATTTTGTGTTGCTTTATTTAATGTAAAATCATGTTAATCATATTGTTCTGCCTTTTGTTGTTTTTACTCACAGATGTATCTTAGATATATTTAATATATGAAATTATACAAATTTGATACTTTTGAGGACTTTGCATGTTACACCTTAACATAAACACTGCTCAGATTCAAAGTATTTATCAAATTAAAATGTTATACACATAGTAAATTCACTGAAAGGAACAAGAACAAGTGTCAAGGAAAAACATGTAATTCCCTTGGATGATTTTATAAAAATTAACTTTTGACAGAGATAAAAACTCCTAGAGTCTTTTAAATTTCAGAGGTAAATTTGGCAGCTATAAAGTGATTTTATTAAGCTACAGGTGAATTGGTTGAAAATAAATTGGTTCAACAAATTGATCATAATGACAAATTGTTCAACATGATAAATTGGTCAAAAATGAATATTTCTAGTCATTGATTTCTAACTATTTGTAATTTTGTGTATGATGGGGATGATTTTGCAATTTTTATGGACTTTAAGTACTTTCGTCCTTTTATCAAAAATTGGTAGGGAGAGGAATTATTTTTTTATATTTTTAAACTCTTGGAAGGTTTAGAAAATTCATACATGTTTCTTAGCAGTTTGGTTCAATTTTAGTCTCCAAATACATCTTTGAATGTGTATTGAGATTGCACACATTTCTTTCTGTAGCTTCAACCTTAAAAGCAGAAATTGCTTAAAATTACAGTAATATAATGACATGAAAGTGTAAAATTATGCTTAAAATGTTACTGGAAAACCCTGCATAAGAGTAAAGCACATATACAATGGAAAAAGATAAAAACATGATTAAAATAAATGAAGTAGATATCATTGACAGAAATGAACAAAAATTTTAAAATAAAACTTTAGAAAATAGAAAATGTTATTCAAATGATATTAAAAATTTGAAATTTTCTTTTAGACAAAATACCTGGAGTTAGAAATAAAATTTTCAAAATTAAGAACACACACACACACACACACACACACACACACACAAAACAAAAAACAAGCATACTGGTTAAAAAAGAATTAAAAATTGGTGCAGAAATTAAAAAATACATAAATTAAAAACATCTCTTCGTATGTACAAAGTTAACAATATGTGAAAGCAATTAGTTAATGTCTGTAAATACATTTATCATTTTAGCTCATTTATTGATGACTGATGACCTTATCCTTTTCTTCTGTTTGTTAAATAAATTACTGAGCTATTAGTTTGCATGATGCATATCATGTTTTTGGTATGAGGTATCCCCTGTAAAGCTCATGTGTTAGGAAATGAATGAATGTTCAGAGGTGAAGTGATTACATCAGGGGAGGTCTAACCTCATCAGTAGATTAATACATTTGATAACTTAAAAACTTGAATGGACTACTGGGTGGTAACTGTAGGCAGGTTGTTAGAGGAAGTAGGTCACTGGGGGCAGTCCTTTATGGATTGTATCTTCTCCCTGGCTCCTTGCACATGTCCATATTTGCTCTCTCTTTTTTTTTCTTTTTTTCCCAACTGACATGAGCTGAGCAGCTGTCCTCCACCATGCCCTTCGACCATGATGTTATGCCTCACCTCAAGCCCAGAGCAATGAAGTCAACCAATCATTGACTGAACCTCTAAATCCATGTGTTTGCTGTTTCTATGGAAAGAATGAGATCTTTACAGTAACGAAAAGCAAGAGGTATAAATTAAAATCTCCATAGGAACAACTTTGCTTAACTTTTGTACATTATTTGTACTTTATTTGCAGCTTGTAAGTTGAATTATATCTTCATAAAGAAAGGGAATGAATTCAAATTAATTTCAGTGGAACTACCATGTCTTCTGATCCTGATGGATAGATTTAACTCACATTTGTAATTTGGTTTTGTCAGAAATAACAGAGGTTCCCATTATCTTTGTGCTTTTGTTTTTTTCTAACTTCTGAAACTAGCAGCATATTGCAGAGCAGGTGCATGCACTATTCTGGACAAATTGACATTAAGAGATGAACTGTAGTCTCTCCTCCTTTCAAAAGCAGGGGAAAAAAATTCTGCTCTACTTTGGGGAAAATGGAATGAACTCTTAAAAGAAAGCGGTTTTAAGACAAACACTCTACCCTTTGAAACTAAAATTATTTTGAGAAATCTGCAGCTACTTCAATGTAATTGAATTTCTCAGAGGTCATCAGTGAGTGCTACTAATTTAAACAAACCAACAATCACATAGAAACTACACTTATAAGAACTATACACTTTTATTTAAGTCATCCATATTACAACTTGTCCACTCAATGCAAGTAAAATGTTGAAAGGCAGAGTTGTATTTATGTGGACCTGTTGCTTTAGTGTATCAAATCAAATGAAAAATAAAAAAAAAAAAATTCATTGTATAATAAGCAAAAATCAGTCTAAGAAAACTTCAGTGGAACAGAGACTGCAGTTTGCCTATGGGTTTTATAATAATCTTCCTATGTTAATAATAAAAAGTGTTTATACTATAGTTGTCATCCCTTATCTGTGGGGGATATAATTTAAGACCCCCAGTGGATATCTGAACCATGAATAGTACCAAACTCTGCATATACTGTTTGTTCTCCTATTCATGCCTATACTAAAATTTATTTTATTATTCTTTATAAAACTTTTACTGATGCATTATAGTTATGCATAGTAGTGAGATTTATTGTGATATATTCATACATGTGCATAGTGTAAATTGATCTATTTCATTCCCCTATACTTCCCTTTTACCTTCCCTTCTTCCTCTCCAACCTCCTTTCTACTGGTCTATTGATCTCTCTTTCTATTTTCATGAGGTTCCTTTTCTTTCCTTTTTGTCTCCAACTTCCACATAGGAGAGGAAACAAATGACCATTGACTTCCTGAATCTGGCTTACCTTACTTAGCATGATGTTCTCCAGTCCTGTCCATTTTCATGCCAATGACATAATTTTGTGCTTCATTATGGCTGAGTAAAACTTCATTGTGTATGTATACCACATGTTTTCTGATAAAATTTAATTTCTATATTAGGCACAGTAAGAGATTGACAGAAAATAGCAAATGCAACAATTATATACTGTAATAAAAATTATATAACCATCCTCTCTATCTCTTAAAATATCTTATTGTATTTTTACTTTTGCAAATAAAAGAAACACATTATGGGTTTCCTTGGCATACTTGAATTGCCAGCATCACTACTCTTGAGCATTGGGACCATTATTAAGTAAAATAAGGGTTTGTTTAACACAGGCACTATGCTACCACAACGGTTGATCTGATAATCTAGATAGATACCAAGTGACTAATAGGCAGATAGTGTATATAGTGTAGATAGTGTGAACAAGGGAATGGTCTGAGTGGGATGGAGCTCGATGGTACAAGAATTTATCTCACAACTAGCGAAGCACAATGTAAAACTTATGAATTGCCTGGTTTTGGAATTTTCTATGTAATGTATTTGGACTGTGACTTCTGTGAAAAATCACAGAGAATGAAATTACAGATAAGGAGGAAATACTTTGCTGCTTAAGAATATAGCTTGTTCCCATTTTCATCTTACTGTTCATACAAAATCAGTTCTCAGGACCTTATAAATTTTTACTTGTTATAGAAAATATTTTAATGAAGATCATTTTGAGTTCCTTGAGGAATCAAATATGAAAAATCTAACATTTCTCAAAGAGATTGAAAATTAATTTCACAAATAGACTCAGTTTTTTGGTTGGAAGCTTTATTGATATTTATGTTGAAAAGTTGTTCTCTCTCAATGTCATAATTTTTAAAACTTTTTAAAAATATAGTGTTGTGTTACCTTTTACAGGTGTTAATAATAAGGTCATTCAATGTTTCTCTAGAACAAATAAATCTGATCTCTATTACAATAGTTGCAAAGGCCCAATGTACCAGATTGCAGAAATTTAAGAAGCATCTTCTAATACAAATTTAAAGCATTCAGAAAAGTTTTGATAGCAAGGTTAACAGAACATAGTATAAATTCCAGGATGTTCTATTAGACCAACCTCAAAGTCTGATCATAATTTTAAGTTTAAAGATATACCAGTATATGATATGTCATCTTTTTAAGAGAAGAATAACATGACTTAGGATAAGCAAAAGTATGTGTTTACATTGCACCTGTGGATACAGGGTAAACTCAGATGTGCTGTGGAGTCCTATGTTTTAAAGGGACTAGTTGAATGAGCACAGAGTGAAGATGTCTGCACAACTGAAGAGGACAGCAGCAAGCAGCAGTGGCTGGGCTTTTGTCATGGTAATCACCAAATTATTAGGTGAATTTGCAGCCTGGAGAGAAGGTAACTTTCATTTTATAGGAATTTATTTGGGAAATAAAAGATTTTCAAAGAAACCCATTTGTTGAATTTGAATGTGTGCTCTTATGGGTATTCTTTATAGACATCCATGCTAATTACAAACAATTGATACTAAATTAATATTCCATAATATCCAGATTTTTTAAATGTATACTACAATTACTATGAAATAAATGACAGAGATGAATAGCAAACAGTCCTGGGACCTGTCTCAAATCTTACTTAATTTTTAAAGTAAGAAAATACTTGGATTAGTAATAGATTGCATTTGCATAAATGAAGATTATTCAAACAGCTAGCTAAGTTATTTCTAAAAAAATAAGTATATTTTTAAAATTATAAGTATAAGAAAATTTTGGTCAATGAGTTAAACTAAGCTAATGTAGAAACAGTTCTCTTCACTGCAGATATACATACACATGATATTACATGTATGCATGTAGGGTATAACATAGCCCTTTTAAATTATACAGTTGATTTTTTAAATAAGAAAAGTAATGGAAAATTTTTGGAAACAAAAAAGAAACTATTTGATGAATATAAGTTGAAAAAGGAAACACTCAAGACTGTATGAAGAATGTTAAGGCCTAGGAGATCGGTGTTTGATATTCAAATAAAAATGAAGAATAGTGTCTCAAGCTTGTACAATAGGGGTAGGTACATCCCTTAAAGGGTCAGGGACACATTGATTTTCCCATGTAATCATGGGAAACAGAAATCAAAGTAACTGTGCCTACTCTCATTGGGAAGCTGCAGATAGGTAGCAGTCTAAGGAGGGCTTATGAAATAATGAAGCATTACAGAGGCGGTATTTTAATTTCAGGCTTCACTCATATTGCTACAGGGCCTGATAAAATGCTACCTATGTGACTGGAACACAAAATCAAGAAGTTGACGTAAAATGGTGCAGAATATTTGAAACTCACAGGGGTCTAACAAAAACAATTTGAAATATGGCCTGGATGACCAAGATTTAGGAAATGCCTACAGAAAAAAATCCTCACTACAAATCAGTTCATGCTCAGAAGTCATAAACCATGAAAGAGAAAAACTAGGGAAATTTTGTATCATGAAATGGAGATAAGGGTAAAATATGAAATAACTTGCTAAAATATTTTAATCACATTTAAGTTAATTTTGGCAATCTGACATGTTTGGTATTTGGAATAGTCATCCATTTTCTTTTCCATATTTTTGTTGGTGCATTATAATTGTGCATAAAGGTGGGATTTGTTGTTACATATTTGTGCATATACACAATATGACAATATACTTAGACCAAAATCATTCTCCAATATTTCCCCTTTCCTCCCCTCCTCTCTCCCATTGGTCCCTTTCCTCTACTCTACTGATCTCTCTTCCATTTCATGAGATCCCTGTTCTCTTTATTTTTCTTTTTATTCTTTAATTTCCACATATGAGGAAAAAAAAAAAAAACACATGACCCTTGACTTTTTGAATTTGGCTTATTTTGCTTAGCATAACATTCTCAAGTTCCATCCACTTTCTTGCAAATGACATAATTTCATTTTCCTTTATTACCAAATGAAATTCTATTTCATACACGTACACACATACACATACCACCTTCAGTTTCCTTATCCATTCATTCACTGATAGACACGTAGGCTGGTTCCATAGTTTGACCATTGTGAATTGTGCTAATAAAAACATGGGTATTACTGTATTGCCATAGTATGCTGCTGTTCTTGAACAGAACATCTAAATATTTGGATAATATATTTAAAAAGTCTTTTAAAATGCACAACTGAACCATTTGAAGATGAGAAAACTTGAGAGGTCAAAAATTAGCATTGAAATGAATAATTAAGACCAGACGAAAACTGACATTCATACTGAGGCATATGTCTGTCTGGGGTGAAACTAAATATTTTGATTTTACATTAACTAAGTAAGTAACATTGTTCAAATACAAGTAGTCTGACTTTTTGATGGTGTAATTAATACTTATTACATGAAAAAAGGACAAACCTTTAAAAAATTTGTACCTTCGTGAAATGGCAGCAGTGACAACATTTTTACCATGTTGAGTAAAATTTTAGGGGTTGAGGTTCATTTCTGCCCCTTTTAAAAATACCAAAGCATAACATGCATAGTTTGCTCAAATTTTAAGTTTGTGGCTTAATTAATGATTCCAAGAGGGTACCTGATACCCAGGTTCAGAAGTGGGATTTGTTGTTACCTGATACCCTACCTGACTAGGATGCCCCTCATTTATACACTCCTAATTCACCAATCAGGAAAGCCATCATTATGATTTTTATCATTTTATATTAATTTTGCCTGTTGGTTGAATTCACTCAATTTCTCAGCTATATGCCTATTTTGTGGTAAAAACACTTAATTTCCATTGAATTGCAATACACTACTATGTGATTATACCACAATGTACTTATAATGTGATCTTCAAGAATATTTGGGTTGTTTCTGTTTTTGACTGTTAAAAGTAGCGTTACTATCAAAAACTCTTGTACGTGTAGTTCAACAGACATATACATACATATTTCACGTATATTTAGTTTTAGTAGATACTGGCAAAGAGTGTTCTGAAATGGTTGTATCTCTACACTAGTATATACAGTTTCAGTTGCTTCACATTATGTTCAATAATTAACAATGTTAGCCTCATTAATTTGACCACTCTAGTGTTATGGAGTGACATTTCATTGTGAATTTAACTTGCTTTTACCTAATGAGTGATGCACAATTGACAATTCATATTTTCTTTTTTATGAAATGCCTTTTTAAAATATTTTCTTTTCAATTGGATGTCTGCATTTTACTTATTAATTTGTAGGAGGATATAATGTATATTGCACATACATCGACTTTGTGATGAAAGGTATCTCCTCCTACCATAGACTGCATTTGTACTTTCTAATAGAACCTCTTGATAAATAGAAGTATTTAATTTTAATGAAGCTTCACTTATCAATATTTTCCTTATCATTAGGACTTTCCTTGTTCCAAAATAAATGTGACTTACCAAGAAAACTGGATAAAGCATAAAATCATAGTTTTATTTTTAAACCAATCAGATAATTTAGGATGAATATAAACATAAATTTAGTATATTCCAAGGAGAATTCTGTACTTGCAGAGAAGTGGGATCCACAGTTAACATTTATCTTTGCACCCTTGGTGGGAAGAGAGTAAATTTGTCCTAAAATAGCCAAAAATAAATCATATATTTAATAATATTTAATAAAAATAAACCAGAATTGTATTGGTTGTATAGGGCCTGGAAAGACTAATAGTTGTCAAAGGGATCTCAGTATCTACCAGTTCTTTGATTGTTTCATACCATTGACCTTGGTCTCAATGTATTATCCTTTTCTTACAACACAGAATTCACAGTGCAACCATTTAACTAAGATGTTTGTATCACGGTCATGAGAGAGATAAGTCTATTATTATCTATTTTAATGAAATTCTCATGAAGTCCTAGTGTTACATTTGTGCTTTTTTTTTTTGACTGGGGAAAATAATCCTAAGAGACATGAGGTCTTGACCAAGTACATAATGGGTGAAGGTCAGAGCAAGAGAATATAAAGAGAGTTCTCTCAGGTACATGAGCTTGTTGAGTGTGTGGAGGAAGTAAGATGAAGGATGGAAGCAAGATCCACAAAATGCACAGGGCTTTCATTGAACATGTAGTCATGAACTATAGCTGAAGGATGAGAGGAAGAAGGAAGGCATATAAAAGATTCCCAAGAGGTTCACAAGGTTTTCACCAAATGTAGGTGGTGCATGGAAGCTGGGAGAAGGGGAGGGTGCCTGAGATAAACCCTGATTGTGTACAGAGAGAAGGCCTTTATTTAGGTCAAAACTCTGTCCCATTGTAGGCTAGAGATAATGCAGCAAGGTGGAGAAAAATTTATTAAGAGAAAATCCAGAGGCAGAACAGGGAGAAGAGAGAAGAGAGAGAGGCACACACACACACACACACACACACACACACACACAGAGAGAGAGATAGAGAGAGAGAGAGAGAGAGAGAGAGAGAGAGAGAGAGAGAGAGAGAGAGATTAAAAAGTCCTTAGTCACACAAAAGCCTAGTTACTTGACTATAAAGCAGAGGGAGCTCTCCCACAACTCAGAATTAGCTACTAATCTCGAATGCAATCCAAGTTCTGGAGTATGACCAGTGCTCAGATCCTACACTATGCTTAAAGAAATATCTCCATCTCCAGATCAAAATATTTGAAGATAGTGGTGAAATAGAGTTCCCTAGAATACACTGGCATCACAAATCTGCAGCAAAGATCAGAACTTACTGAAGCATCACATATATTGATTTCTTCCATCTCCCAATTACAGCCTGAGAGAGGAAGAAAGATTTATTTTTCTAAGGGTAACTGTTATTTATTTTAATCTTTATTTTTCTTTGAGATAAGATAAACAATTGGAGAATTTCAACAAAAAAGTGTGAAGAAAATAAAAGTAAGTACCAGAATGGAGAGAGTATTAGACATGGGAAATTCACTCTAGGAACTTATCAAAAGATTGCAGACAGTGAAAGAAAGTGAAGATGGGTTAAAAGAAATTACCCAAATTAAAGCTAGGATGAATGGAGAGATAGACAAATGATAAATATAGATGATGGATGGATAGATAGATAAAATGAATATATATAAAACAAAATGCAGTAAAACTCCCTAAGACTGGTGAGATATCAAATGCTCCAACACATTAGTAGAGTCCCAAAAATGGGGAAAGAAAGGAGGGGATTATTTTTTAAGAGAGAAGAGCTGGAAATTTTTCAGAATTAATGAAATGTGATGAAGCCGTAGGACCAAAGAACTCAATAAATCTCAAAATACACACACACACACACACATTCTCCCTCTCTCTCTTTCTCTCTCTCTCTCTCTCTCTCTCTCTTTATCTCTTTCTATCTCTTTTACACACACACACACACACACACACACACACACACACATACACACACACTCACTATTAAATTCAGTAGAAGAGAAGAGGGAAAACCATGGCTGAGGTTGATCACTTATGCCTTTTATTGCTGTCAAACTTTAAATTCCAGGCTACCTTTCTCAAAACATTTACCTTCCTTCTTATTTATTTCCTTCAGTTGCTAGGTGATATAAAGGGGGAACACAAACAAATGTTTTATCAGTTTGATAGAAACAAAACCAGTTAGGAAGGTAAATTGCTTTCATGGTGAGATCATAAACTCCTCCCACACACCAGATAAGTTGTGAAGTAACATTTTCTTGTGATCACTGAATATGTATTTTGCATTTAAAATAATAACTAAATATATATTTAAAATTAATAAATGCAGGGTATGTTCTAATTTTTTCATTGTTCTCATCTAACACCCAAAATCATGTTTTAAATTTTTTAAAATTTATTTTAACTGAAACATGAAAAATATAAAATTGTACCTATTAATAGGGTAACATGATATTCAATACATGTATATATTGTATTAAATGCTTCAATGAGGTTAAAATATCTCTTCAATCATGTATTATTTGCTTATGGTAAAACTTTCAAAATTATTTCTCCTCACTTATGATGAAATGCAGTATGTTGTTATCTTTAGACCCCCTCACTGTGCATCATTTTACTCTCAACTTCTATGAGATCATTTAAGTTCTCATATGAGTGAGATCATGCGCTATTTGTCCTTATTTGCCTGCGCTATTTCACTCAAAATAATTGCTAGTTTCATCCATATTGTTGCTGAATAGTATAGGTGAATAGTATTCCATTTTTTATATGTACTACCTATTCTTTATCTATTGATCAGTTGATGGACACTTTGGTTGTTTGCATTTCTTAGCAATCGTGAAGAGTGGTGTAGTGAACATGGAGTGTAGATGTCTCTTTGAGACACTGATTTAATTTCCTTTGGATACATACCCCAAAATGGCACTGCTGGGTCATATAATAGATCTATTTTAAATCTGGGGGGAACCTCCATACTGTTTTCCAAAATTATTGCACCTATGTATATTCTTACCAATGTGTGTAAGGGTTTCCTTTTCTCCACATATTTGGCAGCATGTGTTATGTTTAGTCTTTTTGATATTGGCCATTTTACAGGAGTGGATGCCATATCATTGTGATTTTGACTCTTATTTGCCTAATGATTAGTGATATTGAACATTTTTTCCATAGATGTAGATACTTTTATCCCAGTTTGAGAGAGAATTGAAACATGTTTTAGTACTTTTATCTATTGTCCATTTAAGAGATTGAGCTGGGATATAACTCAAAAACTCGTGCAGACAACTATTACTTTTTATGCCTTCTCAGATATGTTACAGAGCCCCGGGCAATGCTCATTCCATACTGAGATATGTGGTGAGTTGAATGGTGATCCTCCAAAAGATACGCCCATGTCTTAATCCTCAGAACCTATGAATGCTACCTTTGTCTTTTAAAAAGTATTTTCATATGTAATTAAATTAAGAAGATGAGGTGGTCACCTTGACTTATCTGGTTGGGTCTTAAATGCAATGAGAAATGCTCTTACAGAAGATGCATAGAGGGGAAGACAGACAGAAGTAGAGGTGACAATGGAGACAGACCTTGAAGTAATATGATCATAAGTTAAAGAATGCCAACAGTGCCTAGAAGCTGAAAAAAAAATGTATAGCTTCCAGGGACAGGGTGCTTCTGCTGACACCTTGATATGGAACTTTGGCCTTCAAACTGAGAAAAAAAAATTTTTTTCTATGTTTTAAGCCACTTGACTTGAGTTATTTTTTAAACAGCAGTGACAGAAAACTTACACAGTATAGGAATGTATAAAAAAAAAACTAAAATAGTAGGTCAGAGATTATGAGAGACATTTATATCCATTATAGGTGGATTTTTACATGAAAAATTAAAGGGTTTTTGTTTCCCTGTTCAATTTTATACTTACCTTTGAGATATTCACTAATGTGAATTCATGAGTCATGTTTTAAACTTGCCATTTTCTGTTTATAAATTGATAATTTCTAAAATAAATATGCAAAAGTCTTCAAATAAAAGCATATATAATAATAATCAGTTGACTGAAATCTTATATAAGGATGCTATTCCTTGAGTAACTTTTTAACATTGAGTTAAAAGAGCACCTCTATCATTCCTCTCAGGAACTTTTTCTGGACTCTTTTTTCTGATTTTTAGAATAAAAGATTAGTATCTGATGAGGGAAATCAGTGAATCCCCTTTTATTTAAGTCTAAAATAAATCTGATTAAAAACAACAAATTCCTTTTTAGCATCCTCTTAAAGCAGGTAATAAAATAGTATTAATGATGTTTTTATCTAAGACATTATTACATGCCCATTTTGAGTTGTTCCTTTTCACAACTGATGGCAGTAGGTGACAGGAATACAAAATTCTGAGGGATGGTTTCAAACTACAAATCAACACATTGTAGTACTGCTTAAAATCGCTCAATGATTTCTAATCACCCTTCAAAATAAAATATAAGTAACTTATTCTGCCTTATATGATGCAGTGTTTGCCTAGCTGATTCTTATTATTTCATTTGTTTTTGAGGTAAATTTTGTGTACTGTAAAATACCACGTATGATTTTAATATTAACCAACAAATATAATAAAACTATGAAATATACATACTATTCCAGAAAATTCCTTAGTGCCCCAATGCTTTAAATTCTATACCTATACAACATTGCTTTTCTTGTTTTCATCACTGTAATTTAGTTCTATTATTAATATTCATGTAAAGGATCCTGCATTAGTCTATGACTCTGACTTCTTTTATTTACTATTATGTTTTTGAGATTCACCTATGTTGTTCCACATTGTAGTGGTTCATTTTCTTAAATAGTGTTCTATTGTAAGAACATACCACAATGTATTTACTCATTTACAGGTTGAGGACAAGAGTTGATTCAGTTTTTAATTGCAGTTTAGTTCCACAAACTTTCTGTGTTTCATTCAGGCTGTCATGTATGTTGTGAACATGTCTTTTTTTGTGTACATGTGTAGAACTGCCATAGAATAAATCCTAGAAATGGAGTGGCTAGATCCTGAGGTGCCAACATGTTCAACTTTTTGAGAAACTACAAACTGTGCCCCTAAAAGAAGAAAACTTTGTATATTCTAGGAAAATCATGAAGATATCAGTATCCCTGTATCCTAACCAATTCGTGGCACTTTTAGTCATTTTCATTTTAGCCACTTCATTGTTTTTGATTTGTAGTTTTCATTTGGATATCTCTGAATACTAATAATATCAAGGGTTTCTTTGATATTTTTGGCTATTAATATGTCTTCTTTCAAGATAAAATTTTTATCTTCCTTATTGAGTTTTTATTAAGTAATTTATTTATTTTTATGATTGATTTGTTACCTATATTATGCCTTATAAATACTGTCCATTTGAAATATGTATGTACCAAAATGTTTTCTTCCTGTATGGGCTTATCTTTTCATTTCTTAAATAATGTCTCTTGATGAGCCAAAGTACTTAATTTTGATGAAATGCAGTTATCAGCTACTTTCAATGTTATATTTTGTGTGCTTACTAATATGTCTTTACTCCAAGGTCTCGAAGATATCTATCTATAGTATATATTATATTTTAATTGTATATTATATTATACATTTTTAGAAGATTTATAATTTTTTTTATTGTAAACAAATGGGATACATGTTGTTTCTCTGTTTGTACATGGAGTCAAGGCATACCATTTGTGTAATCATAAATTTACATAGGGTAATGTTATTTGATTCATTCTGTTATTTTTTCCCTTCTCCCCCAACCCTCCCACCCCTCTTTTCCCTCTATACAGTCCTTCCTTCCTCCATTCTTGCCCCCCTCCCTAACCCTAACTCTAACCCTAACACTAACCCCTCCCACCCCCCATTATGTGTCATCATCCACTTATTAGCGATATCATTCATCCTTTGGTTTTTTGAGATTGGCTTATCTCACTTAGCATGATATTCTCCAGTTTCATACATTTGCCTGCAAATGCCATAATTTTATCATTCTTTATGGCTGAGTAATATTCCATTGTGTATATATATATATATATATATATATATATATATATATATATATACCACAGTTTCTTTATCCATTCATCAATTGAAGGACATCTAGGTTGGTTCCACAATCTGGCTATTGTGAACTGAGCAGCTATGAACATTGATGTGGCTGTATCTCTGTAATATGCTGATTTTAAGTCATTTGGGTATAGGCCAAGGAGTGGGATAGCTGGGTCAAATGGTGGTTCCATTCCAAGTTTTCTAAGGAGTCTCTACACTGCTTTCCAGAGTGGCTGCACTAATTTGCAGCCCCAACAGCAATGTATGCGTGTACCTTTCTCCCCACATCCTCGCCAGCACCTGTTGTTGCTTTATTCTTGATAATCGCCATTCTAATTGGGGTGAGATGGAATCTTAGGGTGGTTTTGTTTTGCATTTCTCTTATTACTAGAGATGTTGAACATTTTTCCATATGTTTGTTGATTGCTTGTAGATATTCTTCTATGAAGTGTCTATTCATTTCCTTAGCCCATTTGTCGATTGGATTATTTGCATTCTTGGTGTAGAGCTTTTTGAGTTCTTTATAGATTCTGGAGATTAGTGCTCTATCTGAAGTATGATTGGCAAAGATTTTCTCCCACTCTGTAGGCTCTTTCTTTGCATTGCTGATAGTTTCCTTTGCTGAGAAAAAGCTTTTTAGTTTGAATCTATCCCAGTTATTAATTCTTGCTTTTATTTCTTGTGCTATGGGAGTCCTGTTGAGGAAGTCTGGTCCTAAGCCGACATATTGAAGCTCTGGACTTACTTTTTCTTCTATAAGATGCAAGGTCTCTGGTCTGATTCCGAGATCCTTAATCCATTTTGAGTCTAGTTTTGTGCATGGTGAGAGATATGGGTTTAGTTTCATTCTGTTGCATATGGATTTCCAATTCTCCCAGCACCATTTGTTGAAGAGGCTATCTTTTCTCCATAGCATATTTTTGGCCCCTTTGTCTAGTAGGAGAAAATTGTATTTATTTGGATTTGTATCCGTGTCCTCTATTCTGTACCATTGATTCACCTTTCTATTTTGGTGCCAATACCATGCTGTTTTTGTTACTATTGCTTTGTAGTAGAGTTGAAGATCTGGTATTGCGATACCCCCTGCTTCACTCTTTCTGCCAAGGATTGCTTTAGCTGTTCTGGGTTTTTTATTCTTCCAGATGAATTTCATAATTGCTTGCTCTATTTCTGTAAGGTACATCATTGGGATTTTAATTGGAATTGCATTGAATCTGTATAGCACTTTTGGTAGTATGGCCATTTTGACAATATTAATTCTTCCTATCCAAGAACATGGGAGATCTTTCCATCTTCTAAGGTTTTCTTTAATTTCTTTCTTTAGTGTTCTGTAGTTCTCATTGTAGAGGTCTTTCACCTCTTTTGTGAATTGATTCCCAAGTATTTTATTTTTTTCGAAGCTATTGTGAATGGGGTAGTTTTCCTAATTTCTCTTTCTGAAGATTCATCACTTATGTATAAAAATGCCTTAGATTTATGTGCATTGACCTTATATCCCACTACTTTACTGAATTCACTTATGAGATCTAAAAGTTTTCTGGTGGAATTTCCTGGTTCCTCTAAGTATACAATCATATCATCAGTAAATAGGGATAGTTTGAGTTCTTCTTTTCCTATTCGTATCCCTTTAATTTCCTTGGTCTGTCTAATTGCTCTGGCTAGAGTTTCAAGGATGATATTGAAAAGAAGTGGTGAAAGAGGGCATCCCTGCCTTGTTCCACTTTTTAGGGGGAATGTTTTCAGTTTTTCACCATTTAGAATGATATTAGCCATGGGCTTAGCATAGATGGCCTTTACAATGTTAAGGAATGTTCCTTCTATCCCTATTTTTTCTAGTGTTTTGAGCATGAAGGGGTGCTGTATTTTATCAAATGCTTTCTCTGTATCTATGAAATAATCATGTGATTCTTGACTTTAAGTCTATTGATATGGTGAATTACATTTATTGATTTCCTGATGTTGAACCAACCTTGCATCCCTGGGATGAAACCCACTTGATCATGGTGCACTATCTTTTTAGTATGTTTTTGTATGCGATTTGCTAAAATTTTGTTGAGAATTTTTGCATCGATGTTCATTAAGGATATTGGTCTGAAATTTTCTTTCCTCAATGTGTCTTTGTCTGGTTTAGGTATCAGGGTAATATTGGCTTCATAGAATGAGTTTGGGAGGGTTCCCTCCTCTTCTATTTTATGGAATACTTTGAGAAGTATTGGAATGAGCTCTTCTTTAAAGGTTTTGTAGAACTCGGCTGAGAACCCATCTGGTCCTGGACTTTTCTTTGTTGGTAGGCTTTTGAGGACCTCTTCTATTTCATTACTTGAAATTGGTCTATTTAAATTGTGTATGTCCTCCTCGTTCAGTTTAGGCAATTCATATGTCTCTAGAAACCTGTTGATGTCTTCGAAATTTTCTATTTTGTTGGAGTATAGATTTTGAAAATAGCTTCTACTTATGTTTTGTATTTCAGTCGTGTCTGTTGTGATATTTCCTTGTTCATTCCGAATTTTAGTGATTTGGGTTTTCTCTCGTCTTCTCTTTGAAGTTTTATAATTTTAACCATGCTTTTTATAGCTATTCTCCTTTAGAAGATAATAATATATTGAGTCTAGTGTGAGAGAGGAATTAAAATTTGTTTATCACAAAGTTATTCTGTTGTTTTACATCTGATGAAAACACATTTTATGCTGGGTACAGTGGTCAGGTCTGTAATCTCAGCAGCTACAGAGGCTGAGGCAGGAGGTTCCTGAGTTCAAAGCCAGCTTCAGCAAAAGTGAGTTGCTAAGCAACTCAGTAAGACCCCATCTCAAATAAAATATGAAACAGGACTGGGGATGTGGCTCAGTGGTCAAATACCCCTGAGTCCAATCCCTGATACCTCACCCCACAAAACAAACAAATAATAAAAAATTTTATTTTCCTTCATTGAATGTTTGGCATTTTAATTGAAAAAACAATGAACTGTGTACTTGTTTGTAGGTGTTTCTTGAGTTTTTATTCAGTGATGTTGATCTGTTTTGTTCCATGTCATGACAATACCATGGTACCCAGATAAGTATAACTTTTTAACAATTATTGAAATATTATAATGCCAATCCCATGATCTTGTTCTGTTTTTAAAGTTATATTTTCTATTCCAAGACCTTTTCCCTTTCTCTATGTATATTGGAATCAGACAGCTAATAGATACACACAAAAAGCCTGTAGGAATTTTGATATTGTGTTGATTATATTATATCAATTTGATTAGGATTTGTGACATGTTTTACAGTTTTAATTGTGAATGTTTTACATGACTTTTGTTGAATTTCATTTCTTTATTCAGCTGATAAGGGCACTTTGTGTTGGAAGAATAGTCCTATGAGGCACTAAGGAACATAACTGAAAAAAAAACCCTTAATCAATAAATTATTTAATTAAAATCACTGTCAAATATGTGAAAAATCATGTGATGAAACAAGACTGAAAACAATCATTTTATCTAATGAAAAACTGTTCATGGAATTAGATATGCATATGAGTTTTCTCCAGAAGTTTAAGTAGCTTGACATATTTAGTTCTAGGCAAACAGTTTTTCCATTAGATAAAATTTTGTGTAATTTTATTACACAAAATAATGTTTTGAGGAGCTAGGGATCTAGCTCAGTGGTAAAGTACCCTTTAGCATACACTGGATCCTGGGTTCAATCCCCAGCACTGCAAAAAATAAAATAAAATAAAAATAATGTTTTTAAATCAACTCTCTGAAAAAAGTTAAGAAAACATTTTCTTTTAAAATCCATATTTGTAAATCATAATGACCTCAGAATTGAACAACTGTAGCTTAAAAGACCATCATTTGGATCAAGCAAGGGTTTCCTCTTTGATCCTGAGCCTGCTTGCTGTTAACTGAATTTGAATTCTCTCACTTGTCCTATATGAAAAAAGGGACATTGTCCTTGCAGATTAAAAGTTTAGAAACAGAATCTTAGAATGCTTCCTTGTGGATGCCCCAGTATGAACTGCCTCCATTAACCAGAACAACAAAAAGTATAGGCATGTAAACTATTACTACTAAATTTATTCACAATTCTAACTAAAAATGTTTCCCTGTATTTGAAATTTCTAAGTGCACTTTGAATATGAATTTGCAATTGCTGTAGAAAACAAGTAATATCATCCACTTTAATCTGCATCTCAAAATTTATAGATCATAGTACACTTAGAAAAAAATGATACTCAATTCATCCAAGTGATGATCTTTTGAATCTCAATCTGAAAACCTTGAAAGCATTCAGAAGCTTTGGATATTCAGCCAATGATAGAAATTACTTTGATTCCTTTATGATTTTTCTGAATTAACAGTAGGAATATCATGTTAGTTTCATCTTATGCAAATGTTATCATATTTTCTTAACTATAAATTCAAAAAAGAATTTATGGTGTACCACCTTTGTGATAAGTAACAAATGCAACTTACCCTCAAGTTGCATGAAAACTATTGAGAAAACAAACAAACAAACAGAAAAACTACAAATTAAACAAAGGGGTGGAATTGATGTGAAGAAAATAAATTATGGAATTGAATTTCTGACAGAAAAGGGATTCTTTAAATACATGTGACAAGTCTGTTTGAGATGAGAGTAGAGTGACAAAAAATAACAGACATAATTATGTCAGAGGAATTGTCATTTAGACAGAATGTGGAACTGTTGCAAAGGCTCTAAGTTTCAAACATTTTTTTTTTTCAGTAACAACAACAAATGAAAAGACAGTATGTTCGTTGTGGGGAATAGTTTTAACTTATTAAATGTCAGGGAGAGACCAAGAAACAAAACCACTTCAGGTTTGTTAGCTAAGATATTTGGATTCTATCCTAAGTGCTATAGAAAACATCAGAAAGTTTTAATAAGATCCTTTTAAAATAAGGAGCTAGACTCTGTTGACAAAGACTAGTGAGTTTAAAAAGTCCTGAGATTTAGACATATTGATAATTTAAAATAGGATAGGCAAGCTGCCACATCATAATGCTAACTCTGAAGAGTTTTTTGAAGTGCCAAGAAATTTCCTATTTTATCCTCTCAGCAGGGAATTTGGATTTAAATAATAATATAAGATTTAAGGGAAGGAAAAATAAAATAATGTTAACTTGGAAAAGTAAAGAAAGAAAATATGACAAAGAAATATAAATCTATTTTTCCTGTTATATGATATAGCTGCTACTCAAAATGATGACCATATTTTTCATGTTTCCTTTTAATTGAATGTGGACCTCTGACAGAATATTAACAATGAAATGCAAGTGAAACTGTTTCATGGAGTCTTCCAGATGCCTTTTTAAAGAACCAAACAAACCCTACCCTCTTTATTCCTCTTTTACTATTTGATCCTACTATCTTCCATAAGGTACTCTTCTGAACTATAGAATAAAAGAATCACACCAGGGCTGGTGGGGTCAGGGTTGGAAATATCTTGATCCTTGTATATAGAAGTCCAGGAGGACTTCCAGAGCACTTTCCTCTTAACCCATGCTTACGTGAGAGCAAAATAAATCACTTCCTTTTATTTCAGAATTTATCTGAAGAGAGAAAAGAAAGATGTTGATGTCAATAATACGTATTTCTTTACAGAAAAAAAAAGGTGTCAAAATCATTTATCAATTGGTCTTCATTTTTAACTGGCACCCATATTTATGGTTGAAAGAAACAGATTCTGAGGTTATAGGTCCTTTAGTTTTAACTGCTGAGATGATCCAACACTTAATTTGAGACATTTCATCTCTGCACAGAATTCAAACCAAACACTTAATTGTTATTTAAAATAGTCATCATAATCATTGACTTACTTTATGTAGATTATATCATTGAAACTTGAGTGACAAAAATTAGATAAAGCCTAAATTCACTGCATGATTGACAGCCAATGTGTGTTTCAGATTCATGAATCACCAGCCTTACTTTTATTAACATATTCAATTCATCCGGGTCTGAAAATGGAAGGAAAAGAAAAACCACACACACATAAGTAACAAATGCCTTAGAATAATAGCCTGTCTGGATGATTACATATAGAAATATATTAAAAGTTGGAATTATTCTCATTTCAGTCCCAACTTCGCATATTTTTTATTTTTACAAGTAGAATGAAATAATACGTTTTGTATGAGGCAATCAATACAGGCCCCTGACAAGATGTGACATTTTGTCTAAGTAAAGGGAAATCTAAAAAGCAATTGGAATATTCCATATAGGATTATTAGATTTAGTTGTTTTTTTTTTTTTTATTGACCCTGATTTTCTTAACACTTTCTTGAAAATTTTACAACTAAACAAATGTTTCTCAATTTTGTCACCCGTTCATACCTACGGAGAGTAGAGGTTAGTTCATTCTGACTTTAACTGACATGTTATCTCTGTTCTAGGAACAAAATGGGAAATCTTGTCCCTGTTAAAGGTATAACTGGTACCTTGGTAAATATTAGCAAAAAAAATTCTATGAAGAGTTCATTCTTTTCACCTTCAAATATTAGGCACTAATTATAAATAGCAAAAGATTATTTCAAATCCAACACTGTTTTATTTTGGTATTTCTAATTTCTCCTCTCTCTCTCTCTCTCTCTCTCTCTCTCTCATCTATTTCTCTCAGACACACACACACACACACACACACGTGTATACACACATGTATATACACACAATAGTTTCAATGAGTTTTCCCAAATATACGGAATTTAATTGTATACTTAAACTCAAACAAAGGTAATTCAGTTTAGAAAGTAGAAATAGATTTTCCAGTGTATCTACTTAAAGTTTAGTCCCTGGAAAGAAACAGGGAATATAGTTCATTGGAGTACCAATGGATGATGAAATTACTAATGCCATTATTTCTTCTCCTCATTCTCCAGATTATTTCTACTCTTCTTTCATTCTCATTCCATTTATTTCTTCCTTCTTTTCTTCTTCTTCTTCACTTTTTCTTTTTCTATCTCCCTTTCATCTTGCTTTTCCTTTTCCTTCTTCTGCCTTTCATCCTCCGGTTTCCCATTTCTCTCTTCTCCCAGTGCCTCTTTCATTCCCCTTATCTTTCTCCCCATTGCCATCATTCTCCTTTTCCCCAATCTTTACCAATCTCTTCTGTCTTAATTTCTAAAAAGAAGAAAAATATTCCAAGATTAGGAACCTATGGCTCATGACATGCTATCTCTGATATTTACTGTGAAACAAGAGGGTATAATTCTGACAGCTGGTTTTGTCCCCTCCCCATCCCTTTCCATTGGTTTCTCTCTTAGAAATAAAATTCAGCACGATTATTGCTAAAAAGTATTTCACAGAACATTTAGAGGATATAGATTATAAAATCAAAAGAAATAGGATAGTTTGGTCCAACACCCAAAGCCTTTAATATTTTCATTACTATGTTCCTAAATGTTTTTTTGGCACAAAACCTTTGCCTTTGAAGTTGGTTATTTCATAAAACTTTGTCCCTTGTGTCTAGATGTGCTGTTTTCTATTTTGCTCTAGGCAACAGCTGCATTTTCTGAGGCATAATACTACTTACTCTTTCTTATTTCCTGCTAATAGCTTTTAAAAATAAGTTTATAGTCTAATGTTTATTCTACTCTTACTGAATTTTAAAAAATCTAACATTTTCTTTCTAATATAGACACACATCCTCTCATCTTTCTCCACAGGCTAAAATAAATATATTACAAAGAATAGAAAAATCTCTAAATCCCAGAACTCTTCTTTTCAGCAGATGTTCTAAAATGATAGAATACATTAAAACACATGTTGAAAACCTTTAAAAAATACCTCTTTTCAATCTTTAATCATGTATATGAAAACAAAACAGTGGGTTAGGGAAGGGAAAGGACAAATTTTTAGTGTGCAGAAGATCTGGGACTTGAACAGAGATTTGTAACTCATCACTCCTGTTCACCATCATCTAATTCTCAGCAATTAATCTGTCAATCAAGTGACAGAATCATTTCTTTGAGGACGAATTCTCAAAGGAAAGTGATTGTGGTGAGATTAGTAGAATGACTTTTGCAAATTATGATACAATAGCCTCCTGGTATATCTTCTTTTAACTTAGAGATTGGGAAACTGAAAACTGCATGTTGTAGGCTTGCAGGAAAATTCTAGTTACAAATTAGATTCTGCCAATCCAATTAACCTATACACTTGGTTTTGGAACTAAATAAAATTGGAATAGAGACAACAGTTCATGTGATGCATTTGTCTATGCCTGATCTTGTAGTGAACTGAAGTTGTCATTGTAACTTTCTGATTTTATCAGCATAACTACCCTGTTGTTCCTTTGACAATGTCTTGATGATATTCTTAACTCCTAATTTTAATAAAAAATCAGTTTCCTTGTGTGCAAAATTCAGTAATATTCTATAAGAATCATTCCAGAGGCAGGATATACTCCTCTCATACCTTCAACAACTTTGTTAGTAAGAACCTAGTTGCCCTTGGAAAGTGGGCACTAGCAGTCTGTGGCATGCAGTGGCAAAGTACATATGAACATGTGGAAAAAGTGATTATTCAATGAATGACTTTGGTAGAGCAAGTGACAACTGCCATAGAAAAATATATATTTCTGAATAAAGAATTTGCTTCTCAGTGCATTGCTCATATATCTAGCACTGAATGCATAATTTTGTTTATTCCTAAAGCACCAGATAGGTTAAAAAAAAATTTTGCTATTTAGAGACTAACTCATTGATTTGGAAGGAATAGGAAGTAGATGCTATAAGTTTTCTTGATAATAATTAAAGGCATAAGTATTGTGTTCAGAAAATGACTGTATTCTGGAGTAGAAATACACAGAATTGTTTTAAAAAATAACATAGATAATAGCGTTAGTAACACTATTATAACACTAGTTGTCAGTGATTCAGAGAACCAATGACAGTTAATAGTATGAAAAGCTCCTGGGGTTTAGGAGATAAAGTTTTGACAAAATGATTTTAAAAGTTGTGCTGTGTTACCATGAATCCGTTTAAATATTTTTCTAAGCTTATGAATGTGTTATAATTTCCCCTAAATTTATAGACTCATTATTGTTCTTTGGCTTTCCCAAATCTGGACTAGGGCTATTATAATAAAGAAAGTAAAGGCCCTGAATTAGTACTTTGACAAAACTTAAATCAAATTCAGTAATACATCCTTTAGGGAAAAGCATTATAGGGTTAGCTGGTGGTTAGTTCTGATTATCAAAGAAAAAAAAAATGGCTGCTACACAATGAGACATAGAAAGTGTATCAGGAATTCAGGGTTTTGTAGAGAGCATTCCCTAATATTAGCAAGTCCACTAGTGGAAGTTAATGAAAGTCTTTAACAAAATAATACAAGTAGGGTCACTAATGACTCACATCTTTCAGGAACATTTTGCTCAGCTCCTCAAGTAGAGCTATCTGAGGAAGAATTATAATGGAAAGGAAGTTATAAATATGAGCTATAATCTTATAGAAACCATTTCTACAGAATTTTGTAGTCATCAATTTCTCCATCTCCTACTTTTTCCTCTCTCCCTCTGCCCCTTTCAGAAGTTCACCAGAGATCCACAAATAGCACATGTGCAGCATAGTGTATTATACATATTGTGTATATAAAACATACTGTGTTGTTTTACTTTGTTCACTGGGAAATCAGGACTATATATTACAGGACAAGATAGGACAGTGACTGAAATGGAGGGGAAGAAAATTATATTATTTAGAGATGAATGCAATGACTACAAGAATTGGATCTTTCCTTTTAGAAAAATGTGAGGATGCTGTAATATTATGAAATACAATTGTAACATTTTAAGTGAGAGCATGTTGTTATTCCTCTTGTTGCACAGATGAGTGGAAGCAGTCTGTGGGTCCATACTGATGAGGAAGAGCTGTGTGCTGTAGCTCAGGGGTCATAAAAGCTCAAATCATTTCTATTCTACTTCTGGTACACCATTTGGCACCACAAATCCTGGAAAGGTCAATGCTTCCCAGATAGTATTCCACATGTCAGATTTGTATTCTATCAATCATATCTACTTACACAAAACTTAAGTTTGAAAACTAGTAATGACAGAAGGGGCTGTATGTGGGACATTCTTTATGTTGGTCACTATAACCTGACCAGGGTATCTGTAAATTTAAGGACTCTGGCATCACCTTCCTGTTCTCTGAATTATAAGTGAGGCAGTATATTCCTGAAGCCAACAGGATTCTTATCCATCTTCCTAGTTGTGAAAATTTGAAATTGCTTGTTGACATAAAAAAATCAATAAAATTAATTACAGGAATTTAGATGACTGGATCCATTGAATGTACTGCCCTAATGCTTTGTTTTTCAGTGGGTACCATTAGAAATGTATTTCTTTTGCTGTAGTTCTTCTCATTTACATTGAAACATCATTTACCTTACTCTTGTTTGCTTAGATAACAAACATCTTTCCAAGTGTCAATGCAGCTAATAGATTTAACAATAATGTACCTTGACCAAACCTTCTGACTATAACAATCTAATTATGCAAAATGTCTGTTGCTTTGGAAAACTGCTACTTCCATAATCAAAAACACTTTTTTCTTGAAATTAAAAATCAACCTTTAGCTAGTTTATTTACATAATTAAATGTGTAAATAAAAAATATTGCTTATTACTTTGTTGTATATATTTAAATTACCTATATAGTATAAAGATGCTTTTACTTTAAGCAGGTTTGATTTTTTTTTGTGGTTTATGGGTCTGTGAAATGTAAAGAATATGTAAATATCAAGTTCATTTCACAAAAAAATAATGAAATTTAAAGAACTTACAAAACTGAGTTAAAGAGTTTTTAAAATTCATAAAAATTAGTTTAAGAGTCTTCAAAAGAGTGCTGGAGAGTGATAGTGGTCAAATTGTATTATTTTATTGTGACCATGTACAAATATGTAACAATAAATGTTATCATGTGCAACTATAATGCGCCAATAAAAATGTGGAGAAAAAAATTTTTAAAAATGTTTATTATTTTAATTAAAATTTTCAGAATCTTCTTCAGTCAACTTCCCTATTTCTCACAATTTAAAAAATGTATCAAAAACTGTTACATATAATAAACAGAAGCAATTAAAAGTTCTCTCTATAGAGGTCCTTTTGTATATATTCAATAGTCATGGTCTCTGTGAATTAAAAAAAGAGAGACAAGTAAATTGACAATGCAGGGATTTCGTACACAGATTCATTCAAACTTTATTACACAACACCTCTGGTTTATGCAATAATTGTTTAACCTATTAAAAAAATTGTTGCTATATTAGACAAGAACTTGACACATTCCTTTGTGAAATAGAGTCATCAAGATTCAAAACTACTTTCCTAATGACTTCATAGAACCTATCAGAAAATATATATTCAATAAGTGTGAACAAAAGGTTTATAAGGGTATTTGTGCAAATTGTAATTTTTTTTTTTAATGCTTACAACCACTATGTGAGTAAAGTAAATCATTGATGGATATGATTTGGAGGTGTGGTTCTTAAAATAGTTCATTTTGTGGAGTAAGTACACAGCAATTCCTTGTTTACAACAAATTGCCTTAACAAATGCAACCCTCATTTAATTTTTGCTTCAGTATCAACAGACTATTTTTCATTACTGCACAGTTAAATTAATTTTCTCAAACTGAGTCATGGGAATCTCCTTATTCCCTGTAGACTGTTCACATAAAGCAAAATGTGAAATGTACTAGTCTCAAATGACAATCTTTTATTTATAAAAATTATGGTTTATATGTGTATGTGTGTGTTAATATACATATACACATGTGTATATTCATTTATATAAAATATATACATATTAGTTTGGGAAATTCAGATTTTATACTAAATATATTAGTTCTCATTTAAATATTCCAGTGGTATAAGGAAAAAATAATTTTTAATAGGTTTTCTATAAGATTTAGAAATAACTTCAGAGATATAAAATATTATACATATAATATAGTTATATGTCATTTATATATAAATGTGTTACATATAAATTGAAACTAAAATAATTATATTCATAACTTTTAAGGCAAAAAAAATGAGTAAAAGAGGATAAGTACAAAACAATGTTAGCTTAAGGGTGCTGTAAAATGAAGGAAGATATAATTAGTGATGTATTATCAGAATAAATGCTATTTGTATGTCATTTTTTTTCTTTTAATACATTGAGTAGTTTAAACATGAATAATTATTAATGGATTTAGAGACACAAATACTTATTATGTTGATATAAAACATTGAAATAAGAATTTAAAACAATAAAATCCATGAATCATCCATTTGTTTGATTTATTTTAAATCTGGAAATTGATGGGGAACACAAAATTTATAATGAATAATCTTCTGTCAATTAAAAGTGGGATGTCACTGTAAATATTTCAGGGTAATAAATAGTTTGGTGAATCATTTTTTAAAATACACCAGAAAGTTGGGGTGTTAGGTATTGTATGTGGATAGTGAAAAGCACCCAGAAACCACTCCAGATGCAGTAACTCACACAAGAGAGTTTATTAAGCGGACAGGCAGAGTGTCTGCCTGAAGAGTGAGAGAGAGAGAGAGAGAGAGAGAGAGAGAGAGAGAGAAAATGAGAGAGAGAGAGAGAGAGAGAGAGAGAGAGAGAGAGAGAGAGAGAAGAGAGAGAGAAAGAAAGACAATGTCGGTGGAGCCATTCTTAAGTAGTGGAATTTTGAGGGCTAATAACAAAGGACCAATGACTGAGGAGAATGTTTGCAGACTGATGAGTGACCAGTGGCAGGCTTGCATGTTTGAAGACTGATGATCTGGGCTGTAAAATGGTGTAGGGGGAGCAGAATACTGGCAGCAGCAAAATAGCAGATCTGATGCCAATAGATAGGATTTTCACATATGCAGTTCTGAAAGGACTGAGGTTATTCTAATTAGGTTATTCTACCAGTAGAACATCTTGCTTTTCTAAAACTTGACTGCAGTGAGAGAACAAGTGGTCTAATATTAAGTTAGTCTGAAAAAGTATCCTTCAGCTACATGGATGTTTAAACTGTTGTGGAAACAAGACCGCACTTGGAAAGTAGGAGAAACAAAACTTATTTTACACCAGTGGGCACAGAGGAGATTAGCACTCCAAAATTCTCAGCCCTGTTCCACAGTTTCTTACAATATTTATAGATTATTTGACTTCATCTTAGACCTATCTTATCATTGGGAATTTTTCCTCTTTTTTAAAAACAATTCCTAAGCTATGTGGCTGAAGGCCTGTGTAGGGTCTCTAACATAAAGTATGCTCACAGAAACATAAGAAGAAACAGCTCTTTTCACAGGCATCTCTTACATTTCAGGAGGGAATAGTCAGACTCTAAATGCAGTTATTGGCAATGCAAAAGGTAGGGACCCTCCTGGGAAAAGCCTAAGAGAGGGGAGGGGAACCGACCCCTTCCCCAGGCATTGAACTCTTACTACAATGATTTTGTAATTTCATTTCACAACCAGGTCTGATTTTGCAACCACAAAACTACATAGGCAGTGCCAATGAATAATTATCTGTATAGTTCCATTTATCTATTCACATTTTAATTGCATGTATATTTGACAAATAAAATATTATAATAAATCCATACATTTTATTTTGCTTACAATTGAATTTTTATTCAGAGGAAATATTCTTTCCACCTGTCACCTTGTAACAAATTCATAATTTTAAATAATTCTCGCTTCTCAAATTTAAAACAAAAAACAGTATAGTTAGAAAAGGGACTTTATACTTCAACAATCTCTTTTAATTTCTCTTGAGCAGAGAAAAATGTTGCAAAAAAATAAAATGATGATATCCTGCTGTATATGACGAAAGGGATGAAACTGCTATGCATGATGCTAATGAATTAAACACCCACCTAAGGTTAAATGCTACAAGCTCTCACATACACAAAGTACACAAAATAGTAAAACTCATAGAAAATGAAGGCAGAGTGGTGTTAGCCAGGGGTTGATGGAGGGGAAATGGAGAATGGCTGATGTGGCTTCCAGCATGACTGTTTACTCAGTTTCCCAGAACCAGACTGATAAGGGGATTGGGAAAAAAGACAAAACACCACAGAAATACAGAAAGCAGGACCCAGTGGTTTAGCCGACCTCTGATGGAGAAGCACTGACAATGAGCAGGATCCGAGTGTTTATTTTACATGGTTTTTACATCAAAGGGATTCATTGTGAGAAAGTTATTTTAAAACAAAACCGAGGTCAAAAGTTTGAACATCCCAATTACAGACATCAACTTGCACCCACAATTCTCCACTCCAGGGTAACTGGTGCCTGAACCTTATGTCATGAATTGATAAACGCCATGGCAACCACAGAATTTCTTTTTAAACAGGGCATCGCCAGACAACCGGGCTGACTTCTTAGTGCCTTTGCACGGAGAAGTTAACAAGGGAGGTGTCAGTCTCTGTCTCCCGGCAGTTCAAAGCAATGATTCATTCACCTCTCCCAACAGTTGATCAGTGGGTAAAAGGATTCAGTTATGTTATGCAAGATGAGTAAGTTCTAGAGATCTGCTGTAAATCATTGAGCCTATAATGAACTATATCATATTGGGCACCTAAAAACTGACTGAGGGAGTTGGGGTGTACTTCAAGGATAGAGAGCTTGCCTGACAATTGACCCTGGTTTTGATTCACAGCACCACAAGCATACACATGTGCGCACACCAAAAACACACACAGAAAAATTAAGAGATCTCAGGCTGTGTTTTACCACAATGAAAATATGAGTATATAAAAACAATTTAAATGAAAATTTTAAAATTTGATAAGTTTTAAAAGCAAAGTAGTATATTTGATATTTATGTTAAAATAAGAACTTATATAAAATATAAACGTCTTAATTAGAGTAACTGCCAATTAATTAAGCAGTCTATTAAATATAATTCACCTATGCTTAGTTTATCAAGAATACTTTATTTACATTAGAGTAAATAAAATATTTACTATAATATCTTTGATCTTATATCATAAAGCATAAATATGTCTTAAGAAATGATTCTTGGAAACACATCTGCATCCCATATGACTCTTCCAATTTGTCTTAGTGAGCTGTTTTTTCTCCCATTTGAAATTACAATGGTGAAATCTTATCTTCCCTTTCCTTATGCACCAATATGCCCGTTAATTACCAGATATCATTAAAATATTTTTAAGTAACATAGAAACTTTAAATTAGCTTTTATGGCTACACGCACATGCAAAGTTTTCCAATTATTTTAGAATTTCTATATTTTATCATGGAGGGGAGCTTTGTTTGTCTTTACACAAAATATATTAATTTTTCCTACTCAGATTCTTCTCTTTATTGTGCCTGAATTATTTAGGACCAACTCAAAAGTAAGTGGAATCAAGTGATTTTATTTTATTTTGAATTGTTTCAGTTGGTTATTTTTCTATAAATTTTTTGGACTAGTCTTCTATGTGAATTTCAAGATGTATGACAGTATCTTTGTCATCTTTATTTCCATAGCATTTAACAAAGAAGCTAGTACACTGTGACTATTTAACAAAAATTTATTTTAAAAAATCCTTGTTAAGAAATATATTAATTATAACCAATTATTATTAAGGATGGAAAAGGAAATTATGATGGCAGTTATAGCATTGTTATTATATAGTTGCATAGTAGGAGCAACATTGAAAATAAATATAAGAATAATTTGTTAAGACACTATATTATTTTGTTTGTTTTCTTTTTTTGATTATTTTTGTATCTGGGAATACTTGTTTTGAGGCATAAGGTTTACAACTTACACATTTGACAAGACAAATACTATTTATAGCAATGATTTACGTAGGCTTTGGCTTTCCTTATTTCTTGCTTAATTTCTATCCATGGTGAATACCATCCCCAGGTTATTTTGCTTAAAATATCACTTTTATGTTTGCTCCTATTTAAAAAATTTAAATGCCTTATTTTCTGAGAAATGAATTTAAATCTTCTCAATCAACATTTCATCCTGTCTTCATCACTTCTCTGCAGTAATCCTATATGCAAATAGAACATTCATGTTCCCTACCCTTTTTCTGCAAATTGCCATCCTTCAGGCTTAGCTTATGCCTTTTTTTTCAAGAAACTGTTCTTAGTCACCCATGACCTAGACAGACTCTATGATTTTGCACACTACTTCTTTCTGCACACAATTTTAACACATAATATAATGAATTTTAGAAGCAGTTTTCTAAGTACATGACTTATTTCCCAGTGGTATTTAAGAGTGAGAGAGGGAGAGAGATTGTTTTTATCTCTACTAATTTATGGTATGTCTTGTAAAGTCAGTGTTAGTAAACATTAAAAGTTTCTGTAAGAACCTCCTTTCCTCCCTTTTATTGCCTTTCTCAAATTCTTCCTCTTCCTGTATTGAAGGTCACATTCAAAGAAACATCAGCTACTGACATAATATTTAACAAGAGAAATTCTAAATTAATGTCTTACAATTTATTTTCTTAAGTTTTCCTGCCAAATTAATAAAAGTTGGTGATAGCAATAGTTTAATAACATCACAGTTTTAAAATATTAGTTGCATTTATGCCAGTTGTCAATTCATTGCCTACTGGCTCCAAGTTGAATATTTATTGCTTGCTCTGCAGTGATGAAGCTGGACCTTGTGGATATTTCTCCCCTGCAAGCTGGAAAACTGCTAAACTTTGTCAATAGAGGATGACAGAGAAACATTGCAAAACAATAATGGGCTGTGTGCTGGTCTTGGTGGACTTAAATAGTGAGAGACTTTAGCAACACTGCCTGGAGTAGAGAAAGGGTCTAGTGATGTTGATGAGCAATTTAGACATGCTGTTCTGTTCATCTTCAACCTATCACTCTGACAAAAGCCTAGATATGTGAAATTCCAGAGGCAGATGCTTCACACATTTACTCTGAAATATATTTTTCATAGGACCCAAAATATCGGCCCTTAAGTTTCTTTAAACACCATTTTCAGTGGGAAAAAAGGCATCATTTTAAGTGAGCTTGTATGTATTAGTAGTAATGTATTTTAAATATTTCTATCTACTACTTTCTGAGCATTGTTAAAGTTAAATAGCACTGTATATTTGCTTATTTCACTGTGTTGAATTTAAATGCAACTTTCCTGGGTTTTTCTATTTTTAAGACAGCTTCCCTAAGTTTTTAAAGCAATTTAATTATGATGTGCTTTAGTGTGGTTTTCATTGTAATTATGCCACTTGAGTTTGATTGAGCAACATGAATTGTAGTTGGATGTTCCTTTTTTATATTTTAGAAAAAAACTTTGCTCAATTTTGTCAAATATATTCTACGCTACATTCGTTTTCCTTTTCTGGAACTCCAATTCTATGTTAGGTCAGCCTCTTGATAATATCCCACAGGCCTATCACTGTTTACCTTTTGTTTGTTTCTAATTTATTTTCTGCTTTGATTTAAAAATATATATTGATTCATTTTGAACTTACTAATCTTTATTCACCAATATCTAATTTACTTGAAAACCTGCCCATTTTAACTTACATTTTTATATACATTTTTAATTCTAAAATTTCTATTTACTTAACATTTCCATTTGTCTTCTGAAATAAATCATCCCTTAACTGTTACATCTATTTTTTGTACAATTTAAAAACATATCTGTAACAATTATTACTAAATCATTGTATGGCATTCTTATAACAAGGTTATTTGTGTTTATATATTCAAACTGTCTTTTTTTGTTGGTAATTGTGAAATAATCAAAGAAGCATTTTAAAACAAAAAACAAACCAAATAAAATTTACCCTAAGAAGAACGATTATCAGATGTGTACAGCAGTAGAAGAGAGTTATTAACTCATGGTATATTTGTCAGGGTTCTCCAATATAGGAAACAGAATTGGTGTGTTAGTTTTAATATATATGAGATCATATATTTTTATATATAAAATATGTATTTATAGTTTATTTTATTTACTATATATTTACTATAACTAGTAAATAATATATTTACTATATATAAAGTAAAACATTTTAGCTAGATGGATAGAAAGATAAATAGATTGATTGATTATGGAAACCAGAATATGTAAAATCTGTAGGGCAAATTGGCAAGCTTAGAGAGCTAGACAGTCAGGGATGATTTGGTGTTGCAGTCTTGAGTCTGAAGGCTGGAAATCAGGCAGAATCTATCAGTTATAGTCTGGAGACAAAATTTTCGTCTTTGGAAACCTTCATTTTTTTTTCCTTTACATCCTTCAACTCCATCCACAGTGTAAAGGAAAATCTGTTTTTTATTGATTACAAAAATTAATCTTATATAAAAAATACCTTTACAGCAAAGTCTAGACTAATGTTGACCAAAGAACTAATGGACATGGTCTAGACAAATTGAGAAATACAATTAACCAGCACATCTGGAGAGTTAAGGACTGTTTCACAGAAGAGGTGACAATTTAGGAGATTCTTAAAAGGATGATTGAAAAACAGGAGTTGAATAATATAGGCAAGCATTTCATTTAAAAAAATGTCAAGAATAAAAATATAGCAAACACTAAAATTTTCCATAGCAGTTCAGTGAAATTTCTGTGTGCAAATGCTTAAAATTCAATGACACCACTTTCCAAGGCAGGAAAAAGAAAAGCCAAAATAATAAACATATTAAAATGATAAACCTTTAAAAATAATATTCTTTTATTTCACAATTTCATTAGTGCAGAGTTTCTAAATTTACCAACCTGTCATTTTGCAGAAATAATTGTGTCTTTATTATCTACAGTTTAGACATCTAATCTTTCAATGAGAGAGATAATTTAAGATTTGTCTATATTTTCTAGAACATTTTCCATTTTGCAGAATGGCAATTATTACAGTAATTGAAGTAAATACTTTTGCAAATACTTCTTGACTCCACTCCAGATTCTAGTACTTATTAGTGAAGTTAACTTTGTGTATATTGTATAACTTTTCTGTCATGTGTAATATGAAAATATCAACAATTTCTCACTTTCTGGAAATGTTGTTAGAAATACCTGAGAGGGTACAGATAAAACCCTAGCCTCTTGCCTTTATAATAATATATATCAGATAATATTATGCTTATAACAATATAATATGAAGCATGAATATAATAATAATCCTAAAATAATATAATAGTATTACATTGATACAAAATGACATTCACTCACTAGTGAGATTAGAGGATTAGAGAAAGTTTTTCCCATATAGAACCTTCTGATACTTATTTCCTTAACTATTTCATTTTCTACTGTAATGATTTTTAATTCATTTAACGATTATTCATAAGGCAGTTTCCTAATGTATCTGATCCTGATTATTATTCAGGACACACAACATTTGCCAATAAAATATGTTGCCTAGAAATTAAGGCATCTCTAGAAATACCTTGATTAGAGTACAACATTCAGAGCAACCCTTTATTTCCCCAGAAAACACTTCCTATGTTTCTTACATTTTCTTTATCTTTTTAAAGTAGTAAATTAATGACTATTGAATTTATAATCAACTGAAACACAGAGGACTTTTCCACTTACCAGTACTTGGTGGACATTTGATATGTTCGAATGAATAGCGGTAGTTTTTTCTTTGTCTATTTAGAGATCCAACATATTTATTGCTTATTACAAACCATGGTGGCTGAATGTCCATGGATTTACCAATTCTGACTCTATTAACTTATTAAAATTTACTCCACTTGGTGGCAGTCACAGTTTGATAAATACAGCACCTATATCTTAATCTAAGGCATTTTTATACATTTCCATTGAGTAGAGGATCGAGTTCAAGTTCTTAAGAACACTATTACAGACACTCCCTCCAAAGTGATCCTACTGTGGTTAAGTTTGTTATAATAGACATATTAATTTATCTACCTCTACTTCAATGTACTCCTCACCTGTCTTTATGAACAACAGAATATCTTGAAAAATTTTCCAAAATCATTGCCAAATATTTGTACTTTAGAAAATTCAAAAGTAATTGCTAGTTTTGTGATTAGCTTTTAGTAAATCTGTATGCACACATATCCAAAACCTTCATTGTTATCATAATCACTAGGTTAAACATGAATAGACCCATAAGAGTAAAAGATGTTATGTCAATCCAAGGAATGAAACATACATGACTAACCAAAGAGGTTACCAGCTATTTAGGAAAACAATGGCTTTCCCTTCTCTCAGAGTCACAACTACCTTAATTTTCCAATCTCTCTTACAGACAGATGGAGTTAAATGAGTTGTAAACAATAGTATTTGAATAAAAATGATGTCGGCTCCTTGAACACTAAAGGTTTTGTCTCCTCCAAGTTCTCCCACTCTTGTTCTTTTCATACTGGATGTAGAGAAGAAAAATGATTAGTAAATGGCAGTGATTGAAGATGAATGGATACTGCTTTCTAAATCAGAACTAGTTAAAAGCAACCAGGTCTTCAGGGAAAACTATTTATCTATCTATTTATTTATTTATCTATCATTTTTTGATTCATTGTACAAGAATGGGGTACAACTTTCATTTCTCTGGTTGTACACGAAGTGAGTCACACCGTTTGCATAATCATAAATGTACATAGGGTAATGGTGTTTATCTCCTTCTGTTCTTTCCTTCCCCCCACCCGCACCCCACCCCTCATTTCCCTCTACACAATCCACTCTTCCTCCATTCTTCCCTTACCCTCTCTCTCTCCCCCTCTCCCATTATGTATCATCATCCACTTATCAAAGAAATCATTCAGCCTTTGGTTTGTTGGAATTGGCTTATTTCACTTAGCATGATATTCTCCAACTCCATCCATTTACCTGCAAATGCCATAATTCTATTCTTACTATGGCAGAATGATATTCCATTGTGTATATGTACCACAGATTCTTTATCAGTTCATTTATTGAAGGGCTTCTAGGTTGTTTCCACAACCTGTGGTTGTGTCACTGTAGTATGCTGATTTTAAGTCCTTTGGGTATAGGCCAAGGAGTGGGATAGTTGGGTCAAATGGTGGTTCCATTTCAAGTTGTCTCCATACTGCTTTCTATGCAAATTGGCTGCACCAATTTGCTTTCCTACCAGCAATGTATGAGTGTGCCTTTTCCCCCACGTACTCACAAACACCTATTGTTGCTTGTATTCCTGTCATTCTTGTATGTCTTGTCATTCTAATTGGGGTGAGATGAAATTTTAGGGTAGTTTTGATTTGCATTTCTCTTATTACTAGAGATGTTGAACATTTTTTCATATATCTGTTGATTGCTTATAATTGTCTGTGAAGAGTCTGTTCATTTCCTTAGCCTATTTATTGATTGGGTTATTTTTATTCTTTGTGTAAAACTTTTTGAGTTCTTTATAAATTCTGGAGATTACTGCTCTATCTGAAGTGTGTATGGCAAAGATTTTCTTCCACTCCTTAGGCTCTCTCTTCACATTGTTGATTGTTTCCTTTGCTGAGAAAAAGCTTTTTAGTCTCAATCTCTCCTATTTATTGATTCCTGCTTTTATTTCATGTGCTTTGGGGATTAAATTAAGGAAGTCTGGTCCTAAGTCAACATGTTGAAGATTTGGGACTATTTTTCTTCTGTTTCATGCAGGGTCTCTGGTCTAATTCTGAGGTTCTTGATCCATTTTGAGTTAAGTTTTGTACAAGGGGAGAGATAGGGGTTTAATTTAATTTTGCTGCATATGGATTTCCAGTTTTCCTAGCACCATTTGTTCAACAAGCTATCTTTTCTCCATTGTATATTTTTGTCTAGTATGAGATAACTGTAATTATGTGGGGTTGTCTCTGTGTCCTCTATTCTGTAACATTGGTCTATCTGTCTATTTTGGTGTCAATACCATGCCTTTTTGTTGTTATTGCTCTGTAGTATTGTTGAATGTCTAGTATTGTGATACCTCCTGTTAAGGATTGCTTTAGCTATTCTGGGTCTCTTATTTTTCCAAATGAATTTCATGATTGCTTTCTCTATTTCTATGAAATACATCATTGAGATTTTCATTGAAATTGCATTGAATTTGTATAGCGCTTTTGGTAGTATGGCCATTTGACAATATTTATTCTGCCTATCCAAGAACATGGGAGATCTTTCCATCTTCTAAGGTTTTCTTTAATTTCTTTCTTTAGTTCTGTAGATCTCATTATAGAGGTCTTATACCTCTTTTGTTAGATTGATTCCCAAGTATTTTATTTTTTCGAGGCCATTGTGAATGGAGTGGCTTTTCTAAATTCTCTTTCACAGGATTCATCACTTATGAATAGAAATGCTCTAGATTTATGGGTGTCAATTTCATATCCTGGTACTTTGCTGAATTCATTTATGAGTTCTAGAAGTTTTCTGGTGGAATTGAGTTTATAATTTGGTTTATTTTTTCCTTCATTTCAAGGATTTGTTTGTTTGTTTGTTTTCAGAATCTCTATTTCTTTATTGAAATGATATTTTGTTTCCTTCCATTGTTCCTTTAACTGTTTATTGGAGTGATCATTCATTACCTGCATTTGCTCTATAATCTCATCCTTTGCTTTGCAGATTATTTTAATTATGTACATTCTGATCTCCTTTTCTGACATTTCTTCTACCATGCTGTCATTGGATTCTATTAATATAGTATCTAGGTTTGTTTGTAACACTTTCATTACTTGTTTTTTTCATCTTGTTTTTGTAACTTTCCCTCTAGCAACGTGGATCTGAGGTATTGCAGTTTCCCTGCAGGTTTCCAATACCTCACCTTAAAGTGGGAGATCAATATTAGTAACACACAAAACAAACAATATGCAACCTTTGCCCAAATAGTCCCTATTAAGATATTAACAGTATTATCTTAATTAACAGACATGAGAGTTAATTTATTTTCTATAGCACAAACACTAAGTTTGCAATAAGGTCCACAATTTCTAATGGTGGACAAAGAGGATAGGGAGGGGTATAGGATGTAATATTAATTACATAATGAAATAAGAAGTAAGTTTTATGTAATGAAATAAGAAGTGAGTTTATAGATTTAGTTGATCACAGGAAGAATGAAAGAAGAATCAAAAGGAATTGGTTGTTAGTCTGAGAAAAAGGAGAAAGAGACACCAGGGAAACATATAAGAAGAAAATAGAGAGTGAGAAAAATAATAGAAAAGTAGGAATAATAACAATAATACTACTAATAAAAAATTCTACAATAAAACTAGAATATGCTATTCAAACCTAGTCTTCAGTAGCCTTATGCATGAGTGATACTTGATAATTTAGTGTCCCAGGATGGGAGCTGCCCCAATTAAAGATGGCATCATCCAGGTTCAGAATAACCCCTGATAGTGTCAGAGGTGGCCCCATGTGTAGTAGATGAAGAGCCACAGCGTGGTGCTGAGACCATGCAGGGCACAGTTTGGGTGGCACTGAGACTGTGGACTGGGCCTGATCCTGTGCTATGCATCTGGAGAGGTTTGCAGGAAAGGGTTGGGCCTAGAAAACAACTTTAAATGGTTATGTGAGAGAGAAAAAAACTTTTTTTCTGTTTGACCGTTTGTATATTTTGGGGTTTGCTTGATATTTCAGTTAAGACAACCAAAATAATACAGCTCAATCCTTTCTACAAGTAACATACAAAAAGATTTTTAGCTCATAAGTAGTGTTATTTTAAAAATTTTTTTATTTGCTCTTTTAAGTTATACATGACATAAAATGAGAATTTATTTTGACATATTATACATACATTGAGTATAATTTCCCATTCTTATGATTGTATGTGATGTGGAGTTTCACTGGTAGTGTATTCATATATGATCATAGGAAAGTTATTTCTGATTCATTCTATTTTCTTTCCTATTCCCATCCCCTCTCACTTTCCTTTATTCACTTTTGTCTAATCCAGAGTACCTCTATTCTTGCCTATCCACTCCCTTATTGTGTTTGCATCTGCATATCAGATAGAAAATTTGGCCTTTGGTTTTTGGGATTGGTATCTTTCACTTATCATGATAGTCTCCAGTTCCATCCATTTACTGGCTGCAAAATATTTCATTGTGTGTGTGTGTGTATATATATATACACACACACACACAATGAAATATTTATATATATATATAAATTTACAATTTACAATTTACAATGTACAATTTACAATGTGGTATATATATATATACCACAATTTACAATTTCTTTATCCATTCATCTGTTGAAGGACACCTAGGTTGGTTCCATGGTTTAGTTATTATGAATTGGGCTACTATAATCATTAATGTGCATAACTGTAGTATGCTGATTTTAAGTCCTTTGGGTATATGCCTAGGAGTGGGATAACTGGGTCAAATGGTGGTTCCATTCTAAGTTTTTGAGGAATCTCCATACTGCTTTCCAGAGTGACTGAATGAATTTGCAGTCCTACCAGCAATGTATGAGTATACCTTTTCCCCCATATACTCGCCAACATTTATTGTTACTTGTATTCTTGCTAATTGTCATTCTTCCTGGAGTGAGATGAAATTTCAGTGTAGTTTTAATTTGCATTGCCCTGATTTATATAGATGTAAAGTATTTTTTTCATATATTTGTTGGGCATTTGTACATCTTCTTTTGAGAAGTGATTCATTAGTTTATTTTTTCCCATTTGTTAATTTGTTTGTCTTTTTTTGTGTGTTAAGTTTTTTGAGTTTTTTGTATATTCTGGATACTAATCCCCTGTCAGAGGAGCAGGTGTTAAAGATATTTTCCAATTCTGTAGACTTTGTATTCATGCTCATGTTTTAGTTGTTGTGTATAAGCTTTTTAGTTTGATGCCTTGCCACTTATTGATTTTTAGTTTTATTTTGTTCACTATAGCAGTGTTTTTTAAGGAAGTAGGTACCTATGCCAATATGTTGGAATGTTGCATCTTATGTTTCCTTTTAGCAATTGCAACGTTTCTGGTCCAATTCCTAAGCCTTTGATTCACTTTGATTTGTCCTTCAGAGATAGGGATATAGTTTTTTTTTTTTCTACACATGAATATTCAGTTTTCCCAGTAGCATTTGTTAGGAGGGCTGTCTTTTCTCTAAAATATGTAAAATTTTGTTACCTTTGTCAAGTATCAGGCGACTGTAACTATGTGGGTCTGTCTTTGTGTCTTTTATTCTGTTCCATGGTATTCATATCTATTTTTGTGCCAAAACCATGCTTTTTTGTTGGTGGTGTTATAGCATTTGCAGTATAATTTGAAATAAGTTATCACAATTACTCCAGCATCACTCTTGTTGCTCAGGATTACTTTGATTTTTCTGGATCTTTTGCTCTTCCAAATGAATTTTAGGACTATTTTTTTCCTAACTCCCAGAACCACTCTTTTTTTAATCTTTGCTTTATCGATAGTCTGTCTTCTACTTCTTGAATGATATATTGGTACCTCACCTATAATTTTAAAATTAAAGCAAATGCATTTTCTTGACCAAACAATCCAGGGTATGTTTTTACTCTACATAGTTACCAAGTTTTGAATAGGTCTCAATGTGGTTATCATAACACTCCAAATAATCTGTTACATACATTCTGAAATACTATAAAGCAATAAAGATCACAAGTCACAATCAACCTAGGTATCCATCAACAGATGAAAGAATAAAGAAAATGTGGAATATGTACATACAATGGAGTTTTATTCAGCCAGAAAGAAAAATGAAATTGTGTCATTTTTAGGAAAATAAATGAAACTAGAGACTGTTACATTAAGCAAAATAAGTAAAACTCAGAAGTTCAAGGGTCATATGTTTTCTCTCTTATGCAGAAGCTAGAGAGGAAAAAGAAAAAAAAAAGGAGTAGGGGCAGGGAGCTCATGAAAATTAAAAGGAAATCAGTAGAGGAAAGGGATTAAGAGATCGGAGGTAGGAAGGGAGGGGAAAGTGCTGGGGTATGATATTGGCCAGATTATGTTGTTATATTGTGTGCATATGTGACTATGTAACAGCAAATCCCATTGTTATGTACAACTATAATTCACTAATAACAAAAAATAATGTGCCAGATTTCTTTGGACTTCATAGTAGCCAACTGTTCAGAAGCATCTAACATTTGAATATCTGAGCTATGAGACACCATAAGGCTATTTTCCACCTACCTAATCATAATCCAGACTAATAAAACACACCCTTGAATACATCATTTGAAGTCACTGAAGTCAGTATCCATTTTCTTGCTGCTGAGAACATTTCAGCAACTCTACTACTGTTAAGCAAGAGGAACCCAAACCAAATAGAAGAGTCTTAGAGGAGGGATTCTTACTTTTGATTGAATGGCCAACTTGTTAAACATCTCTTCATTAGGTAATTGAAGCAAAACCCAAACACTGTTAGGTTTTTAGAAACTATGCTAAAATTTCCTCTTTGTGCTTTTATATTATTCCTAATACTACTCTAACATTTTTTTCCCTGGCTTTCTGGCCCTGGGTTAATGGCCATTATTTCTGGTACTTGACATTCAACGGTTGCCAAGATCACACTCATTTTTGTTGCTATTGTTCCAGAAGTCCCTGAAACTACACTACCTTTAGGTAAGATAAATCACTTGAATGACTTCCATAACACAAGAAATGCTATTTTACTCAAGGTTAAGTTTCATTATGGTGAAAGGGTATAGATTAAAATCATCAGTGGGAGAAAGTATCTAGGGAGTGCTCAAATAAATGTCCGAACATGAGCTTCCTCTTGTCTTCTAGTTGAGTGTAAACAGTGGTAACTTCTCCCAGTAACAATGTGACAAAGCGCATGAAGCATTTTCAATCAGGCACACTCATCTAAACCTTGGTATCTAGAGCATTATTGGATCTTGATCATGTAAATATAGTACCCTGGTGGCAGACCATAGTTTGTATTACCTCTGGAAGTTGAACTGATACCAAGTGGCCCAAGGACCCCATCATACATGCAGTGCTAACATAGACCATCTGGGGTGGCCCACCAGTCTCCCAGGAAAACAAAGACACTGCAATGGAAGACATTTAAAGGACTTAGGGTCAACTTCTAGAAGACAAAGACAAAGGTAAAATTGTCTATGGGTAAGTTAAAGCCATTACGGCACAATACTTTACTTGGAAATTCTCCTGGAATGATTTAATAATAGAAAGTATGAAAATGTTGTAGATGTCCATTTTATTGAAGACTCTACCCATGATTCTATTAGAAGAATATCTATTCCAGCTATTAATGACTGTATTCTTTTTTTTTTTTTTTTTGAGGTTTTATTCTACAGGTACTTGTTCAACACCTTTTCTTCATTTTTTCATGCTTTTGTGGAAGAGTCATTTTCTCAAAGCATTTGTAATAATTTCTCAGAAATTTTAAACCTTGTCTCCAAATTGCATACTGGTTTTGTGCTTCTGCTTTTCTCCCTAATGAATAATTCAATACTTAACATGTTATATATTTTAGTAATCATAATGTTTGTTATTTGTCTTTCCTCTCTAGAAGTAGGTATCAAATATGAGGAATTTTTGTCTCTTTTGTTTATCATTTTATACTGAATGCATAGAATAGATCTTTCTGAATAGTATGTGTTCAATAAATACTGGTTTTATGAACAAATAAATGAATGAATGCCTAATGTATTTTCACATAAATAAAATATGCTTTTCAGCAAAATTTCCTGTTTTTCTTCTGTTGGGTTGTTAAATGTTTGTACTAAAATTTATGCCTTTCCATTCAATTCAGTTAGTCACACCTTGAAGAAAATTATTTAGTTTTCTGGACTGTTCTTGAGGTGGACAATCTAATTCAGGTTTAGAAGTTGGCAAGATGTAGATTTGAATCTCAATTTTTGTTACCTGTTGAATGACCCACCCCGTACAATCCAATAATTCTCTAAAGGTTCACTTTTATCAATGTAAAATATATATAATATCTACTTCATAGAGTTGTTAGAATTAAAATCATACAGAATTTCATTAAAATTATTCCTTTTGTTAGTGTATTTTTAAACATTTATTTCAACATTTAATTGCCTTTACAATGCATCAGCTATGTTTGTCCAACAAATACAGAATATTCCTTTTAATCTCTCTTTCCAGATATTACTACAAATTTTAACAAGGTTAAGAATACTGAATATATAACATTATGAATGTTTTCCTCAGAAATCATTTGACTTCTGGTGGTCAAATTTTATTTTTCACTAAATATCTTTTTATTCCTTCATAATTACTCAAAAATTGTTTGTCATTATTAAACAGTCCAGGTTATTTTTAATCTGCTGGAATGACATTTTTCCAGGCAGGAAACTTGATCTCATATAGCACAGTGAAGTACGCACTCAGAATAATTTTTTGGTCTTAGTTTTTAGTTTCTTTTTAAAATGTTTGGTGCATATGTTTTTGTTTGTTTGTTTGTTTTTTGTTTTGTTTCATTTTGTTTTGCAGGAGGCAGCAGGGGGGAGTGGTACCAGTGATTTAACTCAGAGGCACTCAAACAATGAACCACATTCCCAGCCCTGTTTTATATTTTATTTAGAGACAGAGTCTCACTGAGTTGCTTAGCCACTTGCTATTGCTGAGGTTGACTTTGAACTTGAAATCTTCCTGATTCAGCCTCCCTAGCTGCTGGAATTACAGGCATGGGCCACTGTGCCCAGTTGGTACATAAGTTTTAACTTAAAAGTTCTTTTTCTTTATGGAGAACATGGAAACTATATGATGGCATGTATTTTGGCAATGTTAATTTTGCACCATTGACACTAGGTTGTGAGCCTACTCATTCATTGCCTTTGTTGTGCATGCATTTAACAGAAGTAAATTTGAACTTTTAAGAATAATGCTCTTTCAGACAATATTACACTTATGTTCTGTGATACTCTTTAATGTTCCTGTTGGTTTATATCTTATTTCAATTTTATTAAATGTTCTTATTTCCATATTAATGGAAATATTTTTTCACAATTTAATTTCCACAAATAGTGGCACCTGAAATAGTTTTTAAGTTGTATCTTATTTTTCTTTCTCACCTGCAATTACACAACCAGAAATATTTTCTCTGAGACCAGACTTCTTGAATCATTGTCTACTTGTGATGCATGAATCAGTACTTTCTTCTACTTGAACTTTTAAAAGTCTATCTTCCTAAAATCTGGAATACATTAATGATCATGCAGTCTTTAATGTCATGGCTTTCAAAATTCTATGATGACAAAATTACATTCTTCCCGAGTTGCCATCATTTTTTCTTCTTCACCAAATTCCTTCTTGTTCACTTTTCTAAAATTATATGAAATGACTCATTGAATAATTCTTATTTTAACAAAAAAATACTCATTATTTCCCAATTAGAATGCATTGTTTTCAATACTTTATTTCCTAATCAAAATAATACAATGTGTATTCTTATTCTTAAATATTCCATTTTTTCAACATTTTAAAATTTTAATCATAAACTGGGGATTGGTATAACTGCTTTTAGATGTCCCTGATGGTAATTTCCAGAATTGAATGAAATTCTTAAGTTTAGGAAATTAAAATTTCATCAATAGAAGAATTTTTAGCTGATGTCTGCAGACATGGAGTCACATAATAACTGAATCAGTTTTATAATCTATATTAGGAAAGTGTTATTAGTACATTCTTAATAGCTAATTTTTTCAATATATATTTTTTGCAATGGTAAAACTCAGTCTCTTTGAATCTTTCTTAAACATTGGATTAAGTATAGCACAGAAAGTTGTGATGTGATAATAAAAATGTCCTCACTTAAAAACAAAATGCTTTTCCTCAGATTTCACTGTTGGGTTCCAAAATTTTATTTCAACTATATATTCTCACTATATTCTCTATTTATTTCTGGACTGATTTATTTCAAATAAACAAAACTTAAAGTTCATTTCCACCAACTCTGATATTCATTCTGTTCTAAAATAAACAAGATAATATGTTCAATTTTATTTTTACAAAGGTAGATGTGTGATTGAAAGTGTTTACCAGCCACTGGGTTAGTTATTGCTATTTTCCAGGAGGTATACACAGAAACATGTTCCTAGTCAAAATTTATCACTCAGTCCTTTATCTTCCTTGTCTCCTTTGTATCACTATTGTAATAGTATTGCTGAATGCTCTGCAAAGTTAATTAAGCACATGTCTGTCTCTGCACTATACTTGGGGTTTTAGCAAAGTTTAAATTCAAGCACTCTGTTCTTGAAAAACTTTCCTCCTTAGCCTTTGTATTACCATACTCTCTTGAATTTTAATCTACTTCCATATTCTTACTCATACCTATTGTATTTTCTGTTCCTCAGGACTTGACTTTACCCTACTTCTCTTTTCTTTGTATATACTCTTGAAGTTTTCATGAGTATCGGTGGAATTTCAAATATGTTGTAAATACCATTGACTTCCAAATAATCTCTCTCAGGCTGTAAACCACCACCAATTGCCCAAGTCACTTCTAGCCTTGTTGTTCTCCATGAAATCTACATTCAATTAACCATGAATAGTTACAAATTTAACACTTTGAGTTCCTCTGGTATTCATTTTCTTCTCTAATCTTCCATTGCACTAATTGAAAACTCAACTATTTTTATCTGGATTACTGGATTCAACTTTTTCCCTGCTGTTACGCCATTTGTAATTCCCCTCAGTGCGTGACAAGGATTCTGCTGAGTGATAAAGATGTTTGCAAAGTCTCATCTCATTGGGAATTTGGGTTGCGGGCTTTCCTTCCTTGCTTGTTTAATATGTGTAGGTTTACTATTAATATTTTTTGTGTTTTCCCTGAAAATAGGGGACTTAACAGAACCAGGGTTAGAACATAAAAACCAGACTTCTAATGGAAGAGTGATTTCAGATTTAGTCATTTGCTATGAAATTCTTAGTAACCAAGATTGCTATGAGAAAATACAAAATCAGATTCTAGTTGCAATCCCCTGTTGACTACTCTCAGATGACCTGAAACACGTAGGCAAATAACTCCAACCCCATCAGGAAGGATTAACAGGAACAGAAGAAATAAAGGGAAAAAAAAAGTTTTCTCAATGCTAAGTTCACACAGTATAAGATGATATCATATTATTGTTAGTTTAAATTAACATTTATTAACTACAGCAGTAGTCACACGACTGACATTTATTTAACCCTGCTGAACTTCCTTTAACCTTTATGATTAGTTAAATATTAATATGTCTTATTGTTTAGTTGTAGGTTATCACAAGTAAACAATTACTAGAATAATTAGAATACTTCATTGTCTAGTCTAGTAATGATTGTAGAAAATATTTTTGTTTTTCTCCTTGTGATCTTTTCCTATTCTGAGAAAACATGTGTAACTGCCTATCTTTTAATGTGTAAAAAGCAAGCTGGGGGGGTTTCAAGATGGTGGACTAGAGGGCGGCTGCATTTCATGTTGCTCCAGGATGCAGGACTCAAAAGAGGAGATAGTGAGAGACTTGGGACCAACTCAAAGCTGCCGGGTGAGTCTCTCCCGTTGGGGAGGCGTCCCGGATGGGGTGGTAGCCTGGGAACGCAGGGAACTTTGTGAAGTAGAGTTGCCAAGTGAGACAACCCTCCCCCCACTGGGAAACATCGTAGAGGTGGCTGCTCAGCACAGCACTTGGACTCGGAGCAACCACTGGGTCTCCGGGCGGCTGCCTGAGGAGGAGCTGCTTGGAGAGCTGTTTGGAATCAGAGCGATCACTTCTGAACACTGGGGGTTGCCCGGAGGAAGAGGAGAAGCGCGGCAGGTAGCTTGGTCTAGGACTGACTGCATCAGAGCTACAGGCGACTGCCTGAGGAGGAGCAGCGTGGAGAGCTGTTTAGATTCAGAGCCACCACGTCTGAACACCAGGGGGTTGTCTGGAGGAAGAGGAGGAACGTGGCGGGTCACTTGGTCTAGGAATGACTGCATCAGAGCTACAGGCGGTTGCCAGAGGACGAGGCGAGTGGTGAGTTGTTTGGACTCAAAGTGACCGCTCCTGAACACCGGAGGACTGCCTGGAAGAGGAGCGCAGTGGGTCGCTTGGTCTCCGAGCGTCCGCTTCTGAACACCCGGGGAGCTACCCCAAAGAGGAGGAGGAACAGGGAGGGTAACTTGGACTCGGAGTGATTGCCTAGGGCTACGGGCGGATGGCAGGAGGAGGAGATGCGAAGTGAGTTGCTTATACTCCTAGTGACTGCGTCGGAACACTGGGCGGCTGTCCGGAGGAAGAGGTGTGTGGTGGGTCTCTGGGTCTCGGAGCTATTGTATGGGGCTCCAGGTGGCGGCTCAGAGGAGGGGCCGCATAGCCAGGCGATTAGGTACAGAGCAGGGTCCCAGGAGCTAGGTGGCTTCTTGCTGGAAGAGCTGCACAGAGACACTCCTAGGGGCGGAGTGAAGTTTCCAGGACTGCGGGCAGATTCTCTTAGGAGAGGCAGCCTAAGGAGACTCGTCTGCGAAGGGTGAGGCTCCCAACCTAGGAGGTAGGTCTGGGCACCTGGGAATGTTGCAGAGGAAGACAGCCCAGCCCAGGTGATAGCTGTAGATTGAGGGGAACCTCTAGGAGGGGAACTGACCAGCGAGACCTCCCCACTGGGTGAGTCTTCCCTGCAGGGTGAGGTTTTCCCACAAGGACGGTAAAACCACAGACACAGGCACAAAGAAGCCTTGCCTCAGCCCACAGCCTAGTTCCCCTTGGGATGACCATTGGTCAACAAGTGGAGGCACCTCTGACCACTATCAGAGAATATACCCCACCTGAGGGTCACCAACCCTAGAGAGGCAGCTTCCTTGTGGAGCACCGCATTATCAACTTCCTCCAAGACATCAGGCTACTGAAGGATAAGAGGGGATATATTAGCAATCTTTAGGGACATTATAAGTCAATAGAGGAAATCTGCAATATCTTAATGACCCACTGATTCCTGAACAATATGAGAAAACAAGGGAAGAAAATGCCCCCCAAAAATCTAGATGAAACATCAATAAAATCCAACGACAGCATGGCAGAAGAAATGACAGAAAGGGAGTTCAGAATGTACATAATTAAAATGATCAGGGAAGCAAACAATGAGATGAAAGAGCAAATGCAGGCATTGAATGATGAGATGAAAGAGCAAATGCAGGCATTGAATGATCGCACCAATCGACAGTTAAAAGAGCAAATACAGGAAGCAAAAGATCATTTCAATAAAGAGTTAGAGATATTGAAAAAAAACCAAACAAATCCTTGAAATGAAGGAAACAATAAACCAAATTAAGAACTCCATAGAAAGCATAACCAATAGGATAGAACACCTGGAAGACAGAACTTCAGATATTGAAGACAAAATATTTAACCTCGAAAACAAAGTTGAACAAACAGAGAAGATGGTAAGAAATCATGAACAGAATCTCCAAGAAGTATGGGATATCATGAAAAGCCCAAACGCGAGAATTATTGGGATTGAGGAAGGCATACAGAAACAAACCAAAGGAACGAACAATCTATTCAATGAAATAATATCAGAAAATTTCCCAAATCTGAAGAATGAAATGGAAAATCAAGTCCAAGAGGCTTATAGGACTCCACATACACAAAATTACAACAGACCCACACCAAGGCACATTATAATGAAAATACCTAACATACAAAATAAAGACAGAATTTTAAAGGCGGTGAGAGAAAAGAACCAAATTACATTCAGGGGAAACCAATACGGATATCAGCAGATTTTTCAATCCAGTCCTTAAAAGCTAGAAGGGCCTGGAACAACATTTTTCAAGCTCTGAAAGAAAATGGATGCCAACCAAGAATCTTATACCCAGCAAAACTTACCTTCAAATTTGACGAAGAAATAAAATCATTCCATGATAAACAAAAGCTAAAAGAATTTACAAAGAGAAAGCCAGCATTACAGAACATTCTCAGCAAAATATTCCATGAGGAATAGATAAAAAACAAAGAAGTAAATCAGCAAAGAGAGGAATTATCCTAAAAGACATGTCAAATAAAGGAGGAAACAAGTTGTGTCAATAAATAAATAAATAAATAAAATTTAAAAAATGAACCAAATGACTGGGAATACAAATCATATCTCAATAATAACCCTGAATGTTAATGGCCTGAATTCATCAATCAAAAGACATTGACTGACAGATTGGATTAAAAAGAAAGATCCAAAAATATGTTGCCTGCAAGAGACTCACCTCATAAAAAGAGATACCCATAGACTAAAGGTGAAAGGATGGGGAAAAACATACCATGCACATGGACTCAGCAAAAAAGCTGGAGTATCCATCCTCATTTCAGATAATGTGGACTTCAAGCCAAAGTTAGTCAGAAGGGATAAAGAAGGACATTTCATACTGCTTAAGGGAAGCATAAATAAGCAAGATATAACAATCATAAACATCTATGCCCCAAAGAGTGGCTCATCCATGTTTGTCAAACAAATCCTTCTCAATTTTAGAAACCAAATAGACCATAACACAATAATACTAGGTGTTTTTAACACGCCTCTCTCACCACTGGGCAGATCTTCCAAACAAAAATTGAACAAGGAAACCATAGAGCTCAATAACACAATGAACAATTTAGACTTAACAGACATTTATAGAATATACCATCCAACCAAGAGCGAATACACTTTCTTCTCAGCAGCACATGGATCCTTCTCTAAAATAGACCATATATTATGCCACAAAGCTAATGTTAGCAAATACAAGAAGATAGAGACACTTCCTTGTATTCTATCAGATAATAATGGATTGAAGTTTGAAGTTAGAAATAAATGATAGAGTAAAAAACAGAAACTACTCCAACACCTGGAGATTAAAAAATATGCTATTATATGATGAATGGATAACAGAAGATATTAGGAAGGAAATTAAAAAATTCTTAGAGGTAAACAAGAACCAAGAAACATCATATCAAAATCTCTGGGACACTATGAAAGCTGTACTTAGAGGAAAATTTATTTCATGGAGCGCATTTAATAAAAGAAGTAAAACTCAACAAATAAACGACCTAACACTACAGTTCAAAGCCCTAGAAAAAGAAGAACAGACCAACATCAAAAGTAGTAGAAAACAGGAAATAGTTAAACTCAGAGATGAAATCAACGAAATTGAAACAAAAGAAACAATACAAAAAATTGACAAAATAAATAGTTGGTTCTTCAAAAAAATAAACAAAATTGATAAACCTTTAGTCACACTAACAAAGAGAAGACGAGAGAAAACCCGAATCACTAAAATTCGGAATGAACAAGGAAATATCACAACAGACACGACTGAAATACAAAACATAAGTAGAAGCTATTTTCAAAATCTATACTCCAACAAAATAGAAAATTTCGAAGATATCAACAGGTTTCTAGAGACATATGAATTGCCTAAACTGAACAAGGAGGACATACACAATTTAAATAGACCAATTTCAAGTAATGAAATAGAAGAAGTCATCAAAAGCCTACCAACAAAGAAAAGTCCAGGACCAGATGGGTTCTCAGCCGAGTTCTACAAAAGTTTTAAAGAAGAACTCATTCCAATACTTCTCAAAGTATTCCATAAAATAGAAGAGGATGGAACCCTCCCAAACTCATTCTATGAAGCCAATACTACCCTGATCCCTAAACCAGACAGAGACACATTGAGGAAAGAAAATTTCAGACCAATATCCTTAATGAACATCGACGCAAAAATTCTCAACAAAATTTTAGCAAATCGCATACAAAAACATATTAAAAAGATAGTGCACCATGATCAAGTGGGTTTCATCCCAGGGATGCAAGGTTGGTTCAACATCAGGAAATCAATAAATGTAATTCACCATATCAATAGACTTAAAGTCAAGAATCACATGATTATTTCGATATATGCAGAAAAAGTATTTGATAAAATACAGCAACCTTCATGCTCAAAACACTAGAAAAAATAGGGATAGTGGGAACATTCCTTAACATTGTAAAGGCCATCTATGCTAAGTCCACGGCTAATGTCATTCTAAATGGTGAAAAACTGAAAGTATTACCCCTAAAAACTGGAACAAGGCAGGGATGCCCTCTTTCACCACTTCTTTTCAATATCGTCCTTGAAACTCTAGCCAGAGCAATTAGACAGATCAAAGAAATTAAAGGGATACGAATAGGAAAAGAACTCAAACTATCCCTATGTGCTGATGATATGATTATATACTTAGAGGAACCAGGAAATTCCACCAGAAAACTTTTAGATCTCATAAGTGAATTCAGTAAAGTAGTGGGATATAAGATCAATGCACATAAATCTAAGGCATTTTTGTACATAAGCGATGAATCTTCAGAAAGAGAAATTAGGAAAACTACCCCATTCACAATAGCATCGAAAAAAATAAAATACTTAAGAATCAATCTTACAAAAAAGGTGAAAGACCTTTACAATGAGAACTACAGAATACTAAAGAAACAAATTAAAGAAAACCTTAGAAGATGGAAATATCTCCCATGTTCTTGGATAGGCAGAATTAATATTGTCAAAATGGCCGTACTACCTACAGTGCTATACAGATTCAATGCAATTCCAATTAAAATCCCAATGATGTACCTTACAGAAATGAACAAGCAATTATGAAATTCATCTGGAAGAATAAAAAACCCAGAACAGCTAAAGCAATCCTTGGCAGAAAGAGTGAAGCAGGGGGTTTCGCAATACCAGATCTTCAACTCTACTACAAAGCAATAGTAACAGAAATGGCATGGTATTGGTACCAAAATAGAAAGGTGCATCAATGGTACAGAATAGAGGACATGGATACAAACTCAAATAAATACAATTTTCTCATACTGGACAAAGGGGCCAAAAATATGCTATGGAGAAAAGATAGCCTCTTCAACAAATGGTGCTGGGAGAATTGGAAATCCATATGCAACAGAGTGAAACTAAACCCATATCTCTCACCATGCACGAAAGTAAACTCAAAATGGATTAAGGACCTTGGAATCAGACCAGAGACCTTGCATCTTATAGAAGAAAAAGTAGGTCCAGAGCTTCAACATGTCAGCTTGGGACCAGACTTCCTCAACAGGACTCCCATAGCACAAGAAATAAAAACAAGAATCAATAACTGGGATAGATTCAAACTAAAAAGCTTTCTCTCAGCAAAGGAAACTATCAGCAATGCAAAGAAAGAGCCTACAGAGTGGGAGAAAATCTTTGCCAATCATACTTCAGATAGAGCACTAATCTCCAGAATCTATAAAGAACTCAAAAAGCTCTACACCAAGAATGCAAATAATCCAATCGACAAATGGGCTAAGGAAATGAATAGACACTTCATAGAAGAATATCTACAAGCAATCAACGAACATATGGAAAAATGTTCAACATCTCTAGTAATAAGAGAAATGCAAATCAAAACCACCCTAAGATTCCATCTCACCCCAATTAGAATGGCGATTATCAAGAATACAAGCAACAACAGGTGCTGGCGAGGATGTGGGGAGAAAGGTACACTCATACATTGCTGGTGGGGCTGCAAATTAGTGCAGCCTCTCTGGAAAGCAGTATGGAGATTCCTTAGAAAACTTGGAATGGAACCACCATTTGACCCAGCCTTCCCACTCCTTGGCCTATACCCAAAGGACTTAAAATCAGCATAATACAGAGATACAGCCACATCAATGTTCATAGCTGCTCAGTTCACAATAGCCAGATTGTGGAATCAACCTAGATGTCCTTCAATTGATGAATGGATAAAGAAACCGTGGTATATATATACAATGGAATATTACTCAGCCATAAAGAATGATAAAATTATGGCATTTCCAGGCAAGTGGATGAAATTGGAGAATATCATGCTGAGTGAGATAAGCCAATCTCAAAATACCAAAGGACGAATGATATCGCTAAGAAGTGGATGATGACACTTAATGGGGGGTGGGAGGGGTAGTGTTAGGATTAGAGTTAGGGTTAGGGAGGAGGGCAAGAATGGAGGAAGGAAGGACTGTATAGAGCGAAAAGAGGGGTGGGAGGGGTGGGGGAAGGGAAAAAATAACAGAATGAATCAAACAACATTACCCTATGTAAATTTATGATTACACAAATGGTATGCCTTTATGCCATGTACAAACAGAGAAACAACATGTATCCCATTTGTTTACATTAAAAAAAATCGCTGGCTGGAAAAATAAAATTTAGAAATTAGCATCCATTCCTTGAATTTGTGTTGCATGTTCTCCACTGCACCAATGCCTACTCCCTCACCTGAGACCACTACGACCCCTGCTAGGGCTGGACCCTGGCACCCTACTGCAACCAAAAGAGCTGACAAGTATTATTTTAGAAGAGGAAAAGTTTATTTGGTGCTCGTGGTTCAAGTACTTTCAATCTTTGGACAACTGACTCTGTTGCTCTGGGCCCTACATGACATAGAAAATTATAGTGGAAATGTGTGGTGGACAAAATCAGCTCAGTTCTGTACCAGAACTTTGAAAATGTATAATTCTTGTGGTCTCAGTCATGCAGTCACAAAGAGGGCCTTCATCATCTTCCCTAGATTATTTTTTATATTTTGTCCAATTTTTCTCTAGCCAAAACCTCTTACAGGTCTACCTAAGAGGTATAAAATACAATATTGCTATTATTATAATGAGATTAGTGTATATTAGGACATGTAGAAAGGGGTGTAAGAAAGAAGTACACTGCCTTTTCTATAACAAAGGTAAGGAACAAAAACATGCTTTGTCACCATTGTCTGAAATCATCTTCCTTGTGCATTTCACCTGATCTGTGTTCTTAATGTGGAATAGTCTACTCAGAGATTTCTTCAATATCTGTTTTTCATTCTTTTCATTATAAGATGACATTAGTGCTTTCATCTTTATAGAGAAGAAACCAGTTCCTCTTTTTTTTTTATTCATTCAGCCTTCATTGGGAGTTGAAGCTTCCTTTTTCTGCAAGAAGTGTATAGTGAAATAGGGGCGACAGTAAAGAAATATAATTGTCCCCTCTTTTCTGTGGGGAATGTGCTCCAAGACCCCCAATGAATACCTGAAATTACAGATGGTACTGAATTGTATATAAATGATATTTTTTGTATATGTGAAATATATATATATGATGAAGTTTCAATTATAAAATAGATATAGTAAGAGATTAATAACAATAATAAATTTATTATAAAACTGTACTGTAATAAAAGTTATTTGAGGTGTGAATTATTTGTTTCTGTGATTTTTTTATTGAGTATTTTTCATACCATGTTTGACCATAGGTAACTGAAAACATGGGAAAGGAACTGAGGATAAGGGGGCACTATTTTAAGTAAAATTAAGTGTTAACACGGCTGTGGCAAATATTCCTGTAGAATACAGGGAGCCCACAGTGAAGGGAGAGAAAAACTTTGTTAGAGATGGAAATCAAAGCCTTCATGAGAGACTAAGATTTCAGAAGTCTGCATTTAATTACATAAATACTGAGTATTTCTTTCACCAATATCAGAGAATTTTTTTTTTGAGAATTAAAGGTTATAAAGCATATGGAGTTAGTTTGTAACATGTAAATCTTAAGCGTGTGGTTTTTTAAGTATGTGCATGTGTGTGAGAGAAAGAGTGAGATCATTAAAAGAGACTCATTATGGCCTCATGTTTAAAGACAGGAATAGTTTTCTTTCTTCTTTTATTTTTGTAACTGTGGTTAGATCCTATCAATTATGTAAATACAAAATTTACCAAAATGTAACTCATTTTTCCTTTAAGATCCTCTTTCAAACTTTGTGTGTTTTCACTTTTTTATTACTATTACTTACAATTTTATAAAATACATATCTGGCTAAAGGACTATGATAAGTATATGATTGAGAGAATAAAAGTGATTATTTAAGTGAGTAGTTTGATCTTGGCATTCAAAATACTTTATAGTAGAGTGGAGAAGACAAAATAATAGCCAGTTGTGAAATAGACCAATTCAAGTTTTTTTTTTTTTTGTAATATTGTTGCTAATTTGAAAATACCTTTTAATATCCTATCTTAATAGATTCGTGCAAGGTATTTAGTCTTCCATTTTGGGAGAATATTGTAACCAAGCTATGAGCAACTTAATACCTATGATAAAGATTTGGTCATGGTCAATGGTCTTGTCCAATATTCTTTATTCACACCACCCTGTATGTGACTGAGAGAAGCTTAGAGAATTATCACTTTGGGCAATAAAAAAGAAAATTTTGCCCTCAAGGACCATCAAGATTTGTTACTGAAATCATTTTAGTCTAAAAGGAGGAAAAATTTCAGATGTTTGAATCATGCTTTTAGATATTGTGGTCAGTCCTGCCTGAATTCACACTATTATGAAAATATATATATATAAAAATATATATTATGAATTATAATTCATAAATTATAAATATTATGAATATATATATATATAATATATATGTAAAATATATATAACATATTTTACTTTAAAAAAAAAGGTATATATTCTGAGTTAGGTTCGAAACCAGAATTGCTCTAAAGACTGAGAAAATAAGAGCTTAATATAGAAGGTTGGTATGATAGGAATATGAAAAGATGGGTGGGGTGGGAGAGTTGGTGAGAGGAGGGTTGATGATAAAGGTCAGTAGATACCAGAAGTCACTGATGTCTTCAGCCAGAAGCAGTGAGTAGGAAGACTCCATTGTTGGTTGGGAATTTGCTGCAATACTCAAGTCTTAGTTTTTAAAAGAGAAGCAGGAACTGTAGGAGAATTTAGAAAAGAATCAGTATGTGGCCATTATGACCTTCTGAAGGAATTATAACTTCTTCCAGACATGCCCAGATTCCTCCTTTTGTGAAGCTCTAACCTAAAATTATTCAGAGAAGAACTTTCTAGGAAACTCTTCCTGGCTGCTCTGTAATATAAAGTAGTCCCAAGTGTGGGTGCTGGTAGTGCAAAGTGGATAACTAAAGATCCAACAAGAGTAATCATGAACTGTGAGCAGGATTTGAAATTTGTAACTGGGTACCTGCTATCCAGTGATGAAGACAGTACAATTTATTTTATGGCAAGTGAAATTTTAGCTACAATTTAAATTTGTCTTATTTTTCATATTATTCTGAATATTTGGAAATAAAATGGCTAATAAAAAAATGTTTTCTCCATTCTGTAAGCAATCACATACAAATAAGCCTAGACCACTAAATAGCATATTACTAAAAAATATTACTTGTACAATAAGACTTTCTTAAAAATTATCTTAACACATTTAAATATATCAACTTTTCATTTGATTAGGTTGATGTTATGATAAGGCTGTACTGATTTTGCTTATTACTTAATATGTTATAGTAAGAATGCATATATATGTAAGAATGCATATTAATGTAGTTGAAATCTCATTTCTGTTTCTAGAAACAATTTTATGAGCACATATATAGACACACACATATATGTGCAGAGGCCTTTGTGCATATGTATGTGTGTATAAATGCATTTTTATAATGAAGCCAATGATACTTTTGTGCAAATTACTAACCAGTTATAGCAATATTTCTTATTTACAGTAGTTCAACTTTTTAATAAACACTATTACTATCTGTACTCCTAAGCCAAGTCCAATACCCTAAACTAGTCAAAATGCATTATTTTTAATACTCTCAGTATTCTCAGGGGTACAGCAGTGATATTTTTCTTATAAAAATTTTCTACCTTTTGGGCATTAAGCTTTTTCAGCTTTAAATAAGACAAAATTGATTTTGTTGCAGCAGCCTAGTTTCTTTTTTTTTTTTTTTTTTTGTGGAGACCTATGTTAAGATACTTTTTTTAAATTAAATGTCAAATCCGGGTTGGCACTGGAAACACAGTGCATGCTTGATGTTTGAGGAAAAGCTGTCAGCTTGTCTCTCCCTGTCAAATTGCCAGCTGCCTCGTAGTAATTAGTTTAGGCTGAGGGATCACTGTTGGGCAGAACTTCATATCACAAATGGCTCAATACCCTGTGACTTGGGGGAAAATGTGAGACAACCTATTTGTCTTTGGGAGATTGAATTTTATACTTTTAATTATTTAAGGTTATTTTAGGGACTTTTCTTATAGATGTAACAATAAATCAGAAATCCTATTCAGAATAAGGCATGAAAAAGGAAAGGTGAAATTCTTCTTAGTAGTAATTTCTATGAATCTTAGTATTTGGTGGCATAGTTGGAATAGAAGTATTTTTTTATTCTATTTACCATGTCAATATTTTATATTAATAATTTTAACATTGAAAAATCTGAGTGGAGAGGAATTGCTACTCAAGATATTTGGGTTCTGTCTTAATTTTTTAGAATGACTCACTCCTTCTGCTTACTTTTTTTTTTTTTTTTCAAGATTGTATAATCCTGTAATCAATTAGAATCTATAAACAATTATTCAGATAATTAAACCTACTTCTTTGATCAGAAAAAAAAAAGATAAATCAAAAGAAAAAGAGAGGGACCATTTTATTTTACTCAGGAATACAAGAGAGAATAGACATTTCTTCTGTGAGACTAGCTACAGACAAGAAGAGGGGGTTGGGAAGGCAGACTCGAAACCTGAACAAGTTGAGAGCTGATGAAAGGGAAATTCATTCCCCGGGGCAGGGTCCAACAGGAGTGTGAAGGCACCCTTTGTTGGCAACAGGAGTGTCCAGGGCAGTAATGGCTTACTACTTTTGTCTTACAGTTAAATTTTTTTCTTATATTAATAGATGCACCATGTTTCTTTGACCTAGAACTTGCTTTTTATCTTTTCTAAGCACATAAAATTGTGCTTTTAATTTTATATACATCTCCTCTGAAGAGTGTAAAGTTGAATATATAAAATCCAGTCTGATAATGTTTGATTTTGTCAGAACACTCAGTCCATTTACATGTAATTACTTATAGGTTTGCATTTTATTTATCATCTAATTTTGACTTTGTACTTGGTCTGTATACCCTTCTCTCTATTTCTGTCTCATCATTTGGGTCTCTCACTCTCTTTCCTCCACTGTGGGATTGATTATTTTATATTTTACTCTTCCCATTATTTTCCCTTCTTTTATTTTGAAATTTATAGTTTATGAATTTGATTTAGATTGTATTAGAATTTACAGGGTAAATATTAAATATGTGAAATTCTAAATTGAATGAGTAATTTTATTCTCCTCCCAGAAAAGTAAGGATTCAGGATTATGAATCATTCTATGCAATTTTTATAAAAAATTTATCTCACCCTGAAATACACTATTATAATTTTATAGATTCCAATACTTGTTTAGGTTTATTCACACTTTTATTCCTTTCTTTGCTCTCCATTTCTTCCCTCCTATCAGATTTTTAAATCTGAGATCTCTTAGCTTCTGAGTTAGGTAATGTCTTAGTTTTATTAGCAAGAATCTGCTGGTGGTAAATTGCCAAAGTTTGACTTAAGAGGTGTTTTTCTGGACATTTGCAGCCCATTATTTTTGTTTAAAAGTTTCAGTTTGAAAGCACCCAGAAACCACTCAGACACAGGAACTCATGCAAGAGATTTTATTAAGTGGATAAACAGAGCGTCTGCCCCCAGGGTGTGTGTGTGTGTATTTGTGTGTGTGTGTGTGTGTGTGTGTGTGTGTGTGTGAGAGAGAGAGAGAGAGAGAGAGAGAGAGAGAGTGAGAGAGAAAGAGAGAGAGAGAGAGAGAGAGAGAGAGAGAATGGCAGTGGAGCTATTCTTAAGTAATGGAATTTTGCGGGCTAAAAACAATGGACCAATGACTGACTAGAGAGTTTGCGGGCTAACAATCTGGGTTGTAAAGTGGTGTGGGGGAGGCAAAATAATGGCGGCAGCAAAACAGCAGATCTGACGCCAATATTTCTCCGTTTTTGTTTTTATAGATACTGGGGGTGGGACGATGGTCTTTCTTCTATAGTTTCTTCCTGCTGGATTAAGGGCAAAGTGTTTCATTCCTGTAAAAAAAGGGAATTAGGGAGGGCTATAGGTGGGAGCTGAGTTTTTGGAGCTGGAGGTGTCAAGTGAATTGTAGGTCTCAACTTTGAGTGACAAGGGCTGGTAGTCTTGAAGGAGAAGCAGTTGATTGACTGATTGGTGAACTTGTGTGTGTTTGCCAGCTCTGGAACTTGTGTATCTGATCTTGTAGGAACTTCTGTAGGCAATTTAGCAGGAATGGTCCTGTTTAGGAAGATCTGTTGACCTTAAAGTGACCAAAAACTTCTAACTCTGGCATTTTCTCTTGATGGTTATCAGGCTCCTGCCTAAGAATTTCTTTAGTAGCCTCCAGTCTTACTTGTACTTGGGGCTAATGTAAGTGTACATCTTAAGTTAGTGTAACTATTATTTCTTCTTTTAACTGCCCAGGAATGTCTATGTTTTGGTTTTAACTGTTTTACGGTGTTCATGATCAAGCTGGCCAAATTGACCTTGTTCTTATCTGCTGTTAAGGGTCAGCTGAGTTCCCACAGGTGTTACTCATGGAGAACTTGGGAGCAACTTCTTAGCTCCTTTAGTGCCATTTGCTGGGTAGGGTCTCCTTCATAAGGTGACTTCCTTTGGAAGCATCAGGGTTGTCTCTCCTTTTCAATGACCCTCCTCTTTTCAGCAGGTGCACTGATTGGCTTTTCTTCCTCTAGTGGTCTCATAAATCACCCTGATTGGGAGGTCGTGTGGCCCATAGTTGCAAAGCTCCTTAGAGAAGATCTCCCATTTTCTGGGTTCAGGCTGATTCAGAGAGCAAGAGCCAAATACTGGTTTTCTTGGCCCTTTTGTGTTACTCTTGATCTTAAACTTGATCTTAAACATCCAGAAAGCCAGTCTCACCAATCATAAAGTAAGAGTACTGGGCTTTAACTTTGATATTTATGACTTTAAAGTCATTTACCACCCTTTCATTTAATTGGTGTCTGTATTATCTGTCCTATAGTTGATAGCTTATTATCTCAAATTAATTTAGGTTGTTTGTTCTTGAAGTAGTACTTCTGCAAAACATTAATCAGGCAACAGTTTTACAAGAAAAATACAAAATGGAATTAACGACAGTAAAACATTTACTTTGTGTAATAGCTATCGAATATTGGCTGAGCTACACATTATATCCCCTGTTTGGGATCACAGTTGAACATAGGGAATCTTTACCCACTTGCTGTTGTGGTGACAGAAATTGTATAAGTCCCATTCTCCAGCCAAGAGGAGTCATTATCTAACATATATTGGGGTCAGACTGTGTTGCAATAGAAAATGAGCCTGCAACGTTTGAGATCTGGAGTCAAATGGAGAGGCTGTGTGTTTTTGAGGAAACAGTCAAGGGGGTGGGGGTCACAGATAATTTTAGATTGGGCAGAGTCCATGGCTAAGGGTTCTCAGGAGCCCAGAGAAGGGAAATAGGAGAGGAAGGGGCATCCCCACAACCTCTCTTATTTCCCACATAGGAGCAAAACATCAGTGAGAGTCATCACTGTCCCTGACAGGTCTGCAGCCAAAGCTGAGGGAGACCCTGACCCAGAGCTTGGGTTTTCATAGAACGAGAGAGAGTTCAGGTCCACCATGGAAGAACTCTGAGGACTCACTGGCAGTAGAGGGAAGGCTGTCCAGAGTAAAATTCTGTGGTGGGTGAGGAGGTCAGCAATGGCAAGAGGCAGAAACACCCTAAGGTGGATATTGTCCAGGGAGGAAGGAGCACAGTCAAGGTGGCATGGATCCCTATGGGGGAGAGCCAGCAGACAATGACCATGGATCTCATCCCAGGTTTCATCACAGAAAGACTTTCCTACCCAGAAACATTTTCTTCTCCCTTCTACTAAATATATTTTTGTACCTAGATTCTTTTATTTTTCTTTCCTATATGTTGATCCCTTTTTGTTCACATTCTGAAAGAACCCTTATGAAATTACTGAATTTAGATAAATTACTCCACTTTAATAAGATGAAATATTTTGTTAGGTACAGTACTCTAATTGAAACACTGTTGAAATTTTTGAATCCCTTTGTATATAGAATTATACCTGTTAGGACTTAAGTTTTTAGTGATGACACAAAGCAATTTTAAACCCCTTCTATTTACCAAACTATGAAAACACCAATAACGTTTAAATATGTTACTCCATGGAATTTAAGAAGTTAAGAGTACTCAGTGTTATTTAACTGTTAGCACTTTAGCTTTGTAAATTAATCAGATGTCTCTAATAAACACATTTGAGTAACCCTATATATGTCAAATCTAATCTACTTATTTTACTGTAAAAACAAGATATCAGATAAGTGTATTGAACAGTATCTGTTGAAGAAAAGTCTTAGAAACAATTGATATTAGACATTTTATAGACATCAACATTTTATTAATTTGACCACCTGGAAACTTGTAAGGAAAGTAATTTCAAAGACATTTTACTTTCATTTGTTTATCTGATTTAAAATAAACCCTTTTAAATCACATGAATTCAAGACATCTGGATCCATTTTTTAAATTTTAATTTTATGAGCACTCATTATTTATGTCAATTTTGTTATCATGTACATACATAGACAACATGACATTAGACAACATGATATACATAAAAAAAGGCCTTGTAGCCTTTTATGGTGAATATCCACTGCAATGTAACAGATGTTCAAAAATAACTTTAGAGTTGAATAAAAAAAATTAACCTAGGTATGTAGGATCAAAATTGTGAGCTCAAAAAATATAGCATTTAAGAAAAACAAAACAAAACAAGAGTCCTAGAAGAAAAAAGTGATAATGGCCATTAATTATTCTTGTAAAATAGCATGAGAACACGAGAAAGAGAAAGTCAGAGAGAGGGAGGGAAAAGGAGAGAGAGAGAGAGATAAAGAGAGAGAAAGTTTGAGTTTGCAGGACAAGCAAAGATTGTAAGAAAGAGAAAACTTGAATGTAGGGAAATCTATTTCCATTTCCCTGAGTGCTCTCAGAAATTATAAAGGTCCCTAAAAATGTTGGGATCTAAAGCGCTGTTTGGTCTGAGGTTCAGGGTGTGGTGGAGGGACTCTTAAATTAACTAAGAGGAAAACCGGGGGTATGGGTGGGGATTGAGAATGAGCTGCCCATTGCAAGACAGGAATTAGTGAATATAGAGGCGAGGCATCCCTTAGCCCCCTGGGAATCACCCGAGCGAAGGACGAGTTATCCATGGAGTCGTCACTACCATTAGAGAAGCATCGAGGCTAAGCCTGTAGTGGTACCTGGGTGCCCAGCACTAGGGTTTTCATAGAGAAAATAATGTCATAGAGAGAACCCAGGGCCAGAGTAGGTCTCACAAGAGTTGGTCCTGTTAGGAAAGAATCCCTCGTCAGTCCGGAGATTTCCTACTTCTCAGGAAAAGTCTCCTGTCAGCCCAAGCTCTGCCCCAGCAATCAGTATAGGGATTCAGCTATAGTTGCAAGAACTGTGTGTGGGGGTTCCCCTGACCCTCAGAGAGCCTCAGGAGTGCTGGATGCTCAGCAGTCATTTCCCAGATAACCAGAAGCCAGGGGAGAAACCACTCACTGAATGAGGTTGGTGTCTAGATGTGGAGGAGAGTGTCCAGGCAAATGGAAGGTGAGACCAGTGTCTGGGGGGATCCTGGGGGGTCAGATGGGATTCCACTTACCTAAATGGCGATAGAAGAGCCCATCAGAGTCATGGCATCAATGAAAGCACCCAGAAACCACTCCTGACATAAGAACTTACACAAGAGATTTTACTAAGTAGATGAGCAGAATGTCTGCCTGCAGGGTGAGAGAAAGAGAAAGAAAATGAGAGTGAGAGAGAGAGAGAGAGAAAGAATGTAGGTGGAGCTATTCTTAAGTAGTGCAATTTCATGGGCTAATAACAACGGACCAATGACTGACTAGGGAGCTCACAGGCTAACAATCTGGGTTGTAAAGTCGTGTGGGGGAGGCAGAATAATGGCGGCAGCAAAATAACAGATCTGATGCCAATATCTGATGCAGTTAACCCCACCCATAACATCAGATCATAACATCAGATCAGGGAAGAAGATAAAATGAGAAATTCAAGTTGTAGCCTGGTCCATGTTTGTTTCCCCAGCTTCATGTCTCACTGTGGATTATGATATGCAGCCAGCCCAGCCTGCATTCACATAAACAGTTCTATTCTTTTTTTGTGAGGTGAGGCCCAAGCAAGGCCTGATAGGAGCCTTATAAAGTTCCAGGGTCAGGACAAGGGTCTGGGTTGACCAGAACTAATGATAGCAATTTTCACAGTATAGAATTCTAGGTTAACAAGCTCTTACATCACTCAGATTTTCAGATTATCAGACTAACACCACTCATTTGAAGGTATTTGATATATTTTTATGACAATTTTTAGGACCTTATGTTTATTTGTGACTTTCTTAAAGCTGACTACAATATGTCTAGTATGGATTTTATTCTGTATGAAGTTTATTGGGCTTGCTGAATCTGAAGAATGGTGACATTCATTACACTGCCATATTCTCAGCATGATTTCTTTAAATATTGCCTTTAATGTATTTCATTCACTGAACAATTATGTACTACTATTGTTTATCAGGAGTCAGTTAATATTCTAGATACTGGAGATAGAGATCTAACCAAAATATCCAGAAACATCCCTGTGTTAGGGATGAAATATATATTTTACTGAAAAATAAATAATAAACATATAAAATACATTTATAGTCTTTAAATGAGTATGAGAAGTAGAAAGTTCAGTGTTCCATTTTCAAAATACAGTATTTACCTTAAATGTAAAATTACTTGGGATGTAAGAAAAGTAGCCATGGAAAAATAAAGCAAAATGGTTGCCAGCAGTTAACTCACACAAGAACACAATAGCCTGCAAAAAATGGCAGTTTCCAAGTTCATTTATTAAACAGCCTCTTGACAAACAGGAGGTGGGGAAAGGGGCGGACTAACCAATGAGATAAAAATATTCCTGTTAAGGAATAGTAATTTGGGGCTGGAGTTGTAACTCAGTGGTAGAGTGCTTGCCTTGCATATGTGAGGCTCTGGGTTCAATCATCAGCATTACATAAAAATATATAAGTAAAGGCAGTGTGTCCATATACAACTAAAACTTTATTTTAAAAAAAGGAATGGTAACTTAATAATTCAGAACTGTGTATGTGCCAAAATTCACTAGCCCCCAAAAGACTTTCATCCACAAGAGAACAAAGGGAGGTAGAAACAACTAAAATTGCATTTCTTTAAATACCCCAGTATGAGAGAGTAAAACTTAGGTGATGTCTGGGAAGATTGGGCACTTAGTCAATGAGCATTGGGACCTGGAGCACTAAGGGATAAAACACTGATTGTAACTGCCCTGGGTGTGCCTGTCCCATCACACGTGATCTTACAAGACCAACAGTAAAAGTTGACCTTTCACTGTACATTGTGTCTCTGAGTTCATTCTTTGGAATTGAGCAGGTGATAGAATAGGAATAGGGTAGAGAGAGGCAGCAGCATGGTTACAATTTAGTGTGTACAGAGAAGGTCTGGACAAGGGGGGAGGAAAGGGTGTGAGCTTTGAACATATTGGAAAAAGAGAACCACAGAAAGAAGGATTCACTAGTGTGACAATCCTGATACAGGAAGATGCATTGTATGTTCATGGAGATTTAAGAGATATTGTACATTATTTATTTTAAAAACAGTTCAGACTTATACAGTGAAGTATTTGTATTTCTTAAATCATTCCAAGAATAGCAAATTAAGCTTTTTATATATAGAAGAAAACAATGCGGTTGTTCATTTATAACAAAAGCTGCATTAAACATCATACATGTTATAATAGATCTGTATTACAAATCTTGATTGATATGCTACATACATACAATGACTATATCGTTTAAGGCTGTATAAATAAAACTTAATTGTTTTGTAATATATATGAACACACAATTTATTTTACTTTTCAATTTTTTTGTTACTTGGCCAAATTTTAAAATATAGAATGAGAATGTTTTGTTCTATCAAGCAAGAGTTCTTACTTTGTAGAAAATACATTTAGCATTTAATTAACACAATTAGAAAAGTATTTTGGAGATAAATGTTGAGATGTTTTTTCCTTTGAGTAGATAGGCTTATTCTTTCTGAAATATAGTTTTTATTGTAAGAAAATGCAGCTCAACTCGGGTTCCAAGGCAGCTCCAGCCCTTAAATCCAAGGGAGCAGGCGCTCAGGACTCCTGGTCTGAGTCTCGGTCCAGCAACAGCACCCAAAAATCCACTCTGGACAGAAGACCTTACACAAGAGATTTTATTATGCGGACGACTACAGTGTCTGCCTGGGGCTAGAAGGAAGGAAAAAAGAGAAATGGCATGGGCGCTTCTCCCAGATATTGGAATCTCCCGGGCTGGAAGGAACCAATAGCAGAGGAGAATACTTGCAAGCTGACTGATGAACCAATGGCTAGCTAGGATGTTCACAGACTGATAAGCTAGGATGTAACTGGGAAGGCAGGAAATAGCTGCAGTGTAGGCAGGAAATGGCTGCAATGTAAGGGGCGGGCAGAGCAGCTTTCAGACTGACAAGTTAGGTTGTGATGCTGCGGAAGGGGTCGGGGAGCAGCTTTGTATTATCTTCCCCCACTTTTGATTTTATAAGAAAATATCTTTTGGGTACATGGATGAAGGTCCATCTTCTGTAATTGCTTCCTGTTGAGTGTGGACATAGAACTGATTTAGGGGAGAGATATCATCATGGCAGGAAGGAGTTGGGGACTCGATATTTCCTCTGGGGAGCATACCTGTAGCCAGGCTCTGATTCCTGTGAGACCCTGTAATACAAGCTGATTGGTTGACATAGAAGCAGCACTCTTCCTGTAGAAAGAACTAGGGCCCCCCTTTTTCGACTGGCATTCTATTGAGAAAAATAATCCAGTTGTTAGAAAAATAACAAACAGGATGGATGGTAGCTAGCAGTCCAGTCCTCGTGGCTGGGTGTGATTGTCTGGTGCCTCACTGGAATGGGAGAAAGGGTGGAGGGCTTGATGGCCTTCAGTCTAGATGGTGGGTCCCACAGGAGTGGCCGAGTATCAGTTGGAAGAAACCTGTGGAATAGAAGCTGGAGAGAGGTTAGTGGATTGAGAATAGAGTTTAACCTGAGAAATGTGTAGCCATCCTGGTAGATCTTGTACCTTGACAGCTGTTGGCATGGCCAGGATCATCGTATGGGGTCCCTGCCTTTTGGGAGACAGAGGGACAGTAGCCTCCTGAGGAGGAGGGATAAGAACTTGATCTCCTATTTGAAGAAGTTGAGCAAGGAGACCAGATAAAGGTTTAGGCAGGGAAGAGTCAGCATAACCCCACAGAAATGCTCACATGTGGTTTAGGAGAGGAACAGATATATGAGAAGGAAGAAGGGAAGGAAGATGCATTATCCCAGGGGGAAGGATGGGATGACCATACATCAGCTCGAAATAGGAAATTTTAGCCAGTTTCTTTGGGAGTGAGCAAAGACGCAGAAGAGCAAGGGGCAGGAGTTTAACTCAGTCAAGGTGAAGTTCTAAAGAGAACTTGGTTAAGACATTTTTAAGAGTTCAGTTTGCTCTTTCTACTTTGCTTGATGACTTTGGGTGAAAGGGAATGTGGAAATGACAAGGGACTCCAAGAGTCTTGGAAAGTTGTTGGGAAACTTGGGAAATGAATTCAGGTCCATTATCTGACTGAAAGGATGTAGGCACTCCAAAGTGAGGAATGATTTCATGAAGGATGAAGGTAGAGACAATTATTGCCCTTTTTGTTGGAGGTGGTGATGGCTTAAACCCATCCTGAGAAGGTGTCTACCATAACCAATAGGTATTTAGACTTTCTTACTGTGGGCATGCAAATGAAATCAAGTTGCCAGTCTACCCCTGGAATGGTGCCACGGACTTGGTGAGTCAGAAAAGTGGGGGATCTGACAGCTGTAGGATTTGTTCTCAGGCAAACTTCACATGTGGAGGAGAGTTCCTTCAGAAATGAGATGTCAGAGGAGAAGAGTTGCAGATGAGTCTTAGCAAATTGTAAGAGTGAAGATGTTTGGGGTGGAACAAACGATGGAGGTAGAAAACTATCTCACTTTTGGGGGGTGGTGGAGGTAAGGGATCATGGAGAGCCATAATGGGGGCTGGCGTGGATGACAGGGCAGCCCTTTCAGCCTCCTCATCTGCCTTTTTATTGCCTGAAGAGATGAATGATTTGTCTGTCTGATGGGTTGTGCAATGTACAAGGTCTATAGTTCCTGGGAGGTGAACACCTCAAGGAGGTTTAGGATGTAGCTAGAATTGGTGATGGAGTTCTCTTTCATAGTAAGAAGGCCCCTCTCTTTCCAAATACCAGCATGGGAAAGGATAATGTGAAAAGCATATTTGGAGTCAGCATAGATTGTGAGGGATTCTCCCTTTGCGAGGGTGAATGCGCGGGTGAGGGCAATTAGTTTTGCCTGTTGGTTGGTGGTGTTGTTAGGTAGTGGTCCTGACTCTACCACCTTTTCCAGAGAGACAATGGCATATCCAACTCGTCGGATCCCTTCAGGGAGAAAAGAGTTTCCATCAGTGAACCATATGAAAGTAGGGTTGTGTAAGGTCCCTTCCTGGACATTGGAGGGGCAGGGGAGTAACTCCTCCAGGGTGTCGAGGCAGCTATGGGTTGCTGAAGCATGTATGTCAGAAGGCAGGGGTAAGAGGGTGGCTGGATTTAAAGGAGAGCATGTCTTAAAGGAAATGGAAGAGTCCTTAATAAGAGCAATTTTCAAGGCTAACACCCGACAGAGTGGTGAGTGGTAGAGTTTGCAGACCCTTATAAGTAAGAAGCTCAGACAGATGATGAGGTGAGAGCACTTCAGTGGGAGCCCCAAAGGAAAGTTTCTTTGATTCCTGGATTAAGACAAATGCTGCAGCTAATACATGGGGTGCCCAGCCTCTTATGGTGGTTTCTAACCTCTTTGACAGGTATGCTACTGGTCCAAAGGTGGGACCAAACATGTGTCCTAAGACCCCCAGAGCAAACCCGCTTTTCTCAGAGACAAACAGGTAGAATGGTCTGGTTAAGTCAGGGAGGTGTAGGGCTGGGGCTTGAAGAAGGGCTTTCCTTAGGGTCTGGAAAGGGACTTTCACCATGAGGAGAGGTTCATTGGGAGCGCCTTTTGAAGTCTCATATAAGGGAGCTGCCAGGATGGAAAAATTGGGGATCCAGGATTATAAATATCCTGCTAACCCCAAAAAGGAAAGAATTTCTTCCTTGGTGAATGGAGTGAGCATGTCCTGCAGCAATGCTTTTCTCTGTGCAGTGATGGCCTTAAATCTAGGTGAGAGGCTAACTCCTAAGTAAATAACCTGAGGCTGGGAAAGTTGCACCTTGCTGGAGAGACCCTCTAACCCCTGTCAGCCAGCAAACTTAGAAGTTTAACCGTGTCTCTTTTGGAGTCTTCAAGAGAGGGACTACATAGAAGAAAAGCATCAACATACTGTAAGAGAGAGGAGGAAACAAAGGTGAGAGAGGTGAGATCCTGAGACAGTGTTTGGCCAAAGAGATGAGGGCTGTCTCGGAATCCCTGTAGGAGAACTGTCCATGTCAGCTGAGAAGAAACTTGAGTGAAAGGGTCAGTCCAAGTAAAAGCAAAGAGATCCTGTGAATCAGGGTGAAGTGGGACAGTAAAAAATGCATCCTTCAAATCTAGCACTGAAAAGTAGGTGGTGGAAGAAGGGATAGAGGAAGGCAGGGTGTACAGACTGGACACAATGGGAAAGATGGGGACCACTGCTGAGTTAATGATGTGGAGGTCTTGCACTAAATGGTAAGATCCATTAGGCTTCCTAATGGCCAGGATGAGAGTGTTATAAGGTGAGTTGGTTGGGGCGCAGGAAGCCTTTCTGTCTTAAATCCTGGATGATTGGTTGAAGTCCTACAAGGTTCTTTGGGGAAGGGGATATTGGGCCTGGACTGGGTAGGATGTTGGGTCCTTCAGGTGAATGTGTACAGGTGAGCATTTGGCTACAGAGGGTGTGTGGGTGTCCCAGAACTTGGGGTAAACCAGGGAGGGAGGATGGGGTTATGAAGACTCCGTTTGAGCTGTATATTCCTGCAGAGTCATAAGGAGAGGAATAGCAGAGGAGTCTTGGCTGAGGCACATGGTGGGTGAGAAGGAAATAGAGGCACCCAATTTGGTTAGGATGTCCCTTCCCAGAAGGGGAATGGGACACGAAGGAATTATCAAAAAGGAATGAGTAAAGCCAATTTGTCCTATCTGGCAACTTTTGGAGGGGTTTGTAGGGGATTATATGGTTTTCCCTCTACCCTGACAATAGAGGATTTGGCAGGGGAAGTGGGTCCCCAAAACTCCCACAGCACTGAAATGTGGCTCCAGTATCTACAAGAAAGGGTGCTGTCTGCCTGCCATCATAAGGGTCACCTGGGGCTCCTGAGCAGTGATGGTCATTGGGTGTAGAAGTCCTGGGCCCCTTTAGTCATCCATTGCCAATCCCAGTAAGTCACTGGGGGAGGGGGGCAAGGGTGACCTGGCACCTCTCTGAGCACCAGGGCAATCCATTGCCCAATGTCCCAGTTGGTGGCATTTTGGACAAGGACCTGGGGACTGCTGGGGGTTGGGGCAGGCTTGTGCCCAGAGGCCCTCGTGCCCGCACTTGAGGCATGGGCCTGGAGGTCTTCTGGGAGCTTGGGTGCCCCTAGTGGCAGACAGTTGGGCAGGTCTAGCCAGCTGAAAGGCTTTGGCCAGTATTTGGTATTTTAATTTTTGCTTTTTTTCTTCCCTTCTGTTTTAAACCTTAAATGTAGGATAAGGTCCCCCTATCCAACTGCCTCAATTTAGCCTTTATGTCAGGGTAACTTTGGGAAAAATAGTAAGTCATAAGTAGCTGCCGTCCCTCAGGAATTTCAGGGTCCTGGTTAGTATACCTGAGCATGGCCTCTGTGAGGTGACTTAGAAATGCTGATGGGTTTCAGTCTTGTCCTGTATTAATTCCTGAAATTTATCATAGTTAATGGGTTTAATAGCGGTCTTTCAGAGACCTGCAAGGACGCAGGATTGAAACTCATCCTGCCACAGACACCCAGTCCCCATATTATAGTCCCATTGGGGTTCCCTATCTGGTACTGCTTCAGCCCCAGTGGGGTGGGTTGGGGTCGATTGGTGAATCCCATCTGCATAATTGTGTGCCTGTTTCCAGACTCTCTTATGCTCCTCAGGGGTCAGGGTGTTGGACATGATCATGTAAATGTCATGCCAGGTAAGGTCATAAGACTGGGTAAGGTACTGAAATTCCTTAATAAAGTTTGCAGGGTTGGAGGTGAAGGAGTCTAGGTGCTTCTCAATTTGTTAAAGATCAGACAGCGAGAAAGGAACATGGACTCTGATTACTCCCTCCGCACCACCCACCTCCCGTAAAGGGGCTAAAACATGTGCATGGGACCACGTGGTGGGAGGACTGGGTAGGCTGAGTGGAGTAGTGGAAGCAGAAACAGAATGAGGCAAAGGAGAGGAACAAACAGGGGTTTCTGCAGCAGGAGACCTGTAAGGAGGTGGTTCATCAGCCAGATCAAAGTCAGAGGAAGAGCAGGGATTAAAAGGGGGAGGAGAAGCCAAGAGAACGTGTTCAGGTTTTTGAGGAGAGCAAAGATCAAGCTTAGCACAGAAGAAAGAAAAGGCTTGAAGATAAAAAATCTCTTTCCATTTGCCCACTCGTTCACAAAAGTTGTACAGGTCTCTTATAATACTGGGATCCAGGGTGCCATAAATTGACTGGTTTTATGATGGAGATTCTCTCTGATTTATTATCTAAACAATAGTCTGGCCAATCTCATTACACAAATAAATAAGTTTTTCTGGCTCTAAGTCAGGGATCAGGTGAAGGTGCTTAAGATTGTCTGATAAACATCCCAAGAGCAATTCTGCTGGGATGAAGGTTCTAGAATCCATGGTGGAGGCTGAGAAACACCTAAGTCATTGTTCGAGGTGTCCCAAGAACACAGGTCAGGTGACTATAAGAAGGCAGCGCAGAGATGTGGTCATCACACAAGCATCAATGCATGACGGGCAACAGTCAGGAGGGTTGAGGACCTGATGTCAGGATTTTCAGGAAAAAAAAAGTGCGAAAAGATGAACCTCAGCCCTGAGAGAGAATCTCCATCATAAAACCAGGAATACACCCAGCAGATAAGACCGACTATGGGGACCAGCCGTAAGTATAAAAGTCGTGGCTGGGGGTACCTCCACCCCTCAGTCACCGCCCTGGACACTCAACAGTCACTTCTCAGGTTGGCAGAGGTATGTTTCAGTCAGTCTAGGGGGACCTGCCTAAGGGAACTCACCAATCTGAAGTCTGGTGTTGCATGCAAAAAGCTGAGTGTCCGGGCGAATGTAAGGTGGGGCCGTGTCCGGGGGCATTGGGGCGTCAGATGGAGTTCCACTTGCCTAAGAGGCAGTGAAAGGACACAGCCCGAGTCACGGCACCAATGTAAGAAAATGCAGCTCAGCTCGGATCCCAAGGCAGCTCGGGCCCTTAAATCCAAGGGAGCAGGCGCTCAGGACACCCGGTCTGAGTCTTGGTCCAGCAACAGCACCCAGAAATCCACTCTGGACACAAGACCTCACTCAATAGATTTTATTATGCAGGCGACTAGAGCATCCACCTGGGGCTAGAAGGAAGGAAAAAAGAGAAATGGCATGGGCGCTTCTCCCAGATATTGGAATCTCCCGGACTGGAAGGAACCAATAGCGGAAGAGAATACTTGCAAGCTGACTGATGAACCAATGGCTAGCTAGGATGTTCACAGACTGATAAGCTAGGATGTAACTTGGAAGGCAGGAAATAGCTGCAGTGTAGGCAGGAAATGGCTGCAATGTAAGGGGCGGGCAGAGCAGCTTTCAGACTGACAAGTTAGGTTGTGATGTTGCGGAAGGGGTGGGGAAGCAGTTTTGTATTATATTTATCTTTCAACTGATTTTAGTGTTAAGGTAACTTAGAAGCAATATAGAATGTGCCTTAGGATCTGACAAGCTGTTCATAAATTGTGTTCCATTGCCCTCATCATCTTTAGTAGAGTTTGTACTAAAGAAAGTCTTCTTAAATGTTGTAAGAGAACTGCATTTCCAGAAAACATTTCATCATCTTGATACCTATTAGCTACATTTAACTTTGCTTTCAATTTTTTTTCCAAATAATTTATAAAATCTTTGGAGAAATGAAATTAGAGAAGCTCTTTCAGGTCAAAAGTGTTTAATCAAATGTATGCCCTCTTTTCCCATCTAGACATCTGCTCTTAGAATCATTTGCAGGATAGGATCCATGGGGAGAACATTTTGTTCTTATCACTTTCCTCCCTCTTTGCCTTGGCAAAGGTAACATCTGACAAGTCCCTAGGGTTTGTGGGCTTCTTTTGTTGATCTTTTCATATTTAGAGTTTCATACCACACTGGGGCTTCATGATATGATGGTTACCTTCTAGTAACTTCCTATGTTCAAGATTTCTTTACTTTTCCTGAGACTTATATTTGCAATTGTGTCTTGGTCATCTCTATTTTTTTTTTAAGATGCAGCAATGTATGAGTGGTATGCTTTGTGTTGTGTTGTTTTGGCTATGTGTATCTTTACTGTTTTTACCTTGCTTTGTTATAGTTCACTATATGGAACTTTACTACAGGGAATATTATATGAAAATTGTAGAATTATGTGTGAAGGTGCAAAAACCCAATGATGTAGCCCTAAAAAAGGTGTAACCAGTGAGAGACCCCCAAAATGGGGTGTAACCAATCAGAGGTAGCTTAGATCAACCACAGCCGACATCCCAATGCCATCCATCTTATAAATCATGGACAGACACAAGCAGAACTATTGAGAAGACAGGCCAGAGAGCAAGGGACTGGACGGCAGCAAACTGAGACCAGGCTGGTACGAATGTCAGAGGAACAAGAGGTCACCAGATGTCACCAGAAAGCTGAGACCCAGGGCAAGCTGAGCTGAGGAGATGCCGCCAGCCTCTGCTTCCCCACTTCATAGAATTTTCCACATGCCTTCCACATGAGATCGAATCCCAGAGAAGCCAGTTTTAAGACATGTCATGAGGTGAGCACTGGGATGTCAGGTGTGAGACTAGAGTTAGGTTAGGACTAGAGTAAGATCAAGTAAAGTGTGTAATTGTGTGCAGTGAATAAACCAGCATTGGAGAAACTACCTAATTCTCACGCCTCATACTTTAACAGCTGGTGACAAGTGGAACCAGATTTATTTTCCTTTTCATGGATGACCATGTGAAAATAGTTGGGAACCACATGGGGGAAGAGGGAATTCTATAGAATGAGAAACAAAGGCCAGTTTTACCATTCAATTCTCTGCTGGGTCCTTTATTTCTTTTCTCTGTGGTCAGTCAACTTTGTGCAAAGACACACACAGGCAGCTACTCCATGTTACTCTGAGTCACCCTCTTTCCATTGGAACCTCTCCGGTACCTAATACTCTTCTTTCCTTTTGTATTTGTGCCACTTTGTGATGGAGGAAGGTTCTGTCTACAATCCTTCAGTCACCAACCCCTGGGATGGCTTTCACCTTGTTTGGGGCCTGAGCCTCTCAAGGTCTCCCATGGAGACCAAGCTCCTTTTGGGTCATCTGTATTTTAATGTCTCCAGATTGTCCCAAATTTATCCCATCTAGTTCATTTTACTTAATAACTTCTCCTTTTCCTGCTTTGTTCTTTAATTTAGTGACTGGCATCACTGTCTGCTGTACAACTTGAATGTAATTTACTTTAAATATTTTATCTTCCTGTCCATATTAAAAAGTTCTAATCCTTTTCAGAGAATCACTTTTAGTTTTTAATGAACCATTGAGATATAATTGACATGTCATTTAATTCATTCATTTACAGTCCATAATAGCATATTTACAGTTCTACATCCATCACCTCAATAAGTTTAGAAAATATTTACTATTCAAAAATAAACTTCATGCCACTGAACTATCATCCACAAATTTCTCTTACCAACCACAAATCTACTTTTTTCTCTATTTATTTGTTTATTCTACTTCTTTGTAGATGTAATCATATAGTATGTGGTTCCTTGTGATTAGCTTCTTTCACTTAGTATCATGTTTTCAGTGTTTGTCTATGGTGTAGCATAACTCATCATGGTAGGAATATATCAGAGCTTATTCACCCATTCATTTATTCATGGACATTTGAGTTGCTTCCACCTTTTGACTATTATGAATGATGTTAAAATCAGTTATTGGTTTTGTTTGTTTGTTATTTCCACAATCTAACAGTCCTGGGGACTCAAACCCGGGTCTCGAGCTTGTGAGGCAGGCACTCTACGTGATGGGCTAAAATCAGTCATATAAAAGTATTCATGTAGACATTTTCTTTTTCTTTTTCTAGGGTATATGCCTACAAGTGGAATTGTGGAACATTGGTAATACTATGTCTGACCAATGAGGAACTGCCAGATAGTTTTCCAAAGCAACTGCAGTGTATTACTTTCCCACCAACAATGCATGAGTACTTCATTAGCTCTACATCTTTCTAACAGTTGTTATTGTCATTTAAATTTTAGTCATCCTAGTAAATTTTAAGTTATATCTCATTATAATTTTGATGTGCATTTACATGAAGACTGATGGTGTTGACTATCTTCTCATGTACTTATGAGCCATACATATATCTACCTTTGAGTAATGTTTTTCAGATCCTTTACTCATTTTTAAAATTGGTTCCTATGCATTTTTTATTATATAATTATAACTGGCCTTTATATACACCAGATATAATATTATAAACATATAAATATAGCCTCCGTGTTTTAACCCCTAGATTTTTTTATGTCTTCAACTAAGGCTGTGGCCTGTTAGGTCAAGAGTCTACCTGAACCAAATTAAAATTTTTGCAAACTGATTATTTTAAAAATAGCCCAAACAAGATTTAATTTTAGCCATTATGATCTGTCTGCTTTTCTCCATAAATCTTCATTCCACATCTGCTAGAAGTGGATAAGCCCACAGCTATAATGACACCAAGATGCTTCTGAAACTTAGAGCTCATTGAAGCAAAACTCTGAGCAGAATGTTCCTTGCCCCTTTCTGCTTCTGAGTTGAGACCACCACACCTTGGTCAGCATAAACTAATAGAGCTGTGTGTGCTTCTGACTCTGACGGTCACATTGTTACCCTTGGTTAGAGACCCAAACTCTCCAAACCCCTGAAGTACCTTATCAGATATATGAAATCCAGAAATTCTTTTACTTTTTTTTTTTTTTTTTTTTACTGTACCATGGATTGAACCCTGGGCCTTGTGTTTGCAAGGTAAGCACTCTACCAGTTGAGCTATATCTCCAGTCCAGAAATTATTTTCAATCATCCAACTATCTTATTGCCCTGTTGATGGTGACCTTTGAAACACAAAAATGTTTTATTTGGTGCAGTCCTATTTATCTTTTTCCACCTTCGTTGTTTGTGGTTTTGGTTTCATAATTAAGAAACAGTTACTTAATCCAAGGTCACTAATATTTATAACTGTATTCATCTAAGAGTTTACAGCTTCAAACTTACATTTAGGTGTTTGATTTATTTTTAGATAAATTTGGTACACAGTGTAAAGTGAGTGAACTTCATTTTTTGCATGTGGTTATCCAGTTGTCCCAGTACTACTTGTGAATATTACAACTTTTAAAATCTATTGTATTCTTTCCCCTGTTTTCATTGTTTTTATTTTTAGTTCATATCAACAACTTGTTTTAAGAATTTATATGAAACACTGTCCCATTTAATTGAATTTTGTTTCATCCTCACCACGTTATTTTCTGTTCTACAGTCAATGATCTTTCTCAAGTAAGAATTTGTGTCCCTTTCTTGCAAAAAATAAACAAATAGATTTAACTTTCACTGATTTTTGATGAAATATTAGTACCTTAGCAATGCCTTAAACAAATTTTCTCATTTCTCTCATACTGCTTCTTTATGCTATTGCTATATTTTTTATGCCATGTATACCCCTCTCAATTTTGTGTCTTTTCATGTGCTGTTTCCTCTTTCAATGTTCATTGTCCTTTAGATCTATATATTGCTATATATCTTTTTCTCTTTCTTTCTTCTCTCTCTCTCGCTCTTTTTTAAATACTACTGGGGATTGAACCCTGTGGTGTTCTACATCTGAGATACACACCCAGGTCTTTTTATATTTTATTTGGGTACAGGGTCTTTGCAAGTTGCTTGGGACCTCTCTAAGTTATGACCGCCCACCGCCCGCAGGCAGTGGGCAATCACAACGCGTACGCTTTTCTTCAGCACAGGAACCAAAAAGGGGCTTTATTCCACAAGTCTCCGATTTATATTGAGAACATCAGCCTATCAGAGACTAGACTACCAGGAAAGTCAGCCTATCAAGGAACAGTCTCCAGGCAGATACCAGGATCGCCTCACGTACAACAGCCAATCAGAGTTACTTCCTAAAACTTGTTTATGAGTGCAGCTATGTTTGGCAAGCTGCCAGGCGCCATCTTAGAGATCAGGCCACGGTGCGGCTCTGGGGCCCTCAGAGCCCGCCCCTGACATAAGTTACTGAGTCTGGCCTTGAATTTTTGTGTTACTCCTGCCTCAGCCTTCCCAGGTACTGAGATTATAGGCATAAGTCACTCTGCTGGACAAAACATCAGTTCTTAAAGGAAGACTTCTTCGAATAGCTTTAGGCAGGGTGTTTCATCGAGATTTGGAATTTATTCAGATCAGGATGTTTATCATAGTGTATTATAATTGCCTGATGATTGTCTTTCCTCTTCTAGTTCACAAATTTACTGAATTGAAGGACTGCCCTTTTCTGGATGACTTCTACAGGACTGAGAGGAGTACAATAAGTTTATTAGACAGTAACTTAAAATTTGCTTGTGATGAATATTTTAAGCCAATTTTTAAAAGACATGACACTGAGTGCTATAGGAATAAGATAATAGATTATTCAAAGAAGAAAAAGATTGCTTCTCTTAATCAGTTTATTATGCAATTAGCCACTAGATATATACCCATGAAGTAAAACAGCACATTTAAAATTTCCAAATATGAACTTCTGAAAAGTATTTTTATAGGAGTTGTTCAGAGTACATACTTTTCAATACCTCAGAAATTCTAATACCAGTCTTCCTTTAAAATTTCTAAATATGTTTGCTTTATTTGATGTATATTATGGTATTACCATGAAAATAAATACACCTCATCTAGTAGAATAATTAGATAAACTATCTACAAAATAACACATTCATTTTAATTCAGATCTGCTAATTTTTGCTATTTCCTTTAAAGCTAGCTATTATTCTAAGAGTTGGAGATACACAGTTTCTGCTCTTCACTAAACCTGAATTTTTGGAAGGTACAAAGTCAAAGAATTAGACAATTTCAATATATTATGTAAATTGCAATGACCGCATTTATAGGCATAATTTTAGAACCTGGGTTAACTTAAATACCTCTGAAATAGTGATATATTTTGAAAAATGAATAGCAAAATAATTATTTTCAGTATGCATAGTAATAAATGAAGAAAATGAAATGTGTGAACATGATCATTATTAGTATTTCATTTACATTTTTTTTCTAATATGTGTTAGTAGACAATGGTTACATCCCCAAAATAACTGTCTTAGTTGGCAAAACATAGGTACCTGAAATGCTGTAGAAGTAACAGAGGCTTTAGTAATCTAATTGCAGTGTTAGATAATTAGATTTCATGATTCTTTACTGTGCAAATTAATATTCACCACAACCACATATCACAGACTGTCTGTTTTTCTTTTACTTTAATCATTTTATGCTGTAGGCTGGGAATTAACCAGGAATTGAATTGAATTGAAACCTTAATAGCTTTAGTAATTTAAGGATATTCAAATAACTATGCAGAGGAGATTCTCTAAAAAAAAAAAAAAAACAAACATTGTTTATCAAACGGTAGTTGTTGTAAGACATTTGTTTCTTATGAGTTCTCCAATTTTGCTAAGACATTTGTGCAAGCATATACATATGGGTTTTTTTTTTTCTCTTCCAATATTCTCAAACTTAGAACAATTAGCTTAAATTGGTTTGGAATTAATATTGAAGGTGTTTTTTAAATATATAATTCATGATCATATCCCTTAGAGAAATAATTTAAAAATGACTTTACAGAGATGGTAGTATTGTTTTTTACATTTTTAGGAATAAGGCATGAGGAATGTCACTCTTTATGCCTCTATGCAGGCTTTAAGAAGACAAATGTTTTCCTTCAAAAATAACACAACAGATTTAAATAAAGAGTATTTCCCTAGGAAGCAAAGCTAATCTGCAGGAACTTTACAAAATGTACGCTGCCAACTAGTAGGACAACATATATAAAATGAAGCTGAATGAATTGGAGACCATGTCAACACCAGTGCCCCTGTGGAGAGACAGTTGGCACATCGATATAGATTTCCCTGCTGTTACCTTGTCTACTTTATGCTTTTCCTTGACCCAGTAACTATTTCCTCTGTCCCAAGATTACAACTTGGGATCAGCTATATCTTTTATAAAGACACATTCTAAATAATGACTCAGATGAGTGAATTATTAAAAAGTTTAGGCATTTATATAAAAGTCTTCCTGCAAGAAAATAATAAGTGATATGTTAAAGTGATAGCCTTTCAAAGGATCCCAAAATTAAATCTAATAAATTTAAGATGTCTCAGACAAAGAAGAGAGGGAGAAACACAGAGACAAAGAGAGATACAGAAATATTTCATTTCCAATTTTGAAATATTCTCATGACAACAGATGTTCCAAAACTTGCATTCTTAAAATTATACTTCTACTTGAAAGAAATAAAATGTGAGTCAAAGACTTGGAGAAAATATTTGCAAATCACATATCGAATGAAAGAGTTATATGAAGGATATTTGAAGATATTTCAAAACTCAATGAGCATTTTCAAAATGGTTTCCATGTGACATCTTTTTCTTGAATATTCAGTTTTTATTTGTCAGTTTGGTTATCATTTTGTAAAACAAAATCTCTCCAGGTCTTATTATCCAAAAAATAAATGATTCTTTAAAAAATATTCTTACTGGTTTAACTCCTCAGTAATTTAATTTAGCAAGTTGCCTCAAATCCTTGGTGATTTGTTCCTAGAGCAGGGATTGCCAAACTTTTTCTGTGAAGGGAAAAATGTAAATATTTTAGGTTTGCAAGTCATATAAGATCTTTGCTCCTTCCCCTTCCCTAACCTACTCCTCTTCTCTCCACCTCTCTCTTATCCTAAGTATGCACAAGTTAATCTTATTTCCTTGACAATTCCAAAATAGACCATAAATTTGGATTTGGTTTGCAGGGCAAACATAGTATATTGACCTTTAGGGGCATGGCTCACACAAATTGTTTGGTAGTATTGTTCTTTCGCTCTAATTTCTCTTTGCTTCATGTTACCACTTGATGGTCCTCTGGGTTCATGACTTAATTCTTTCCCACCACTACCTTTTCTCCTAGACATCTGATATATTGTGGCCAGTTAGTGAGCTCTGTTTATTCCTGTGTCCTTTGCCAACTACTCTTGTAACTTCTGCTAGAAATTCACTTGAGTGCAATGCCAACCTTATCTGCTTCTTACTTATGAGCTACTCAAAATTCTACTGGAACTTCCATTACAAGTGATAGGGACAAGAGCTGTTCACCTTTGAAAACTCAAGCAATATATTATACTGAACTTGGTTTCTGGTTGCCACTAGGTAGTTTCCAGATTTTGTGCTTAATATGATCCTTTAGTGATTATTGTTATGTAATTTCCAACTCTTCCAGGCCTCTTATTTTTCCAGTGGTCAGCACTGAATTTAATGATGTTAAAGTTCATGTTTATCTGAATATGGGAAAATCCCTATCTCCAGTTTTACATGAAACTGTGAACAATATAATACAAGTGTTTACATGCTAAAAATTTAGCATTTTATTTTTTCCAGTTTGTCTATGGCCTCTTATCTACAGGCAAAGCATACACTTAGCAACATGCAGAATAGATTGGAGCAGATTCAGGTAAAAGTTTTGACATTACACCTAGAGCCACCATTCCCTGAAACCCTCTGAATTGTTGCTGAAATTTCAATATTATCCAATAAAACTCCTTGCTGATATCCCCAAATCCTGATGTACCATTTTTTTTTTGGTCTTATTTTGGATCCGTGTCTCCTTCCTTTCCTACGTAATGAACACCTATTGCAGACTGCAGTTACTACATTACCTGGAATCTCCAAGTGCTCTTGAATTCATTGGGTTGATGTGAGACCAGGAGTGAATAAAAATTCTATATAGTTCATCAAGCTTCCAGGATATTTATAATACCATATAACTAAGAAAAAATAAGCATAATAGTTTATATTATAGGCATGGAAGTTCTGTATTGAAAACTACAGTGGATGGTTCTGCACATGGATGGTTCCTCTGTTGCTATTTTCTCCTAGACCAAAGTTGGTCTGACTTTTTCTTACATTATGATTCTTTAATCTCTGATACAATGAATTGCCTGAATATCAAAGGAATTAATTGTAATTATATTATGTTATTTATAACTTAAACTACTTCATCAGCTTTTTCTTTACAATAATTGCAGGGGACTGCAAATTCCACATTTTATTTAATGACAATTCTTTATTTTTATTGTGTAGACAACAAAAGGTTAATACATATCTATCAACCTTTAAGCAGAGTATAAATTTCAAAGGGTCCCTTTAGCATGAGCTTATGGAGACACATACAGATCACATGAAAGCCACACTTTTGACAGTAATAGATGAAAAAACTAGTGAATACAAGTAAGGTTTATCTGGATGTCATTAAAGAAAGGGTTGATAATTTTAAGTGTAAACATGTCTAAACCATATCTAAAAAGTATTATTCTTAGTGAAAAAATTGCTTATGAAATATTAGAAGACAGAAATAAATAAGTAGTCTAAATTAAAGCTGTATTAATAATGACAGAAATCACTGAAGAAAGACATTTGAAATCTGGAAGAAAAATATACTTCAGAACTAATCAAATTGAAGACAAGTAATAAAAATTATAATAAATTGGATGAAGGCCAATAATTAAACACATACATTCTTATACTCTATGTACTCCTTTTATTCTATCCAATTTAAAAATGATTATAAGATCACAGGTATGGAAACTTTAGTATATATAGGCATAATAAGTCTATCATTTCATGTTTAGTTACAATTAACTTACTATTCATTACTTTTTTTGGGAATTTGATCATAAGACTCATTGTTATAGTTTGGATCTTGGATGTCTTCCAAAGGCCCACGTTTCAACAACTTTCCACCCAAGGTGACCCTATTGGGAAGTGGTGGAAGCTTTAAGGGTTAGGACCTATGGGGAGGTCTTTAGGTCATTGGGAACTGCGCTTGAGAGGCATAATGTAACACTGCCCCTTCCAAAAGAGGAAACTCTGATTCTTAGCAGTGATGTGAACAGTTTTGCTCTGCCAAATACTCTCACCACAGTGTTGCCTCTACCCAGGTCTAAAAGCATTGGGAACAATCAATCTGAAATTGGTACCACTAAAGCTATGAGCCAAAAAGTCTTTTTTCTCTTTGTAAGTTAAACACTTCAAGTATGTAGAAAGCTAACATACTCATTAAGTGTTTTACACGGTAATAGAAATTTCACTTGTTTTATTATCATGTGCAACTATGTAAATAAAATGGAATACAAACATTCAAAGCTGATATTTTCACATGCAATGATGTACTATAGATATAAATTTGTGTACTACGATGTATAGATATATATGTACCTATTCAATATCTGTATGCAGTACATATATTCAAATATATAAATGTTTATGTTTGTTTTATTATTCTAATATGGATATAAATGGAAATGATGGCCACTTCTAAAATATTTTCAAATGGGAAAAATTTTCTAAAAATTTTTTAAGTTATCAACCACAAGAATATTCAGAAATTCTGTGTGACATATCATGAATAAGAATCTTAAAATAGTGCTATCAAATTTCACAACTTATTTGGAAGTTTTAATATTACCATATATTATGCACTTGGAAATTTATATAGGCTGGAAACATTGAGTTTATTTTTGGTTTCTCGATGCAGGATTTTAAATAAAACTTTTTTCAAAACAACAAGTTGTGTTTAATGTCAGCAGTGGTGATAATTAGAGCAGAAAAATGGAAACTTCAGCTTTTAAACTAAGATCTAAAAGTGAGAATCTAATGAACACTTGCTACCTTTAAAATTCATTAGATTATCAAGCTCCTAAAAATAGGAAGTATCTTAGGCCAAGAGGCACAATAACACAATAAGAGATAATTTTGTATTATTATATCTAGTAGTCTCATGATTATTTTCATATTGTTCAAATACTGATGCATATGTGACTGGATGTAGCATTCACTGATACTTCCGGGCATTCACATAAATATATGTGTGATTCTTCTTTTGAAGATAGTATAGCTATACCTAGACTTTAGCCCTATGAGAGCTAGGTATAAGATAACTGCTGAAAATCTCTTTATTGTCTTAGTGGTTTTAAAGACACAAGAATCTAAACAGAAATTAGTTTGTCTGTAAGTGCACTTCTTATATTGCAATAGATTTTAACTTGGTTTAATGAGAAAATATAAAATTGAAAGGGTTAGATTTTACATAGACTGGTATAGCAAACTTCTATGTTAGATTCACATACTGATTTAAATGTGCCGACAGTACAGACAGCTCCAAAACCAATTCTATTTGAAGTCTCTGATTGGTCTTCTGTTTTTGTGTCTCTGTAGTTAAGCTATTTTCTGTTGAGAAAAGGAATGCAATGATTCCTCTTTGTATTTGCTCTGAATAAGTATTCTAACTACACAACCAGTTAAGGTGGATAAAGCTATGTAAACAAAATTTACTATTTTCACCAATAGAAATTTAGAGTTGATAATATGATATATACTTATAATATTCATAATTATCCATTGTGTGGCATGATCAGAAAAAATCTGATCCTAAGGAAAGGTTTGAACACTTACTTTTATGAGAAAAGTATTTCTTATTTGAATGTGTTTACATATTTTTGCAAGTATTTTCCAATTCAATTTGCAATTCTTTTAGTGGACATATAGTGACATGGAGTTAAGTTCTGCTAATTGACTCTTTGGAGAGACACATCCCTAGTTCCTACAGAGAAATGAGTATTTGTTGTTAATATGTTCACCGAAGTAAGAAACTAGTTAGAATGGTAAGTTCCATGTTCATCCACTTGAGAAATGAATCATAAGACAAATAATAATAATTTTCTTAGGTTAAATCAAAGCAACTTACCTGGTAATAATAGCCAAGAGATTATCAGTCATATAATTTCAACTTTTAATTGATTTTTCTGTTGGAATTTTAATGATAATCATGATAAATTTAGTAAAATAAACTAGATATGTAGTGAAATGGAAAAAAAAAAGGATATATATCTATTAAAATTATGGCACTCAAAGATTTCAGATCTTGTCTGAAGGAGTATAACATGAAGGCTTATTACGGAATACTTTATATTTCTAAAATCAGAAACCAGTGCCTCAACTTTTTCCTGTATTCAAACAATCTCATCCTGCTCCTGGAATTTTCTTCCTCCTACACTGTCATCACAAATGTGTTACTTTCTGATCTTTAATATCAGTACACAATTATACTGTCATATCACCCATGTTAAAAATAAAACAAACTAAAAGGCAACAGAAGACAGCATCTCAAAATATGATACTTTGGCATAATGTTTATTTTGATCTAAAGACACTTTAAAAATAGCAGGTGCAAGAAGGACACTCTGACCTTCCCTTTATTCTGCACTAAGAGGAAAGTAATTCCTCATCACAGGAATGGAGTACAGATAAATCAGAACAAAGAAACTTAAATATTAACACTTATATTCCTAATCATTTCTTCATGATTAACTAGGTCTAAGCCCCTTGCCTTATCAAATTTTCACAATTTACTACATTTTGTCCAACTCAGAATATACATGATTCTAAGTGTTTCTTTGGGCCTTTATTTCCTTAGAGGAGATTCCATATTAGGCCCAACAGATTAAATAAATTTACTATATACTTTTCTCCTATTCTTTCTGATATCAATTTAATGCTCAGACTCAGTCTGAAACCTAAGAGAGAAAATGTAAAATTTTGCCTCCCCAATAAAGGAAAGCACAACCATGCAATACTCTATTGATATAATTTCTCTCTTTGATTATTGCTTCAAGAAAGATTTTCTATCCTTTTCTCTCTTCCACCTCACAGCAACTTGTTTTAAAGTTGTCTCCTCTTCCTTGTCTCCATTCTCCCCTAAATCAATTCTACTTGGAATTCATCACTACAATGAAATTGGTGTTGCCAATACACTCAATTACCTCCATCTTGAAAAAACTGTCACTTCTCTTTCTTCATTTTATTTGAACTCTTAATACTACTGGACAGAATTGATACACTGTACTACATCCTCTTGGTACATTTTTTCTACTAATATCTACAGTCTTTTAAGACTTTGTCTCCTTCTTCCAGCGCCAGACATAAGCTGATTTATTTTGTCATTTCTTTGTCCTAGATTTGATCTCTAAGTGAAGGTATGTCCCAAGATTTGGTCCTAAGCGTTCTCTCTTCTTCATTTATACCCTCTTCATAGATGATGCTTGCCAATTTCTTTGTTTAAGTATAGGCTTTATGCTGACAACTTCAAATTAATGCCCTAGCTTTCACACTTTTCTGAAGCTCATTGTTTTCTACATGTTTAAAAGACATCTCAATCTTACTGAATAAAACATAATCAGGAAAGTTATTCTTACAAATGGACCTTTCTTATCCTGTCTTGCCTTTCTTAATAAAAATCATCATGGCCCTTGCTCTCTGAAGTTATGTAAGCATAATCCATTATTCTATCTCATTTTTGTGACATCAATAACTTAAATTATATCTAGGTTCCATTTGTATGGATTGTCAAATAAAAAACAAGTGGGTCTTTATGTAAGAGAAAACTAGTTCAAAAGAATTACTGCATGAAGGGCAAAAAGGACAATGAGGGAAAGGGACTATGGCAGACAGGAAATTCATGAACTCTGCACATACCCTAAGATTTAGGTCAAAAGGAGTTTTATGGGGAGGAGGAAATAAGGCTAGGAAAAATGACTTTGGAAAAATAGGATAAGAGAGTAGTGTATTAGAATAGTAAATCAGATGATTTACCCTCAGGTCAGGCAATTTTCATCAGGGATTGTGTGTTGAGTCAACCTAAAAGAGAATCAAAGTTCAAAGGCCCAGGAAAGGAGAAAAACATAACCAAGATTTGGTTAGCAAGCATTTTGTTCTGATTGATCAATGGAGACAAGCTAGCTGTTCAGCCAACTACTTTTGGAAGGTATAAGGCTGGCCTCTTCATAAGTTAATAGGCCAATCAAAATCCTGGTATTTGTTAGTCTTCTCTGTCATCTGGGAAAAGGAGTTTCATTGAAGTAAGCTACTTCCCACAACACAAGAAGGCAAGAGGATTTCCTAACCATCCCAGTTTCCCAGGTGGAGAGGGCTTAGGTAAAATTCAACATCGTCAGTATTGTCCTAACATCTATTTTTCACTGATTGAGCAGAATTATCTTTTACAAGTCATTTGTCTCAAGATTAAAATGTCTTTCATGTGTTTTGATTCCATAATGAAATCCAGACTTCTTGCCGTTATTCATAAGCCCCCCATCTTATTAAGAATCCAGTTCTCTGAGTTCATTTTGGAATATCCTCTTTCCTATTCATTTTGCTGAAATCCCCTAGGCCTTCTGTATGTTCCTTAAACAAGACAGTTTCTTTTCCAGCACTAGAATGCAAGTTTTGTGAACCCTGAAACGTTGACCACCTAGTCCTAGTAGACTTTCTCCTCAGAGAAGGAATTTGGTGACACTGAAACATAACGTTTGAGTAAATGTGCATGTGATAAGTTAATGTTTGTAACAGTGATTCTCAATTTCTATTTTACTTGATACATGTTGGCCATTAATCAATTTTGATTGATGTTCACTCAGTGATTAAAATGAATAACAAAGTCAAATTTATATTTTTTATGGGAATTACGTGACTTCTAGATTTATAATATTTTGCTATGAACACTTGCAAAATTTGCTACTTTTTAAAATGCATTACAAATTACATGTAACTATAAAATCTTGGCAATATTCACAAAGTTTATTCCTACTGAGGATTTTTTATCTTTTGCTCACTAGACCTAAAATGTATGTTTGCACTGCCCTTGCCTTTGTTCTCTCCTTTCCATTTTGCAATACTTAGAATATGACAGTTTTCACTTACAGTTCATCTCTTCTTCACTTCTGGGGTCAAAGGAAAAAAAAAAACATGTCATTTCCAGTCTACAGTGTTTTGACTTAACTCTGAATAACACTAGAAAACAAGGATGCCTTTCTTTTCATTCGGTTTCCTAAACATTTTCAAATCGTAGGTAATCAAAAACAATTCTGCCATATACGAAAGTCTACTGACTTTTGAATGGGTAGTTAATGTGGAGACAGTAATTAAAGTTCTTTTCTGGTAAAAACCTTCATAATAGCTTACTTTAAAATACCTTGCCATTAAATAATTCTGTATTACTGGTTGCATATAAATGTAGAATAAAGGGAGAAATGTTAGTGTCAACATTGTCTGGAATTGTGTTTAAAGGTCTATTCACTCAAAGACTGGTATCTTAAGAGCATAGCTAAGAATAAAACATTTAGTGCTCTGAGAGTTTTACCATATTAAAGTTTGACTTGACACAATTTTGATGAAACTGACCCAATCCCATGTATAAGTTTCTCCTCTTTAAGAATATAGACAGTATTAAAAATCAGGCAAGACAAGGACATCATGGTTTCAGGAGATCAGGCTGCTTGAGCAGAATTGGTAGCCAGCACTTAAGTGTATGGAGAACCCCAGTGCTTAGATATACTGAGAATATTACCCACTCCTCAAAGTTAAGGCTGGGAAAAACTGAATAAAGAATGGTCCAACATTCTTTATTCAAATTTAGTGGATAATTGAGGATCTAAATAGGAATCTGAATCAACCTGATAGGTATGGGGCGGGGCATGTTAATTTCACTTCATAACCCTAGAAATTTATGTTGTATACTCTGGATAGATTTTTTATTCTGGGCAGAGGTAGTTTAGAAACCAGGTGAGATTAGTGTCACACTGAAGGGACTCAATAATTGCAGCCAATTGAAGATATAAAAATCAAATTTGAGCAAGTCATCAGTCTTAATTTATATTTTAATTTTTTCTTAATCCTATAATTAAGGTTTCTATAGACAGATTTCTACACTTCGCATGATCATAGGTATATGGCATCCTTGCTTTTGATCATTAATGTACTTCTTTATATTCTACATTTACTTGTGTCCATTTCAGATAATTTAAAAATATTGTAATAGTGAAATTTACCTCCCTTTTGCATTTTTATTTCTATTATTGTTATTGAGAAACAAGTCAAGCTTATAATTACTAATTACAAAATTAATCATATAATCTAAATTTTGCCTGTGGACATATTTTCTTCAGCTAGCAGAATATTGACAATTAGAAAAAAAAAATAATCTCTTGGTAGGTCATGCACTTTCCAACTCTCCAACATTCCAGAGGCCTCACAGTTCCCTCCTGTGTTGAGTAAACTGATTCTCACATTTATAAAACTTGCTTGGTCCCAAAAATCATTTGCATTTTAAAACTTTACATGTGCAAATTCTTATTAGAGGAAACTATGTCCTACAAAAATGATTTTTCATGTATTTACATCCGAAAATCAATTTTATATAGCACCAAAGAGAAGCATTAGATTAAGTGTATCTCCTAAAGTTGTATCTCCTAAAGTTATTTTTTAAATTAAATAGGTAAACGTTCTATACTAATAGATTTATTAGAGGAATATTTGCTTCTACTATATGACTATTTTGGTTAATTTTCCTTTCCCTGTTTGCTTTCATGTTATCAAGGTAATTCATCCTCATTTAGCAAATTTTGAGAATATAATGGAGATGTAAGAAAATATACCTTTATAATATTATATAGAACTAACCAGTACTTAAATCATACATATGTCTTTTATATATTTTATATACTTTTAAAACTTTAGTTTACAAGATATGGAAAAAGAAATGCTTTCATTAAAAACTGACTGAAATAACTAGGAACAAAACATTTTAATTTAAATGAATATTTTTCAAAATATAGGAGGACAATTGGGAATAATTATATATAACTACAATATTGGATATTTAAAATGGCTCTTTATTACATATAAATTAATTTAACCGATACTTCAAAGTAATTTAAAATGTTGATAGGATTTATATTTGTTTAGAGTACAATATTGAAATATGTTATTGTGTAAATAAAATTCTTATTTGAATAGCTATCTCTAGAGTAATTACCTGGAGTAGATGCATCTCAGTAGATAAGTCAAATGACTGTGCTAGAAAATTATTTTTTCTTGTTTATTTTTCCTGTTAAATTATGTAATCATGAGGACAAATTAGAAATTAGCTATCTAAATCCAATACTTTAACATCCTGTGACATTGTATAATGAATGTTTCAAAGATCTAAGTTCAAAGATTGAAGAGCATCATGGAACATGTTGTAAGTTCATTTTGAATTGCATTTTCACTAATAAAATCTTATTTACTTTACATTATGTATTTAAAAAAATTATTTTGGCTTGAAAAACTTGACATTTAAATCCTGAAGGTTTCAGACATCAACAATAATAGGAAATTGCATAGCCTAGCAGTGTACGACATCTTGCATTGGTCACTATCTGTGCTGTAAGCAAAAATAATGCCAAGAAAAGTAGCACCTCTTAATAATGACTAATCCATAAATAATTGCCTTCTCTGGTCTCAAAATTGGAGCTTTGCTTCAATGGAGCACAAAAAGAGAATAAGAATAAGGGAAGACTTAGGTCTAACTGACATTTAATTCACACATGGAAATATGCTCTTTCACAGCTCATTGTCAGATGATCACATCTTCACAATGGATTTTGCTTCCAGTGACCCAAAGTGGACAGAGCACTTTCGTTTCTGTTTACATCCTACCTCTCTCATTTGTTTTCAGAAAATTTTGACATGATACAGTTTGTAACAAAGTAAGTGGATTTAAGATTTTTTCTTTTTCACACATATTTTAAAAAATTGTCATTTAGATGGACAGAATGCCTTTATTTTATTTGTTTAGTTTTATGCAGTGCTAAGGATTGAACCCAGTGCCTCATACATGCTAGGCAGGCACTCTGCCGAGTTACACTATAACCCCAGCCCATTTGTCTTTTACAAAATATATAAATACATTCAATATTTCTGAAAATAAACTGCAAATTGAAAAATAAAACTTATAATGCAACTATAATGACTAAGTACAATGATAGAGCTATTATTTTTATTATTCATATTCTTCAATAATCAGAGTATTGCATTAAAATAAACTTAATCTAGTTGTATGTGTAAAGAGGTTGGTCAAACAGTTCAATAGGATAAGGAAGACTATATATGTAACTATTGTTAAGAATCAACACCACTCTGAGACACATTTGCTCCGAGATGTTTATGAATTATATTTTCACATTTATTCAAAATGAACCTACAAAAATATTGGTAACATATGTACTTACATTTCAAATTTATGAAAAAGTCAGTTTTTCTTTCCTATCTATATAACTTTTAAAACTTTTTTTCTACTCCTGAATCACCAGTGCTTTGAAGTACATGGTATATAATAGGAAATCAGTAAATATTAAGAAACAAATTTGTGTTATATATGGCAACAAAAGTTATGAATATTGCACATCACAATAAAATCTTAGAGAAATAAGCATATGTATAAGTAAAATCATTAACTGCTCCATCCACTTGAGTTGCATTTCCTATTCAAGTGATGTAAAACCAACCAAAATTACTCTCACAGCTTGGAGAATTTCACCCAGACATTATGAACCAGATATGCCATTTGAGTTTGTCCTATATAACTGTACTTGTTTTGAACCCTGGTAGAATACTCTCAGATTCCAAAACTTAGTTATTTTGAAGGCAGACTACTAAAGCAGCGGGAAAAGAAGCAGGGATTAGAATGGTACATGGAGGTTGAGGAGAGGAGATGATGAAAACTTCCATTTAAAGGAGTGGAATTGGAGAGGTGAGGATTTAGGTCTAGGGACATGTGAAAACAAGCAGTGCAGGCTGGATTTGGTCCAAGAGATGTTTACTCCATAACTTCACCATATTGATAGTTATCATGTTCAATAAGAACCAGATTGAAATTCTATTCCAAATACCTCTTTTTTATTTCATTTAAATTCCTTTCACATGTCTCTGATTTTCCAAAACCATATTTTTCACCTTTTCTTTCTAGTTCCAATTTTATGCCTAATGCTAATAGAAACTTGAGAGAAATCTTGTTGGTTATGACCCACTGACCTCTTCCTTATTAATAGTCTTTAAATTGATTTTTATTTGTTCTTTTTATATATACAAGATAGTAAAATGTTATTATACATACATGGAATATAACTTATTCTAATTAGGATCCCATTCCAAGGGTTTTACATGATGTGGAGTTTCACTGATGGTGTTTTCATATATGAACATAGAAAAGTTATATACAATTCATTCCACTGTCTTTTCTTTTCCAATCCCTCCTCCCTTCCCATCATTCTAATCCTTTGTCTAATCCACTGAACTTCTATTCTTCCCTCTTGCCTTTTGTGTTAGCATCCACATATTATAAAGGCATCTTTCAACAGCAGCAAAATATATTATCTCTCTCTGTTTCTAAAGAAAACTTGTTTTTATTAATATCGCATCTTATATTCGTTGGTGGAATATAAAATGATAGCATGTTTCATTTATTAAAATTCTAATTATAACTTCTCATTTAAAAGTCAAACTCAGTTTTCTCCTATAAAGGCACTCAAGTTTCAAAAAGCTTAGCAAATCAAGAAATAAAATTATGATACCGCATACTGAATTTCTAAAGCAAAATTCGATACTTGGGAATAGTTTTTATTTTCACCCTCATCGTGAGAAACACTTATTAATGATGACAGATTTTTAATTCTAGAGAATGAGTTTCAATGTTGTGTGGTATGTGTCAACCAATTAAAAGTGAAATGTTAAGTTTATTTATCCATCAACAGGAAAGCCTCCTTGAACTAACTGCTAATAACATGTTGGTGGATAAGAGAAGCCTAGTTCCTGTGCCATGTCTGGCAGGGTTACAGATGATGAATAAGCAAGAAAAGCAAATTGCTATTTACAAATGTGATCTGAAGATTTCAATAAGGGAATGACAATTAAGTTTGACTTCTGTTAGGAATTAATTTTGTTATCAATCCACTTCAACCAATATGAGTACTTTGACAAACATGTGGTTCCAGGTAAGAAAAGAAGATACATTAAGAAAAGTGACACTGAGCGCAGAAAAGTTGCTAAGTATTTCATACCTATTTAAAACAGTATGAACTCTGTGATTTGCTGAAGTACATCTTAAATCCAGTTTTAACGTATCATGCATTATTCTATCTAATAATAACAATATTTTATCTTTTCAGGTAAGTTTCTCAGGCCCGAAATTCTTTTTTGCTGTTCAAATAGAAGAAATTCTACTTAGTATTTATTTTCTTTGGGGAAAAAAAAGCATTTTCACAAGTGAACAATGAAATAAAATTACCATGAATTTCATAATTCTTAAAATGATTTTGTATCTATCATTCAGAGGATACATGATATATACTTGAAGTATATACATCTGTATTACATTTTATCTGCACAGTGAAACTATCATGCAAGTTTGGTTTATTAAGAATTAAGAATTAGAAATCTGTCCAAATTGAAAACATCATTGTACTAGTGGTAATAGAAAAATTTGTAAAGTAAAATTTGTATAGTGTTTGATATTTGTAAAATGTGTGTGTATGTGTATTTAATATATATTGGCATTTTCATGCAAAAGATAAATGATGCATATATTTCTGTATTTTATGACACTCTATATTTGAAAAAAAGACATTTTCTTTAAAAAGCAACATGACACATATAAAGACAATGATTTGCATTTCTAAATTATTTTAATGTTCATATTCATAACATAAACAACCTATTGTTTATTGATTTCCTTATATTTGGGGAAGGAGAAAGTTGGAAAGCTGCTTTGTGAATTAAGGGAAAAAAAAAAAAAAAACTAACACATTTACCTCATCATAAGAAGGCTTTGCAGTGTGTGACAACTTGGGTAAAACCCACCTGGACACAAGACTACCTTCAAACCTTGAGATTCTGTGCACTGACCTGATTTGGTATGGTAAATGTTTTAAATTTTAAAGCCTATTGGCTTTAAATAGTTATTGCATCTGAATCACTGAACATTCTTTAATAGCCACCCTAGGGGCTTCCAGACGGTAGAAGGTGTATGGATCACAACCATGAACTTAGTCCATCTGTGTTCATCCTTAGTTTCAAATGAATCTTTAACCACACAGTATGTCCTGTTGTCATCTCCTTAATTACACAAATAACACCTTAAGTTGTGGGTTGATGATTTTGAAGATTTAACAAATTGTACAATGACATGATTAACTGGAAAAATTTGACACCATGAAGTATCCTGAGAGAAAACATGCCACTGCCAGAAAAGAAAAAGTAGTATCCAGTGAATCACCTCAGGAGTATATTTCTTAAAATCTAACTGATTTTATGTTTACTGTGTACTCATAAGTGCCTGTTACTGAAAAGAACCTCAATGGACTTTCATAGCTGAACTACATGGTTAAAAAAAAAAAAAAAAAAAAAAAAACGGAATGAAGTAATAAAGTCTAAATGTAATAGGTCTTAGTAAAATAAATTCATAATTATTTTAGAAAACATAATTGGTTTTTAAAAACTAAAAACAATAGCTGTTCCTCTGTGAGCATGCTTCTCATGAGTTGTTTGTGTGTGTTTGGAGTGAAATGTTTGAAGTGAACATTCCTTCCTCAGTTTCCAGAACAAACCTGCAGGATGGGGAAAATGATGTTCTTTTGAGAGGTACTTGTGAATCCATTCTAGCTGAGATTGTTTATCAACCTTAATTCTGTCTGCTCAGCAACACTGTCATCTCCCTTTTTGTGGTCCCTGCTTTTCCAACAGAAAAGTATTTTCTGACTTGACACTATAAAACCCTCCAGAACTCCCAGGCCCCCTTTACATTCATGTGCTTTGGGAGATATTTCCAGTGTAAAACATAACGACTTTGTTAAAGATAATGACTTTATCAGAGAACTGCCTTTTATGTGAATACTTGTCACTTCATCCAGGTGAAGCCATTTAATTTAAAAATCCACATCTATTTCTCCAATTCAAAAGGATACCCTGACTTCCTCCTATGACACTAAAGAGAATGTTAGAGTGAAGATACTAACAGGTAAAAGTCATAAAGTAAGTGATCATAACTGGATAGGGAATAATATTTGGGTATGGCATTTTGGCTACTTTTATTCAGAATTATGTTATAGCTAATATATATGGACTCATTTTCTTGTGCCAGACATTGAGAAGTATTTTCATGAGACATCTTTATGATGAGCTCATTATAAAAATGAGCAAATAAAATGTAAGATAAATCCTTTCCTCAAGTTTCAGAACTGTAGCATTGTGCTTAGATGAATAATTCCAAATTGACAGGAATATGGAACAAGTGGAACTTCTAATTTGCTGATGGATGAATAAAGTGGTATGATCTCTTGGAAAATAGTTTAACTTTCCGAATCTGAACTTATGCATATCTTTTGAATGTTATGTCTAGATACAAAATCAATAGAATTAAAGTCACAGAACAAAAAAGTGACATTGTTATTATAATTAATGTTAATAATAAGAAGATAAACAGAACAATGTCTCTACATTTCAGTCTGGCTTCAGCATTTTTGGATATTCATTTTTAAGAACCTCTCTGAGAGAGTCAATATGTAGGGTCACAGATTATGGCTCAGAAACATGGACTCAGAGGGGTTGGAGCTTATAGCATGAGGATGATATATTTATGAATGAAATATGAATGGAAGTTTGTAAATATTCAAAGAATAAACCAGAACAAGTTATTTTAAATTTAAGCACCAAGAATATATGAGGTGATATATTTACCAAAGTTATGTGATTGCTCACCCATTCAAGCTTGCATGGGGATTAACTAATACTTGATGAGCAAAAATGCCTGTGATAGCTGGTAACTGAATTTTTGCTTTCATACAATCATTTGCAAAAACTAATTTACTACAATCTCCTTTAATAGAATCCAAACTCACTTTAAATTTTATTATAAAAGTTTTATTATTTAAGAAAGTAATTTTTTGAAAACAGACAACACAATGATAAATGAATTAACTGACACTTAACATGAATTTCATTTCAATATTGCTTTGATAATTTATTCAATGTATGTCTTGCTTTCTTTCCCTATTTATTGAGCTACAACAAAATATGAAAATATATTTAACACCTTTTCCTCTTTTATTCATTCTCAGTACCAACATTTTAACAATGCTTGTTGCAAATGCATTATTCACTGGAAATATGACATTGTCCCTTAATTTGGAGTGAAAGGACATAATTTCATCTAAATGAATCAGCACAACATTCTCCCTGAACTAATGAATCTAATATGAGCATATTGTAGAACATTCAACAGAGATTCTAGGATACAGATTATCACTCCTTCATTGGATAGTATTTTGAACTCATTTAAAGTCTAGAAATGCTGTTGATTTGCTATCATTCTACCATATTTATCTAAGAATAAATAACTTATGAAGAAAATGCAGCCAAGAAATTCACACACACACATACACACACACACATAAACTCTAGAAATGGGATCCTTACACAGAATTGATAGTCATTTTTCAATTATGTGGGGCAAGAACTACTCTGCATCTCCAGTTTGAGATGGCTTTTTAAAACTATTTTTCAATGAAAAATATGTAACAAAAGCAGTGTTTCATACCAATAATAGGATTTCACAAATAATAGGCCAAATTCTCCAAGAATTCTATTGCTGTTTTCAATGCTAAAATAGTGTGAGACTTCTGTCTAGGAGGAGGTAGGTAACATGAGGTAGACTACTGCATGTTACTTCCAATTTCCCTTATGACTAAATGAAAAATTTTATTTGATACTATTAGAGTACATTATAATTGCATAGGTAATCATATTCCCTACTTTTCCGGGATATGGAGATTTCAATGTAGAAATAAGACTCCCCTCATGTAAAAATCCCAGACTCAGCTGGTCACAATAAATTTATGTCAGTTAGGTAGCCAGTATATTTTAAGAGGGGATGGAGTGTTGATTATAGGTGTTTGGAAAGCAGGATGTGGATGGAAGTTAGGCAGCCAAAGAGATGAAGCACACCTGACACTGCTGCTTACTTTCCTAGCATCCTTCACATTTTTCTCTTTGTAACAGCTCCTATTTCCTTTGAAGATTCATTCACTTTGAGGGAGGCTGGTTTCCCTTTTGGCTCCAGGGTTTGAGCAAATCATTTGGTTTACTATTATAGGTGTTGCTGAAACTTTCATAAACGTGAAAGAGCCTTTGAAAGCTTTTCATCTCCTTGGTAGAACTCCTTGTGTTTTGGCCCTTTCATTTTCTATAAACACCTTCTAATATGATCAAATGGGAGCCAGCTACTCACAAAAAGGTTATTTTTCAGCACCCTAGAAAAATGATTTGGTAAGGGAGGTCAAATTTATTGTTAAAACAAGGTATCATCATATATACATATTATATCTTTACTGAATGACCACATATAATCAAAGATAACTTAAAATAGCATCAGTCTATTTTAGTTAAATTATTTCTGAGTATATTGCCCTAAGGTTGTACAAAGCTAAATTCAAGGCAAAACTAAATATTTAGACAACTCGACTCTTTAAAAGTTAAGAGACTGTATCTTGTTAAAAACAAATCTCAAAGAAGTTGTATGAACTCTTTTTAGTCACATTCTTTTAGGTGCTGCCCTAGAATTTTTAAAAATAGCAGTATAAGATAAGATTATGTGCTCAAGAGAAATATTTTTGTAATATTTTCCCAGAGGGAGAATTTTTTATTGTTGTTTATTAAATTGTTACTGAACTTGGCTTACTGTAAAACGTGGGGGTGGACATGATCCCTGCACTCTGTAAAGCATTTGAGTTTGAGAATGTTTTAAATTTTTATTGCATGAAAAAATGTTTCTGATTTTGATCTCAAAGGAATCAGATTTGCCCTGTGGCTTCTTCATGCTTTCTAGTCAGCTATCTGTTTAATTGTTCAACTCTATTTCAGGGATATATATCCAAGTATTTCTCTTGTGAATCATAATCGCCCCAGTTAAAAGCATGCATGGGGTCCATTCTCATTTTATTTAGCACTTCCCATGGTACTGATTAGAGCATGGCATCCACAATTACTTCAAAAGGTACTTTGTGCTTGGATCCTCTCAGCAGGGTGCTGAAGACACATTGAGCATTTGGTCCTTCAGATCCTGTTAGAATGATTCTTCTGAATTTCAGCTGGCAGAAGATGAAACACTAATGTTTACCTAGATTATATGTAAGTGGGAACTCTGTGAAGTATTTGAAAGAAAACTGCCAAAATAAAACCTTTTGGGGAAAGGCTTTATTCTACTATTCACATACGGGAGATCTGGGCATATATCATGAAGATTGTTAACATAGCAATTTTCTTTCTCCTCCACAATAGATTAGAAAGAAAAAAAACCATAAAAACCCAAAAAAATCCTGCCCTAGGAGAAATAGAAACTGGCATGAATTCATATAGAGAGAGTGATTTTACCAAATGAACATTGCCTTTGCTTGGGCACAACTTTAGGCGCAGTGGGCAGGGATTATCTGGGCTGCATCAACATCTTGCTGTTTTGTTCACTGGTCCTCTTCCAAAGGCACTGCCATGGATTAGTTCTAGGATGGACAGACAAAAACCAGGATACCTGGGGGACTGATGGTGGTGGAAAGCATCTTCTCATTCTGAACTTTTCAGTCTCATTAATATAATCAGGAGAGAGGTTAAGTATCTTGGACAAGATCATTTGAATAGTAAATAGAAGATTATGGTTGAATCTTGATAGTCTAGCCTTGTAATGTGTTAATTATTATATAGACATATTATATATATGTCATGTATATGTTACATATATAATAGTTATATATTTATGTATTAGTATATATACTCTAATAATATAATATTAGTATAATAATATATGTAGTTATATATGATATATATATGTATTGCTGAAAAGGCTTTCATGGAAATTCCATCATATGGAAATCTTTTTGCTACAATAAAAAACATATAGCAAAATAGTTCCCTTGTAAATAAAAAAATGTTCTTCAAAGATATACTTTTGTCCATTTTGTGCCTGTACTTTCTGATATTTGAATGATCATGGCAAGGGTGACACAAGAAAACTAATAATTAGTTCACAGAACACCAAAATTTGTTATTTTGCTATGTGGACCAAAACTGAATTTTCTGACTTTCATAGATAAAAATCTCATGTTTCATATTTCATTAATCTAACTTTTGCATATGATCTTTCTAAGTACAAACTTCAAATGTTGGGTTTTTTTTTTTTCTTTTGCAAATGGTGATGACTTTTTAAATTAAAATGCTGTATTTGTTATCAGATATCTCTTTGAACTCGAAGCAATTACTTGGCTTTCTTGCATGTCTTAAATTCACAGTGATTAGTGATAAAGTTATGGTTTGATATTCACATGATATAAATTGCAGACTTTATAAATGATTTGAAGGATAAAGTTTATATAAAACTCCGAATGCCTAATTGTCTTGCTATCATGTTGTCTCTGTAGACAATGAGCTGTGGAAAGATTCAACCAACTTCTGTAATCACTTTTGCAGACCTAAATATATACTGTGCTCACCAGACAGTGCTGCCTTTATGTTCCAGAGCAGCCAAATATTTACCTGTGGAATTTGATTGTGGAATGCTCTCTTGATTTAAAGAAATTTGCATAATATTATTCTATAACATGAATTTCCTGTTTTGAGTTTTCTACATGTGTCATTCCATTCCTTTTGAGGCTCTGCCTGTCTTTCTTTTGTTTCCCCAGCTTTGTCAGCTGGATTGTGTGTAGGAGTTGAGATTAATTAAAATCATTGATGAATTATAAGTTAAGGTACAAAAGTCAGGGTAGCAACGAATGACAAAAAATTCACACTTCCTAAAAGCAGTCTATAGGACACTCCAAAGATTAGATATTATCAAAGGTTAGAATAGAGACTAGTGGGTGGGATTTGTCAAAACAGTTTTTCCAGTGAAGTTGGCATCACCTTTCTGGTTCTAAATATAATCTCAAATATAAATTTATGAATAATTTTTGCAAAATAGGCAAGATGATAGTAAGTTATTGAAATCATTAAGGGCACATAAAGTTAAAAATAAATGATAATAAAACTTTGACAAATACTGAATTTTATAACTTTCCCTTTGATTTCACATATCTTTCATCTATCCTTTAATTATAATACAAATTGCTGGAATTATGATGTTTGATTTGAGTTGTTTTAGTGGCTCTTGTTTTTTTGTAAATAAAATGTGCACAATAGCATGTAATATTTGTATACTTATGCTTTTATTATCTTACATAACCTATACTGTGAAATTTCTCTGAATTTTTCTGTTGAAAAATAATTCTAGAATCTCAGTGATTAAAATGCTGAGCTTTTCAGTATGGTAGACATAAATTACAAGTTAAATTAATTAAAATTAAATAAAATTAAAAATTCGGTTCTTTAAACATAGTAACCATATGTGAAGTATCAAATAGTGCCATATGGCTAGTGGCTAATGCATTGAATGGTGCAAATACAGAACGTTACAATCATGGTGTCGGTTTTATGGGACAGAGAACTTAATTAATTCATAGTAGTTGAACTTGGTGTTGATGCATATTATGTTAAATGAAAGTATTTGTCTTGTTTAATTTCATATTTTCACAACATGTGCATGGTCTGATAAATGTTTACAGTTTATATTCCTGCAAATGGTCCTTTTAGGAAATACCAAAGGTCTGGGGTTGGGGGATTCTTTACTTTAAATGTTTTGGTTTTTACCAGAGTAGTATGGATTCACTTATACAATTCTATTGAACTAATTTTAAAATTAAAATATTTTTTCCAGGTGTGGTGGCACACAACTGCAATCCCAGCGGAAAGCAGGAGAATCTCGAGTTCAAAGCCAACCTTAGCAAAAGCTAGGTACTAAGCAACTCAGTGAGACCCTGTCTCTTAATAAAAATACAAAATAGAACTGGGGATGTGGCTCAGTGGTCAATAGCCCCTGAGTTCAATCCTAGTACCAACAAATACATATGTGTGTGTGTATGTGTGTGTGTGTGTATTTATTTAAATTTAAATATATATTATAAATATATAAATATAAATTTAAATATATATTATATTCTCATTCTATCAACATTAATAAAATTTAAGAGAGATTAATCAAGTCATGAAATATATATTTATATCTACTAGGTTAAAACAAAATAGGAACAAAGTCTTTAGCCTCAAACATCATACAATATAATTATAGATATGACAAATATGCAAGACTTTCTAAGGCATTTATTTAATTTTATAACTTTTGATGAGAGAGATAATAAGACTTAAAAAAGTAAAATGTTGAGATAGGTACTAATAATGACATGGTAATAAAAACAATATATAAATGTGGTGGGGTGGTGCATGCCTGAGCCAGCAGCTCATGAAGCTGAAGTAGAAGTATCACAAGTTCAAGTTCAAAGTCAGTCTCAGCAACTTAACTATGTCCCAAAACAACTTAGAGAGACCTTGTCTCAAAACATACACACACACATATTTACACATGTATATATGTACATAAACACACCCATATAGATGCATATATACACATACATACAAACATACATACATGTATGTATGTGTATATACATGTCAAACAGATATTGAAGTGTTCTTGATATGATTTATTCTAGAAAGTACTATGTTGTAGAATGTTTAAAGGGAAACATTATTAGAAACTTTAGGAAATATAGTCATTGTGGAGTAGTAGAAATTGTAGCATCAATATAGTCTCAAGGGTCTCCTCTGCAGCTTTGACTTGGTTCTCACATCTTCACGTATCACACTTTCAGGACATCTCTGCAGGGATTCTAACCCTGTTACATTTTACCTGGCCTCCCAGGTCTTCCTTTGAAATCTCGGCTGAAGCTTCTAGGCATCTTGCATTATTGCAGAACCAGCACCGCATATGCAGTTCAAACATCTGACACCATTCTGAGCAGTAGCTAGACATCCTGAGATGTCTAGTGGCTGTAGCAGCCTCTGAGTGCCTGGGTGACTGAGCATGGTGAAACAAGTTTTTAGGCTGACATCCTGTAAGCAGGGTGACCACGAGGTCTCTTCTCAAAGAAATTGTAATTTTATACTTTTGAACATGTGAGAGGTGTGTTCTTGTCAGGTCTTGACATGCCCTCAAACCATATGTACCAATGTCTCTGCATAAAGTACTTAGCATTTATTTAGTGACTGTAATCTCTTCAACAACCATAACTTTCTTTGCCTCAGTTTTATGCAAGCTTTTCTGGCCAAACTGCAAGTTTTTCATATATTTCCATTCTGCTTTCTACTTCAGATTATCACACTAAACATGGCTAAAAGCTGCCAGCAATACACGCTCCACTGCCTGAGTGCTGTGCTGCCTTGAAATTTTCTCTGCCAGATTAATTAGTCCATCACGTTTAAATTCAGCCTCACAGAAAGTCTCAGGACATGGGGAAAATGTAGACTATTTCTTTGACAGAATTCAACAAGAATGGCCTCTAGTTCAATATTCAATGGAGTCTTATTTCTCCTTTGAAACCTCATGAGCCCAGTCTTCACTCTTTATAGTCCATGTGCATTCTGTTCTTCTGAGCTCAATCAGAATCACCCATTAAGCTGTGTTTATAACATTCTAAAGCTTCTTTAGCCTGCTCCTCCAAACTTTTCCAAACTCCTCCTGCATACCAGTTTCAAATGCTTCTGAACAACATGATTAGGTTAGTCACAGCAATGACCCTGCTTTTTGGTATAAATTTCTGTGTTAATGCGTTTTGCATCACTGTGTTTAAAAGATCTGACAAAGAAAGAAAAATTAGAGAGAGAAAAGTTATATTATGGCTCAAGGCTCAGAGTTTCAGTCCATGGCTGACTAACTTCATAGCTTTTGGACCCAAGGGGAGGCAGAGTATGATGGCAGAAAGGTGTAGTAAAGGAAAGTTGCTCAATTCTTAACAATAAGGAAGCACAGATAGAATTCTGTTCACCAGATGCAAAATATAAATCCCAAAGGTATGCCCCCAGTGACCTACTTTCTGTATCCACACCCTGCCAGACTACAGTCCCCACACAGTGCAATAGTTCTTTCAAATTATTAATCCATCAAATGGATTAATCCACTATTTGGTCACAACTCTCATAATCTAATCATATAATCTCTGAACATTCCTGCAGTATTTCGTACATGAGATTTGGAGGAACATCTCATATACACAGCATAAGAGAGATTTATTTGTGATATTTGTATAATGAACCACACCTAATAAAATTCTTATAAGACTCACAAGATTTTTAAAGAAGTTTATACCAGCAGCATAATTTTTGGCTTCAATTAAAAAGGACAGAAACAATATAAAATATAAAATGAACATATGGTTTCCCTTACTATTATAGCAAGTTGAGAAAACTTCTTAGCTGCAAACAGCAGTCATTTTTATGGGAAAAAAAAAAAAAAGGATGACACAAACGGAAGAACATTCAGAATAGGGGCAGAGAAAAGAGGCAATGAGAATTACTCCCAGGGAATGGAACTGAATTCCAATAAAATACTTGACACCCTGTGGGTGCCTAGGTAAAATTTAAAATTGTAATGGAACAATGACAGCTGTGTGCTACTATTTTTTTTTTCTTTTTGAAAAGGAAAAATGTAGAGAGGTTATCTGTCTCATGATTGTATTGAAGCATGTGGGAAGAGTTATAACTTGTCACTTCAGTTAACAGGTCTTTAGCTAGAAGGAACTATTCAGGTAGCTGTGCTGGCACTCCAATCTGGAGTGCTTTATCTACACCTTTAACTTGAATATTACTTATACAAGACTTCTCAGGGTCTTGAGAAGTTTGAGTGATTTTATACATAGAGATTCATGAAATATTAAGAAAGGGTGATGAAGTACCATGACAAGCCTTTCGAAAATAAATACAGTTATAAAAATCTAGCTTAGAAAGTACTGAGTATTTAGCCCTATAACAATAGTTACATGTGAATTTGAAAGGGAGAAATAATATCAAATGCACTTGAGTGAACTTTGTGTTTCTAAACATGAATTAATGTGTTTATTTACATTAGTATAGATGAGCAACTAAAGAACTGAAAAGAATTCTGTCATATTTAGGGATAATTCCCTGACCCTGAATATTTTTAAAACAACTTCATAAAATGATTAAAAAAGAAAGATGAGCATTTCTACATCATCTTCTTTCAGTCACACTAACTTAGGAATGACTGACTTGACAAGTCTTGACATTAATTTCATCTTCAAATACTGTCAAACTTTACTTGTTTTATTGGTATATCCAGTAAATACACCAATATTTACTGGGAAAAAAAAAAGTCTTAGAAACATGACCAAATCCATATATCAGTCCCATTTTCTTAATTTATTTTGTCAATAGCAAATATTGCTACTCATTTTAATATTGCAGTTCACTTTATTAAGCTTGCAAATAACTCAACATTACTAATTTTACTTATAAGTAAAGTGATTTTTTTTTCCTATTTCATACAGTAATACTGTTCAAGCTCCCCCAATCCTATGGTCATTAGGTTAATCCATGTCACTTTATTCTTTACCTCATTCTTTACCACTTGTTTTATAGCTTCTATCCTCTACCCACAAAAATTCCTCCAGTCCAGTGTAAAGAGATCAACCTTCCTAAAATACCAATTTCAAACACCTGCTAAAATTCTTGGAAAGGTTCTGGAATAGACAGGTATTATATGAGTTAAAACTATATGAAAGGTATGAATCTACATCATGTATAACCATAAAAATGAAAAGTTGTACCACATTTGTGTACAATGAATCAAAATGCAGTCTGTAAAAATACAAAAAAAATCAAAAAAATAAATTAAATGGGTGTAAATGTTCTGATGTGTTATTGCAAATTAGGTAACATGATAATGTACGGTGCAGTTAAATATCTAGAAGAAATGATTTTTAAATTTTTCATCATAAAGAAATGATAAATATCTGGAGAGATAAATATGTATAATCTGAATTAAACATCTTACTACCTGTATGTATTGAGATATCCCATGGTACCCCAAACATATGTACTATTTTTTATGTGTTCATGTGTCAGTTAAAAATAAAGATTAAAAGATAAGACAGTTGAAGAAAATCTGCACTGGATGGTAGTTGGATTACTATTTTCTGGAAATCAGATCATCAGATCACTCTTATTTTGTTCTTCCCACTGATGCATTTATAAAATCTTAGCTAACTTTTATAATATATGTTCATGAAAGTAGAAAATATATACATTGTGGTCCAAAGACAGTGGCATCAGGGCAACATTTTTTTTTTTCCCAAGGGGGGGTGTCAAATCAGATATTTCAACTTAGATGATTCTATCAGGTTTTCATACATTCAGACAATGGCTCAGGAAGAAAATGCATATGTCCTCCAGAAATTTCTTTCTAGAAATCCAATTATTTTAGTTAGCCTCAAAATTCTACGGCTAAGGAATGACTGACTTGATCTCAAAATAAATTAAAGGTAGAAATAATTTGAACTAATGTCTCATAAAAGTGGAGGAAAAAAATACAAAAATCCCTCAAGAAATCATTTCAATGGCTTACCAAAATTGGAAGAATGAAGCCTTTATGCCATAAACTAACAGTTAAGGCCTTTCTCTGGCCATAAATTGTTTTCTTCATTCCCCAAAACTTATTACCCACAATCAAACACCATTGATACTAATTATCCAAATGTACGTTGCTCATCATATTTGAGACTGCTATTTGTTCAGTCTAATAAACTAATTGATCATTTGTTCAGGGTTCCAGCCTATTTGCTCAGGGTTCTGCAGCCTATTAAAACAAAGCAGAACAAACCACAGTAAAAACAGATAAAAAATCCTCTCTTTTATGAAAATATCAGTCTTTTCTGAATCTTGTATGAAGAACATTAGTGCAGAGTTACCTTACTTGTATGACCCATGGGGGTTATTGGTTATCTTCCTTATTTGGCACTCACTACTTTCTTTTATTTATTATTAGTTATCTTGCCAAAGGTTTATCATTTGAGGTGTAAACTCAAATAAGAATAAAACTGTACCTTGAATTGTTGTGAATCCTTTAAGAATCCTTGCAGTTTGTAACACAAAATTAAATGGTCCTTCATTAATTATATTTGTAATATTTCTATAACTGAAAACTAACAAAATGTTTCTAATATGCTATGTGATGCACAAAAAACATAAAATGTTCCAGTTTCATTTAAATATAAAATAGACTTAGTAAATACAAATGACTTAGTGATTCGTAGGTTATTTAGAAAAAAATAGAGGATAAACTGGTATTTTAGCTTACTTCCATAGGGTGTAAAATGTATTTTATTTTATATATTTGTTATGATTTGAGTAAGTGTCCCTCAAAGCTATATATCTATTTAAGGTTTGGTTCCCAGCTCATGACACTACTACGAGGTGGTGAAACCTTTGAGGTAGGACCTCATGGAAGGAATTTAGATTATTTGGGACCTGTCCTTGAAGTGGGTAATGAAACCCTTTTTTGTTCTATTTGCCTCCCACCTTCCATGAGGCAAACAACTTGGTTCTACCACATATTACCCATCATGATGTGCTGCTTCGCCACCGGTCCAAAAGCCACCAGGCCAGAATTGTGGACTAAACTTTCTGAACACATAAACCAAAATAAACTTCTTATTTTAAGTTACTTTCAGATAATTCATCACAGTGATGGAAAGCTACACAATATTAAACATCTTTACATTGAAATATAGTAATGCACAAAGGTTTTTTTAATGATTAGCTATATCTAAGGATTTATGTAGAGCAGGGCAAAATCTTTCTTCTATGAAAGTCTCATGTGTCAAACAGAGCTGAATTAAAGTTAATTGTTTTCTTACAAGATATTAATCCATTGGAATATTAGTGATGTAAGTATGCTATATTTTGTTATTTTGAACGGAATTTCAATCATTGGACAATATGAGAGATTAAAGGAGAGAATATACTCCCTGCACCCATAAACTTAATGTCAATAGGTAAATTGTGATATACGTAATTGTATATTTAAAGTATAATATTTTTTAAAAATGAAAGACTTTGGTTTATATTCAAGTAAGAAAAATTTTGATGGAAAATATTGTGAAACTTATTGTTGAGTATAGAATATGATTTTAATGCTACTATGAGAATTTAACATAATATTTTATCCTAAGAATTGTCAGCCATTTGGCATAGCCATTAAGATAATTTATTAACAAATCCAAATGTCCACCTCTTTTGGAAATCCCTTAATATTTTTCTTTCAAACAACAAATTGTCAGGGGCAGGCTCTGAGGGCCCCAGAGCCGCACCCTGGCCTGATCTCTAAGATGGCACCTGGCAGCTTGCCAGACATAGCTGCACTCATATACAAGTTTCAGGAAGTAACTCTGGTTGGCTGTTGTACATGAGGCGATCCTGGTATTTGCCTGGAGACTGTTCCTTGATAGGCTGACTTTCCTGGTAGTCTACTCTCTGATAGGCTGATGTTCTCAATATAAGTCTGAGACTTGTGGAATAAACGCCTTTTGGTTCCTGTGATCAAGAAGAGCGTACGCATTGTGATTGTCCCCGCGGGCGGTGGGCGATCATACAAATTATAAAAATTTGTAATTAATGATAAAAAGTTTGTGAAATTAAATAATATCAAATAAGAGTAAGGTGTAGTTTTAACAATAGTAATAAGATGGAAAATTCACCAAGACCTGCCTTCTTCTGTTAATGAAATTATTAAAAAATACTATTTTTTATTTCATAAAGAGTTAAAAAACACATTTCTTATTGAAAGTTATAATGGACTTTGATGTTTTTATTTATAAATGCATTTTTATAATGTTTCTTTTTTAGTATACTACAAGACATAGATTTTGCCCAAACATATAATTGAATTGTAATCTATATATAACATAAAGCAATACTAATTTTAAAAATTGTATCACTGGAGAGAAAAACAGAAGATTATTTTCAAGGAAATTAAAAGTAAGTGAAACACTAATCAAAGTAACATTGTGGGATCACATTTGAGAAGCTCCAAATTATGTTTGCTGTATTTACCTATCTAATTGTTGGTCCTGCATCTCTCTCACCTTTGCAAATAGAATAATTTCTCTCCAATTGCAAGTCTGATCCTTTTTCTGTATTGAGGAATAATTCTGCCTCTGGTCAGATGGATATCAAGGAACCCATAACTATAGCTTATTTTTTGAAATACATTTTCCCTATTGCCAATTTGCTTTTCTCTGCCAAGCACAGATCCTTAAGAAATGCAACCAAGGGCATGCCCCAGCCATAAATCCATTCTTATCTTTGTCCCTATCTTATCTTCAAAATTGGCTTCATACAATAGAAAAAACCTGAGAATTTCTATATTTCTCTTGACTAGCATCTCAAGTTTAAAGAGAGAATTCTATACTGAATACCAATTAGTTTTCCTTTAAAATTATGCCTTCTCAAGATTTATATTACTCAAAACTCCTATGTAAAACCCAAAAAGTTCTATTAAACTATGTTTGTTATGTAAAAAATGTCAAGTTGTCAATTTTGACTTCTCAAAAGTTTTTTTTTTACTAAATAAAGTATATTAATAATATTTCTTCTATGTATTTATATGAAAAATGATGTCTGTTTAATACAAAGAAGACTAAATATTTTTAATTGTTATAAAATTTCTATAAGAGATAAAACCTAAATAAGGATATGAGATGGGGAATATATTTTCTTGGGATGGTACTTCAGGTTTAAAATAAAAATATATTAAAAATGATAATTTCAAAACTAATTTTAAATATGTTGTGACATTTTTCCATGATATCTTCCATGTTTTACACCACACCTTTATATCTGTAAGATACTTCTACTAATTATATATTTAACAACTAAGTTAATACTTAGGATAATAGTGTCTTCTTTGTATTAAACAGACATGAAGAGAGGATGAAAGAGTCAACTCTATTTTATCCCACAGATCCTCTCTTCATGTTACACACAAAAAGAGTGAAAACTTTTTACTTTTCAAAAACTCTTATTACCATATCAGTTTATTTGCTAGTGTGTGTTCACCAATAATTTTAAGACATACTGTCTCTATAAGAAATCTTATTAAATTAGATTTTTTCTTTGATAAAACAATCATCTAGTAAAATGAATGTACATTATTCATTTTTAATTTTGTCCTCTTTTTATTGTCAATTAGCTATACAAAATATCTGAATGGCCTATGTAGCAAATATCTATTGTCCATTATATCCCACAAATTAATATTTTATTAACAAATTTATTGTGATAACAAAATGAAAGTAAATGGATATGTTTTTGACTGTGCTGCCCAGAGAATGGTTTTGTGTTTGTCCAAATGTCTTATAAAGTGCCATATTGATTTTCTGATAAGAAACATTTCAAATTCTGAAAAGAAATCAATACATGGCTAAAATAATTTAGATACTATCTCACTGATCAATACTAATATGAGTTGTTTTGTATTATCCATTTAATATCATAAGGTAAAGTCTATATTTTGTGATTTACATTAGTATATTTATAAGTTGTTTGTGAACACTAAAATGTGATCTTTTATATGAATTATTTTAAAGCAAAACTATTTTAAATAAATTGATTTTGGTTTTGACTATTATATAATTAAGGTCTTTTCTATGGATTTTGCTTTTTATTTTAATAAATCTTCCTCAAAATGATAGTACAATGTATTTATACATGTACAGTTCCAAAGAATTTTAGTAAATTAACTAAAAGAAACCAAAAATTAAAGTCACACCCATAATCTTAAAATGAAACGCTTATTTTATAATATAAAAGTTAAACTGCAACATATACCCACTTGTGCATGTGAACATATTCCCAACTCTGTTCAAATTTATGAGTTTGAAAAATGCAACATTTTAAAAATGATCTTCCATTATCTTTAAATGAAAGATTAGAATAATATTTGTATTTTACCCTTTATAAAACTGGGGCAGAGGTCATGGCTCAGTGGTAGAGTGTCTGCTTAGCATGCATGAGGTACTGGGTTCAATCCTTAGCACAACATAACAATAAATAAATAAAAAAGATATTATGTCCATCTACAACTAAAGAAAAGAAAATAACATTTGCTAAGTGTCTACCTTATATATTGTGTTCTTATAATTCATGAAAACTAGGAACTACTTAGTTGGGCAAATTGAGTTAGAGTGACTTGATAAGAGTGCATATTTATTTTTTATAAGTATTTATATTTATATTTATTTTAACAACTTGGTGAAATAAATATTACTATATCTCTGGTTGATGAATAAAGAAAACGAGGCTCAGAAAGACAAAGAAACATGCCCCAAAACATGGATAGAAGTGGCAGAACTGAGATTTGAATTTTGTTATTCTAGTTCTAGAGTCTGTGCTCTTTCTCAACCACTGAACTTTATGCCAAATATAACTACAAGGAGAGAGGACGTATTTCTATTATAAAATAGAAATACATATAGTTATCTATTTTACTCTAATTTAGCTGCCTTAACTACATAATACTTCAACCAGTTTTGATCAGAGTGATAAAACAAAGAATAAACTTTATTTATTCTAAAAAATAGAAGAATGTTTATAATAGTCTGGAAGCTACAGACAGGTAGCCAAGTGTGGCAAGTCACCATGGAACAGTGACTGAATTGAAGTTGAAGTCAGAAACTAGATTTGAATTTCAACTCCCCTAAATATTTCAGTGAAGAAATATTCTAAATGCTGGAGATGCAGCAGGGAAGACACCTAAATTTCATGTTCCAAATTGTATTACATTTTAAATAGAAGAGACTCACAATTATCATGGGAAGAAATAGCCATGATAATAAGAGATAGAGATAATTTCATAAAGGATATAAGACAGAATATATGACAGAGACAGTCTGGTTTGTGTAAATTGCAGAGAGGAATATTCATTGAAGCTTTTTTTAATGAGAATTTTGAGCTGAGGACTGAGTAAAAGTAAGAATTCTCAAATTTTGTAGAAATAATAATGTTCCCAAATAACATGAAAAAGCATTTCAAACTGAAACAGAAATGCATATCCCTGAAATTAAAGGAGCCTGGCATATTTGAAGAACAAAAAAAAAAAAAAAAAAGAGTAAGTAAAAGTGGTATAGTTAACCCTAGTGAGTAAGAGATCCTAGTGGGACTCAATGAAATTAGGGAGAGAAACACTGCATTAGGAAACATTTTGGGAGTTTGGAGTATCCTCTAAATAAATGATGAGTCATTGACAGGACCATCATTTGGAGGCTGATGGTTTCAAAGTTTTCAGTCCATAGATGACCAACTTCATTGCTCTATGCTCAAGATGAGGCAGAACATTATGGCAGAAGAATCTGATGGAAGAAAGCAGGTCTGGACTTAACCACCTAGAAGGAGAGAGAGAAAGACATATATATATATATATAGACATATATATATATATATAGACAGAGAGAGAGAGAGAGAGAGAGAGGATGCTCCCCTCAGTACTAGCAAAATATTTATAAGCCACCCTCCCAATGACCTATCTTCTCCAGTTGTACTCTACCTTCCTACAGCTACCACATGGTTAATCCCTACTAGTGGATTAGCAGACTGATTGGAATAAGACTCTCAAATTCCAATCATTTCACCTCTAACTTTTCTTGCATTGTCTCACACATGATCTTTTGGGGAGCACTTCATGGAAAATAATAAATCCCAAAATAGTGTGGCCCAGGGAGAGGGAATGAGGAAGAAGGCAATACATTAATCCTTTCCCAATACACCCAATACATTCTTTCCTAGTAATAGACAGGCTCCTGGGGAGGAGTTGTTCATCAAGTCTGAAATGACAGTCTCTGGGAAGCGGCCAAAGCATTGATCCTTCCTTAAATAAATCCTTTCCCAGATACCAACAACAGATTCCAGGTCCTCCATCGACCCAATAAAAGATAAATCCCAGATCCTGACCACTGACCCCAGGACCTCCATTTGGTACAGTAAGATAAATCCCAGATAACCACTGACCCCATACCCTATCCCATTTTGCCCAGTAAAACAGATCCCAAATTTCTGAAGTGCCCAAACTGACATGCTCAGTTAAACAGACCCCAAATTCCTGAATACCCAAACTTCTCAACTTACCCTATATAAGCCCAACCCCTTCTCTGTCCAGTGGCTCATTTTCCACCAAGAAAGTGGGTCCATCACAGGCATGACTCCATTGTTGAATAAAGACTTTGAGACGATTCGTTAAGCTTGCATTTAGCCCAGTCTTTTAGTGCTAACACCTCATATCTAAGCCTTAACAGACAATTTCAAGCACTTGAACAAATAGCTTGTCTAGCAGCCAGAGGAGATGCCAGAACTAGAATACAATTTGGAAATTCATCTTTTTGGAGATAATGTTTAGTCTTGTGGTTAGAACAGAGCTTCTGGAGGGAGGCAATTAATATCAAGGACTAAAAACTCTAGTATTGAGAAGAAATGTAGAGAAGCTGTGTTCAGACAAAAAGACCAGTGAGGAACATTTAAAGAGTAAGAAGAAAAGCAGTGAAATTAGAGGTCAGAAGTCAAAAGAAGAAAATTTGTTAAGAAGGAACAAATGGTAGACTTCAATAAAAGATTCAAGGAGTCTCTTTTTCTTTTATTATAAATAGAAAAGGAACAGTGGATTTGGCAATATGAAGATATTTGATAACCTTGATAAAATACATTTTGGGAAATGGAAAGGACAGAAACCAGAACAGCATGGATTGAAAAGTGAAAAAGGAGATGAAGGTATGGAGACAGAATGTACCCGCCACTTTAAGAAGCTTCATTCTAAAGAAGAGTAGAGAGATGGGGAATAAATGGAAGGATGTTTATAGTCAAAGGAAATATTACTTTGCCTTTGTTTTGTTAAATAACAATGGATTTATATTTTCTTACAGATTAGTATTAAGGCTCAAGGCCTTGGTAAGTTGCTGTGGCTGGCTTTGAACTCAAGATCCTCCTGCCTCAGATGAAGCTCCCAAGTGCAGGGATTACAGCCTGTGTGATACAACATCTAGTGGTGAATGTTTTCTTATAACTCCAGGAAAGTCAGGTGTGTTTTTAAAATTCCATTTCCTCATATACATAATGAAAGTGTTACTCTCAATAATCTTAAATATATTTCCCAAGCTAACCTTATATGATATACCTATCTGAATTCTGAACTTAAATGTCAGTTTAATGTTAGGGTGGCAAATCTTACTTATGATTTTGCATGAGAATTCACTTTTATCTTCTTTAAGTAATTATACAGTACAAAATAAAATGGATTTGTGCACTTTGACTCATTTAAGGAGATCTCAAAATAAATAAATACATAAATAAACAAGAAAAAGTGGTCACAAGAATTACAGAACTCCATAATATTGAGTTTGTGTTTTTAGTCTCTGGTATTCATCAGATAATTAATGTTATGCCACAGTGAATTAAAAAAAAAAAAAAAACCTGAGAGGAGATTAACTGAACAGCTGAATTTGGGGTCTGTCTTAAATATAACTAGTCATAGGAGTGACATTATTAAATTTATTTTCATATGACGCATTAAATGATATCTTGAAATTCATTGATAAATGCAAATTGTGGCTTATTAGAATGGTACTCAAGTAGTACATGCAACTAAAATAATTTGAAATTTTAGTGATTTCAATGTTAAGAAAGAAAAACAAAATGGTATAGTTGAAGAAGAACATTGAATACTGTGAATGGCACTCAGTTTTCAAAGACTTCATGTTACTTGTAGTTCTGCTTTTAATTTTAAATTATTTTACTAGCTGAATAGCTTCCTTTTGCATTTTTAAAAGCCTTTGGATTAACATACTCTCTTTCATCTCAGGAAAATGCATGTATTTTTTTATGGATATATTATTAGAATGACAGTGATGCTATTGGTTAGCTGCATTACTCATAACTTTTATTCCAAAATATTATGAAAATAGTTGTATTGAAATTTAACCAAAGTAAAAAATAGAGTACTGTCTTCTTGGTCTACACAATAAAGTGAAATCATCTGTCTCTTCATTATAGGAAAGATTCCTTTTATTCTTCATGCTCTGCGTGTTCTTAACACGCAGTACTTTAACAATTAAAATAGATGAACATAGTTACTAGTCCTTTCAAAATGATAATTATGCCTTTTTAATTTAAAAATATTATTGTGAAATTAATCATACACATGGGAAAAATGCAGGCTGTAAATGGTTTCAATGTTTTTATGGCACATCTTAAGTCAATCTTTATTCTTCTCCATGTAGGTACAAAAGAAAGTTTCACATATACATTCTGAAACAAAGAAGTACATTAATTTAGCATCTAATTCTGGCATTTCACTGTGTCCTTGACTTCCCTATAAACTAGACTGTGTGAAACTCCAAAGTTTTATTTGACTTTTTATTAAAGGATAAATTTGGGAAATACCTGTTGCCAGCCCTAATTTTCAGTTCACACATGTTTAATGTATTTATTGTTAATGCATAATAATATAAAATAAATAATGTATAAAATAATGAACTATTATTATAAGCATTATTTTTATACATGGACAATAAGTAGTCATTGTTGTTATAAAGAGGACAGTTTGATGATAATATTCCTGAATAGGAGAACATTTAATTGAGGGTCTTATTAAGAATTTATGTACTCTGATAAAAAAATCAAGAGATTATTATAAATATGTGGTCTTTGGAAGAACTGAATTTGAACACGGGTTTTATCATTTGCTCTCAATGAGACAACTGGGTTTTATAATGTTTGGGAAAAATTCAGATTAAATTAGCTGAAGCATAAAAGGAATTATTAACTCATACATCTGTCAGAGATAAGTTTCATTACAGTAATTGTTCAATTTGAGAACTCAGACAAGTCAGGCAAAGTTCTGTTTCTTGATACATGTCTTGGCTCTTATTTTCTCAGTGCACCAACTTGATTTGCTGCACTTTCTTCTTTGATATTCAGAAAAATATCAGTAAGTAGTTTCAACACACAATGTATATGCATATTAGAGGACAATGATACCTTGTCTACTCATATCTTTGTTTCTTGTTTGAGGGAGAAATCTGATTGGCTTTGCTTGGGTCACATATGACAGGAGGGCATTGATGTTCATAAATGATTGCATTGTCATTACTATTTCATTACTATGTGGAATAAGAGAGGAGATATCACGAGAGGAGACATGGTTGCTGCTAGTGAGTAAAAGGGTGAGACTTGAAGATGATGGGAATTTAAAAACAGCACAAGACTAGCAATATGTTCCAAATATAACTTTTTAAACTTTAAAATATGTAAAAATATGTGAAGGTTTAGTACAGGGCCTGGGACAGGTAAGTTTTCATAAATGACATGTTATTGTTGTTATTATTAGCTTATAATAATTATTGTTACATAAAAAGGACTGCTAATGTTCATCTAATGCATGTACTGAGCACTGTGATTAGAGATGGAGAAACAGGAAAAAATCAAAGATCCTTTCTTCACAATGATATTAATTTGTATATATTTCTGTTTGTGTGCGTGTGTGTGTGCACGTGTGCGTGTGCACATACATAGATGTATGCCCAAGTGGGGGAAGGAAGGCATGGAAACAAACATGTAAGATTAAGATACTTGCCCTATGAGAATTACATGAGAATACAGAAAAATACACTTTTTTTTTTTTAAACTTATGATTCCATGGGTCTGGTGTTTGGGCATTCTTTTATGGTTCCCCATCTCATTATCTCTCAAGGCTGGAATCAAGTCACACTCTGGTCTCATTCAGAGACTGGACTGAGGAGAAATCCATTTCCAAGGTTAGTCAGGTTCTTGGCAGAATCATTTTCTGGGATTGACTGAGGTCCCAATTTCTTACCAGTTGTCAGCCAGAGTTTACTTTCAGTCTCTAGATATAGCTGCTTTCCTTGCTATGTGATCTCTTCTCAGACTTTCTCATAACATGACTTTCTTCTTCAGAGCCAAGAAGGAAGATTCTTTTTTACCTATTGTATAAGAGAACATAATGATGGGAATGAGTTCTTGTCACTTTTTGCCTTATAATTTAATCTAATTAAGACAATGGCACCTCATTATGTGTTATTGGTTAGAAGTAAGTCACAGGTTTTACTTTCATTCAGTGGAAAGTGGTTAAGTAAAGACATGGACCGTTGGGGACTTCTAGAGAAATGTTTGCCACAAGTCAATTGAAGCATGAAATTTAACATGAAAATTGGTCATAAACCAGAAAAATGCAAATTAAAGTCATATTATGAAGGGCGTTGAATTTTTTGTCAAAGAATTTGAACACTATTTTCTAGATGATTGAGTATCATTGGGAATTTTTAAATGACATGCCTCGATCTATGTTTGCAAAAGACAACACTGATGAGAAAGGGAATTGTGAATTGGAGTAGGAGTAAAAGGGAGGCAGAGAGACAAAGTTAGAGGTAGAATATTATGTTGTATATGCTTAACAAGAAAGAGTGGGAATAGGATCAAAAGATTGCCATAGAATATTTAATATTTTAAATTTAAAAATTCAAATTTGTGATTGGAATTAAAAGAAGAAAATATATGTTGTTTAAATATGTCCTTCTCTAATGAGAAGTGAATTTAAAAATATTTACAATCACCAGCTACTTCACCTAAAGATTCAATGTGCTATTTTAAAAATATGTGTTGCCTAAATTCTACAAAATGTATGGATTCAGTAATAATACTTAAGTCATTTATATTTTATATTAAAGTGGAATATTACTGACATGTCAATAACATTTTAAATAATAAAGATAACTTAGAATCATATGAATATTTTGGTTGTACATGATTCATTTTGGCACATAAAGTCCACAGTACACATATTTCACCTACTTATATTTTTTATATTTATACTTGGGAAATTATTTTGCAATTGAAGGTACATTATCCTTGAAATTCAAGATTATATACAAAAATTGTGCATGGATTACCACATTGTCCCTTTACTTCAGTTAACATTGCATTTTACCATCAGAGGCTAATGTTCTTTTGTTTTGCATCTGCTGTGAGGTCTAATGCTGGAAGCAAACTGAATACTAAAACCATCTGTCAGGACCCAGGGGATTTTGCTATTATTCACTGCTTCCTCATGGTGTAAGGTCAATACTAGAACAAGGTATATTTCAATAAATATGCAGTTAGAAGATAAATTGTCTCAAAGTAAGAACTACCAGCTGTCAATGCAATTAGTGACAAAAAAACAAGGAAGGAGCCTTGAGGAAATACAGACCCATTTGAGGATTGATCACCCTGGGGTTCTGTAGAACAACTTTTAACATAAAAGAAGTATTTATTAGAAGTGACATCTTTTAAAATCTTTCAAATGTTACTGTTACAACATCTTTGTTTTATTATTGATACATGTATGAATAGTATATATATATACACACAAATGTATGTACGCACATATATGTGTGTGCCTATTATATAATTTTATATGCATTTATTTTGTTTCTTTCAAAGAGAAAAGGGACTCATTATGTTTAAAAGGAAGGGGAAAAAAAGACTTGTCTTTAGCCATCTGTGGTGCTTGCTATAGATTTAGAGTACAGTCCTTGGAGCATTGACTGCTGAGATAATTAATTCTGAGTGGACTAAGTTAAATATTAATGATTTTCAAGAGTAGGGAAATAGGGTAAAACTTATGTCACAACCTACATTAAATATACTGATTTTGTCCAGAAATTCAATTATCTATTACATTTTTTTCAGGTAGGTTCATATTTCTAAGAGGGAATAATGAAAACTACCCAAGGTTAAACAATTATACACTTTGCCAAACTTAAATATTAAATGTCTAATGACTTATTGGTTCTTTCTTTACCTTTCCACTGAATTATTACTCTTGGTGTCACCCCATTAAGTTTCAGAAAAAAATTATAAGCGAATATTTTGTTTCTCTCTACCCTTTTCTATACATATTAGGTTGTTTTAGTTTACTGACACTTTGAAAGAAAGTAAGTATTTAGAGGCAACAAGGTACACTCAGTACCAACACAATTTTCTTATTCATTGATAATGAGGAGAGGCCTGAGAGCAAACAAAAATAATTAAAACTGTACTGAAGTTGTTATTCTGTAAGTGATGGTTTCATAAAGACAAATAAAATGAAAAACAAAGGATTGAATTATACCTGTTGAAAAATAAGAGAATAGATTTCTTTATTCTCCTTTTGATAGAGCACTTACAATTGCAAATGCTAATATTTATTTGTCCCTGAAAAACAGCATTTTATCAGCTCTGTGACAATGGCACAAGTAGTTCTCTTGGACCTGGGAGCCATCTCTTTAAAAACCAAACATCAAAGAAGTTAGTGAAGTCAGAATGAAAGCAGACAGGGTAGATAGATAATCTGGTTGATCAGGAAAATGCAGGTCACTTTGGATTCAGAGACCACCGCTGGGAGACTGGAATGTTAATGTCTCCAGAGCCCTTTGATTACCAAGATTACTGCCTATAGTACCCCTCCCAAAAAGGTTACAGACAGGGAGTTGTTAATTAATGTCTCCTGGAAAGTTACCTGCCTGGACTCCATTTGGTCCTTTCCCCTGCCCATCTGCTTTTCACCTTTTGGCCATCCCACCAGCATCTCTGGGCCTAGTCACAGTACATGGGAAGGAGAGAGATAAAGGGGGAAGAGAGCAGGAGAACAAGGAAAGTAAAAGTCTATAAAAGGGGCAGGATTCTCTCACTTCTTGGGATACCAGAATACCAGACATGATCTGCTTCTCCCTCCTGGGAGAAGTCTGTGTTATTACCTTTAAATAAAACCTGCTATATATGCTTGCCTCAGTGTGCTTCTCTAATGTTCACAGAGCTCATCAATGATACCCAGCAGTATCAATGGCATCCCTAACTCCCAGTTTCTGTGTGAGGATAGAAGTCTAATTTGAGTGGGTGCATTGATCCAAGTTGCCAAACTACCTTTCATAAAGATATGTAAAGTTAGTTGTTACTTGGGATAAAGTCAGTAAGCTAACACAGATGGTCACCCTAATGACAGATAAAGTTATCTTGAACTATATGTAATAAAATATGCTGTTGAGTCCTCTTAACTAAGGACTCTTGTTGATATTGAAAAAATATGTAAAGGATTGTATCTTCTTGCTTATTTAGAAGGGTCAGATTTCTCTTTCTAATCTCTCAGTGGTCTGCCTGTGGTAAATATCACATTCTAACTCTGATTTAATGCTTATTAAATCATACAATAGTTTTCTGTCCCTGTTGTGAAAAGGCTTTGCTCATTGTAAAAACTTTTTTTTAAAAATTATGTTTACCCAACACTTTACAAGTTGAAGTCATTAAGGATAAAGCATGTTTAAAACATGGTGCTTCTTTATTTTTAATTTGCTAAATGTTCTATGAAAATTTGCACATCACATTTTGTTGGCCCATTTCTGCAAGTACATCTTTCTGAATTGTCAGATTAAACATGTGTAATTGCTCAAAGAGGACTTACATGAATGCTTGACCAATGAAGAACATGATATCAGTCTTTATTAATAAACAACGTTACTACACATTGTGGATTCTGTGTACTTTTTATGTGTAGTCTAACATCCAATGCATAGTAGCATAAACTTTAAAAAAAACTACATAGCCATACTTAGAGAATGTGTGATAAATGTAAATACTCTTTTTATGGAAAATCTTTCTTGGATGTTACTGAGAAGTTCAAATTTGAGAGTCTTTATTAAGCCTGCTGGCTGACTGTCTCACATAATGTTCCACAAAATGGCTATTGGAAGAACAGCCCCGACCATAGGGTTGCAGGGGTTTTTATACCATAAATCAGTACTTGTGATTGATATCATAAGTATCTGTTGCTATGACTCAAAATTACAAACTAACACCATGGGATCCGAAATCATTAGTAGAGGGGGAAGTGTGTCAAAAAATCTTTCTTAGGTCCAAACTAAAGAATGGTTACTAAAATCTAAACAATCACTGTTGACATCATCGTTAACATGGCACATTGTTTAGGAAACTAGGAATCAAAAAGAGAACAATCTTTCATTATATAAGAATTGCCATTTCATCATTTTATATTGCCAAATAAGTCATGCTAAGCAACTGTTGATGGATACAGAGGCAGGGCATTCCCATGGGAGAAGCATTTCCCACATAACATGGAGTCTCAAGGTGAAATGGAGTCTGTTTAGTCATTGCCCATATAGACTGGCCTATAACATTTCCATGGAGTTAAATATGTCAACCTGTCGCAGGATGACTTTCCTGTTTTCATTCAACACTTTTTTGTCCTCCAAGAATACCATGGTATGGTTGGACATCTTTGGTTATGTTGAAAATGACATAAGACTTTTAATGGAGTAGATAAAATGGCATAATGGCTAAAGAAAGGGGTACCAGAGTCAGGTTTTCTAACTTAAAACCCTAGCTTTACTTCTTGTTCCTGTGTGAATACTGATGAAGTAGTTCATATCCAGGTTTTAATTTTTTCATTAGTGAAATTAATTAGAAACTATATAGAAATAAGATAAGGCTCATTTATTAGTGAAAAATGAGGGCATGATGGTGAAGCTAGAATAGGGGACAGGCAGTTAGTTTAGAAATAGGGGATCAGGTCAAATCAAGGAAATGGAGGCCATGAAAGCCTCATCTGCCTCTGGAAGTTGGAGACTGCCCCCAGGAGAATAGAATGTCAAGGATCCCCTGAGTCCCTTTTGATCACCAAGGTTACCTGCCTAACTACCCCTTCCCAAAATTTGCAGGCAGGCAGTTGCTAATTAATGCCCCCTGGGCTGCTACCTGAATCTCCTTTTGGCCCTTTCTCCTGCTGTTTGCTTCTTACCTTTTTTGCTATGTCACCAGCAACTCCTGGGTCTAGTCACATAGGCAGGAAGGAGGACTGGAGAACAAAAGAGACCCTAACCTATAAAAGATGCAGGGCGTGCTCACTTCTGGAGGACTCTAGAACATCAGTCATGGCCCACTTCTCCCTCCTGGCAGAAGTGTGTATTATTATCTTTAACGGCCATTTATTGGTGACGAGTTCTGCTTCCTTAGGTGTTGAAGTATAACACCAGAGAAGCACACCAAGGCAAGCATATTAAGCAGGTTTTTTTGAAAGGTAATAATACAGACTTCTCCTGGAGTCTCCAGGAGTTGCCAGTGACATAGCAAAAGGTGAGAAGCAAACAGCAGGAGGAAGGGCCAAAAGGAGATTCAGGTAGCAGCCCAGGGGGCATTAATTAGCAACTCCCTGCCTGCAAATTTTGGGAAGGGGTAGTTAGGCAGGTAACCTTGGTGATCAAAAGGGACTCAGGGGATCCTTGACATTCCATTCTCCCGGGGACAGTCTCCAACTTCCAGAGGCAGATGGATTTCATGGCCTCCATTTCCTTGATTTGACCTGATCCCCTATTTCTACACTAACTGTCTGTCCCCAATTCTGGTTTCAGCGGTATCAGTGGGATTGTCCAACTCTGATGGACACTGGATCTAACAAAAAAATGGAGCAATCATTTATATGGGGAGATACATTAAAGTGATTCAGTGTGAAAAACTTCTTCAGGAAAACAGGATGAAAATGAGAAGAACAAGTTGTTGAGAGCTTAGTAGTTTACACCCAAATCTTCTACCTCTGGGAAGGCTGGGATTTAGAAATCACTTTTTGAACAAGTGATTTCCATGACAAACACAGAATTTACCCCATGAACAGGAATCATCTTGCAAATGGCACCCTGGCCCTGCAGGGTTCCCCAAAGTAGCATTTCACTGTCCAGGGTTTCACATAGTTCAAAGCTATGAGTTATGAACTGCCTATGAGAAGAAACTTTGGAACTGTTAGGAGGGAAAAAAAAAAATAGGGGAAACACCTCAACAAATAGACACAGGTAAATACTTCCTGAGTAGGACCATCTATGGCTCAGGAGACAAGAGAAAAATGAGTAAATGAGATGACATCAAATTAAAAACCCTCTGCACAGCAGTTAAGTCATTAACCAGTGAGAAGACAACCAATAGAATAGGAGAAAATATAATTCTGACAGAGGAATAACTTAATATATAAAGAACTTGCTGGGGTCCAGCCCTAGAAGGGGTGGGGGGTCCTTGGTGGATGGGAGGCGTTGGCATGGTGGAGAAACAGCACACAGAGACACCAAGGGTTCTGAGGCTGAATCTATTTTTTCTGCTAGCCTTTTTATAGATATTTTTCTTTAGTAATGATTATATCATTTTATGGCTAGTTTAAAAACAAGAGAAACCTTCAAAAGTACAATCTATGCTTCTTCTCAAAGCACACATTCTCTCTGTATGACAGTCCAGACCAAAACAATCTTATTTCCTAGCTAGATTAAAACTGCCAGCTACACTGCGGGCACCATGATCTGCCAGCCTTTAACCTTCAGAACAAACACATCACTAGATTTTCTGGGAAACTACTCCCACCATTAACTCCAGTGTTTAACAGTGAGAAGTTTTTACTATTATTAAAGGGCAAAGAAATCAACATATAATTAATATTTAGTCTATTCTAATTTCATATAATGGTGGACTACAATCTTATTCTGATTCTTAAAGAATTAGACTAAACATAGGAAAAGTACAAATTATATTTATGACTAACATAAATGTTTTTATTATGTAAAGTATCTCCAGAATCAACTATTAAAACTAGGAAAGGAACAAAGGCTAAACACCGGATCCAAACTCAGAGGAATGCCTCTTTATCCGTCTCTTATTATACTAAAGAAATCACAGACTCCTTTAAATTTGAGCACAGCTACAATTGTTTATTTTCATATATTTTATCTATGTATTACTACTAAATTTTTATTGTGCACTATTTTGTGTCCCAATACAGTAAAACCTTCCCAGTGTTTTTCCAATAAGTTTCTAAGTGATATATTGATTATTAATATTAAAAAGCAACTACACATGGAGACATGCCACGCCTATGGCCCCCAAGAGGGAGGACAATCAACAGAACTAGGTCAAGTGTTGAGTCCTCTATTCCAACAGACCGTGTCAAGTATGGGATCCTCTACTCCAACAGACCGTGTCAAGTGTCGGAGTGGCAGGAAATAAATGCAGCAAGAATTAAACAAAATTAAGCCATTCAACATTAAAAAGCAAATAAATCAATTAATAAATTTGCAAATGAATTGAACAGACACTTCTCAAAAGAATTACAAATGACCATAGTGTTCAACATATTTAGCAATCTGGGAATGAAAAACTACACTGAGATTTCATTGTTGTGCCCAGATCAAGAATCCCCAAAGACCACCAGGGAGCCATCTATGATGCAAAAGCAAAAGGGTCTTTATTGCAAGCTGGAACTTGGACTCACAGTGTTCACTGACGCAGCAGGTAGTGGCTGAGAGCCCCAAGTCTCCATTCAGTGGGATTTTTATGAGCTCCACAGTAGAGCGGGAAATTTGAACAAAGTAAAGAACACAGTTGGTTGATCTTTCAATGGTTTGGCATGTTTCCATTGGCTTAGGGTACCCAGGTCTTAACATTTTGACATGTATGGTTTGGAATGCTAGGTATTGGCTTGTTAGCTCCGAATTGTTTTTTTGCCAAAGACCAGTCCTAATCTAGTAGACTTCCTGAAATCAGCTGAGTTCCAGGAAATAGAAATCTAGGCCTGAAATCTTTCATACCCTAAACGCAGCCTGTCATGGCCGCAGTTCAGCTCCCTTTTCATTTGTCTCACTTCAATTAGACTGGCAAGCATCAAGAATACAAATAAAATAAATTCTGGCTCACATGCCAGGAAAAAGCAACTCTTATACTGTTGTTCGGAATGTAAATTAGTACAGTAATTATGGAAATCAGTATGGAGTGTCCTCAAAAAGGTAAAAATAGTATTGCCATATGATTTTGTAACAGTGGTCCACTTCACCTTTTGAATAGAGCTCTGAGGTTTATTTTTAAAAGAGACATGTTTTCCTTTTTCTTTTCTCCCTCCCCATCTCCCTAACCTGGGGGTGGAAAACAAGATTACCTTGAATTATCTATGCTCCACAGGAAGGAGATGTCTGCCAGAGACTCTAGGAAGGGAATATCTCCCAAATTAACAAGTAAGTGTTAACACACCATCAAGGCACCCTGGAATTCCCAGTCAGGTATAACTGGAATGTAGTCTTTAAAGAGTTATTTTAAAATCACCCTGTTCCTCCTGATGGACAGAATCACAACCTTTGGTACAGGAATTCCCTGTGTTTCTCCTTTGCTAACAAAGCAATAAAACTTTTTCCTTTTTCTCAAAACCATGTCCTCATTATTGAATTGGCATTGGGGATAAGATTGAGTTTTCAGCAACAAATTTATCTACTTGGTATTTATCCAAAAAAATTAAAGTCACCACATTATACAGATACATGCATAACCATGTTTACAACAGCACAATCCTCAATAGTTAAGTTATGGAATCAAACTGCATGTCAATCATCAGATTAATGGGTTAAAAAACAGGGCATATATGCAGAGAAGAGCTTTATCCAACCATAAAAAAGAATGAAATTGTGTCATTTGCAAGAAAATTGATGGAACTGGAGGTCACAACTTTGAGTGAAATAAGCCAGAATCAGAGAGAAACATTACTGTTTTCTCTCCTATGTGGAACCCAGAGCAGCAGGATGAAGTGGGGGAGGGGATGGTCAGGAAAAAAGGACACCATGAAAGTAGAAGGGTGACCTTAAGGGTAAAGTGAGAAAATGTCAGGGGGAGAGAAGGGAAAGGAAATTGATCAAATTGTATTTTTCCATATGTGCAAATATGTCACAATGAATCCCACCATTCTCTATAATTGTAATGTACCATTTTTTAAAAAAAAGTGAGAGTAGAGAGGCTCAGGTGTATGTGTCTTCAGCAAAGGAAACCTCTAGCATCTCCAGAATAAATTCTTTGGTTGGAGTTTGAATTGTTGAACTGTCTGGGCAACTGAACACAACATTAAAAAAGCACTGGAAAAAGAAATTTTAATCTTTTATCTGTGTTATTTTAAGATTTAAAAGAAATCATCAATGTAACCTCTTAGCACAGCAGTTTATACATAGTAAGTGTTTTAGTTGACTTTATGTTGCTATGACCAAAAGGACTGCTAGGAACAACTTAGGAGAGGAAAAGTTTGTTTTTGTTCATTATTTCAGAGTTTCAATCTATGATCAGCCAACTCCATTGCCGTAGGCCAAAGAAGCACAATACAGAGGAAAACCATTAATGACATGACAGTCAGGAGGCAGAGAGAGAGCTTTTCTTACCAGGGACAAAATATAAACCCCAAAAGCAAGCCCCTAATGACCTACTTCCCCTAGCCATATCCTACCTGAAGGGTTATGGAAAATAATAATCCTGCAACATAGCCACCAAAGAAAAATGGAGAGAGGTGCGGTTTGGGAGGAGGGAGGGGAAACTATCCAAGGAACAATGGGTCCTGGGGGAAAGGGGCAGAAACTGAATGCTGGGCCCTAAACCATGACCTTCCCCCATGGCTAATTAGTCCTAAATGGATGCATTGCCAATACCAATGCTCAAGATTTGAGTAGTCATCCCTCGGGATCTGGACTCTTTATCTCCCAGACAACAATGAGTTTCAACCTTTTTACAACCACCCTCCTAAATTAAAGTTTTAACCTGTACAACTAGCCCCTGACAGTCAAAAACACATATACATGGCTTCCAATGATTACATAATTGTACCCTAAAAAACCAAAATCTCCTCTGTAACTGATGACCATTTTCCCCTTCGGAAAATGCGCCCCAACAGTATCCAAATCTGCGAAGAAATAAAGGTTCTCTGAATCCATTGCGGTCTGCTTCCCATCCTTTTGCACTTACATTGTCTACAGTTACCAATGGGTTAATTCATATAAGCAGATTATAAAGTTACAGCTCTCCTCATCTGATTATTTCATCTCTGAACATTCTTGCATTGTCTCACACCTGAGCTTCTGGGGGACACTTCATATCTAAACTCTACAGTAAGTTCACTAAAAATAGTTGCTTGTATTAAAAATAAATGGAATAATTTTCTGGTTGTAAGTAATTTATATAATTAGATTGAAATAAAGGTTATATCTGAGAATGTGCTGTGAACTAATAAGAACTTTTAATATGCAATCATGATTCTAGAAAATTTTCTCTTGTAACCATCTATAGATGTATAGAAAAGTTGAAAATTTATCTGAACTATCATTAATAATATTGGAATGAGTCACTTTTGTTTTCTTCAGAAAATCCAAATTATAGCAGAAATATTCAAATTCTAATACCATTTTTTAAGGAATCAGGACAGGATAATAAAGTAATAATGATGACATTTCTGTATGGACATGGCAATTTACTATGTTGTGTTCAACAATACCACAAATGTCTCTGTTACAACATTATGGTTTTCATTGTATTGATAAACACTGTTCAATGGAAAGTTTACTATCAAAGTAGTTAACAGGAGAAGAAATATAGCTACTTATTTTAATTTCTCTTTTGGTATTATTTCTACAGCCAGTTTCCCAACTGTAAACATGCAGAGTTTAAGAACAATATTCAATAAGACTTATTTTTGAACATAAAGTAATTTCCTATCAATTACAATAATTTTCATTATGCTTAGTTTAAATATTTTCATTGGCTAGGATTCTAAACATACTTGAATCAATATTTGATATAAGATGCATGTAAAATCCACATAAATGGTAGGTGACATACTACATAGTGAGTTTGAGTCTGATGAATTTGATTTAAAATTCTTACTTTGCTATTTATATAGTATGTGTGATATTGAGCAATATACTAAAACTATTATGAACATTTTTCCTCATCTATGAAAGGAGCTTACACTGAGGGTGGAGTGGGATGGGCTGAATAAGCAGAGCACAGAGAAGGTACAATTCATATAATACCATAATGATGGATGCATGTCATTCATACATTGTTCCAAACACAAAGAAGTATAACACCAAGGGTAAAGCCTAATGTAAACATGAACTTTGATTACATATCATCATAAGTTCATCAATTATAATAAATGCACCATTCTGGAAGGGAATGTTCACAATGGGGGAAGCTATGCATGTGTAAGACCAGCGAGTACAGAAAATTTTGTACCTTCCTTTTAATTTTGCAATGGACACAAAACAGCTTAAAAAAGGACATAAAATATATTCATCATTTGTTTTATTCTGAAGATACTCTGAGATAGTGAATTTAAACAAAACAAACAAATTTACACATAATATAGATTTCCATAAATCGCAATTGTTTTGTTTATAGCTATTATGGTCTTGAGAGAAATTTTAAGAGGAATTATAGATAAATGATTTAATAACTGAAACTATTATAGAAGTACACTTTTACCCATCTGAAAGTGACTATTTTGAAGAGAAAGTCACTCATCCAAAGAAATAAATATTAAACTAAAATAATCGTTACTTATTTAAAATTATAATTACCATAAAATTGATTGAGTTTCCCCTAGAGGAAATAAGTGAAATTTGAGATTTTTGACACCAGATGGCAAAATTTAATATACTTGCACAAGTTTTTTGTTTAAATTAAAAAAAAAAAAAAGAAAAGAAAGAAAGAAAAAGAAAAAAAAGTCCTCTGTTGTTCTGAGAACCTCAAGTTCCCTGGTAGTGATTAGTCCTAAAGTATCTAACATATCGGGGGAATGGGAATAGGAAAGAAATAGAATGAATTGGACATTACTTTCCTATGTGTATATATGAATATTTGAACAACATGATTTCATATCACGTACAACCAGAAGACTGGGAAGTTACACTTCTTATATGTATAACATGTCAAAATACATTCTATTGTCATGTACAACTAATAAGAAGAAAGAGAAAAAAAATACCTAGCATTTATAATAACATCAATAGTAAAGGTAAATCACATAAGAAACAGTGAAATTTTTAACACTAGAATATAATATAGGCATGTTTGAGGATAATACAATTAGTACTATTTTTTGAACATGTGCAATTATAAATTCACTCTAATTTGCTTACCTAATGTTATTCTTTTTGCATATGGAGATACCTTTAAAGCCCTTTAGGGAATAAAAAACAATTCTTAACTTTGCAGTTCATCCTCAAATATGTTTTTACAAGATATTTATCAATTTAACCTTTTATTAAAATATCATGAAAACTGGAGGCTCGTCTCTGTATAAAATAGCTAAGACCAGAGCTACACCCAGAGAAAAATGCACAGGAATAGAATTTTTCTTTCCATTCTGATCTAGCCAAAATAATAATAAATTATTATGTTTTAATAATAATAATGATAATGATAATTTCTTCCACAATAATAATAATTTCCTCCACAAGCCTTTGTTGGTATCTTTATTCTAATGCCTATATCTTAAGCAGTCAAAAAGGTGCCACACACAAAGAGAAAATGTTACAGATATATTATTGCAGGAAAATAGTTTTAATTTCCATATGTATTAGCATGAAATTATAAGTGGGATCATTTTATCATCTTCATCTTTTTGCTATTGCCCTACAATTTCAAGGTTGAAAATTATTAGCCCATTAATATGAAAAACAAGAGTGTATTTTAGTTTATATGAAAGTAAGTAACTGAAATACTGAAAAAATTATATTGCATTTTTACTGATTATGGCTTCTTCCCTAGTGTCCTAACTCTAACAAAGCTCCTATTGCACAGAGAGAACTTGGTCTACTCTATTAACTTTGTTATTCAATGTTCCTTTTCTTAAATCATTCCTAGAGAACACCCAGATCTGCACTAGGATAAATTTACGCATTTTAGAGAATTTTCAGGATAAAGAATTAAGAAAAAAATGTAAAATTAGGGATGAAATAAATCTATTCTAACTATATCACATAAGAAAAAATCTAGTTAACTAAAATAGGAAATTTGCAACAAAATACAAATTTTATAAAGAATTGAAAAATAGCATAATTAGCTTTTTGTGTGTGTAAAGTGTGGTGCTGGGGACTGAACCCAGGGCCTTGTGCATATTTTTGTTTTTTTTCCCTGAGTATTTTTGCACTGTGGTTGGTTGAACCCCTGAGTGCAGAATCTGTGGATATGGAAGGCTGCAAATAATTCCTTCCTTTAATAGCAGTAGCTTTTTAATATAATTTTATGGAGAAAGAATAGAAAAGTGTTTCATATTTTCTCCAGTGTAGATTATCCATATTTGTTTAGCTCTTATGGATAGTTTATAAAAATAATTTTCAACAATCTATAATTATAATTATAGACTATAATTGGTAATATAAATTGATTTTTTTAAGTTGTCAAATGTGGGAAAACTATTAAATTTCATATATATGTATTGTAAGATTTAAATGACTCCAACCTTTTGGATTTTTGCTCCTACACTTTTTTTCTTCTCTGTCTGCAATTATACACTCATAAAACTCATAAATGCATCAAGTTACTTTCGCATCTCATTGTTGCCATTGACCTAACACTTTTGTCAGGTGCCGTGTTGTGTGGTAGGAGGATTCCTACCTAGGAGACATTTCTATTAAGAACAGCTAACAAATACTAACTGGAATGAAAATCTGACTACAAGTCACACAACCTTACTCCTCAAATTCTAATATAAATAATGCATAACCAGTTCATTTTCTCTATGTTGAATTGCCTAATTTCTATATTGAATGGCACAAAGAACAGTGAGACAGAGGTTTAGAAGAGGGAAAAAAGGGGTGGTGTTTAAATAATTGTGGTTAAAATTCCTCTTTAAAATATTAAAAACACAGAAATTCATACATGACTATAAGGCTCATTCAGGATTGTGGAAGAATGTGGATTGACCCAAATACATGGTCAATCAGTATAATTATTGTCTTACAAACCCCCTTATCATTTTCTCACTTCATAATATTAATTTGACCAACCCATAATTATGATACACACAGCTATTCCTTTTTTTTATTGGTGCAAATTATGCAAAATGGTGGGGGTTTTCTTGTGGCATGTTTATGCATCTATGAAAAACATTTTCAAAAATTCCATTCCCAATTCCTCCCCCACCCTCTCTTCCTCCTTCCCAGATTTCTTCTACCCAATTGGCCTCCTTTCTAATTTAATGGAGTCCTGATCCCTGCTCTTTATACTTCTGAATTCCACCTTTGAGAGAAAACACACTTTTCTGAGTCTGGCTTAGTTCACTTGAAATTATCGTCTCTAGTTCCATCCATCTTCCTGCAAATGACAGTTTTGTCCTTTATGTCTGGATAAAGCTTCATAGAACTGAAGGTGCCTAGAGAAAATCACATTATTGTACTGATTAGCTTCACTTTAAATCAAAGTTTTATAATTTGGTTTGACCCTGTACTGCCTGGGAATCATACTGTATTATCGTAGTCTGTTCACTCCCATATTTCTCTAGATAGCAATTTTCTGCATAATCTTCTTCCAAATTCTAATACCTCACATTTTCATTCATGGTTGAGGGTCTTTCTCTTTCACTAAGAAAACAGGAAATAAATTATAAGAACACTTCTATAGGTTGTGTATGTTTTGGAAACATAATCCTCAGGGCAATTGTGTTGAGTGGTAGGGGAGTTAAGAAGATGTAGTTAGATCATGAGGTCAGATTAATCCTAATGGATTAATACTGTTGTTATTGGACGGATTTAGTTATCACAGGAGTATGTTTGTGATAAGTGAATGAGAGGTTGACCCATTCTCTCTCTCCCTTCCTCTTAATGGAATACCTTTTGCAAAGTTAGGAAGCAACAAGAAGACCCGCCCAGATGTGACCACTTACTCTGAGACATGCTAGCTTCCAGAACTGTGAATCAAATGAATTTCCATTGTTTATAAATTTCTCAATCTCTGGTATTTGGTTAGAGCACCACAACAGAGAATAAAACAAGCTCCAAAACATTTACTCACCTGCCAGCATCAGTATCTGACATTTTCTATTTCCGTGGTGAATAGTACTCAGGTAGTAAATGAAAGAGGGCAAAGGAATAAAGTTCTTTCATCAAATGCTTTTGTAAAGTCACCTTATCCGATCTGTGAGGGAGAAGTCCTCATGATCTAACTACTTCTTACAGGTCCCATCTCCTTATACTATCACAATGACAACATCTCAACTGTGTTGAGGACACATTAAATCCCTAGCAGTGGGCCTGGATTAATTGCTTTCTCCTTATTTGATGATCCATGAAATGTTTTCTTCTGGATCCAATATTACTCATACAGACTTTTATGTTTTAATAGTAATTTTAATATTTAGACTTATTCAAAAGATCCCTGTGTTAACCTGTTCTGAACTTTGTTGCTAGCATTATGTTTCTAAGGTAAATATCTATCTATAAAAAACTTGCAAATTTTCTTAATGTGTATCATCTGTCTCAAGGTTCCTTGCCTTTAAAAGATGTGTCTACTTCTACATGTCAAGAAAAAAATAAGCTAAGATCTGCACTCAAATTTAGTTTACATGGTTCAAATATTTGGCTAGTTTTTCTGATGTTTAGTGACTTAAGCAAAACTTCATTAATTTTTGGGTTATGGTTTGACAATTTTCTCTGCCTGGAACTAAGTGTCTTCATTTGAATCCAAAGTTCTGTTCACTTTATCTTTTACCCCTCACCTCTCAGGTTTTCTTAATTCGATGTTAAACCTCAATGGTGTTGTGTCATGTCTGCCAACTTGATTAGCTCTGCAGACAGTTCTGATGAAAAATCTTCTTCTTGGAGTGACAGAATTCACACTTATAAGGCTGGGGGCTCAAGTACAAATGCAGGTTCTCCTAATTTCTCATGTTCTATTTCCTTGATAATTAGATATTCATTTAATAAAGATATAATCATTTCTCTTCATAAATATTCTGTGAATCATATTTCATAGATGTCTACTCACTGTTATTATTCCCACTTTAAAGAAATAAAATAAACCTGCATATTTGAATATTTTACTATTTCTTTTTCTCTTTTGGAATTTTTTCTTTTCTAGTACTTACTTTCATAGCTTTTATTTTACCAAAATTTAAATTTTCCTTACTCGCTATTATCTGAACAATTAAAAACATGAATTGAATTATATTCAGTGTTCTTATAGATTGTATTTGGAATGGCTCCAAAAGTTTATATGTTGAATACTTAGTCACCAAAGCATCAGTGTAGAACTTTTGGAAAGTGATTGGATCATGAACACTGTAACATCACAAGTGGATTAATTTATTCTAAGGATTAATAATTGAAATAGACTACTTGGAAGAGCTGGCAACTATATGTAGGTAGGGCACTCTGAGGTTGTGCATTTTGGGACTCTATCTTGTCCCTGCCTCCCGGCTCCCACCTCTCTGATCCCTGTCATGGGCTGAGCACTATTTCTCTGCCACACCATTTTACCATGATCCTCTGCCTCATACCAGGCCCAAAGGAATGGAGTTAGTTGACCATGAACTGAAATCTCTGAAACTATGAACCAAATTAAATCTTTTCTCCTCTAAGTTGTTTTGTTCAGGTATATGTCACAGTCACAAAATGGTCCTTAATGTTTTCAAACTTTGATTAGAATTTCTTTAAAAATTAAAGTAAGAGTAATAGTAAAATTTATTTTACTATTATATTTATATTATATTTCCAAAGTAATATTTTTGCTAAAATATTCAAAGCTTTTCCAGTTCCTTGGCTCATTTATTGATTGGGTTCTTTGTATTTTTGGTTTAACGTTTTATAAGTTCTTTATAAATTTTGGAGATAAGTGCTCTATCTGAAGTGCATATGGAAAGATTTTCTCCTACTCTGTAGGCTCCCTTTTCACATTATTGATTGTATCCTTTGCTGAGAAAAAACTTTTTAGTTTGAGTACATCCCATTTATTGATTCTTGCTTTGATTTCTTGTGCTTTGGGAGTCTTGTTAAGGAAGTCTGATCCTAAGCCAACATGATGAAGATTAGGGCCTACTTTGTCTTCTATTTGGTGCAGGGTCTCTGGTCTAATTCCTATGTCTTTGATCCATTTTGAGTTGAGCTTTGTGCAGGGTGAGAGATAGAGATTTAATTTCATTTTACTGCATGTGGATTTCCAGTTTTGCTAGCACCATTTGTTGAACAGGCTATCTTTTCTCCATTGTATGTATTGACTGCTTTGTCTAGCATGAGGTGACTGTATTTATGTGGATTCATCTCTGTGTCTTCTATTCTGTACCATTGGTCTACATGTGTATTTTGGTGCCAATACCATACCATTTTTGACACTATTGCTCTGTAGTATAGTTTAAGGTTGGTATTGTGCTTCACCTTTCCTGCTTCACTTTTTCTGCTCAGGAATGTTTTGGCTATTTGAAGCCTCTTATTCTTCCAGATGAAGTTCATGATTGCTTTTTCTATTTCTATGAGGAATGTAATTGGGATTTTAATTGGAATAGCATTGACTCTGAATACCGCCTTTGGTAGAATGGTCATTTTGACAATGTTAATTCTGCCTAGCCAAGAACATGGGAGATCTTTCCATTTTCTAAGGTTTTCTTCAACTTCTTTCTTTAGTGTTCTGTAGTTTTCATTGTGGAGTCCTTTCACCTCTTTTGTTAGATTAATACCCAATTTTTTTTTTTTTTTTTGAGGCTACTGTAAATAGAGTGGTTTTCCTAATTTCTCTTTTAGAGGATTGATCACTTATGAATAGAAATGTATTACATTTATGCGTATTGATTTTATATCCTGCTATTTTGCTGAATTCACTTATTAGTTCTAGAAATTTTCTAATGGAGTTTTTTGGATCCTCTAAATATAGAATCATGTCATTGGCAAATAGTGACAGCTTGAGTTCTTTGTTTCCTATTTGTGTCCCTTGAATTTCTTTGGTCTATCTAATTGCTCTGGCTAGTGTTTCAAGCATGATGTTGAATAGAAGTGGTGAAAGAGTCTTTAGAGGGAATACTTTCAGTTTTTCTCCATAAAGAATGATGTTGGTGATTTCACTATCTGTGAATCTAAAAAATTTGAACTTATAGAGAGAATAATGGTTCCCAGGGATCGGGAAGGCAGACTGAGGAGATGTTCATCAAAGGGTAGACTTTTAGGTATAAGATCTAAAATATAGCCTAGGTTCAATGTGTGTCTTATTAATTTGATCATGGCACTCCTTATATAATGTGTATACATATCAGACCATCACATTATATGTCTTGAAAAAATACATAATCTTGTCAATTATTTTAAAAAAATAATGTCATAGTCTCAAAAAAAATGATGTTGGCTGTAAAATGTTGAGGTATGTTCCTACTATTCCTATTATTTTCTAGTGTTTTAAGAATGAAGCGATGCTGTATTTTATCAAATGTTTTCTCAGCATCTATTGAAATAATCTTAAGATTCTTAACTTTAAGTCTATTGATATGATGATTTACATTTATTGATTTCTGGATGTTGAAACAACCTTGCAACCCTGGGATAAACCCCACTTGATCATGGTGCACTATCTTTTTAATATATTTTTGTATGTGATTTGCCAATATTTTGTTAAGGATTTTTGCATCTATGTTCATCAGGGTTATTGGTGTAAAGTTTTCTTTCCTTGATGAGTTTTTGTCTGGTTTTGGTATCAGAGTGACACTAGCCTCATAGAATGAGTTTGGAAGTGTTCCCTCCTTTTTTATTTCCTGGAATACTTTCAGGAGTATTGATATTAGTTCTTCTTTAATGGTCTTGTAGAATTTGTCTGAGAATCCATCTGGTCCTGGGCTTTTTTTGGTTGGTAGGCTTTGGATGACTTCTATTTTGGTGCTTAAAATTGATCTGTTTAAATTGTGTACATCTTCCTGATTCAGTTTGGGAGGATTATATGTCTCTAAAACTTTGTCAATGTCTTTGATATTTTCTATTTTGTTGGAGGATAGATTTTCAAAGTAGCTTCTAGTAATGTTATGTATTCAGTGGTGTCTGTCATGATCTTTCCTTTTTCATCATGAATTCTAGCGATTTGAGTTCTCTCTCTCCTCTTTGTTAGTGTGGCTAAGGGTTCATCAATTTTGTTTACTTTTTTAAAGAATCAACTTTTTGTTTTGTCAATTTTTTGAATTGTTTTTCTTGTTTCAATTTTGTTGATTTCAGCTCTAATTTTAAATATTTCCTGTCTTGTACTACTTTTGATGTTGATCTGTTCTTTTGTAGGACTTTGAGATGTAATGTTAGGTCATTGAGTTGCTGACTTCTTTTTTTTTAAGGTATGAGCTCAGTGCAGTGAACTTTCCTTTTAATACTGCTTTCAGAGTGTCCCAGAGATTTTGATATGTTGTGTTATTGTTCTCATTTACCTCTAAGAATTTTTTTATTTCTTTCCTCATGTCTTCCATTCTCATTGCATCATTCAGTAACATATTATTTAGTCTCCAGGTGTAGGAGTAGTTTTTGTTTGTTAATTTATTATTGGTTTCTAATTGCATTCCATTGTGGTCTGATAGGATACAAGGTAGAATCTCCATTTTTTTGTATTTACTAATGGCTTCTTTGTGGCATAGCATATGTTCTATTTTGGAGAAGGATGCATGAGCTGTTGAGAAGAAAGCATATTTGCTCGATGATGGATGAAATACTCTGTAAATGTCCATTAAGTCTATATCATTGATTGTATTATTTAGTTCTATGGTTTCTTTGTTCAGTTTTTGTTTAGAGGATCTATCCAGTGGTGAGAGCAGTGTGTTAAATCCCCCCACTTTTATTGTGTTTTGATCTATTTGATTCTTAAAATTGAGAAGGATTTGTTTGATGTGCATACATGCTCCATTGTTTGAGGTATAAATATTTAAAATCCGTTATGTCTTGCTGATTTATGCTTCCCTTATGCAGTATGAAATGTCCTTCTTTATCTCTTCTGACTGACTTAGGTTTGAAGTTCACTTTATCTGATAGAGGATGGAGACCCCTGCTTTTTTTTTGAGTCCATGTGCATGGTATGTTTATCTCCATCCTTTCACCTTTCATCTGTAGATATCTTTATCTATGAGATGAGTCTCTTGAAGGCAGCATATTGTTGGGTCTTTCTTTTTAATCCAATCTACCAGTCTATGTCTTTTGATTATTGAGTTTAGGCCATTAACATTCAGTGTTATTATTGTGATATGATTTGTATTTCCTCGTCATTTTGGCTTATTTTTGGTTTTTAACATGACGTGGTTTCTCCTTTGATTGGCTTTTCCTTTAGGGTAGTTCCTCCCTTTGCTGACTTGTATTGTTGTTTTTCACTTCCTTCTCATGAAGTATTTTGCTGAGAATGTTCTGTAGTGACAGCTTTCTATTTGTAAATTCTTTTAACTTTTGTTTATCATGGAAAGATTTTATTTCATGGTCAAATCTGAAGGTTAATTTTTCAGGGTGTAGGATTCTTGGTTGGCATCCATCTTCTTTCAGAGCTTGAAATATATTGTTTCATGCCCTTCTTGCTTTTCGAGTCTGAGCTACTAAAGTTAAAATGAAAAATATATATTATAGTTAAAGTATTAGATAAAATAAAAGTCTAAAAGCAAAGTAAATGCTTCATTTAATATTTGGCAATTTAATTTTATTCATTTGTTTTGTTATGTATTTATTTTTGTTATACTGGGATGGAATCTAGGGTAGTTGTAACACTGAGCTACATCTCCAGTTTCTTTCTTCTTTTTCCTTTTTTTTTAAATTTTGGGACAGGGTCTTGATAATTTGCTGAAGTAGTCACTGAACTTGTGATTTGCCTGCCTCAGTCTCCCAAGTTGCTGGGATTACAGGCCTGTGTCACTATGTCCAACTTGACATTTTAATGATATCAAGTTATATATATTCTTTTTAAAAAATTTTATTATTTTTTATTTTTCCTAGTTAGTTGTACATGGTAGTAGGATGCAATTATACGTATTGATAAGTCATACATAAATGAGGCATAATTTCTCATTTTTCTGATTGTACATGTTGTAGGATCACATTGTCATACAATCAAATATTCAGTGAACATCTTGTAGCCAAAGTAAAATTTTGTATTATGCCTTGTTATGATTACACTTATGTGTTAACTGCTCCAGAGATACCTAAACATTTGTCAGGCATTATTTTGGGTGATTCTGTGAGGGTATTTCTAGATGAAGCTAATGTTCAAAAGCATTTTGTCTTCTCTAGTGTGGGTGGCCCTCATAGAGTCAATTAATGCCTAAGAATAACAAAAAGACTGACCTCTTCCAAATAAGAGATAATTCCTACAAAACTGCCTTTGAACTGGGACATTGTCTTTTTTCCTTTCATGAGCTTTGAGCCTCCTGGCCATTGAATGAAATTATACTATCAGCTTCCCTGGGGCTCCAGTCTAATGATTTACCTTGCAGATCTTGGGAATTGTGAGCCTCCATAATTGTCTGAGATTTAAAGCAAATTGTAAATTTCTTTATATATAAGTAAATATAAATTTCTGAAACATATATACTATATTTAATACAATACATATTATATTTACGCAATCTAAATATATTTATATAGTATAAATATTAATAAATAAAATGTGAAATCTGCCTAATATATACTTCATACATACTGTTAAAATCATATATGATGGTTGTACATATGTGCATATATATGTGTGTTTATATACATATGATATATATGGCTATGATAAATTGTGACTACCTATGATTTCATAAATTGGAACACTAAAAAAATAAGAAGGCAGACATTTGACATTACTGTAAATCTATTCTTCATGTTGTACAAATATATTACCTTCTTGCTGAGAGGAAGAATTTTACAACTTAATTAGTCTTTTTTTTTTTATACAATTTCTTTATGCAATGCAAAATAGTATTCATCTTCAACACTGTTAGAAATAACACCTGCAAACCTTCATGACTGTCAGATGCAGTTATATGTTGTTAAAAAGACGTAGAACAAGAGATATGGAGAAGTATTCCTTAGGACCTTAACAATATAAGTAAACAAGTGTTGCTGCCTGCAGCAAGGAGACCACGGGAAAGAATCGGAGGCGGACTGGGAATGAACAATTTCTTTATTTTTCTCAGGGGTGCTTCCTTGCTTGTTTCCTTGCTTACTTCCTTGCTTGCCTCTCTCCAAGTAGACGCCTTGGTGCCAACACCAGCTCCGCCTGACACCATGAGAAGAGAGAAAACAGCTAGAACCACCGCTAAGAGTGGAAGTGAGACTAGAGCCTGGTGTGTAGTGCGGCGCCCGGCGTTCCTGCCTGCTCAGTAGTCTGATGCCTCACACGCAAGGTTGCTGGGGTCACAGCACAAGTGCAGCCCGGGGACTGTGTGCGTGTAAGGGTGGGGAAGGAGGCATCACGCACCAGCAGGTGGGCATGTCCTCCTGCGCGCCCGCTGGGTCTCTTCCTCAAACAGCAGTAAGCATGTCTCTACAAACAAGACCATGTGAACTTTAAGTGCTGACTGGTGAACCCCAAGAAAAGGCTTGTTTTTTTAATCATAAGTGTGCTTGCTTTCATATGCTCATTATTTATAAAGTCCTTAAAAATAACAGGTGTAAATCAGAAGTTCCTCTTGCCTGAATGTCATGATGATAATGAAACAATTAGCCAATAGTTTTACTACTTCATGGGAATTCATTGGTAATCTTATAGCCAAACATTACATTCTTTCTAGAGAAGTGATAGTAGACCTACTAGGGGGCAGACACTGTGGTAATCTTAGTACTTCAATGCTGAGCAACGTATATTAATCTTATCATTGTGGGTATTACAGTCGACTGATGTATACACATGATGATAAAGAGTTTGCTCAACAAGTTTATGATGGGGCTATCTAGTAAAGCTATAAGGCATGGCAGACATTCTTATTTCAAGGGCATGGATCACTTTTATGGTAGGGAAGATGAGATATGATAGTTAACTTTAACTAGATACATATATTGTTAAAGAATGGTGGTTTCCCAAAGGAAGAGGATTCTCCATTTATATAAAGATGGACATCTGTTTTAGAATCAATATTCAAAGGCTTACCTGAAAAATGAGTTATGAATTAGTCTGAATTGGCATTCTAAATTTGAGATAATTTGTTATGACATAATTTGTACTTCAGGGAATGAGAAGCTGTAAAAGTGTTAGTCAATATGGACTGGGTATTGATGAGAATAGAGTCTAAAACATTATTAGCATTTTACAACCAAGTATACAAAACTAAGATGCACTGACAGAAAAACAAAGTTTGATTGAAATTATTAAAGCAACTATTACAGAGTTTCCTAAGGAAAGACTGTACCTTTTATATGTTTACTTAAATTGTGAAACATGCTTGTGGAGTTCTGTAGCCTTCAAATGTATTATTATGCTCCGGGGATCAACTGTTCCAACTACATTTTACCGTAAATCCAGGATAAAAAGAATTCAAACAAGTTAATAAAATCTTTATTATTAACTTGGGGATTTTAGGATAGATTTCTGAGACAGAATGATTTGAAAGGATCCACAAATAAGTACAGTGGATAAAATAACAAAACTTCAGAACTGTGTCAGTAAGTTGGAAAATATGAAACAAATACATTTAATATATATTAATATAGAGTCAGATACTAGGTTTAAAAACAGCTATGAAATCTAAGAGGAGACAGTGGCTCAATAACATCACAATAAGATTTAGAAATTTGACTTTTTAATACTCTCAGTGTGAGTCAACACTAACAGATGATTCAGATGACTGCATCATGTTAATAAAATTCCAAAGTACTTTAGCAGAAGTATAACCACTAGAACGAAGGAGGTAATGTATTTAGTTTTAGAGTTTTAGATGGGTAAATAAAAGGTCTGATGATATACTAAAAAGCATTTAGAGGATAGTTTCAGAAATGATAAGAGTATACAAAACTGGGGCTATTTATTATATAAAAGACAAAACTCAAAATTGTCTTTTATCATGTAAAAAATTGTCTTGGAAAACTTAATTAGATTTGTTCTGAAGGCCCTGGCTGACTTCTATTTAAAAGTTATTAAGAAAGGAAACTTAGAATAAGTAGCGTTTTATTGAAAGAGTGAAGGAAGTGATGGATTTAGCAGAATAAATATCTTAAAGAAGCACTCCTGTTTGAAAAGAAAACTATACAGCCTGGGGTAGAAATGAGAAAAGGTTCAGAAAAATAGATCACATATACACATGCTTGGTTAAATTTATTGTGTGTGCATGCATATACAAAGATTTATTGAACTTCACCTAAGAGCAATGAAAATTTTAGCTTCTTAGGTGGGTTATGGAGACATGCTAGAAGTGAAAGATTACATGAAGCATTATCAATGATGTGCCTTCTAACTAACTTAGTGCTGCTTCCATGAAGAGTGGCTCAACTAAGACAGTCAATCTTTTATATATTTTTAGATTATATTATATCATTAAAAATAAACAATACTACTTTTTTTTTTTTTTTTTTTTTTTTTGCGGTACTAGGGATCGAACTCAGGGCCTTGTGCTTGCAGGGCAAGCACTCTACCAGCTGAGCTATCTCCCAGCCCAACAATACTACTTTATTTAACTGAAAAAGTTTTAATGATTGTCTGGTAATTCTTCCATATCCATTTAGGCAAAATGATTTTGATTCAAGTTTATTTTCCATGTGAAATAGGAAGATTTAAAAAACAAAAGCAGTATATAGTAGACTATTCAAAATAAATATTGCAGTGTTTCTGAAAATATTTCCCTAAGTTATGTTTGACGTGCTTATCACTATCTTTGGTAAGTTATTTCCTTTGTTATTTCTTTGCTCCATGAAGATAATTTTAGGGTAAATTTTTTGTGTGAATTTTAATCATACTTCTATAATCCAGATCCAGAGATTTGTGGAGAAACCAACTGACCTGTTCAAAGAGTTCATTAATAAGTTTTCAAAATTTAATGATAAGGAAGGCATGGTAGTAAATGCCTGTGATAACAGCTACTCAGGAGACAGAGGCAGGAAGATCGCAGATTCCAGGCCAGTTGGAACAAGTTAGTGAGAACCTGACTCAAAATAAAAAAAAGTGTTCAGAAGGTAGCTCAGTGCAAGAGCACTGGATTAGCATGCACTAGTCCCTGAGTTCTACCCCCAGTTATTGTAAAAACCAAACCAAATCAAACAACCCATAATCAAACAAAAAATTCCAAGGGCATGGAGCAGGGAAAATTAACATGGCATTATTAGCAGCAGCAACAGAAGAGAGGAATGCAAATATGATGGATGCTGTCACTGAGTAGTCAAGATCAAAGAGCATCAAGTTATAAATTCTGTGGAAGCATAGAAGTACTATTTAAATCACTTCTGTGACCTTAGAGTCATGCAGTGACTGTTAAATAAATACTCATATAAATGGTAAATAAATAAAAACCTATGGTGGAGCACTTCTACTGACCATGTGTGTAATGGATATTCTCAAAACTTTTTTAAAATTGTTAATTGCATTTTCTTCAAAGTATAATCAATTTTCAAAATGACCAGTTGGAAATCAACTTGTTTAATGTGTTCTTTTCTTTAACTGAACCTTACCATCAAAATCCATGTGAAATATCATAACAAAATTCTATCTGGCAAAGGTAAATGTAAAAACACAGACTGAATAATTAGTAGCACATGCTTTTACTTCTGGACAGGATCAAAGTGGTATTGATTTTCTTTGTTTTAAAGCAAAATGTTTTATGACCCCTTGGATTTTTTTTCAGCTCATTTATTGTTGATGGAATACACTAGATACCAATCATAATTTTGTTAGAACATAGATTTCCTGTTGTCAATAGCAATTCTGAGATTTTCAGAGTAAAAATGAAGTGTGTAGAAAGGAACGGCTACTAGTTACACCTAAGGGCTATTTAGGTTTCGTTATTTAGAAAGTTCTCTGACAACTAAATGGTTTTATTTTCTGTGTTGTGCAATTTATTGATTAAAATTGTGTCACTGACTTTTTTGAGACCAAAACAATTACTTTACTGAAGTGTTAAAATTGGCATAGTTTGAGAACAAGTGTGTTTGCCAGTTAGTAAAATGTTGGTAACTCAATCTCACTTTAGTTTTATCTAAAAGCACAAAGAATTCCTCTAAAAATATTGAATGCCAATAGAAAGAAGAAAAATTACTTTTTGGCTTGATTATTTTCTTAAATAATTACCAAACTCTGTATTTTATGTGCAACTAGGATTTCAATTTGAGAGCACTATGAAGCAAGAATTTAGATAAAAGAAAGGGAATCTATATACAAAAAGACTAAAAATAGTTGACAGTCATCTGCTTTGTTGGTATCACTTAATGATATGAAGAAACCCAAATAGGTATATTGCAAGATTTTAATTTATTATTTCTATAATACTAACAGAATGCAACTAAAACTTTATAATACTAAGTTGATAATAAATAAAATTGTGTCTATAGTATTAAAAACACATTCTGTATTAAAAATTTATGTTTATATATTTCATTTGTTATTGATTTTAAAAAGTCAACAGCATTTTCATTTTTGTAATTATAACTTTTCTGGAAATAGTCACAGATAAGCAACAATGGCATCCAAATAATGAAAGCATTTACTGGGATTTTCAAAAAAATTCTTTTAGAAAAAAAAATAGGATTAATTTACTCTATTTGGGAAGTTTTGTAGAAGAAGAATTTTGAACACAGTAGCAACCGAAATTGTATGTTGAAAGGGTACTGGGAATAGCACTAGGAGAAAACTGGTAATATTACATTGTAGTTCTTTAAGTCAGTGGATGTATACTAATAATAATCTTGAGTTTTACTCACTCCAGGTTGATCTTTTTGTGATTTGCTTGTCAAACATACTCTAAATATATAACTTTAAAATTAATAAATGTATAAATTAAAACTATAAAATAGTATTTTCTTTATAATATAAATGACCATTTCTTTACTTCGGAAAGATGTTAATGTATATGCAATGCTTTAGAAAATTACTTTTCACACTATATGAATTTTAAAATATATGCAAATGTATCTTTTAAATGTATATATTTAAATATATATATTTCATTTATAATTACATAGTTTGATATACATAAACTAATAATGTAACTACTATAACCTCTACTACTTTACAAAATTAACCTGTAAATTCTTCCTTTTACATCAATGTGAATATTCTGGTTTTCACTCTGAATTGACCAAGTGACTAGTTTTGGCCAATCAGATATTAGCAAACAGACCATAGGCAGAGGCTTAAAAAATACTTATAAATTAGTTTTTAATCTTTTGTGACTCTTGGGACCCTTCCAATACTACATGAAAACAAAAAAACCCTTGATAATCTGATAGAAAATGAGAGATTATATGGTGTAGAGAGACAGGCAGTTCCAGCTGAGTTCTCCACTAATCCATTCATCACCTGCCCATAGCAGGCATGGCTGACAACTGTGGGAGCAAGTGTAAGAAGAGCTAAATCAGAAGTGTAGACTTAGGTATATCATCACTGTTTAATCATCCAAGTTTGGGGCATTTTATATATAGCACTAGAAAATTGATATAGAAATTAACATTTAGAAGTAGATGTTTTATAAAGGAAATTAAAAACATGTTTTACTTGAAAGCCAGTGTATAATTAAGTACAGTAAGAATGAGACTGGAGAAATGTAAGCAAACTTCGTTGGGACTGAAAATATGGCAAGTAAATGACTATGGCTTGCTGAAAAAAATAAAAAAAAAATTCTTTCATATTATGTAGTGTTGAAACAATCAGCTGTCAACAGCAATAACTTGGAAGACAGAAATGAAGTAACAAACTTGTGTCATTGGCAAAGTAGTGATTTCCAAGCAGACTGCTGAAAATTTCCATTGATTTCTTGAAGCTGCATATGATAAGTAAGTTCCAGAAGAGAGAAAAGAACTAAAGAAAGAATGGTTTGATTTGCAACAAAAATTTAGGAAGCAGATAAACGGGCCATGATGTTCTGAGCTAGAATATGAAACTTCTTTGCTTCAGTCAAAGGGACTTTCCTAAAGTAAATATAAATATGGAAAATGAAATTAAAACCCTTCCAATAAAACTTAAAATCAGGGTCATGGTGATCAAATCAGGGTAGTGCATCAGATCAAACAAAGGTTGGGACTCTGGGACATTTGTGAAGACTTTTAAAGAATTTAAGGGGACTGGCATGTCTAAAATAAAGAAAAGCCTATCTGAAAGACAAATAGGAATGTGACTTTTTATCAAATTTAGTATTCTGATATCCAATAACTAGAAAGTCTACAAAGATTTATGTTGGGAATTATACCAGTAAGAAGGCCCAATCTTGAAATATAGGGACTGGAAAACTTTAATAAATGCCTCTAGGCCTTCCATTTTTTTATGGACAGGATATATAGACTGAAAAATTTACTCAGGAAGAACATCTGAGAAAGTGGAGCCAAGTGCCTGAAGGGTGGAGTTCACAGCCTTGGAGAACAGCAAGAGGATGGTTGAAGGAGTAGCTCTTATGTAGTGTGTAGTGAACTGGGAGCCACTTTCAAATAATTCCCCAAGGAAGGGAATCTGCAACATTTTTCCAAGTAGCTGTGGATGAATGGTTACTGTATATTGGGTTTTTTAGAGGTGCAGATAACAGATAGCATCCCTTTTAAGTTTATGGGGTAATGAATCCAGCGGAGCATTATCTGCATTCAGATTGGTATAGAATCATGATATTGTATACTTCCATCTTGATGATGCAATTCAGCAAGATTTTTAAGGATTTTGGGGTAGAGGTAAGCATATATTTTTATGCTGAAAAATGTTAATAATTGTGGGAAGGAGGACTATAGTGTTTTAACAAAAATGGCCACAATAATTTGCAGTTCCTCCTATCAATAGTTGGAATCTATATATCTACCTTTTGAATGTGAATTTGTCAAATATTACCTGATTTAACCAAAAGCTCTTCAGCAAGTATAATTAAAGCAGGGATTTCAGATGCTTGCATTGGGCTTTTGATCTTTCGACTCTGATCCCTTCTTCCACTTTATAAGCAATCCTTGTATAGCCTCCTGGAAAACAGTTGTCCTAGATGTGATCTCCCCATAGTAACCAGTCACATTAAAACCTGCCCTTGACTAGAGACACAAAGACAGAAATGTCTAACATATTGTAAGAAATAATCTGTTACCTGCACTGCAATTCGGCTGGTGGTAGCTGTGGCAGTTGCAGGTGCTGAGGGGAAGGGGAGCATAGGCAGAGAGTGAGAGAGAGAGAGAGAGAGAGAGAGAGAGAGAGAGAGAGAGAGAGAAGACAGCACAGCAGATTAATAAAATAAATAAACTGGCTTGGGAGAACCTGCAGAATAGAGAGAGAGAGAGAGCATAATCTTAATGGACCCAGAGACAGTGGGGAAAATGGTTCAGTGAAATCCAACCAAATATGTCTTAGCCCATTGGTAGATAGTTCAGTGGGAAACAGAGCTTGCTAGCAGCAGTCATCTATTATGATTCCCAGAGTGTGCCCAACCTAGAGTGACTACAGGTGCAAAGAAAGTTGTACTGATGCATACAGACTCCTAATATCAAAGAGAGAGAGCTCCATTTCTTGTGGGTGAACCATAGAAGCTATTGAGAAAACACCAATTAATGACAACACAGAAGCTTCTGCATCTCATGGCAGATACCTGGTAAATCATATTAACAGTGATGAAACATGTGGAGGTATAAACCCTATATTCCCAAAGTGGATTCTACCAGAGGCCCCAGCTATACAGACATCCAGTAGAGACCAGCATCTCCCCAGCACTAGGTGGCATAGATCAAATCTCAAATATTCACTGACAGAGTTCCAAGACTAAACCCCAACTATTAAAACTTCCAATGAAGAACTTTGCCCGACTCCACCTATGGGAATATACAATTTGTTAGCACTCCCTGAATACATCCTGGAAGACTGCAAGTTGAAAGCTAGTCCTAGGCACAACAGCTGGAAGGTGAGAAAAACAAATACACTGGACTTAACAACTGCCAGCCATGACCTAAGGGTTAAAATGCAAAAAATAAATATAAATAATGAAAATTCACTACTGTCAACAATTTTGACCACCTCAGCAAAAACAAATATTTTGTTTCTCATTAAGGATTTTTCTATTTTATTCTTCTTTTTTCTCACATATATTTTCTTTCTTTCCTTGTGTATTCCGCTCATCTTTTTACTATTCTTTTTAAAAATTTTAACTTTTAAAAATTTTTTCTTGAGTATCACTTCATTGTATTTTATTATTTTCTACTTTTTCCATTCCGTAAGATTTGCTAGATAGTATGTGTGCTTCTCAAAAATATTCATATTAATTGCTTTCTTCTGCAACTATTTGTTATTTAGCCTTGGTTTGACTTAGGTGGGTTATAAATGTATATGGGTTTGAGCTATATTTGATCTTATATTAGCTTATTTATATCTTGGTTTTTGTCCCTCTTATTATTCCCTCTTTATCCCCTTTCCCCACTAATAGCCAAATTTTTCTGTTCCCTCTCCCTGTCTTTATTTTTTATTACTTTTATTTTTTATTCTTTTTTTTTACAGCTGACATATCCTAATTCTCTTCTATTTAATTTTTTCAAATATTTGAAACATTTTCTTGCCTTTCTATCCTATTTTCTCTTCACTTTAAAACTGTAATCCTACTAGCTAATGGAATTACACAGTGAATATAATTTCTACCTGTCATGTTGTCATTATTAATATAGTAGATGACATGGTAGACACCTTGTCTAATGCCTGATCACAGATTTATATTATTGTACTGATGTTAAATGCTGGCCCTAGCTTTCTTATATAGGTGGCAATTAGTGTTATAGATATCAAGGCAGACACAAGACATTTATCTTAAGACTGTATATCTCTTTCTAACATTAGTGCTATTCCTGGTTCCTTCCTCCCTCTAAAAGGGCTGGAGAATGACTGGGATATTTCAAGTTCACAGAGTATATAGAAATTTGGCTGCCAAGTGATACAACTGAGGCAAGTAACAGCAAATCTCACCCCACACATGATCTACCACAAGCTGAACCTCAATGTTATTTTAGTACACAGAACTGGGGAGAGAAAATTCCCAAACCAACAACCAGGCCCCAAGGAGAAACAACCAGAAAGGGACTTCAAGTCCAGGCATTGGATATATATACTTAAATATCAAAAACAGAGAACAGCCCCAGAACAAAAAAGATAACTACACACAAAATAACGGACATATAAAGAAACAGGGAAATCCATCTCAATTGTTGCATAAATCCAAGACTTCTGAATATTGAGGAAAAAGGCAAACAATTCTCCCCCCAAAATCCACAGTCCCTCAACAAAAGATCCCATAGATTTAGAAGTGAATAAAATTTCTGAGAAATATTGTGAAAATTTGACTAAAAAACATTCAACCAACTAAAAGAATATCCAAAGAATGAATTAAGTAAATACAGGAGACCAAAGACCATTTTCACTGAAGAAATAGAGATATTTAAAAGAAACCAATCAGAACTCCTAGAAATGAAAGTCACAATGAATCAAATAAAAAATTTACTCAAAAGCATCACCAATAAATTATATTTTGTAGAAAATAGAACTTCAGGGTATATGAACTTGAATACTCAGTATTGAATAAAGGGAAAAAAATAAAGACCATGTTCAGAGTTTAGAACTCTGTGATAGCTACAAGAGGACTTTGGGATAGATAAGAACATGGAGATATAGGCTAAAATCATTAAGAAATTTCTTTCCACTGAAATAGTAACAGAAAACTTTCCCCATATCAGAAACGAGATATTCACATACAGAGTCATATAAGACCTCACATATAGAGTCATATAGGACCCCACATAGACAAGATCAGAACAACCTCTCCAAAACGCATGATGATTAAAATGCTTAACATAAAAAACAAGAAAAGAATAATGAAAGCTGTGGGATAAAAACATGAGACCACATTTAAAGGGAAACCAGTAATATTTACTTCTGATTTCTCAACTCAAACCTTAAAATCAAGGAGAGCTTAAAACGACATATTGCAAGTTCTAAAATAAAATTTCCCTTCATTCTTTGCAGGTGTTTTCCCCAAGAAATTGCTTGCTCATCTAACTTCTAATTACTTTAGACTAGTTTCATTTTTCTTTTCTTACCATTATAAATGTTAGTTTTCTGTTAATTTTCTCTTTTTCTACAATAGAATATAAGATCCCTGTAGGTAAAGAACATGTTTATATCTTTAGTTTCTTTAACACAGCATTGTACTAGTGACTTTCACTTGGTTAGCTATAAATCTCTCTTAAATGAATCAGTGCAGAGCACCATCCATGGCCTGCAAATAAAACCAGGGTTGGTTGAGCCATCACACGTGGGAATCTGACCCTCAGGAACTGGAAATCATGAAATATTGTTTCAGATTACCTGGAGTATGTGGTTTCTGTGCAGATTGATTCACCATAGGAATTTGCAGGCCCTGGATGTGTAAGTGACCTGCTAAAGCAAAATGGTTTGCTTAACTCCACCCCATCCGTTTCTCAAGGAAGAAACTCCTCCCATCACTCTTTGATCTTTACCTCTATAAATAAAAGAGAGCTTGGGCTCCTCCTTCTAGACCCTTTAGCATGGCTCAACCCGTAAGGTTCCCTGATTCAAAAGATAATTGTCTTCTGTGTTTTTTTCTATTAAATAAATTTCTTAGTGATTAACTTATCGACAGCCCATCCCTCCCACAGGAACCCTTTCCCTCGTCCACTTGGGACCTTCAGTGAGAAATCAGTGCTCCATAAAGGAGACCAAAAGCAACTGTTGATTCTGCTCCTGTTGTATTGCAGTAATGACATCATCAGGATCTGTCTTGCGAAATAGGCCTGTTGCTTAATGAGAAAATAAATGATAAGTGTGTCATGAGCTCTTTTGGTTATCTGAGGATGACTGGAGTGGTGATTCAAACTTTGAACTACAGTAATTTTTTTAAAAAAAACCTCTTCAGTTCTGCAAAAAGAAACTGCCCAAATAAAGCCCTGATATTCTTAATATCTATTAAAAATGATATAGTAATCATTATATCTCCCCAAACTTACGTTAATATACAGTTCCTTTCAAGTAACCACAGTTAAGACTGTGTTTTCATTATGTTCCATGAAATATTAGCTTCTGCCCTCTAATGCAATTAAAATCTTTGGGGATTTAAATTCAGTGAGATGAGGTGATCGATTCCAAATTCTTTTTCTTTTCTTTCTTTTTTTTTTTTTTTTGAGTGCCAGACACCTGAAACCACTGCTGAAGGACATTACTGTATTTGTTATTCTCCTCAGTATAAGTCAACAACATTCATTCTCTGCAAGATCAAACAGAAGAATTTATTAAGATATTAATAAGCTTTCAGGAATGACTCTAAGACTGTGACCCAGAACTAGGTGGCTAAGCAACTCTTGTGGCTGATTCAGCAGCTTCAGTCATGATTAGGTAAGGACCACCATATTGCCAACCTCATACATTCATTGCCTTGGTTCCATATGTGCTCTCAATTTGGTCCCCTATACCTGCTGGTTTCCTGTTGACTCCTTAGAAATCAGAGTATAACAGAAGTATGTTCAATTGGCAGTCCCTAAGCTGCATGTTTAAAAGCTAGTGAAAATGGTAGTTGGAAATATAGAAAATATTTTAAATATAGGAAAACTAGAGTCACAACTTAGATAGCTATTGAAATGTGCAAAGGGTTATTTGATAGGTTTTAGATAGCTGTTAATGACAGGTTTCCATTAAAATAAGTATACATTGTATAATGATATGTATACAAGTACTTTTATTTGCAAATTTGCTTTATGCATTCTATCAATTTATGAATTCTATCAATTCATGGTATCATTACATCTCCTCTGTGTCACTGATACCATTATTTATCCATTTTTGCAGATGAGGAAATGGGAGCATTGAGATCTTGAAGCTTGTTCAAGGTCATAGTGAATGTAGTAGGTAGAGGTAGAGCTAATATTCAGATGTAGATTTTGGCTCTGGAGTGCACATTCACCCTTAACCTGTATATGCATTGATTTCATATATGTATGTAACCAACATTAACAAAGAGAAAAAAGAGGAAAATGTAAAATGGGTAGAATATATGAATAGGAAAATCACAGAAAATGAAACCATGATGATTAATAAAAATTCAGTATTATCACTCCTCATATTTTTTTAGACTCAATCCCACTCCCCACTTCCCCACACATGTTATCTGAATAAACCTTTCTTTAAAATTGCCTTACATCATTTTCTCAAAAGTTAGTTTACTAATTCTTAAAAGGCATATTTAAAACCCCCTTCAAGTTACCCCATACTGCTAACCATCAGGATAGTTTCAAAACTCACCTGTAAATGGTTTATTTTTAAGATGTAGGCATCTTATTGGGTGTACCTACAGAGATGTACTTGGCATTTGTCATACCCTAGACACTCAGTGGAAAAAAAAAACACTAAATATAATAAAAATTTCTGCTAATGAACTCTTCAAGGACTGTTAAAAAATTCTAGGCTACCTCTTCTTTTAGAAATTTCTAACATTTTTTTCTCCACAGTAAAATATGTCTTAATCTTTTTACTTATAGTTTTCTTCCTGTGCCATTTATTAGCATATTTATTAAAACAACAGAGATTGAAGTTCTTTCAAAGGAGGTAAAAAAATGGTATAAATTATAATGATCCTTAATCAAAGCAGAAGATAATAAAATTTTGCTTGACAGAAATTCATCTACCTAGTGTATTAAAATAACAAGATAAAAAGAAAGAAGAAAAGGAAAAAGATTTAAAGTGCTCTGAATTTAAGATAGAAAAAAAAATCTGTCCTTAGAATATTAAATCTACCTTTGAAATAAAAGTGATTTAAAATCAGTCTTAATTAGGTTAAATTGCACTGGATGTCATTCCCTTTCTCTAAAACTTCTTATATTAGCTTCTCTATTTGATTTGACTCTGATGTGCTTTGCATATGAATATATTAATGTATTAAAATATCTGGATTAATTTAAATTTGATTTAACTGAGTTAATTTAATAGTCTGTTTTGACAAATTGAAAAAAAACACACTTAAGAAATTAATAGAGATGGTAAGGATAAGAGTGGGTGAAAAATTTTATGCCCATGAGAGACATATCATATTATTAGTTGTATACAATGAAAATTGTACAGGTAAAACAATTCTTATAGAAGTTTTCATTGTAATGTATATCAGAAATAAACAAGGGTAAGAATTTATAATCAACAGCACTGTTGATTTTAAGTACTATGTGTTATATTTTAAAACAATATCTTTGTTTTTGAGATGCACATCTATGTATTTGCTTCTCCAAAGCAGGACAGTGGAATTTCCCCTAATCTAATTAATAAGCAATACTAAGGGATCCAGAAAATGCCATTGGAAATGGCCAGATTGGAGTATGTATGGACATAACTGTAGAGAGGCTATGTTTCTACACTGAAACCCACAATGAAGCTAGTACCCCAACCATATTAGATGCACCAGAGATCATTCCCATAGGTCTTCTTTCACAAGGAGTGGGTCTCGATGTGATGCTCTTCAGGCAGTTTCTCTCAGAAGGAGGAGAGAAGATGGAGACAATTTATTTACCTCAGTGGTTTTTGTCCCACACATATAGACTGGGTAAGCCTCTCCTTTCAACTTCCAATTTGAGTAGAGAGATGTGTTAACATAATATATATTGAGATCCAGAGGACCATGTCATAAGGAGAGTATGAGTGTTACTCTGCAATAGTGTACATCTGGCACATCTTGAAACTGTTGAGCAGAGTGAATTGACTGGTTCAACAGGCTTCATTTCTCCGGTAAAAACAGACTGTATTTCCATATTGGGGAGGGGTACAGTATATATAACACAGAGCATTGGAAGCAGAATTAAGAAAATATCATGGTAGAGGAGAGGCAGTGTGTAGGATATGGGAAATAAAAGAACTTCATAATTAGTCTGTCTAAGCCTAGTGTTTGTTACATGTTTAAGAACTTCCATATTTTTCTTCTTTAATTTCTTCTTCTTTTACCTTTTCTTTTCCTCTGTCCACGTTTCTCTTTGGATTTTGGTGTTCTTATTAATTTCATGGGATCTTTGTACATTAAGATAACTAAGCATTTATTGTAAACTGTGTTGGAAGTAGATTTTTTGCACACATGATTACACCCTTGTACTTTCATTTTTGGTTACTTTTTGTGATTAGCATGTACTGTGTGTTTGTGTTATTATCCTTATTCTATTTCAGAAACATAAACTAAATTTGATTTGTTTTAAGCAATGGAGTTTGATTTTTTCCACATTTATATCTTGAGTTGTCTATAATTTATATTTTTAAAAAAATGATAAGTGGCATATACTATATAATAATATCTGCTTTGTCTTGTATGAATGTGTATGCAAGAGCTGGTGTGGATGTATATATTTGGGAGTTTAATTAGAGCTTTTGGGATTGGCATATGCAAAGGAAAATTTAACCATTGGTTCAGCATAATTTATGGATAATTTATTCTACACAGTACATTTTATAATCTTAACAAAATAAGCAATTTAAAATATGCTACAATGATTAGATATATTATTCCTATATGCTAATTTTTACTTTACTTAGAGTTCATATCCAGTTTTAAATTTTTAGATAGATTATAACAGGATTGTAGTTTGATGGATTGCTGTGTTTTTATTTCAGCCTTAATGAGGTAGTTGGTTAGTGAATTCTGTGTACACTTTCTAAATGAGCTGCTCTCAATTCAGCTTATCAGAAACACTTTCTGAATATAATAAGCATTGTTTGCTTTCTTTTGAACATGAGAGACTTGCTACATAATGCTTTTTAAAGTTCAAAGTAATAAATTTTCAAATTATCATGTAAACTGAAAAATAGTTTAAATTACTACAATCTGACAAATTATTCTAGAAGCTCATAATTTTATTAACATACTGATCTCAAACAAAAAGCACAGCTGTTTAATTTATGCTATTGGCCGATTTCTGTGCAATTAACCATATCAGTAAACCATGAAACTGTAGAAATTAAATTAAAATAATACAATAGCCTAGAATTGATGATAACTTTATACAATTCAGTCTCATATAGCTAAAATTAAATTGACAACAACTTCAACTGCTTACATTTTCATTATTTACACCATATTTCAAATACCAAAGAATGGAAGATGGATTTTAGATTGGGTAATTGGCATAAGTAGGAAAGTGAAAATTGTTTCATGTGGTTTAGGAACCAGTCACATAGTGAAAATTCTAATTAAAATATAAGAAATATTAATTATGCTACAATTGATGAGTAACAAATTCACTGAAACCTAAACCAAATTCCATTTTAAGGTTATTTTTAATCCTTTCACTCAGTTCTTAATTGGAATAAAGAAAATAAAGTGTCATCCTTATGCTATTGAGACTGAAAGACTTAAAAAGATTTTTTGGTATATGTGTACAAATCTGTATTTTGAGCCTTTAAAAAGTAATTTTGAATTTTGAATGCTTGATTCCAGGCCTTTATGAGAAATCTTTTGATTCATTCACTCTGATAAATAGAGATTCCTGAGACTAAAATAGACTTAGCTTCTTCATACATGAGACCCCTGTGATTCTTATCTAGTCTTTCTACTACACTTAAGTTCAGTCTTTTTCTATTCTACTTAAAGTAGTAAAACTAATCCATAAAAAGTAAAAACCTTGACAATATCAGGTCCATTTACAATGTTCCACAGTCTATATTGTGACCTCCAAAGCCTGTGTCATCTGTCTCTGATATTGCTCTCAGTCTTTATCACAGTTCTATTTTTCTCTTTCTCATAGCTGACTGCCACACTAGCATTCTTTTCATTTTTATAACCAATAAATGTATTCATACCTTGGATGCTTTACCTCTTGCTGTTTAACTTTCCAGGTATCTATAGAGTTTATGTTCATTTGCTTTGACTCTATGATCATACTTCATGTCTGAGAGTCTTTCTTTCATTACCCTGTATAGGTGATACATTAGCATCTCCCATACTCACACTCTTTACCCTCTTCTATGTGGCTATAATCTTGTGACATTATGTTTCTTTATTATTTTTCTTTTCTAACTAGAATGTAATCTACATGTGTTCATAAACTTTGCTTTTCCTTGTTGGGTCCACTGTACATGTTTTATATATGAGTACTTACTAAATATTTCTTAAAGGAAAGGGGATAATAATGGAGTGAATAAATGAATAAAATGGTAATGAATTAGTTATCTGTAGTTTATTAAAGAGGTACTGGCATTTGAAATAAACTTAAGGAAATTCTTATTATCCGTAATGATGACACATATTTAGGTTAATTGAAGGAGAACCATTTCTTCATTTTTTCCATTCACTTTTTTTGAGGAGGCTAAGATGTAGTGGGGGTTGTTCATTATTCTAAATTTCTTATGACAATGAGACTAGGTCTGGAAACTATTTCTGAAATCTTTTATGTGGCTTAGGATTAGAGATGACCAAACCAGAAAATGGTTGAAATAGTGTAAGTGAATAGGTAGGTAGCTATAACTCTTAGATGGTTATAGTGAAAAGATAGGGAAACAGAGGTATCAGATGTGCTTAGAGGGCTTGAGCTTTCAGTTTGTCTTCAGTGATAGGCCTACTCATCTGAAATCAAATCAAACTAACCCTCCAATGTTCAAATAATTTCCTTGGAGGTGTCTGATTTCTTAGAGCTCATATAAATTCTGTCTTTGTGAATGTACTAGGCTACCAGAATCCATAACTTTTGAGTTTTCCAGGTGGGCCTCTGAAATGACCACTAACAACATTAATTTAGGCTTTTGTGGGTAATGACTTTCTCTGAGGTTTTACTCCTAACTTTGAGAACTTTCTTTTCTTTACCACTTTTGTGTAAGCTCTTATTTCTATAGCAAACAACTTGTTACCCAACTTCTCTTATTGGTTCTGTTTTGATGACTAAATTCTGACTGATAAACCATTTGTATGATTGAATGTGAACCGTCTGCCATTACTTTTCTCTAGATTATTTCATCACAATTTCTCTATATAAATAAAACTTCATGAAAAATAAATCATAATATTCAAGTATTATATGTGTGTGTGAGTGTGTGAGAGAGAGAGCTTAAAAATACTTTTCAAATGCCTAAAATTAGCATCAGGAAAGCTTATAAAATCCTTTCTTAATTTTCACATTATCAGCAGAATTTTTGACATTTGTTTCATGAAACTAAAATGTTTAGAAATGTTATTTTATGTTTGATGAGCAAAGATGCATAATCATTGAATCTAGTTAATCTTTTATCATAGCACACCTTTCAAATTTGAAATACCTTGCTGAACTAGTATAACTAACAATGGGTCAATTAAGGTACAGAATACATTTTATCTTAAAGTAGTACTATATACTTTTGAAATCTTGTCTACTAGAATATCAAGATATTTTTCAGATTTCATTATAAAAAGTAAAGCAAAAGAGAGAATTTTTTTTTCTCCAGTATGTAAAATAGGCTACTGATGTTCAGAGAACTGAATGATAGATTCAGTTTTCTTTTTCACCTCATTGCTCTACTTGATAGTGTGTTTTGTCCACTGGAACACAACATGCTTAGAAACACCAATGTTGCCTCATCATGTGACATTACATTGTTGCCTCAGTGTTTTTTATTGTTTTAATTTTTCTTTTAGTTTTTAAGAGTAAATAATAGTCTACTTACATTTTGTTATGAGTCCTCCTAAAGATGTAAATTTTTTCTATACTTTCAAAATCATATGTACACACTCCATTCATAAGTATATATTGTCACACAATGTTGTTTCATCTTTCTTTGTTTCAGTTATTCATCCATGAAAATATTTATTTTCTTACTTTATGGCATTTGAAATAAAATAAACTAGTAAATCAAAAGAATTCTCACTCCTTTTTTACCAAAGTTATAATCTAGTGAGAATTATAAACAACTAAATATAATCATTAACATTAGTATGGCACTTGCTATTAAGACGGGAATATGATGAGTGTATGAAGTGTGTGGATATGAAAATTCAGGAAGCCAATATTATTTCAACTAGAATCTGACTGAAGATTAGAAGTGACCCAGATTAAGTGAAGTGTGGAGGATGAATATTCCATTCTTAAAGCCCTGCTAAAGATGAGGGGATGAGGAGGAATTTCAATATATCTGAAATATGCACTAGAATGAGACCTGGCAGTAGCTGGAGAGATAAAAAGCAAAGAATTATTGAGTTGTGGGGGAATTTTAGACTTTATCCCAAGTGCAATGGTCTGACATATAGAAATGGCATGCAAACATTAAAGTTTATTTTTAAGTTCATTTGGTAGCAGAGTTGAAAATGGGTAACTTGGGTAAAGGAGAGGAGGCAAATCAGGAAGCAGGGAAACTAATTAGAGAGCAAGAGGTAGCTCTTCTAAACTTCAGAAGCAAGGGTGGAAATAATAATTCATTTCAGAAATATAGAAGGGACAATATATGAAATTCGATAGTTGATTGCTATGGGGAAGGGTTGAGGGAGAAGGTATCAACTTTAACTTCCAAATTTCAGGAGTGAGCAAGTAGCCAGAGAAAAGCAATGTGGGAGGTAGGAGGCAGTGCAGTTTTGTTAATTGGTTTGTTTGTTGTGGTAGAATAGACTTCAGTTTGTAAGTATTAAGTTAGATTTTAACTCATTTGTGAGTATTTAATTAACTTTGTCCTATAGGCTAGTGAACAGAAAAGAAATGGAAAATATTCTATAGGGAAACATGGGATTAATTAAGTTTAAAATTTTTAACTTAATTCCATTTCTGTGAGAGATTTGATTATGATTAAAGGTAGACTGGCATGAACAAATAAAGGATAATGGAGTCCTATCCAAAACTTGCCTCAGAGTTTATGGAAGAAATCCAAGTAAACTTCTGATTGTGTCCAAAATACATTCAGAAAAGAGCAAAACTAGAAGCAGTCTGCATTCATGTGGTTTAGAATTTGAAAAATTTGAAGGTTTGAGGATAAAAAGCAAAAAATATTGTATGTTATTATTGTAAATTATTAACAAGTAACTAAATAAATTTCTTCATCCAATAGATTAAGGTTGGTATTGTTTTCTTCCAAATTTCTGAATGTCATAGGTAGGTTTATGCATGTGCATGTGTATGTGTGTGTGTGTGTGTGTGTGTGTTTGTGTTTCTTCTTCAATAAAGTTTTGTTCTGTATAAACAACTTATTAAGGATCACAACATCTATGTGTAGGTAGAAATATAACTTCTGAGGTTTTCTTGTTACAATGAGATTAAACTTTTAACAATGGTTTTCAATGACTATGCCAAGAAATGTTAATAATTGGATTACTTCCCTGACTCATCCAGTTTATTATGCATCTAACATCTTTCAACCTCGTCATAGAAATGAATTCCAATTCTTACTTGATTCAATCAACACAACACGTGTACTTTTCACTGTTGCCAATTTCATGCCCTTGCTGGAAATGATAAAATAGAAAATAATTATTCAATCATCAGAGTAGCACAACTATGATCCAAATCATGAATGTGAACCAACAATCAAGTCAAATGTAGAAGTGGTCTTCTCCCCAAGCAATAGTAGATTTGGAGACAACAGAGTAACATTAAAAACTGAAGAAAACAGAGGAAAGGGTAGAAGTGAGATTGGGTCTCTCATCTGACATTAGCTACTTTTCTAAAATTGAGAAAAATATTCATCACTCATAAATGCTATTTCATTATTACTGCTTGCAAGTTGCCACATACCTTTACTAAATGTAACACTATATCATTATGCAGAAAAGTTTCCCAGTATGTGACTCTAAGAGGGAGTTTGATAAGTCAAAAGAAAGGTCAATAAAGTAAACCCACAGTTAAGTGTTTTGTTTACACAAGGTTAAAGGGGTTTTATTTCCCTTCAAAGCTATGTTCAACTTTAAACTTGTTTAAATATTTATATGATGACTTCCAAATCAGATAATTAATGTCAGTCAGTATATTGTTTTGTTTTGTTTCTCACTTTGAGTCTCCGGAGAGTGGACCCATTTTATGCTTTACTTTTAGGTAAAAGAGAAGGCAATTGTTATCTTCTCTTTCTTATCAACATACTGAGAGCTATGTAGTAAATATTCATGACACATAAACAGAAATGGAAGGTTTTTTATTCCTTGATTATTTAGACCACATAAACCTTTATTGTATGTGCGCAGATTTTTTTTAACATATAATAAATCTCCTCTTAGCTGTGACTTTTTGCTTCAGCAGTTTCAGTTACCTGTGATCAACTATAGTCTGAAATTATTAAGTAGGAAATCCCAAAATAAATAATTTATAAGTTTTAAATTGTATGCCATTCTGAGTATCATGATAAAGGTTCACACTATCTCCCTTTATCCTGCCTGGGATATAAATTACACATTTTTCTAGCACATGCATGCTGTATGTGCTATCCTCCGATTGGTCACCTCTACATTTTACAAATCATTGACTATTGGATCATAATATTTGTTTTCAAATAACCCTTTTTTAGTAGTCTTATGCTATTTCATAATTCCCCTGTCATTGTGTGACTTCATCTTATTGTATATATTCATATGGCAAAAAATAGTATCTATAGAGTTTGATATTATCCACAGATTCAGGCATCCACTGTGGGTGTTGGCATGTATTCCCAATGGGTAAGGGAAGATTACTTTATCTTTTATCTATTAGTGCCCATTGGGAAACTAATTTTATGTATTAATATACTGTAAGGTATTTGGTAACATGTACTTAATTTTACAACTTTTGAAGACTAAGAAGGAAGGAGGAGGAAGAGGAGGAAAGGACCACAGGTAAAATCTGCTTTCATTTTTGGAATGAAATGTGCTTAATAAATATGTGAAGACAGTAGTTTATAGGAGAGAATATACCCACTGAAAGAATTTGGAGGAAATTTTAATAAATAAGTGATTTAATTTCATCATAGAATTTTATGACTTTATAAGTAGAAGAAAAGAAAATGTATGGAGAATCTGTATCCAAATCTGTCACCAAAGTATAATAAGGATAGGTCATTTGATTTATTTGGAAATGTCATGTCTAATTTACTGAATGTTGATTTCTTATATTTGTTTTTTAACAGTTCTTGAGGCACTGACAAAATAACCACTGCTATCATATATAGTATATTCTCATGCTGATTTTTTAAAAAATCATAACACTGTTAACATTATACTAAATGATATTGGAGAAGTTCTTGATTTCCAGTTTCCTTGAAGATATAGGAAATTAGAAAATAGCATTTGGGTCCTGAATGTGGTTCCATGTGTGATTGTTAATTTTTGAAATATTTTTGTAAAAATTTTTTTCTGAACCACAAGGCAACAAAATACAGCTGCCATAAGAACTAAATTACAAGATTTATTTCTGACAAGAAAAATGATATTGATGCCCCTAACATACTTTGTCACAGATTCCTCTTTACTGAATGTTTCAATCCATGGATGTCACTCTGGTGGCAGTTATTTTCAGTGTTTCTTCTGGCAGCGCTCCTATTTTACAGGATCCTGAAGTAAGTTCATTTAAAAATATAAGAGCAGGAGCACTGTAATCAGTTTTCTACATTCATTTCAGTGGCTCTCGATTTTATTCTGCTAAAATTAATTACAAAGTTGCAAAATGTACAGAATTAAAATCAGTCTTTTTCCTAATGTTTTGAAAATTAATCAACAGAATAAAATATGTTCAGAACTGTGAAAACAAAAGACAAACATATTGTAACATATATTCCAAGGCTAGGGGAAATCCTTAAGAAATTATCTTTCCTGCTGCTAAGCAGAGTTTTAATTTACAAATAATGAAAAAAAAAACTTTAATATTTTTGTATCAGTTTTTGTATCTCAGTGTAGTTTTAAAAGTAATTAATGTGGTTGATTAATTGAATATATTTCTGGATATTCTAGTGTTTTTTTAAATGCCAATTTGTCACTTTTTCCTAGCTGACTTCTCACTGACTAGCTACCATGGCACATAATTTAATTTTTAAAAAATTTAGCCATTTGACAATTTTTTTCAAATTCCAATATATACATATCATTTTCTGATTATCCATGCTATTTCTATAAAACAGAATTATCTAATGAATCAGAATTGCTGGGACTGAATTTGGGTAATTTGACGATAGATTTATGACAAAAGAAATAGGAAACTAGAAGTGGATATTATTCTTAAATTGTTGTCTATTAGAAGATAGAAAATTTTAGGCACTTGTCTTGGGTCATAGATAAGTATATTTCGTGTTTGGAAGGGAGAAAGGTTAAATAAGGACAGAAATACAATCCTAAATAAGCTGGGATATTTTGAAAGTTATTAATATATGACTTACATAGTCAAACAGATGAAAACATCTAGTTTCTAGGTAAGACTCATGATTTGAGAACGACCCACAGCGAAAGCAATGCTGACACACTGCCTAAGTCTAGAACCTGCACCTTACCGTAGGGCTGAGCACCAAAGAGAGGCAAAATCTTCAATGATTCAAATGTCCTTATTTGAAGAGAGAGGTGAATCAGAAAGTGGAATTAACACAGAAAGTGGAATTAACTAATTCAATACCTAGCAAGTGCTCAAAGAACACAGTTCTTTGTAAATTTTTCTCACTGTTGGTTATGAAACCTACTTTTGGCTTTTACACTGCTATTTAGAATCTTTTTCTGTTTGCCTCTTAAATTGAAAATTTATGTTTTAATACAAAAGCTCACACTTTTTCCTCATAAAAGAAAGCAGATATTCAGAAGAACTCCTCTGAACTCTTCTATCTTTAGTTGGACAGAGAACTCTGGTATGCTATTTGTGCCGCTAAACTTTAAAGGGAAATAGTCCATGTTCCACCTTCATATAGTTTAAGTTGTTAAACAAGACAAAATTTGGTTATTATTAATTCAAAATAAAATAATGGTTAACACAGTACATACTACATATAAGTGCCTTTCAAAGTATTTTACCTATCTTGATTCTGTTAAACCTCACCACAGGTTGAATGAATATTATTATTCATTCTGTTTATAGATATGGGAAATCTGGCACAGGGAGGTCAAATAACTTGATGATGATGTGGAGTCAGGATTCGTGTCTAAAGGTCTGGCTTTTGAATTTATCTGCTTCTCAGTACACCACATTGTTTACTCTCTTAGGTCACACGTGTGCTGCTAACAAAATATCTGAAACTAGGTAACTTGTAAAGAATAGAAATTTAGTTCCTATGGTTCTTATGACTAGATAGTCCATGATCAAGGTGCTGACATGTTTAGTGCCTATGAGGGCTGCTCTCTGCTTCTAGAAAGGCACCTTGTTAGAGCATCCTCCAGAGGTCAAAAACCCTGTGTTAGCACATGGTGGACAGAGAAAGGGGCAAACTCATTCTGTCTAGGTCCATATGAGCTCCCACCTCTCATTACTTAATAGTCTCCTAAAGTATTCACCTTTTAATATCAAAAATTGACTATATCCCTTATTGGAAATACTTGAATGTTTCAGAGTAGGTTTTTTTCAATATTTTGGAATATTTGCGTTTATATCATGAGAAATCTTGGTAACAGGACTTAAATCTAAACACATAATTCTTTCTATTTTATTACATGCCTGAAAGCAATGTTTCACATATAGCTGAAGATAATTTTATACAATATTTTTACTACACCTGCATTTGACTGCCATCTGTTACATGAGGTTAGGGGTGAAATTTTTTGCTTATGGCATCATTTCAATGCTCAAAAAATTAAGGATTTTGGAGAATTTTGGATTTCATATTTTTTTTTTTTGAATTCTCAACCTATATCATATTGATGGCTATTTCAACACAAGACTTTTGGGGATACATTCATAATAGCACTTTCCTAGTTGTGAATTGGATGTGTTCCTAAAATATAAGGAATGGATAGAAGATTATAAAAGTTTAAATTTTAATTATCTTGGAATACAGGGAGATGGTAAAGCAGAAAATTTGGCCTTGGAAAAAGAAAATTCTCTGTGGCTAGCAGAAATTGTGAGATAACAGGTACTGTAGGAGTTATGAGATAAAAGTTCTATAGAGTTACATTTGCTTATCTCAGACTTAAGTGTATTTATTTTGGGATAAAGCGCAATATGCATGCTTCTTGGTTATATTGGCATTTATAAACCCCAAACTGGTATTTAGAAACAGCAAACTTTCTGCCAGTAGAAAAGGACACATTCAGTAAACATTTTACTACACTGTTAAAGATAGAATGAGAGAATTATATAACAGAGGGAATATGTGTTTCTCTGGTTTTATTGAAAAAGCAATAACAAGGTTGGGTAAAGAATTTCACAATAGAAAATAGCAATCAGAAAAGTCCTGATACAAATCACTACAGATGCTGGATTGCTGGTCATTTTCAGAATTGCTCTTAAATCATTTTTTCCCTTTCTACACTCTAATCTCAATTACAAGGAGAAGACCTCTACAGCATACTTCCAGCTCCCTGGATCTCTTGCTTTGGTCAACAGAGACATTGGGAGAGAATGGATGGTGGAGAGAAACAAAAAAATCTACTAACACATCACCTAGTGGGGACTGTACTTCTTATATGCTTCCAGTTTCTATGGAAGCCCTTCTTCTTTTTCTTTTTAATTTATTAAAATGATATTTGTCATTTTATGTGGTAAATGCTACTTACTATTGTGTGATATTTTGACTCATGTATGCATTGGGTAATGATCAATTTAGGGTCATCAGCATATCAATTACCTTAAACTTCGATCACTTCCTTATGATAAATACATGCAAATTCTTCCTTCTATTTTGAGACATGTAATGCTTCATTGTTAATTACATTCACCCTGCTATAAAGCCATCTGTGCAGAAGTTTGGCATAAAAAGTTCATTTGTGATGAAATGGGGGATCGAGTGAACCAGGTGGGGTATGATTTGTGAGAAATGTCAATAGTGGAGTGATGAATTCATGTCAAAAGGTTTATAGTGATCTAGAAATGAGAGAGTATAACTTAATGGTTATATTTTATTTCCTATTATCTAGTTCTGAATTACTCCAAATTACCAACATGCCCAAGGTCACTCTCTACAGTATCTGATTAATATGAAAGCTTGGGGCATTTTATGTTCTTTTAAATTATTCATATTCATTTCTTTATCACATTACTGCCTCTTTAATTTCTATGCACTTGATTGCATGCATGTGTATGTATCTGTCTGTGTGCTTATCTCATCCTGACTCAGCCATTCTAAATGGCTTTAAAGAGAACTTGGTATGCCTTTGTAAATTAAGGAATCAGACAAAGTCAAGTGAAATTTAGGGAAATGGTGTTAGCAAAAGCCTTTTTGTCTGTCAACTCTGTTTTCTGTGTAGTGGACCAAAAAATTGCTATCTTACTGGTATAGATTGGATCTGAAATGTCACCCAAGGGCCCATGTGTTAAAGGGTTGGTCCTCAATCTCTTTCTCTCTTTTGCTCTCTTTCTGTGAAATAAGGAAATTTGCTCCACTATATGCTTTGACCTTGCTGTGCTGTTTTACCACAGGCCCAAAGAAACACAGTCAACTTATGGACTGAAACCATCCAAACTGTGAGCCAAAATAAAACTTTTCTCTTTTTATAAGTTGATATTTTAGAGTAATGGAAAACTGACTAACATACTTAGATACTTATATGTGTGCATAAATGAATACATAAAATGAAGAAAAAATATATCAAAAACTCTAGAATTCCATTTAATGTTATAATTCAAGAAAGTAAAGAAAAAAAAAAAAAACCAGAAAACAAAAACTTTAAATTTATCTAATGGGCATTTTGGTTTTTTTGACTTATGATGCCAGCTTGGTTATCCTTTTGTACATCTTGTAATGAAACTTATATCTTCTATTCCACAGGATCTGGCTTCTGTAGAGGCCAACTCATCAAGTCAAAATGTGTTTAATCAGGAAAAATTACAGATAAAAACCAAAACCAAAACAAAACAGAAAAATTACTAACCCAATCCAAAATTTATTTTGAAAAAGTTTTTATTTCTTGATTTAGATTATTTCACACTAATGTTTTTTTCCACCAACAAATATAAATGGCATTTGGCAGAATTTCAGAGGATAAACAAAGCTTAAATTAAACATTTGGAGAATATTGTCTCTATTCATGCATATGATTCCTAAATATTGTACAATAATTAATCTGCATGGCTTCCAAGAAAACATTCTAAGCAATGTTTGAAAAAAAATAATATGCTAATCTTCTATAGTTCTACCCCAATGAGTTTCAGGAAGAAAGTTAAGTATGAACCTTAATTGTTCTCTTGTGGGTATTATTCACCCAAATGAATATTATATATGTAATTGGCTACAGAAACCTGGGCACAAAAGCACAGGTGTCATTTAGGTTGAAAGGAATCTTTGTGTAGTCTTTTCTAGGAATCTCTTGTGCTTCCAAGGTATGAGCAAGAGCAAACTGAGAGACTAGATCTGATTTACCCCAAACAAAAACAAAAACATGGAAACATTTTACAAGGATATAGAAATAAAATGGAGACAAATTGTTCTGCCAAGTTCTTCTATATCTTGTGTTAGGAAAAGGAAATCAAAAAGCTAAAAGTAGAAAATAAGAAAGTTAGAACTTAAGATCCTAAGACATACATTTTAGCAGTCCTTGCTTTTGCTTTTATTTATTTATTTTTAGGTATTCCACAGCTTTTGATGGTTCAAATTACATTTTTTAAAGTTCTACTATAATATGAAAAAGGTAAACTTTGAGTAGAAATCACATTTAGAATTTTTATGTTTGCCTGGCTAGCAATATGCAGTAGGATGCTCTGTGTCTAGATACTGGACAACAATGTTGACCCAAGGCTCCCAGCTCCGCTATCACCAAGGTAAAGGATTGAAACTCTATGGTGTGCTGTGTTGCCAGCATTGTTTGGATGCAGGCATTCAGTAAGTTACATGAGATATTCACCATTTTAATGTAAAATAGGCTTTGTGTTACATAATTTTTCCCAACTGTAGACTAATGCAAGTGTTTCAAGCATGTTGAAAGTGGGTTAGGTCAAACCCCCGTGTTTAGTTTATTAGTTATATTTAATTCACTGTAGTATTAAAATATTTTCAACTTATGATAGGTTCATCAGGATGCAACCAACCCACTTCATGAGTCCAGGATCATCTGAATATCCTAAGAGAGATAGATTTATACATAAAAGATACATTTCAGTGTTTCTTGCTTTTATTTTTTAAACTGTGTTATTTTTTGTTACATATTAGAGGTAAATTTATTTGACATGTGTAAAGTGCGAACCAAGCTTGTTTGCAGTGTGAAAAATAACAAAATAAATAAAGGAATGGAAGGAAAACAGGAAGAAAAAAGGTGTCACTACATTGTGGACTAGATAATGTATTAATACTTTGGTAAATTATTTAAGTTTGCAATTGTTTTCATTTTTTTAACTGTCTCTACCATAAATACCCTAAATACCTGAATTTATTTTAAATACTAAACATTTCAAACAGATTGATCATCTTAAGTTTTTCTTTCAGATGCTATGAAGAATAGCATCAATGCTTCTAGTTTGCTTTATAAAAAGTTCTAGAAATGCTGAAAAGGTGGCAGGAAGTTTTGGAGAAGAAATATAATGTCATGCAATATAATCTTTCCATAATGCCTGTATTCCATCTATAATCTAGAGTGATGTCCATCTACTGTTTATCTTCTTTATACAACAAATTATTGTATACTTGGTGACTTAAAAAATAACTTTATTCTCCAACAGTTGTGGTGATCAGAAATAAACATATTGATAGGGCAATATTCCCTACATAGGCTCTAGAGGCAATTTCTTTTCATGTCTGTTCAGGTTTTGGGTGAGTACTGGGTTCCCTTGATTGGCATTCAGTCACACAGTCACACTCAGGAACAAGAGCCTGAGAAATGTGATCAAAAGAAGGGAAACTGGATTTAGAGAAGAGCTATCAAATCTCTGTCATATCATGCAACTTTCTTCATCCAAAAAACTGTTTTAATGAATTTATTGGCTTTAGAAAGTAACATAATGCAAATAATAAAATTTTATTATTGAGAGATCTTCCCAGCTCTCACATAATTTGTGAGATTCTGAAATAAAGTCCCTTGTTAAAAAATCAGAAATAAGCACCACTAAATGTACTAACATTAATTTTTTATTTAAAAAAATTTATATTAACTTATTAATATATTAGGAAATAACAGTGACACATAGTTTAATAACATGAACTTAGTTTAATAACATGAACCCTTCTGCAAAAATTACCAGACAATATATTTTTATATGTGTGTGTGTGTGTGTGTGTGTGTGTGTGTATTTTTTTGGGGGGGTATCAGGGATTTAACCCAAGGGTGGGTAATCAATGACCCACATCCACAGCCCTTTATTTTGTTTTTATTTTGAGATAGGATCTTGCTAAATTGCAGAAGCTGGCTTTGAAACTCCTGAGCCTCCCAAGTCACTGGATTTATAGGCCTGCATGGAACATGACATCTATCTATCTATCTATCTGGGTATTTTTATAAGACATTAAAATAGCAATGCAGACAAGAAGGTCAAGGAATCATGATTCCTGAAAAAAAAATTTATAAGATTAACTTAAATTTGCCTCTATTTTTTTTCTTAAATGGCATCATCAAAATTGTGGTTCAGGAAAATTGTGCCCCATCAAAAAATGGCAACATCAAATGGGACAAAGTATAAAATGTTCGGGGCTACCCAAGATGCCCAGACATAAAGAGAAAAATATCCACTGGGTATAAGTTTTTATTTTTTCATTTTTTTTTTTAATTTGTTCTGTTTATATATACATGACAGTAGAGTGTGGCGGGCGAGACCCGAGGCCCAGGGTTTTGCCACATGCATCCATGGCAAAGAGCCAAATGGCATGCTGAATGCTCCTTGAGAAAAACAGGAAGCATTTACCATTGGCTGTATGATAATTAGTTCAGCCGCCTAGCACGTGGACAGATATATCTTACATGTATGCTTGAGCTCGTGATCGCTTGACCCTTTAATAGGATTGGATGGACATATCTGATTACAATTGCTTATGCATGAGACTGCTTATATATTGAGGGTATTATCCGAATAAAGAGGAAGCTGCTTTGTGAACTTCTGAAGTGTACGTGTCCTTTGTCCCACTGATCAGTGGCAAGCGGTGGCAAGCGGCAAGTGGCGGCCCGTACTGGGAATGGTGAGTGCTCAGGTAAGTAAAAGACAGTTTCGCTAGCGTAATTAACGAGAAGGTTTCCCTATTTGAGGAAATGGTTGCCTTAAGGTTTTAACGGAAGATTCCCCTAGAGAGGGAATGCAATGAAAGGCTGTCCCAAGAGACAGTGAAGGACGTCCTATAGTGAACAAATACGTGTAAGGTGTTATTTGTGTTACCTTTTCTTGTTTCGATTCTGTTTGTTATTGTTGTGGCGATATGGACATTAGTTCGTTTCTGTCTGACTTCCAAAAACCCAAAATTTCAAGAACGGTTAAGAGAAGGGGAAAAGATATTAGAAACTGTAAAAGAAGAACAATCAAGTCGAGTTTCTGAAAGAGAAAGTAGATGTTCAGACCTCTGTGCCTCCGCCAGAGCAGTATTAACTCCAGAGAAGGGAGTACAACCAATACCAACTTTGGTTGTCGGCCCATTACCTAAAGGAACAGTGGGACTAGTTCTGGGGAGGAGTTCTTCTGCTTTAAAAGGATTAAATATTGTCCCTGGAGTTGTAGACCCTGATTTTACAGGAGAAATAAAAATCCTTGCTTCTTCACCAAGAGGTGTAGCAATAATAGCTCAGGGTGATAGCATAGCACAATTGTTGGTCTTACCCAGCTGCCATGATCAATATCTATCAAAGAATATTATTAGGGGAAATAAAGGATTAGGTTCTACTGGCCAAAATATGGTCATGTTAACATTGGATTTAAAAGATAGACCTATGACAAAGTTAGTGATAGAAGGCAAAAGTTTTGAGGGCTTATTAGATACTGAGGCTGACAAAAATATTATGAAAATTACAGAATGGCCCAAAGCCTGGCCACTTCAACAGGCAGATCAGACTTTAAGGGGATTGGGTATGGTTTCCAATCCTAACAAAAGCACAGCCATATTAAAATGGAAGGTGGCTAACCAGGAGTTATGTTCTGATACTCCCGGACATAATACAGTTGTGGGCAATCCTCAATGGAATCTAAACATGCTGACAGGCCAAGGACCATATGAAGAGCAAGGTAATCAGATTGATTTCCACCCCGGTATGTATCAACAGATTAACCCTCAACTTTTAATCTATCGTTATATGGATGATATTTTGCTAGCTCATAAGGAAAATCCTGTCTTAGAGCAATGTTATAATTCCTTACTAAAGTCACTGGAAAGATGGGGCTTACATATTGCCATTGATAAAGTACAAATGACAGACACCAAAAACTTCCTGGGATCTATCATAAATGCAACTATGATTAAACCCATAAAAATTACTGTTCAGGTGGACAAACTTAGAACTTTAAATGATTTTCAAAAACTTTTGGGTGATATTAATTGGATTAGACCTTACCTTCAATTACCCACCTCAAGTTTGGGCCCCCTGTTTGATATTCTTAAAGGTGATTCTGACCCCCTTTCTAAGCGGGTGCTTACCCCTAAGGCTCAAACAGCTCTCAAGCTTGTTGAAACAGCTATGGAAAAGGTTCATCTTGATCGTATTGACCTAGCTAAGCCTTTATCATTCATTGTCTTGGCCACAAATAAGTTACCCACAGGAGTGCTTTGGCAAAAGGGTCCTATTCTATGGGTTCACATGAATTATGCCCCTAACAAGGTCTTATCCTTGTTTACTGAATCTGTGGCAGAATTAATCCTTAAGGCATTAAAAGTATCCCTTTCCACCTTTGGTATTCAACATGTCACAGGAATTCCCTATAATCCTACTGGACAAAGCATTGTTGAGCGTGCCCATTTAACGCTTAAAAACATGCTTTTTAAACAAAAAGGGGGAAGAGGGGCATCATACAGTTCCCAAAAGACAAATTATCTGTTGCCTTGTTCATCTTAAATTTTTAAAATCTCGATTCTGAGGGCCGATCGGCTGCTGACCATCATTCAGAACCTAATAAAAGACATCTACCTCAAGTGCTCTGGAAGGACATTCTATCAGGACAATGGAAAGGCCCAGATCCGGTATTAATCTGGGCCCGAGGGTCTGTTTGTGTTTTCCCACAAGACGCACAATCGCCAATTTGGGTGCCGGAGAGATTGGTCAAGGCCTCAACAGAGACCCAAAAACAGGAAGAAGATGAGGAGGCTTCTCCCGCTGATGGTGTTGACAATTTCTCACCAAGTTAATGGAGGAGACTCGCGTGAACTATGGGGGATAGTAAAGACGTGGTCCTATCCTGTACCCCTTACCAACTCTTCTATTCTATATCCTCCTATTTTTACAATTGGCCACATTTCTCCAGTCTGCTGTTCAATGGGGAAAAGAATGGTTTGGGTTTTTGTCCGGGGGAGGTCTATTGTGTGTTATATCTGTTCTGTGCATGTAGTGTTTATACAAAACGCATATACATCGGCGCAGATAAACAGTCATTATTCACCAAGCTCTTGTTGCAATTTATGCAGGTTCATCCCCCCAAGTCTGATTAAATGTGCTAGACCGGTAGTCAAAGACATGTAAGATTCATGGGGAGCTCATACCAACCTAAGACAGGAAATGAGGGCTAGAGCCTCATTATCTAATGATGGGTAAGGATGTTGCTTTGCCGTGGACAACCTAAGACAGGCACGGTCTCTTTTATAAACAGAAAGGGGGAAATGTGGCGGGCGAGACCCAGGGCCCAGGGTTACGCCACATGCATCCAAAGATGGCGACTGACAGAGAGCCAAACGTCGTGCTGAATGCGCTTTGAGAAAAACAGGAAGCATTTACCATTGACTGTATGATAACTAGTTCAGCCGCCTAGCGTGTGGACAGATATATATTACATGTATGCTTGAGCTCGTGATCACTTGACCTTTAATAGGATTGGATGGACATATCTGATTACAATTGCTTATGCACGAGTCCGCTTATATATTGAGGGTGTTATCCGAATAAAGCGGGAAGCTGCTTCGTGAACTTCTGAAGTGTACGTGTCGTTTGTCCTGCTGGTCGGCAGCAAGCGGCGGCAAGCGGCAGTAGAGTGTATTTTGACATATAATATACATGGAGTATAACTTAGGATCTTATGGTTGTACATGATTTGGAGTATCACTGGTTGTATATTCATGTAAGAGCATAGGAAAGTTATGTCCTATTCAGGGAATAAGTTTTAAATGCACAAACAGAACCTGTATTCCAAGAAACAAAGCAGAAAACAGCAACTGGGAGGCTGAAGGGTAAAAGAATGATTTTAATAGCTGTGTGACCCCAGAGGGAGGGGAAGTGGATTTCAAGTTCTTAATGGAAGAAATACTTCAGAAATCATCTCTAACATTCATTTAAGACAATAGAAGGGAAATAACTTATGATTAAGGGTCACTCCTCAGGGGCATAGACTGCTCTACTAAAGAATATTACACAGTATGGTATGGAAACTCTCGTGAGCTGCTTCATCAAGAGGTCCTTGGGGCAAGGAACCCAGGATGGGCTCCAACTCATGTCATAAGAAATTGAACCAGGGAGTCCAAAAGGAGCTGCATTCTGCCAGTCATCACAAGAGTAAGCATGGATATAGATCCCTCCTCAGTGAAGCAAGGAGAGGACTGCTGTCAAGCTGATGCCTCTATTTCAGCCTGAGACACTAAAGCAGAAGGGCCTGATGAGCAGTAGGAACTGTGATATCACAAATGTTGTTGTTTAAAACCCAGTTTTGGAATAATTTGATATCTTGTCACAGATACTTAAAGTAGCCATAATATAAATGCAAAACTAAAATATACTAGCCCTACTCAAATCTCAAATGCAATCTGGACAGAATGAAAGGGATCTTCTGGCATTCTATCTACGGGGAATAACATAGACTTGAACCTCCACAAATTTTAATACCCAATGTCTAGTATCTGCTCTAAATTTATGAGACATGGAAAAATAGGCACAAGTGATTGAAAAACAGGACAAAAAAATAGCAGAGCAGATAATAGAGAACAATTGTTGATCTAGAATTCAGAGTGACTAAAAATGACTTCAAAATAATCAATTAGGGGCATGCAAAATATGAAACGTGTCTATAAATCATGCAATATAATTTTAAAAAATAAGTTACAAATAACTGATTTAAATTTCAGTTCAAGAAGTTTTCTAAGAAAAGAAAAAGGCAAATTAACACCAAAGAAACAGAATAAAGGAAATAGTAAAGGTAGAAGGAAAAGGAATGAAATAGAGAATCTAATATAGATTTGGAAATTATTTCCTTGAAATTTTCAATTATATTGATAAAGTCCAACACATCTTATCAAGAAAAATGAACAAAGATAATTTAGATTACCAATATTAGGATAAACAACAGAGCATCAATCCCAATTCTATAGATAAAAGTATACTATGACTAATATATATCAATAAAGTTAAAAATTTTTAAATAATGAGAAAAGTCTTAAAATATATAATTCATAAAAATAAATAGAATAAATACATAATCTGAATGATCCTATTAAATAAATTGAATATGTATTTAAAAACCTGTATACCTACCTACCTACATACATATATATATACTTATAAGCTCAGATGGTTAAGAGGGAATTCTTCAAAGCATCTAAGAAAGGAATTATAATAATCAAACAGAATTTCTTCCAAAGACTAAAATGACAAGACCTTTCCACATCATATTCTGGTTCTACAATAAATTTGATTACAAATATCAATGGAAAGAAAATTAGGAGCCAATATCTCTCTTAAATGTATGCACAAATACCTAAATAAAATAAGCCAATTTTCAATTAAAATTGATAGTTGAAATATTTATAGATAATTAACATGGTAATTGTACTTCATGAATGTTAAGTTGGGTACTACTGAAATGTCAGTCATTCTTATTACCTCAAATTTTGCAGTACTCTCAATAATGGTTTCCAAAAGAAGTCTCTCTTCTAATTCCCATAACCTATGTGCTGTAGCTTGGATCTGGATTGTCCCTCAAAACCTCTTGTGTTCAGAGTTGGGATATTTGAGAAGTGATTGGATCATGAGGATTCTGATCTCATTAGTGGATCCACTTATTGATGATTGAATGCACTACTGGGAGGTAGGACATAATTGTAGGAAGTAAGTCAATGAGATATGCCCTAAAGGAAGGAATATCTTCTCTCTGGGCACTTTCACTTTCTTTCTTTCTCTCTTTCTTCTTTCAAGCTTCTAGGATCTGAGCATTTCTGCCATGATGTTTCTGACTTGGAACCTAGCAACCATGAACTGAATTCCTTGAAACCGTGAGCCAAAATAAATGCTTCCTTCTCTGAGTTGCTTTTGTCAGACATTTTGGTCACAGAGACTCGAAGCTGACTAGCACACTGGTTATGTTAGTTGCATGGTAGAAGGGACATTAAAATGTGGTTAAATTATTGAAATGTAGAGTTTCTCCTGGATTATTCTGGGGGCCAAATATTATCATAAGGACATAAAGAGTCTTAGAAGAGAGATTCAAGAGGATCATAATCAGGAATGACAATGTGACAATGGTATTAGACAGTGAAGAAGACATGAGAATACCATGCTGCCATCTGTGAAGATGGGGTAGGTGCCATATGCCAAGGAATGTAGGCAGCTTCTAGAAGTATCATGAAGGAACCAGACTTGCTGACACCTTAATTTCAGCTTAATGAAATTGATTTGGAGATTCTGATTTCCAGAAATATAATAAATTGAGGTTTTAAGCCATAAATTTGTACTAATTTGTTGAAGCAATAATAGGTAATATTGTTACTTGAATTTGAAAAATGCATTAGGAATATTTCAGGGCATATTTATGTCTTGTTTAAAAGCCATACCTTACACAGAAATATATACAATTTTGTTATTTATATTTTAGCAGAAGAATCCTGGTGTAGGAAGAATTACAAAGTGTATACTATCTTTAAAAGCATTTGTGAAAACTTTTAGGAATGCCTGAGTATATAAGTAAACGTGAAAAAAATTTTATAGGGGATTCATCTAACTTGATGTGACTTTATAATATCTTTCTAATAATGACACAGTGTTGCTTATGAGTATTGGTAACCAGTATGTTGACAACTAGGAATAGTTTTTGTAGATGTACTAGTAGCACAATATGAAGAGGAATATTTGTTTAATATTTTAATAGTGATATCTTATTCTAATTAACATTATTTTCTTGTATATAATACCACCTTTTTTATTCCCTGTATGAGGAATTAAACCAAGAGACACTCTATACTGAGAGCAACATTCCAAGTATTTTTTATTTTATTGGATACAGGGTATCTTTGTTTTTTTTTAATTAATTAATTAATTATTTTTTTTTATTTTGTACAGACTGTATTTTGATTCATTGTACACAAATGGGGTACATAATTTTGTTTCTATGGTTGTACATGATGTAGAGACATACCATTCGTGTAATCATACATGTACATAGGGTAATGATGTCTGTCTCATTCCATGACTTTTCATAACCCCCCTCTCATTTCCTTCTACATAATCTAAAGTTCCTCTACTCTTCTCTCCCCACCCCCCAACGCCATTATATATCATCATCCACTTATCAGGGAAAACATTTGACCTTTGGTTTTTTTGGGATTGACATACAGGCAATTAATAAATAAATGAAAAAGTGTTCAACATCTCTAGTAATTAGAGAAATGCAAATTAAAATAACTCTAGTGACAGACCTAATAGCCCATTCCAAAATATGAGAAAGAATGTAGGGATATGATAAAATTATTTTGCCATACCAATGCTGTGATTATTAGCTAGTCCAAAATGAAAATAGGTCTGTCACTTAGACAATTATACATATAATATTTTTGTCACTTAGACAATTATACATATATTTATTATTTATTATTGTTTTAATATTATTATTAATATTATTGTTTTTTAGAGTAATCTTTGGCAAAACCTCAGCAATATCTATTTAAAGTCTAATTAAAACCTTAGCAATATCTATTTAAAGACAGGAAACATAAATTCTTATTGGAAAATAATTGAACCTGAGATAGAGGAACACACATATAAAATACCTTGCCTTTAATTCCTTTTTCTATTTCTAAAGTTCACAGTCTACTGGGAGATATTTTTTATGATGATGTATGTGTTTAATTTCATCCAAATAAGCACTACAAGGAGTTTGAAATCTTAAGCATACGTGGTGCTTTACAACTTCACAAATTAGTTATGATCTATAGTTTTATTTCTGTTTTAGAGAGGCAGACGTTTGTCATTTTTATTCTTTGATTTACATTATTGACCTGGGACCAACTTAATTCTCATGTAATTGCATATATCTTCATTACACCATAGTAAGCACTGAGCACCTTGCTTTCAAAGCTCTGCCAGTTTCATCAGCTTTTGTGATATGTACTTCTTCAAGCTGCAGCTAAAGATCAATGTGGAGAATAACAAGAACCTCTCAGGACAGTAAAACCTCTTCTCTTGAGTACCATTGCTACATTTGTTCCATGACAAGGAATTTATGAATACCACAACTGTATTTTATGATTCTATAAGCTTAGTCTAGCCCTGTGTTTTAGGGCTTGCACTAAATAATTTACACTGTTTCCGTTGGCTAAATCCCCAGATGTACCACAAATTTCATCTCTTTGTTTATGATTTATACCTAACTGGACAAACACAGATCAATTATATGTATCTTTAAAACATTTTCCATTGATAGGTTTTTTTTATTTGCTTAAATGTTGAAAAATATCCTCTTATGAAGTTTTTTCAAAATACTGGCATTCTATCTTTGACACAAAAAGCTACCTACACAATAAAATGATCATGGTCTCTTTTCACAGTATAGAGTTGTTGCACAAAACTGACAGTCCAACCAGGATCAAATTTCTTAGTATCAAAGGGTAAACATTAAGAGATGATTACACTCTTCATCAATGCAATGAAGAGATGAATATGAATTCTCCACCTTCTCTCTACTTGGTTCTTGAGCCTGGATAGTGATAGGTAAAGTTGAAAGTCTAATGTTGTAGATCACAGAGTCTGTCAGCCTTTCTTTCTGAATGGTTGCCTTTAAGTCCACTGCCCTTTCTCTTCCTACAGATCAGGAGCATCCACTTTTAAATTTGTGTGGTGGAGAGGGAACTTCTTATTGTAATGTCACTATTTACTTTATTTAATATACCACTGAGTGCATTGTTATCTTCACTTTTTTTTTTTTTTTTTTTTTTTTTTTTTACATAGGCAACTAATGTAGGTTAATTGGACACTAATATTCAACATATGGTAAGAAAATTACAAAGATCCTCATTCTTTGAGGTTCTAATAATTCTAAATTTTTATCATTTAGTGTTGTCTTAGTTGAAGCTTGTTTTTGTCATTAAATGAATTAATAAGATAATACAATAATTAGCTAGGTAAAAACTATTTTGCAAACCATGGATATACATTTATCAGAGTCAAATGTATGGAACGTTGAAGAAATTCAACTGTATATGATAGAGAATAATAACCTCAATGTCAAAGGCAGAAAGGCCTGGGTTTGACCTCAAGTTATACCATTAAAGATGGATGGTTATGTATTTTTAATATTCCTACTTTATTATTTAGAAAATGAATATATTAATTATACCTATTTCAAAATTGACATTTCAATGGGACAGAACTCACTATTGCAACTAAAAGCTGCATTCAGTTATACTGAATGAAATTTGGATGATCTCAAAAAGACATTAAATGGGAAAGGGTGATGCATAATTACTTACTTGGAAAATGCATGTGAAGTAACCAACAGCATGCTGCAGAGAGGGAGTTCAGGGAAACTCTACCACATATATGGAAAATTTGTTTGCCTATGGAGTTTATGCTGAAGTGTTATGAGTTACTTCCCACTCCCATGGCTATGAGGCCCATGCCCATGAGTATACTATTAGAGAAAATATAGGCTGCTTGTTTTCTTTATTTTTTTATGTGAGTTTGTGAATTGAAGGTCATTATTGGCAAGTTATTACTAGAAAAAAAATACCAAAATTCTTTATAAATGATACAATATTGATGGAACAAAGCACAAATAGTGAGTGTTGTTGAATTTTTCATTAGCGGATGGATACTTAGTTTCCTACTACTAGTGGTGTATCTCAATAATCAACTCTTAGATTTTGGCCCATGGCTTTATTGCATAGTTAGGCAAATGAACCCTAGATAATTGCACTAAAAATTCTCCTATGTTACGATAATCTCTGTGAAAATTTGGAGGAAGAATTAGAATAGGATGTGTGAAACCCATAAAATAATCAGTTGCTACCTCTCTGGAATGGTAAGGCACATTCAGGCCTCAGATCCTCATGTTTGCTACCTGATTTCAGGAAATGAATATACATGCTGGTGGCAAGGTCAAGCATAGTCGCGTTAAGAAACAAAACACTCTTCTTGCATTCAGTGAAACAGCCAAGATGATTAAAAAAATTGCAAAGATGCAAAAAATTCACCCCATGCCAACAGGAAAAAAATTCTTAAAAATTCTCTTGAATTAAATTCTCTAAGGACAAGGACCATACCCAGCAGATCAGTAGATTACACAGCCTCCAGGTCTACTGCTGGATGTGGGCAGTGATTTTCCTATCCTATCCTACACTATTCTTATTATGGTTTGAGTGTTATATATGTCCTTTAAAAAACATGTATTGAAGGTTTCATTGTCATCCTGTGACCTTGTAGGGAGGTGGGGAGAGCTTTACAATGGTACTCTAGTGGAAGGAATTTAGGTCATTGGAGGTGTACCCTTGAAAGGAATAATGGCCCTGACTGCTTTTTCTTTCTCTATTTGCTTAGCGGCTACCCTGAAATGAGCAGCACCTTTGCACGTACTATCCACCACAATATTCTGTCTTGCCCCAAGTCCAAAAGCAATAAAATCAAGTGAACATGGACCGAAAGCTCTGAAGCCATGAACCAAATTTTTTTTTTCTTATTTAAAGCTTATTTTCTCAAGTACTTTGTCTCCACTGAGACAGAAAGCTGATTGACACTAATTCTTTCTATTTTATTCTCTTCTCTTCTATTCTATTCTGGGCATTGCTTGTTCTATAACATATGCAAATTCAGAGACTATAACTAAAAGTATAAAATAGAAAATTTGCAATATTTGCTATCCAGGTCAACTGACTGGATATATTTCTTTTGATCATGGTACACTGCTGTACAAAAGTGGTCTAAGAAACTAAAATGGGGATATGGTATATTCATTGGTACTCTCAGAACATTGGTAGTTTTGAAAATTAGAATTGGTAATTGAGACATTTGGTATTCAAACCAGGTAATGGAAATGATTCTAAGGGTTGATTTGGAGGATTAAATAGATTCAGACAAAAATTGAATATAAGATTAGAGGTACACATATTGTATTAGGAAAATTTCTGGTGTTAGGACATGGTATGGGGGGATAGAAAAGAATACAATAACATAATTGCACATCTTTCCCACTACACAAAACTATTTTCTTTAATTTTATATGGTCTGGTGTTCCTGGGTCCAGTGTTAAATTTATATATAGCCAAAGAGGAACATATTAATAGCAAGGACTTTTAACAAAGGTTTACATCAAAAGGAAATTTGGAATTTCTTATGACATAATCCATGGAGTAAAATAAGGATCAGTTGTGAACATACTTGCGAATGAGCACTCTAATTCTTTAGTTGTCAAATACTATAATATCTGCTTGGGCAAGTCCAACAGTTAGAAAATATAATGCTGTTGTTCTTGGTAGCTCTGGAGACACAGCATCCAAATATTATTAGACATCCCAACTATATGGGGAAGAAGGTAGGGAGACATGGTCAAGGAAGTATGGTACCCAAAATAGCAAATTCCCATCACCTTTCTTCATTTAGCAGAATACAAACAGCCATATCAATACACCTAGTTGATGACTGGAGATTTTCTTACTGAGAAACTAGCCCACGAGTAAAGGATATGTTATCTTTAAAGAATTGGCTATACCCCAATGAAAGGCAAGATCACTGACAAATTATACATTTATGTCCACTAGTAAACAAATCTAATTTGTAAGCACAATTTTCTATTCACCTATAAATACTGCAGTATTAAATGTGAGAAGTGGACATCTAAGCATCTTTAGCTAATGGTGAACTAAGTATCATCAAGTAATGAAAATGGGGTGTTTTAGTCAGCTTTTTTGCTTCTGTGACTAGAATGATCTAACCAGCACAACTGTAGGGGAGGAAAGGTTTATTTGAGGACTCAGGGTTTCAGAGGTCTTAGTCCATAGAAGACCAGCTCCATTCCTTGGGGCTCAAGGTGAGGCTGAACATCATGGCAGAAGAGCATGGCAGAGGGAAGCAGCTCACATCATCAGGAAAAGGAGAGAGACTCCACTCTCCAGATACAAAATATATACCCCAAAGTCATACCCCAATTCCCCACCTCCTCCAATCACACTTTACTACTTCGATTAATTCCACTAAGGATTAATTCGCTGATTGGGTTAAAACTCTTACGACTGAATCATTTCTCCTCTGAACCTTTCTGCATTGTCTCACATGTGAGCTTTTGGGGGACAGCTCACATCAAAACCATAACATGGGGAGAGAGAAGGAAATAAGCAACTGATGGTTTTTAACATAAGCCATGATGATGTGATTCAAAAACTATTTTTTGCATCAAATAAAAATAATTTATCACATCTATGGGGAATGAGGAGCAAAAACCTACTATATTACTGCTAATTATTTAGCATAATTTTTTTAAGAAAGAGCTAATGGATGCCTAACCTTCCATGTGCATTTGTAGTTGACATGCCTTTCAAGTTTTAGATAGTATTTGTAATAAATAAGCAAATAATGTTTTTGAAAAAGCAATATTAATCCTTTTATAATTTAGCGAGATTTTTGCTATTATTCACTAAAAGTAGATTTTTCTTCATTAGCAGATGCATTTGCTCCAATAAGAGTGCATGTTCAATGCATTTTTAAGCAACCATTTTCTTTATTTTTACAAAGTCATAAAAATTAGTCAGAATCCAAAATATGACATACTTATTAAGGACTCTTAGGCAATTTAAATTTGCCTGATAATTGGTTTTAGGATAATTATATTTTGATATTTTATGTTCATTCTTTAATAAGAAGAAACAATAGAGCAAGAAAAACTGAGGTAGCTAGATCCCAGATCGTTTTCTATCTTCAATATAGAGATAAAATCCAAATGCCAAACAAAAAATAATGGCCTTCACTTACTCTGTGAATTAGAGATTCTCATATTCAAGGATTCACTAGAAGTAATCACTGAACTAAGAAAAGCCATTATACTTGTATTCACAATTTATCACAGTGAAAGGATTTAGATTAAAATCAGCAAAGTTAGAAGGTACATGGAACGGAATCTGGTACAGATTAGGTATGTGTTCCAGTCATCATCTCCCTTACAGACAGAATTTAAATTTCCAAGCTATGAGACATGATATAAAGTATGGAGTATTGCCCATTAGAAGAACTCCCATAATATCCTTGGTGTCCATGGCTTTCACTGAAAGTTCATCACATAGGCAGGGAACAACTATGTGGCTGAACTTACTTAGTATTCAGTCCCTCCAAATGTAAAACAGATGTGGCATTGCCTATGACCTCCACAATAAATTATAGTCTTCATATAAACTATTTTGTGTGACTTAAGTTTCCAGGTTTACACAAACACTTTTATCAGGTAGGATATTCCTGTCCTAGGGGTTAGTACCCCAGAGCCTATCAAGGAATTCTTTTGTTTGTTTGTTTGCTTGTTTTTTTTTTTCAGAATATGCTATGTTTCAGTCAGCTTTTTCATCACTGTGAGCAAAAGACCTGACAAAAACAACAAAGAGGAGGGGAAGTTTATTTGGAGCTCACAGTTTCAGAGATCTTAGTCCATAGATGGCTGACTCCATAGCTCTGGTCTGAGGTGAGGCAAAACATCAAAAATCATGGCTGAGAAAAGCAGTTATTTGGATAGATTTACTGAAGTACACATTTTATAGAAGAAAAACATTCCCTCCACCTGATATCCTAATTGCAGATGCTCTCTGTGACTGATCCCAGTATTAACACAATGGAGTTGTGTGGCCTGTGGCCAACTTTGGAACACATTATCATTCAAGTAATGTTTCACAGAAAAATCATAGACATTCGGGGAGATGTAAAAAAGTATATCTACCAAGAATTCCACTGTAGGCCTCTTCTTTTGAATACAAACAACAGTTATCCTTCCTTTTTTCTTTATATTCAACTTTAAAGTCTACTGTATTCACAATTGTCCAAAGCTGCCTGAACCAGGGCTCTGACCTTTACTTTTTTCTGGGAAATATCCCTGCACATTTTAGAAGACTAAGTATAAAAGAACAGGAAAAAAAAATTTTCAAAAGAACGCTGCAAATTTTCTAGCTGAGAATGTAGTTATGAAGCACCTATCATGAAACCATGTCCAATATTGGGTTGGATACATAACAGAGGCTTCCTAATTCCCAGTCATTTGACACTGAGATTTGAGATAGACTTTTTAAAAATAAAGTCAAGAATGGTATTAAATATTTATGGTAATATCATGTGCCTTTGTTGTATTTATATTTTATGATTTTGCATTCAATAAATACTAATCATGGAAATGTTCCTTTCCATGAAATACATTTTAAAGTTTAATATTCATGAACCTATCACGTAAGGAGAGAGATTCTATTAGCTGATTTTTCTTTCAAACCTGTGTAGGTCACATTGGTAAGATTTATTTTGATTTGTTACACTGTGAGTTGACTCTTAGCTACTCTGTTTGCCTTCAAATCTTCCTCAGACATTAACAGAGCACTAGTAGTTCATTTTTATATCATTGCTATTTTATGTGGAATATATATTGAATTTGATATGGATTAAAATTAATATACTTTAGCAGCTCTATAAATTCAATGTCTACTCCCAACAGTGAATATACATAGCATATTCAGTCTGTTGGGGAAAAAATGAATGAATAAGTGAATGAGGTAAAGTTCTTGAGTGTCTTTGACTATATCATTATTTACTTCAATGTGAGGGTGAGTGATCTCATTTTTTCAGAGAATACTGAATTGACCAATAATGCAGATTTTTCATTAATGGTTGAACCAAGCCCTACTCTGATTATATTCAAAAATAGGGAAAATGTGTTGCAAATGATGTAAAGCATTGTTTTCTCCTATTCTGTGCCAATGTTTAACCATGTTCTTATTCCTTAAGGGGATTTTTATAGAAAATATTACTGGCAGTCATTAACATTGAATTTTCAGTCAATTTGAACAAAGTACATAAGACTTTTAGTCAGTGTTATTTTTAGGAGTGTTAATTATATGAATTATGCACTGAAACTCACCTTAGAGATTATGACTAGTTTAATCTTGACTTTCAAACTCTCAAGTCAATTATAACACATTAACCTGGAAAAATTACATAATTATTTGTTTCTCAAGATATGATGAAATAGCAATATTTTCTCTTTTGCAAAAGTACAATAATTTAAAATCCAAATATTTCTAATATCAATTCTACTAACTAAATAATCCCAGAATAATTTTTGAAAATAAATTTAAATCTTAAAAGCAAAACTTAGGCAATTTTATGCTGACTCTATTTTTCACTGTATTTTTAAGTCTTGTGTATATCCAAACATTTATAAACTAGTTCCTCACTGTCTACCATATATTGCTTGTGTGGATACAACTACTGTTATTGTCATAAGAAAGTACCAAAGTTACTATGTAATTACACAGCAGACATTTTAAGTTAATCAAATGAACCTGATAGGCTTGTTCTATTTTAGAAAACAGGATATCAAGAAGTAAAGATTTGAGTTGCTAATTTTTTAAAATTTCATTTCATAGTATCTTTGTTGCCTATTTGTGACCTATTTTTGATTTTGCAGTTTATTTTGTCATTACTTTTAACCTTAATCCCCTATTCCACAGATATCAATACTACACATTTGTTTTAACATATATCTTTCCAAATAATTTTTCTATATATTTATTTAAATATTCATATCAGTATAAAATTTTAGTTGTTTAATTTTAAAGTTAACCAAATGGTATGCATAATAAATTCTCTGTTTCATGTTACATTTTTGTTATTTAACATTCTGCTTCAAATCTAACCATGTTGTTCTACTTAGTCTAACTCCTTACCTGATCACTGCATAGAAGAGTTTATCTCCAGATGTATGTTTGTACAGACAAAACGAAAATAAATCACTTTGTAAGGGTCCCTTGACACACACATTTGAGAGTGAGAGTTACAAACATGATTACCGTATCAAGTATATATGAAAATTCCCTTGCCTTAACAAAAGCCTTTTTCCAAATATTCCAAAATTTCTGCTACCTGTACATGAATATTCTTCTCTCCTTCTAGTCTTAAATAAGAGAGACCCGAATAGACTGAGGGGTTACCTGTAAGACTTTAGGCTAATCTGTAACCTCAGATGGAGTAGCTATAAATTGAGGAATTAGAAAAGTCCTTTCCTCCTGACACCTCTCCTTTTCACCAGCAATCTACTTTTCCATTTTCAATCTCTACTGTGTCTACAGATATAGAGGACAGGTGTGAGTTCCTTGGGTAGTGAAGAAGAATGTTGCCACATATAGGGCCAGCACCTAACACATCAGACCCATTGAGTGTACCCTTTTCTTGTTGCAAGGGTGGTTGTGTTCACATAATGTGGAGACGAATCATTGAGCCAGGGTGATCAACTTAATATCAGATGCCTCAGTAGAAGAGCAATGCAGGAATCAGTACCCCCAAAACATGGGATTCCCAGAAAATTGCCTGTTTAGTAAAGATTTTAGGAATAAAACATGCAACAATAGGTGGGACTTGAAGATCAACAATCATTTTAAGTATAGCAGGTTCACAGGGGTTCCCAGAGGATGTCACTCAAACATCAGCTGGATTTGCAATGACAATAATAACAAGTCACCAGCAGAAGCATACCTGGTCTACTTCACTTGTGTCATGAAGATACCATTACTTTTCTTCTCTTTAGATACACACTCTTCCTCTGAAATTAAGATTTAATGACACCTATGTGTATAACTAAAGGAAGGAATTTAAGGATATCCTCCTCCTTCCACAGAATTATAAAGTTTGTAGATGATGTAAAAATTTTACTTGAGGTCATGACAGTACCTAATTAACAGTGCTTGTATGAACAACTTTTCAAGTTATGGAAAAATATGTGAATTGTTATTTTTGTCAACATAGTAGGTAGAAAGTAAAATTATTGTTTTCTTGGACAAAGATAAATTTTTAACCCAAGCATCTATTGATTTTCCTCCTGGACATTCTATTTCCCCACCTTGGGAATTGCCTATTCATCTAATTGCCCAATTTACATCTAGATTCCCTTTCGTGTACTTTGCAGGTGTTCTTTTCTTATTTAATATACTAAAATATGCTAACTATAGAGATATATCACAGATATTTTATTCTAACTTTCCAATTTTCTTTTAATGATGTTTTTGAGTCCTCTACTTAACATAAACTTAATCTTGATGTCATCAAATTCTCTCACTTGGTTCTCCCTCTCCCTTTTTTTCAGGGTCTTGTGCATTAATCCTCACTGTATTGGTCATGGTATACCCATCAAGAATACAGGAATGATGACAGTGATGATAAGGAAATCAAGAAATAGTGACAGCTCTCACTATTTTGACATCACCAGGCTAAAGTAATAAAGGTAGGAGATATTGCTACCTGAAGACACAGGGAAGAAGCAGGTTTTCAGGTTGGGTTCTAGAATAGGTTACATATAGGAGTCTCAAATTTGAATTTCAAGTAACAATACTCGCTCCTAAGAGATCATGAGCATCAGAAATACAGGGAATTCACCCTTTTTCTTACCATCCAATTTTTTGCTTATAGTTTTCATTAGCTAAATTCAGGCAAAAAACGAAATGGCAAAGGATACTGAAAATTACTGCAGATAAAATCAAGCAAATGAGCTGTAGAACCTATATAAAATCATCACTACCCGAATTTTTAACTGGTGTACTCACCTGAAGTTATTCTATGTAGTGACCAAACCAATGGGGGATGTTTTCTTTCAGTCATATTAGTCACAATGGAGAAAGAACTATCCTAGTCCATTACTACTGCCATAGCAAAATATATTGCACGTGGTACTTTATAAACAAATATTTTTCATACTTTTGGAGTCTGGGAAGTTTCCTAACAAGGTGAAAGCATATTTAATGACTGATTAGGTCCATTCATTTCTCAGGGGACCTCCTGGAGTTGAAAAGGTAAAAGCAATTTTTGGGTTCCCCCAAACCCTTTTATTATAAGCACATTCATTCACGGAGGTGGAGCATTCGTGACCTGATTACCTCCTAAAAGTTCCTCCTTTTAATACTGTCATCTTGGGTGGTAAATTTCTACATACGGATTTTGGTGGCGACAGGAACTATTAGATTATAGCAAGAACTAAAGCCAAAATATAAAATTGAAAGTTGAATTCTGTAGTAGTCTGCTAGAGCCATGAAGGACTGTGAATTTACCTCAGAAATATTTACATATAGTAAGAAATTACTTCATGTTTTTCATTCTGTATCATTAAGATGTCACTAATTGCAGTTAATCACAACTTTTCACAATCAGGATGGATGTAATTGTAATTAAAGACAAAATGCTATGACATAGGAACCAAGGCATGGTGGCGCATACCTGTAAACTCAGCTACTTGGTACACAGAGGCAGGAGCATAGCAAGTTCAAGTTGCCAGATGGGAAACTTAGCAAGATGTTACCTCAAAATAAAAAAATAAAAAACTGGTACAGATGTTGCTCAGTAGTATAGCACCTCTGGGTTCAATCTCTAGTACCCTCCCCCTGACACACACACACACACACAAACACACACACACACACACGCACACACATATGCTCCAAGGTAAAATAAGTTCTACTCAGGATTAAAGTCTGCTGCATGAAACTAAACTACTTCATGACAAAACAAATTGAAAGTAAACAAAACCATCTTCCATGTACACTCTGAATGCTCTGGTCTTTAATTTCTAATAAGCAAATAACTGATTATTTGCTTAACAAATGGAGGTTTCTGCTCTGTGTGAGAGAAGACTTTTGAGAGTAGGAGATTAAAAAAAGAATTAAAAAATATGCAATACATAACTTCCAGATAAGTGTGTGTATGTGTGTATGTGTTATATAAACAAGTAACCTACAATAATAGCTTTTAAATATTTGAAGCAAATATTTCCTATTTTTATCTCCGAGACAATTTAAAGATGTAACTTTTTTGTAAATCTAGATAAAAGTTATTTTTTTTAGGTGATAAGGCAAGGTAAATGATTATTTCTTCTAGAACACATGCTATTATTGCTTCCTGAGGCTAAGTGTTCCTCAGGCACACTCACTCATCAGTGACATTTGGTTATAGAGCATGAGGCATCATTTCTTTATGAAGTAAGCATATTTTAATTCAGCACACAAACACACACACTTTTTTTATTTGTTCTTTTTAGTTTTACATCACAGTAGAATACATTTTGACACATTTATACACACACACAAGGCCAAGGCATACACACTTTTATACTGCCAAAACAACCTGCAAAGAAAAATAAATTATGATTTATTTTGGAGTTCAAAATTATTGAGAATTTGCTTTTTCTTAATGAACATTATTACAATTCATCAGCTAGAACTCTATCCAGCAGGGTTATCTATTCAATGAGGAGTGGGTAGTACATAAAAGTATTTTGGTTCCAGAACAGGACAATTAAAGGTTAGTGAATTGTAGCACCTATCTCATACCATATATTTCAGTCTGATTCGCTACAGATAAAAGATGATTTCATAAAGAAAAATACTCTTTCTATATTTGTTTCTATATAATATGGTAATGAATATATTACACCAAACATTAGTTGCTGAGGTGGATCTACTCAGGAGCCAATAATAAATGTAACTGGTACTTCAATTTATTTAATGAATTTGGATATAGGATCACATAAAGTTTTTATTTATTTATTTTTACATAGCACATATTTCCTATTTGGCAATCTGTAGTAAAAAAGGACTTTGAATGATTTTATCAAATATGTTATTTCTCAAAAGTTAAGAAATAAGTATATGATACAGTAGTTTTGCCTTTCTATTAACTGCAGTTTTTTCCTACTAACTTCTATTTTTTCCTTCCAAAGAATAATAGCTTCTACCAGTTCCCTGTGACTTTACACCTCGAGTGTTGTCAATATGCTATAGTTTGTGTCCTCAAACACTCACAAACTATTATAGACTGGAAAAACATTTTGTTCTGTGAGCAGTTTCCAATAAAATGTTACAGTCTTGTACTCTATTTCTGTGATTAATTTCAAAAAGCAGAATTGATGGTGTAGCTTCTTTAGGAATTGAAGTGCTACAAACTGAAACGGAGTCATGATATAATGACCATAAGCCTATTGAATTATGCCAAGAATCATGTTTGAAGAAAAGGATCCTCAATTTGTTTTTTCAACAAATTTCTATATTAATTTTCATTTATTTATGCATCATTATTTCTCAAACCTAAATGCTAAAACTATTTTCAAAATACATAAAATTGCTTAAAGAATTTTACATTATTGAAATATAGAAAGATTGGTTGTCAAAAAAGTTACCAGATTCAAGTCCTAAAAACACAAAAGTATTAAATAAAATGAGGTATGAAAATTCCAACTTATAAAGAAATAAAATGATTAATTATAAACATGTTTCTAAATACCTCCTCCTTATTAATATATATACAATGTGAGAAGTATCAAATTAATTCCAGTTTAGACTTTAAAATATAAGAATAAAAATAACATTTTTGATTAATACAAATAGTATTTAATTATTTAAATAGAAAGTAGTTTTGATAGTATATGATAAAATATGAATACAATGTCCATAAGTAGAAAATAGCAATGAAATTAAATCAAGGAAATTGGAATAGTCAGATATTACATGTATTTTATACAACGTACTCAAATGATATTAAGTTCCCAAAGGAATACAGGAAATCTAACTGAAGTAGAAAATAGAAAGTCAAAGATCAATTACATGGTTTTCTTTAAAGAACTGATATTTTCATATATATATAAAGAAAGAATTTTTTAAATGAATTTCTGAAACTTACTGGTTGTGCCCTTGACATATCTACCAGAAGACACAAAGCAAAGACAAGACAAGTAAGGAATTTTAATAACAGACATGAGAAAATGAAAGACTGAGCAATCATATCACATATTCTTAGCAATGTAAATGGATTAAAATTTTCCAATTAAGAACATCATCTCTAGGATTTTATCAGTGATTAAAACTCGCCCAAGACTATCAAGACAGATATGAAAATCAAAATAATCCACAAGAATTGAAAGTTCATGTGTGAATGCATATGTGGCATGTTGTATTAATTACTTTCACATATTTTGTTTCTTCTTTTTCTTGCATTGACCCTCCCTGTGAAAGCACTACTGCATCCTTGACCTGTTGAGTTCAGGTAGCCATTTGTCTCTTTTTGATTAACAAAATGCTAGATAAAATGTTATTATTTTTAATAATATTTGAAGAACCTAAAACTTTCTGCCATGCTGATGTCCCTGATAGAGGTTACTCCATTAATCTAGGACAGTAATGAAGGTTAAGTGATACAAATTCAGAAGTGAACATGCTGGGCAGGCAACAGGAGGTGAAAATTGATGTTTTGTTGTATTCACTGACACTCAGAGAGTAATTTTTGCAACAGTTTAATCGAATCTATCTGGTAATACAAAGATTATCAAACAAATCAAAAGAAAAAGAAATTAGTCATTTTTATATACATCAGAGAAACCTGTTAAAGTTAAAACTCAGAAATTAATCAAATGATTTTCCAAAGAAGATGAAACTATATCATTATGTCTATGCTTCAAATGGCATTATATTATGACTAGGACTTAGCTCAATATTAGAGCACTTATCAGCATGCATGAGACCTGAGTTTAATCCCTGCACAGCAAAATAAACAAACAACCAACCCTATTACGAGAAGGCATAATTGAATGTCATTGAGAAACCAAGAGAAATGGAAGGGAATGCAAATACTATACTAAGTTAACACTGTTAAAGTAAATTAAACGAATGAGCAGTGCCTAAGCAAAGACAGATCTCCTTAAGAACATTAATCTTACCTGATTTGCAAACATAAGAATAACTTGAGCTATTTTTTTATTAATGCTTATATTACAGAAAAATAAAGCCTAAGTTTAACCAATTAGAAGCCACTAACTAACATATACTTCTTAACTAGGGACTTTCCAGTAGGATAGATGTATAAATGTAACCGATCAAATAGTTGTTTGCTTTAATTCCATGTTTGTCTGATAAAAATCTATCCCTTACCTTCTTTCAATGGAGCCTGAAATTACCTTCAATTTAGTACTGCCCAATTGAAGGATAAATGTTTACTTAAATAAAATATTTAAAATTTTATTGTGCCTCAGTTTATCTTTAAATGGTACACTATTTTCAATATTTAATTAGTCCTAAATAAATAAGAAGATACAGAATAAAAACATGAAAATAGATTAACCTTAGAGTTTTCTATATCATTGATCCAAATAGGCATTAAATTTAGAAAATAATACAAACATGATCATATAATATTTGGTCATTGAAGAAACTAAATAGCAAAAAACATACTGAGCAAAAAGTTAAAATGTCAATTATTGACTATTTAAAAAAAATTTTAAATTGAGAATCGTATTTTAAATGTGGCATAATTATTATACTAATAGAAAATATTATCACTTTTCAACTATTTAATATAATATACATAAAATAAAAAATATAAAATACTAATCATAAAGAAGATAAAGGTAAGAAAGATCAAATTATTGTAAAGAGAAGAGCAATATTAACATTTAATTTTTCAACTGAAAAAAATATCCATGGATGAAAATAAAGATTTTTTAAAAAATATTTTGTCTAGAAATTTATGATTAGTTGCTTTAATTCCTAATTTTCAGACCAAATGTTATACTTCTCAAACTTTGGTTTATACTAAATCAACATTGTTCAAAATGTATTATCTATTCTTAATCATCAATAAACTTCATTGTCAATACATTTCTCAAATTTAATAACTGGCATCATTTTAATCTATGTAAATGCAAAACTTTCCCATTAAATCTGGAAGATAATTTAACAAATATAAAACAAAAATAATTACCATAAAACAGACAAATATAGAAAAAAAACAGTGATGAAATTATTACTGGGAAATAGCTCTTACACAAACTTATAAATTTGGTGAACATAAATTTGATAATGAGTAATAAAAGATTAAAAAGTGAAGTAGGTATTAGGCTGAAATTAATTTATATTTTTGGGAACTGGACTCAGGGAAATCCTATATATTTGTCCATAATCGTATTTATGGTTTTATATTTGGTATGGAACTGATAATGTTTCAGAAACTTTTATTTTCTTTGTAGGATTTTCTAAATTTTCCTCATTGTACAAATATTCCCATTATTATTTTAAAAATAAATAAAGTTGATTGGAATATGTTTTCAAAACAATAATAAAAACACTGAAGCATAATGTTATAAAATATGAGTGGTAATTATTAATCAAGTTTTACCATTATATCAGTAACCAGTAGATGTCTCTTTTCTATAAATTTTTTGTATTTTTTTAATGCATACAGGATGGTTGCTGGACAACATGGCAGGTACATCAGTGTGACATACAATCACATTAGCATGTTCATTGTTTCAATATAGACACTAACTGATGTTAAAGTTTTCACCTGTTCAACCAAAATATTTAACACCACAAAAACAAATAACCCAATCAATGAATGGGCTAAGGAACTGAAGAAACACCTCATGGAAGAAGGAATATAATTGATCAATAAATATATGAAAAAATGTTCAACATTGCTAGCAATTAGAGAAATGCAAATCAAAACTACTCTATCTCACTCTAGTCAGAATGGCAATTATCAAGAATACAAGCATCAACAAATGTTGGCAAGGATTTTGGGGAAAAAGTTACACTAATACATTGCCAATGGGAATGCAAATTGGTACAACCATTATGGAAAGCAGGATGGAGATTCCTAAGAACACTTGGAATGGAACCAGTTATCCTACTCCTTGATTTATACCAAAAGGACTTAAAATCAGCATACTACAGTGACACAGTCACATGTTTACAGCAGCTTAATTCACAATAGCTAAACTATAGACCCAACCTAGATGCCCTTAACAGATAAATGGATAAAGAAAATGTGGTACAAATGCACAATGGAATACTACTCAGCCTTAAAGAAGAATGAAGTTCTGGCATTTGCTGGTAAATGGATGGAGTTAGAGAATATCATGCTAATTGAAATAAGCCAAACCTACAAACCAAAGGTTAAATATTTTCTCTGTTATGTGGAAGTTAATTCACAATAAGGGGGGTGCTAGAGAAGAACAGAGTTACTTTAAATTAGGTAGAGGGGAGTGAAGGGAGGAGAAGGGGTATGGGGGAAGGAATGATAGCAGAGTGAAACAGACATTATTACCTCGTGTACATATACAACTGCGTGATCCTGCAATATGTGATCCTGCAATATGTATAATTAGTAAAATGAGAGATTACACTCTATTTATGTATGATCTATCAAAAGGTTTAAATGCATTCTACTGTCATGTACAACTAATAGGAACAAATAAAATAAAAAATGTAAAAAAATTTTTCACCTGCTCTAGAATTTACTTCCACACTATTATTTTATTAGACATTTTTCCTGAGAGAGAGAAAGAGAGAGAAAATAAATGGTTTTCAGATTTTTTTCATTGGTTATTTGCATAAATCTCTTTCTACATAGAATTTTGCCTTGATTGCTTTAGTTTTCATGTCATTTTATCATCATTAAGTTTAAAATATTATATAATTTCTAATTGAATTTTTTTGGTTCAAGGTTAGTTAGAAATACATAGATTAATTCATGAACATTTGAAGAACATTCTAGTTTTCTCAATGCTTTCAATTTTATTTCCCTGTGATATGAAAATAAATTTTGTATGATTTTAAAACTTAGAAACTTGTTAAAAGTATTTTTGTACATTTTTGGAAAGCATTTCATTTGTACTAATAAATAATATTTTTATACATTATCTTGTAGATGTTAAGTGAAAATTTTAACTGCTTAATTTAAATATTCAATGTCCTTATTAATTTTTATCCACCTTGTTTATTTACTGAAAAAGATGTTTTTAATTTTTCTATTTTAATGTGGGCTTGCCATTTTTTTTATTCTGTCCATTTTTTTATTTGATATTTTGTATCTATGATATCAAATCTATGGTAAAATATAAATTTAAATGTAACATATAATAAAATATAATATGGATACAATTTATATGTAGAATTATGTCTTTCAGAAGAGTGGAAACTTTACCATTAGAGAAATATTCTTTAAAACAAGTATTTATTTTTTCTTAAAATCTAATTTGTCTATCTTAATGACATATCAACTTACCTCAAGTTAAACTGTGCATTTTATATATTTTTTGCATCATTCTTAGATTAGCTTTTCGGGGCTCTACATTTTAGAAGAACTGGATGACATTTAGTTTTTCTTTTTAACATGGAATACAGATTTTACTCCAAATGGGAAATCCTATTATGTAATATTTGGTTTTAAATTCATCAGCCTTCCACTTTACTTTTGGTCTCTTCCACAAAATCCAATAAACAAATACTTTCAACTATTCATTAATATTTTTCTCATATATATATGGATATATATATATATATTTGTCTTTCCATTGCTACTTTGAAATCACTAGTTAGGTTTGTGGCTTCACCTTTTCTTAGTGTAAAACTTTTCTCTTTAACCAACTATACAACATTTATTATCTGTTGAAAATTTGTTTCATTTTGCTCCCTGTGATATTTCCTTATCTAATATCTACTTTTCTTCATTCCTTCAAAAATAAAACCAAAACAAACATAAAAATGTAATGAATTAAATATACTCAGCTTGCCATCCTCTCTAGCATATGGAAATAGAATGTGACACAATTTTGGCTAATATAATTAAGCAAAAATATACCAGTGTGGAGTGTGCTTTTGGAAAATATTTTTTATTTTATCACAGAAAAGAGTTGACACATGGCATTTACTAATTGCACATTCTTTCAGGTTCCATTAAAATTGAACATACTCAGCAATCACATGTAAGCAATGACTAAACTCTATGTGCTGACATTACAAATGTAAAATACATGTTTACTTTTTTTCCTGTAATGTGAATAATAATTTTGGAACACTTGTAGATTATTTTCTTCTTATGATATATCTTAATGAGGTTCACCTTTAGGAATTTGTTTTGCTATTTTGACTCTTTTGGGAATGAATGCTTTCACACATTTTTTCATATTTTACAGAAATAATGTTTACAATTGTCACACTGTGGTGTAAACAAAATGGAACATGTTAGGTAGTGATATCAACTCATATTCAGGAAGTTACTTACTCTGATGGATTTAATTATATCCAGAGCAGGGGTTGTCAACTTTTCTTAATAAGGGAATATAGTGGACTTTAGAAAATTGGGATATATATAAAAATGTAATTTCAATTTATAATAAAATACCAGGTTTTTATTATATTATATTTCATGAAGGTATATAGACATCACTGTGAATAGAACTTACTCTCTCTATAGGTAGAACACAACAACAATTACATTAAAATTACAACAGAACTTCAATGTATGGATTGCTAGTATGGGAAATTAGATATTAAATATATATTTGCTCCATTTTTTATTGAAAAAAGTAATCCTGTATTCACCAAGACTTCAAATCTAAGTAAAAACCAAGCAGTTTACAAATGTTTTAAGCTACGTATGATATAACAGTTAAATTTAACACACTAGTCAATTGAGCTCCTTCTATGTGCTGGGCAATACATATCATTTTAGTGAACTACTTATTTTAATTCTGACAAAATTATTTGAAATAATAATTAATAGTTAAATTTACTGATAAGAAAACTGGAGCTTAAAAATATTGATATGCCACAGAAAACAGCAATTCAGGAGATATTTCTGGCCATCTGTTTCTGGAGAAAATAATCAGTTCTTTCTCATGCATTTAGATTAATTAAACTTTCTGAATTGTTGTAATAGTAAAAATTGATTTCAGATCAATTGATTAATGAAGAAGGAAGCTATCATGATGAACATATAAATCACTGGGCTTGATGTTTGCTTCTTAGAGAGAATGTTGCGGTTTAGACATAAAGCATCTAAAAGCTCATGTGTGAGACAATGCAAGAAAGTTCAAATATAAATTGATTATATCAAAAAAGCTCTGGCCTAATTGGCCACTTACGGATTGACTGTATGCAGGTAAAGTGTGACAGGTCACTGGGGGCTTGTCTTTGGGGTTTTGCCCCTGGTGAGTTGAACTTTCTTTCTGCTTCCTTGTACTGAACTGCTTTCCTCTGTCATGTCTTCTGCCATGATGTTTTGTTTCACCTTGGGCCCAGAGCTATGAAGTCAGTCATATATCTGAAATCATGAGCCAAAATAAATTTTTCTTCCTCTACAAAGCATAAGGGAATTCTGATTGAACCAGGTGAAATTTTCACTAGATCAACTTCAGGCAAATTCCTTCAGTTAGACATCATTTGCACATCATGAAAGAAAAATAGTTTGTAAATATTTCTAAAATTTCTCCATATTACAGGGAATAATATACATTCTGAATGCAAACTCACACAGTTCACCCTATATTTACATATTATTGGTTAAAAGTCAGCAATTTTATTTGTAATTTTATAACAAATTTGTAATTTTGTAACAACAGCAATAACTTTTCTCAGAAGCATATCACATAGTTTAGCAAACATTGATGTTCCAAGTACACTTATTTTAGATCATATTTGGGTAAACCTGTTTTTGTTGTCAATTCTGATGAGAGAGGCCTGTCATTTTGTATCAGAAAGTAAAAGGGTTTTCAAATGAGTGCTTCTGTGACAAAGTAGACTGTTAAATTGTCATCTGACTCTTCTTGTTTTACCATTAATCACATAAATATGGAACAAGAACATAGAAGATTCATGATTCTAGCTGTAAGAAACACTAGCTTGTCACAAGTGTCAGTTATAGATTCAGCAAGAATTATAAAAGTAGCAAAATTATTTTCACTCTAGAGAAGGATGTTCTCAAACTGTTAGCTTAAAAAAAAAATCAACTTTTGGATCATTTCTGCTGAAAAACCTGATGGTTTATTTTTCATTTGCAAGTTCCTACTGCTAACTCCCTTACATCTATGGAAGGGCATGCAGATATTGGCCAAAAGTCTCTTACGAGCTATTGTCCTTTCTAGTATTTATTTTTAGTGACTATGAAATTTTTAAAAATATATTTTTAACTATGGTAAAATAAATAAGAAATCTTTAAACCTAGAAATATGTTTTAGAAGACTTCAATGGATTATACCTGAATTAAGAGACATATTATCACATGCTAGTTCTTTTTCTTTTTAAGTTCCATAATGAGCCTCTTGCCAAGCCTTAAATCTTAAAGATAAAACTCTAGAAAGGCATGCGATTTCTTTTCCTGTTTTTCATATTGCTACAATATCTCTTTAGTCAAATAATAATATTTTACTAGCTCAAGTTCATTTACATTTATATTGAAAAAATCTTAAAGTTTTTCAAAAACTTTGTCAACCTTACCAGCTGTTATATTTCAATTATTTAATCAGAATATATGTTATGAATGAAATTTCCTGTAGAGAAATTAAATAAATATCTGTCATTAATTGACACTTGGTGCCTTCTTGACTTCCTGTTTTCTATTTCCTTTAATTGAACATTGTAAATAAAACACCTTCTAGGGTTTGTCTGCATTATTCAACCAATGTTCTCTGTTAGTATATTAACGGCTGCTAATATCTGAAGTAATTCTTACCATGTATCTCTTACACAGTCTTTAAAGGTATTGTTTACATAAGTAAAGTAATATAATTTCATTGTAACTTTAACATTATAGATATTTTTTCCCTATAGACACATGGATGATAAATAACTGATTTTTCTTATATTGTTACAAGCAGTAAATATATTGATATTATATGGGAGAAATAGAACCTGTGATAATTCAGACTCAATTTTCCCCCAAAGGCTGAGTCTCCAACTTGTCATTATTGTGAGGTGATGGAAACTTTTAAGAGGTGGGACATATTGTTAAGTTGTGACCTTGAAGGGGTTTATGGGATATGGTCTCTTTGTCTCAGTTTTGCCTCCCAGATGCCACATTTTTATTTTTTCTTTTCAGTTGGTTTGCTTTTGTATCCTTTATTTTTTTATTGATTCTTTTTTACTTATATATAACATTTGGTAATTACATCTTGATATAATCACAATAACATGGAATACAATTTGCTCTAATTCAATTCTCAGCAGTTCACCCATTCCCCTACTCAGTCCCCCTCCCCCTCCCTCTACTGATTTCTAATATATATGTATAAATTAGTGTATATATATGTATATATATACACATACATAAATTAGTGTAAAATATATATAAACTAGTGTATTCTATTAGTCAGGGTTCTCTAGAGGAACAGAATCAACAGGAAGTATGATTATAAAAAAGGGGATTTAATAGATTGGCTTACACAACCAGAAGCTGGATAGTTCACAATGGCCATCTGCAGGCTAGAGAGGTGGAAGAACCAGTAGCTGCACAGTTCAAGAGTTGGAAGCCTCAGAACAAGGAAGACCAACAGTACTACCCTAGCCTGAGACCAAGGCTTCTGGACATAACCTGGAGAATCACTCATAGAGTCTGCTTTGGAAGAGTGAAGAAGTAAGACTCCAATTTAGTCTCAGATGGTTGAAGCAGCATCAAGAACCCATTCGAGAAGAATAGAATGTGCATCTTCATCTGCTTTCTTGTTCTTCCAACTTTTATTTAAGCAAGGCAGTATCCTAATGGGCAGTGCAGCCCATGCTTAGGGAGCATCTCCACTTCAGTTCACTAAACCACTTTCCAATCATTCCTAGACATGCCCTCATTAACATACCCAGAAGACTCTTAATCATCTGCATCTCTTAATCTAATCAAGTTGACAATTCCAATTAACTATTGCATGTATTGTGGCTATATTTTATATATAGGTTTCATATATTTATGAATGTACATGATATATATGTAAGAGTTCTGCCAGATTCATTCCACTGTTATTCTCTTCTTCCTTCCCTTCTTCTTCCTCCTCAGTCCCCTTCATCTAATATACTTATCTTTCCACTTTTGATGAGATTTTCCATCCCTTTCTTTTCTGTTCTCTTCCCCCCACCACCATTGCCTCTGCATATCAGAGAAAACATTCAACTTTGACTTTTTGAGAGTGGATTTTTTCACTTAGCATGATAGTCTCAGTTCCATCTATGTATTGGCAAATGTGATAATTTCATTCTTCTTTATATCTGAGTAAACTCTATTGTGTGTATATACCACATTTTCTCTATCCATTCATTATTGAAGGGAACCTAGGTTGGTTCCAAAGCTTGGCTACTGTGAATTGTGCTGCTATAAGCATTGATATACTTGCATTACTGTAGTATGCTATATTAAACCTTTTGGATATATACCAAGAGTGGGATAACTGAATCATACGGTGGTTCCATTCTTAGTTTTTTGAGGACTCTCCATACTGCTTTCTACAGTGGTTGCATTACTTTGCACTCCGACCAAAACTGTATGAGTGCACCATTTCCCCAACAAGCTCACCAACATTTATTGTTATTTGTATTCTTGACCATTCTGACTGCAATGAGATGAAATCTCAATGTAGTTTTAACTTGCATTCCCCTCACTGCAAGAGATGTTGAAATTTTTTTCACATTTGTATTCTTCTTTTGAGAAACGTGGATTAGTTTTTTTTTTTTTTTTTTTTTTTTTTTTGCCAATTTCTTGATGTGAAGTCCTTTGAGTATAGATAAGGAGTGGGAGAACTGGGTCAAATGGTGGTTCCATTCCAGGTTTCTTAAGAAATCTACATACTACTTTACAGAGTGGTTGCACAAATTTGTAGTCCTACAAGCAGTGAATGTACATTTTCCCCCATATACTTGCCAAAATTTATTGTTGATTGTGTTCTTGATAACTGCCATCTGAATGGAGTGAGATGAAATCTTAGATTAGTTTTGATTTTCATTTCTCTAATTGCCAGACATGATGAACATTTTTTCATATATTTGTTCACCGAATGTATATCTTCTTGTATGAAGTGTCTAATCAGATCTTTAGCTCACTTATTGATTAGGTTGTTTTCTTGGTGTTAAGTTCTTTTTATGTCCTGGAGATATTGGTCTATCTGATGTGCATGTAGTAAATATTTTCTCCCAGTCTGTAGCCTATCTCTTCATGTTATTGATTGTTTCCTTTTATGAAAAAACTTTTTAGTTTGAGTCTATCCCATTTATTGATTCTTGATTTTGATTTTTGCACTTTAGGAGTCTTGCTAAGGAAGACAGGTACTAAGCCAACATGATAAAGATTTGGACTTGCTTTATCTTCTATTAGGTTCAGGATTTCTGGTCTAATTCCTAGGTCTTTGATCCACTTTGAGTTGAGTTTTGTGCAGGGTAGAAGATAGGGATTGTATTTCATTTCGCTGCATGTAGATTTTCAGTTTTCCCAGCACCATTTGTTGAATAGACTATCTTTTCTGCAATGTTTGTTTTTGGCACCTTTGTCTAATATGAGATAACTGTACTTATGTGGGTTTGTCTCTGTGTCTTCTATTCTGTACCATTGGTCTACATGTCTATTTTGGTGCCAATACCATGCTGTTTTTGTTATTATGGCTCTGTAGTACAATTTAAGGCCTGGTATTGTGATACCTCCTGCTTCACTCTTCTTGCTAAGGATTGCTTGGCTATTCTGGGCCTCTTATATTTCCAAATAAATTTCATGATTGCTTTTTCTGTGACTATGAGGAACGTCATTAGGATTTTAATTGGAATTGCATTAAATATGTATAGCAGTTTTTGTAATACGGTCATTTTGACAATGTTAATTCTGCCTGTTCAAGAATAAGGGAGATATTTCCATCTTCTAATGTTTCTTCAATTTCTTTAGTGTTCTGTAGTTTTCATTGTAGAAAACAAAAGAGGTCTTCCCCCTCTTTTGTTAGGTTGATTCCCAAGGTTTGTTGTTGTTGTTGTTTTTGAGGCTATTGTGAATGGGGTAGATTTACTAATCTCTCTTCCAGAGGATTCATCACTGATGTACAGAAATGCATTTGATTTATAGGTGTTGATTTTATATCTTGTTACTTTGTTGAATTCATTTACTGGTTCTAGAAGTTTTCTAGGGGAATATTTTGGATCCTCTAAGTACAGAATCATATCATTGAGTTATTTTCCTATTTGATCCCCTTAATTTATCTTGTCTAATTGCTCTGGCTAGAGTTTCAAGGATGATGTTGAATAGACGTGGTGAAAGAGGGCATCCCTGTCTTGTTCCAGGTTTTAGAGGGAATGCTTTCAATTTTTCTCCATTGAGGATGATGTTGGCCTTAGACTTAGCATAGATAGTTTTTACAATGTTGAAGTATGTTCCTACTATCCCACGTTTTTCTAGTGTTTTGAACATGAAGTGGTGCTTTATTTTGTCAAATGCTTTTTCTGCATCTACTGAGATGATCATATGATTCTCATCTGTAAGTCTATTGATGTGATGAATTACATTCATTGATTTCTGTATGTTGAACCAAACTCACATCCCTGGGATGAAATTCACTTGATCATGGTGCACTATCTATCTATTCAATATGTTTTCGTATGCAATTTGCCAGAATTTTATTGAGAATTGTTGCATCTATGTTCATCAGAGATTGCTCTGAAATTTTCTTTCCCTGATGTGTCTGCTTTGTGTCTATGTCTAGCTTCATAGTTTGAGTTTGGAAGGGTTCCCTCCTTTTCTATTTCATGGAATAATTTGAGGAATCCTGATATTAGTTCTTCTTTGAAGGTCTTATAGAACTTGGCTGAGAATCCCTCTAGTCCTGGGTTTTTCTTCGTTGGTAGACTTTTGATTATTTCTTCTATTTCATTTCTTGAATTTGATATTTTTAAATTGTGTATGTCCTCCTGATTTATTTTGGTAGATCCTATGTCTCTGGGATATGTCGATGTCTTCCAGACTTTCTAGTCTATTGAAGTTAATTTTTCAAAATAGTTTCTAATTACCTTACATATTTCGGTAGTGTCCATGGTGATATTTCCTTTTTCATCACAACTTTTAGTAATTTGAGTTTCTCTTTCCTTCTCTTTATTAGTGTGGTTAAGGGTTTATCAATTTTATTTATTTTTTCAGACAACCAACTTTTCATTTTGTCAATTTTTGCTTTTGTTTTACTTTCATTGATTTCAACTCTGATTTTAATTATTTACTGTCTTCTATTACTTTTGGTGTTGATTTGTTCTTCTTCTACTAGGGCTTTGAGATTTAATTTTAGGTCATTTATTTGTTGACTTTTTATTCTTTTAATGAATGAGCTCAAAGCAATTAACTTTCCTTTTAGCACTGTCTTCATCATGTCCCAGAGATTTTGGAATGTTGTTTAGGGGTTCTTGTTTACCTCTAAGAATTTTTTTTATTTCCTCCCTTATGTCTTTTGCTATCCACTATTCATTCAGTAGCATATTATTTAGTCTCCAGGTGTTAGTTTCTATTTTTTATTTTATCATTGATTTCTAATTTTACTCCATTATAATCACATAAAGTATAGAGCAGTCTCTCTATTTTTTTGTATTTTCTAAGACTTTTTTTGTGGCATATTATTTTATATTATGGTCTATTTTAAAGAAGGATCCATGTACTACTGAGAAGAAAATGTATTTGTTCATCAATGGATGAAATATTCTATATATGTCTGTTAAGTCTAAATTATTGATTGTATTATTGAGTTCTATAATTTTTTTGGTGAGAAAGGTATGTTAGAGTCTCCTAGTATTATTATGTTGTGGTGTATTTGGTTCCTGAAATTGAGAAAAGTTTGTTTGGTGTACATTGATGCTCCATTATTTAAGGCATATGCATTTTTGATTGTTACATATGGTTGATGTGTGATTCCCTTAAGCAGTATGAAATGTCTGTCTTTATCCCTTCTGATTCACTTTGGCTTGAAGTTCACTTTATCTAATATGAGGATGGAAACCCCTGCTTGTTTATGCAGTCCATGTGAGTGATAAGTTTTTTCCCAACTTTTCACCTTCAGTGTGTGGTTGTATTTTCTTATGAGTTTCTCAAAGGCAGCATATTTTTGGGTCTTTTTAAAAAATCCAGTCTGCCATGTATGTATTTGGATTTATGAGTTTAAACCATTAATATTCAGGGTTATTATTGAACATGATTTGTAATCATTTTGGTTTATTTTTGGTTTTTACCTTGACTTGGCTTCTCCTTTGATTGACTTTTCTTTTAGGGTAATTCCTCCCTTTGCTGCTTTTCATTGTTGTTTTCATTTCTTACTCATAGAATATTTTGCTGAGGATGGTCTCTAATGCAAGCTTTATATTTGTAAATTCTTTTAAATTTTGTCTATCATGGCAAGTTTTTATTTCATCATCAAATCTGAAGCTTAATTTTTCTGGTTGTAAAATTCTGTTGGCATTCACTTTCATTCAGAGTTTGGTATATGTTGTTCCAGGACCTTCTAGCTTTGAGTGTCTGGGTCAAGAAATTTGCTGAGATCCACACTGTTTTTCCCTATATGTAATTGAATGCTTTTCTCTTACAACATTTAAAATTCTATTCTTATTCTTACTCTGTATGCTAGACATTTTCATTATAATGTGCCTTGGTGTGATCTGTTTTACTTTTGTATATTTGGGGTCCTGTATTTTATTTTCCATTTCATTTTCAGGTTTGGGAAATTTTCTGATATTACTTCATTGAATAGATTGTTCTTTCCTTTGGTTTGTTTCTGTAAGCCTTCCTCAATCCCAATAATTCTTAAATTTGGTCTTTTCATGTTATCCTATAATTCTCAGAAGTTCTGTTCATGGTTTCTTATCATCTTTACTGTGTGCTCAACTTTATTTTCATGATTATATATTTTGTCTTCATTGCCTGAGATCTGTCTTCCAAGTGATCTAGTCTGTTGGTAATGCTTTTTATTGAGTTTTTAATTTGGTTTATTTTTTCCTTCATTTCAAGGATTTCCATTTTTTTTTTTCAGAATCTCTATCTCTTTAGTGAAGTAAACATTTCCTTCCTGCATTTGCTCTTACAGTTCTTTATTGAAGTGATCTTTTGTTGCCTGCGTTTGCTCTTTTATATCATCCTTTACTTTGCAGATCATTTTAAGTATGTACATTGTGAACTCCAATGGATTCCATGATTGTAGCATCTTGATTTGTTTGGGGCACTTTCTTCCCTTGGTTTTCCATGTGTCTTCCCCTCTAGTAGTGCATATCTGAGGTATTACATTTTCTACCTTATAGATTTATAGTGTCCGTGCAGGTTTCCAATACCTCACCTTTAAAGGGGAGATCAATATTAACATCACCCAATGCAAACAATATGTAGTCTTAAAACAAATAGCTCCTATTAAGAAGTTTACAGTTTTGCCACAATAAGTAGAAATGGTGTATTCGATAATTATCTACAATATAAAGAGTAGGTTTGTGAATGGTTCTACAGTTTCTAATGGTGAAAAAACAGAGAACTGGGGTGTAGGATGAAATGTTAATGAGGTAGGAGGTGACACTAGAGGGTATTAGATCATAGAAAGCATGAAAGAGAAATCTAAAGAAGTTGGCTATTGATAGGAGAAAAAAGAGAAAGAGACTCTGGGGAAACAGGTAAACAGAAGGAAACTATAGAGAGTAAAATAAAATAAAATAAGATAGAATAAAACAAGAAAAAGAAAAAAAGAACAGAAAGGATTGAAAAAGTTTAAAAAATTAATTAAACTATAAAAATGAAGGAATATACAACAAAACTGCAGTATACTAATCAGACATTGCAATCCTTAGTATCCTGCTCCTTGCAAAGTACTTGGTTTCAAAAATTTTGGAGTTGGGAGACAAGGGAATGAAAGAAAGAAGAAAAAAAATATCTTGAAGGAGTATTGAACAATTGTTTCTGCTGGTATTTGGTATCTTCTCTGCTTCCCATTTCATCTGATTGATGGGATTGTCTGGAGTTTATTGGCATCTCCACCCTCAGGATGGTGAAGATTATTAGAGTGGGAGGGTTAGTCTTGGAAGCAGGACTCCTAGAGGTGGGGAACAGAAATTGCTGGTCCCTGTTGGAAGATGGCTCCTTGGGAATCTCTTTTGGGGTCCACTCATGTGTTGTAGAAGTCTTGTCTTAGCCCCTTAGGTTGTCTGTGGACACCACTATTTCTGGTCTCTAGTTTAGTCTTTAAACAGTATCTCTCTTGCTCCTGCCCTTTCAGCTTCCCAATCTGGAATCCCTCTTTCTGGAGGTCATGAGGACTGGGTGCTGGGACCTATATGCCTGTCATGGAGAACTGTTTTGTATCAAACAGATCAGGACCAGGCATTGAGAGCTGCAGGTTGGTATACTTAACAAGTGCCTGGCTGGGTTGGTATCTGAGGGGAGGTTGGGAGACTGTAGGTACCTTGATAATGGGCTTCCAGGCCCAGGCCAGTGTCCCAAATGGTAGATGCCCCAATTAAATATGGTGATGTCGGTAGCAGAGGTAACCTAAGATGGTGGTGAACATGTCCTAAGATGGAGGTGACTATTTTCAGAGATGAGGAAGCAATGGCAGGTCGTGTTGTTACATTTTTCTGCCTATTCAGAGATGCAGATCTGTGGTGGGTCGTTGCCTCCAGGTCCTGTCTGGTGACTCCAGGTGGAGGCTACCATGTGGAGAGAGCTATGGCAGGGGTTGCAGTGTCCCAAGATGGAGGTAGCCCAGGGAGCCGCATGTTGGTAGATGGGGAGCCAGGCACAGCAGGTTTGGTGTGGGTGGAGGTCCAGTGCTGCACTTTCTCAAATGCTTTTTCTGTATCCATTGGAATAATTACATTATTCTTGATTTTAATTACATTTATGTGATAAATTACATTTATTGGTTTCCATGTGTTGAACCAACTTGCACTCCCCGAATGAAACCCACTTGATAATGGTGCACTATATTTTAAATGTGTTTTTGAATGTGATTTGTCAATATTTTATTGAGAATTTTTGTATCTATATTCATCAAAGATATTGGCCTAAAGTTTTCTTTCCTTTATATGTCTTTGTCTGGTTTTGGTATTAGGATGGTACTAACTTCTTAGAATGAGTTTGGAAGTCTTTCCTCCTTTACTGTTTCATGGAATAATGTGAGGAGAGTTGGTATTAGTTCTTCCTCAAAGGTGTGGTAGAACTCAGCTGAGAACCCATCCTGTCCTGGGCTTTTTCTATGTTTGAAAGCTGTTGATAGCTTCTTCAATTTCATTATTTTAAATTGATGTGTTTAAGTTTTATATATCCTCAGGTTTCAATTTAGGTAGATCACATGTCTCTGAGAATTTGATAATAACTTTAAGATTTTCCAGTTTATTGAAGTATAAATTTTTCAAATAGTTTCTGATTATCCTCTATATTTTAGTAGTGTGTCTGTGTTGATGTTTCCTTTTTCATCTCTAATTTTGTTAATTTGAATGTTCTCCCTCTTTCTTTTGTCTGTGTTCATTCTTTCCAAAACACAACTCTTTATAAATCTTTTGTATTGTTTGGTCCTCAATTTTATTAATTTTGACTCTGATTTAAATTATTTCCTGTTTTCTACTGATTTTGGAGTTGGTATGATATTCTCTTTCTAGGGTCTTAAGATGAAAACTTAGATTACTTATTTCTTGATATATGAACTCAATGTTATAAACTTTCCTCATCGAACTGCTTTCATGCTGTTCCAGAGATTTTGACACGCTGTATCACTATTATCAGTTACTTCTAAGAATTTTTTTCTTCCCCAATTTCTTCTGCTACCCATTGTTCATTCAAAAGACTATTATTTAATCTATAAGTATTAAAGTGAGATTTTTTTGTTTTATTGTTGATTTTATTGACAGATGCTTTTTTATTTTGTGCCATTTTGATGTGTTTCTAGTGTTTAAATTGGACTCGATTGTCCTTCAATTGACTATTTTCTAGTGAAATTTATCCCTATGCTGGGTTTTATTTTTATTTCTCATTTCTTGTTCATGAAATATTTCATTGAGCTTGTTTTGTAGTATAGGCTTTGTGGTTGTTAGTTCTTTTACCATTTATTTATCATAGAAAATTTTTATGTAGTCTTCAATTCTAAAGTTTAATTTTGCTGGATATAATATTCTTGGTTAGCATCCATCCATTTTCTTTCAGATTCCAAGCCCTCCTGAGTTTTAGAGTCTGGTTTGAAAAATCTGTTGAAATCTTGATTGATTTACCTCCAAATATGACCAGTCACTCTCTCTTGCAGATTTTAAAATTCCACCCTCAATTTGTATATTAGACATTTTCATTATAATGTGTGTTAGCGCAGATCTATTACAATTTTGCATTTTTGGAGTGCAACATGCCACTTGGATTTGGATTTCCAAGTCATTTTAAGGTTTGAAAAATTTTATATTATGCATTGAAAAATTTTTGTACTCCTTTAGCTGCCTCAATGAATCTTAAATTTGACCTCTTGGTGTTGTCTTAGATTTCTTAAATATTCTGGTCATGGTCCCTTAACACCTGGTTTTTATAGTCAGCTTCACTTTCAAGATTGTATACTTTGAGGTCTGAAAGTCTGTCTTCAGAGTATTCTAATCTATTGTGAAGCTTTTCATTTAATTTTAAATTTGGCTTATTGAGTCTTTCATTTCCAGTATTTGTTTGGTTCTTTTTCAGAATCTTTCTTTTTATTGAATTGATCTTTTATTTCCTGAATTTTCTCTCTAATTTCACTCCTTAGGTCTCCTTTTAACTCATAGAATGCTTTAACTATTAACTTTCTAAATTCTTTTTTTACATTTTCTCCACTGTGATATTAACAGAGTCATTTGTTGAAGCATTATGGGATGTCTAGATGGTCTGTTCCCCTGCTTTTTCATATTATTTGTTTTCGTATTTGTATATTGATATAGTTATCACTTCTTTTAAGCAAGTGACTAGTTATTGATCTTTGTCTTAAGAGGCCTGTGTTGGTGGAAATCCAGGTACTGATATTTTAACTCAGTATGTGGCCTCTGCTGGTCCAAATATCAACACCACTTTGAGAGATGCCTCTGAGCCCTATTTACTGCCATCACTTCAGAGTCTGAAAAACAAAAAGCTAGTTTATTTTTCTCCACGATTCCTCAAATTCAGGTATAATCTTGTAGATAATTTCTAGAATAGGTTAAAAATTAGTTATTAAATTTAATAGGACTTTTATAACATTAAATAAAGGCAAATGGGGGAAAGAAGAAAGATTGGGTAAAAAAGAAAAAGAAAGAAAGAAAGAAAGAAAGAAAGAAAGAAAGAAAGAAAGACACAAAGGTAGAAATGAGATATGGATAGTGGCAATTTGAGGTACTAGCAGATAATGTAAGAGGAAAAATACAAGGTAAAAGGAGCAAATTAAAAACTAGAGCTAGGAAAATAAAGAAAGCAAGATTGATTCTAATCAATGCCTTAAACCATTACAAGAAATACATTCAAAGGGGTTGAAGGTACAATGTTTAATATTATGGTAAAAACTATCAATCAAGTTAAAGAGTAATATATATGTTTGAAATTGACATTAGAATTATTTATAGAATACCATGTTATGGTAAAGAAAATTCATGTTGAATCTTGATTTGGATTTCCCTGGGGTTTGGATTTTGAGCAGATGTCTATCATTCTCTGACTATGGATCTCTCCAGAGTTGCTGGAGCATAGAGTTCACTTTCCTAGTTTCTGTGAACCTTCCAGGAGCTGGTAATGGGACTGATTGCTCAAAGGGTGTAGTGCTATGATGATTTTGTTGTTTCTATTTTGTTTGGAAGTTAAAGCTACAGGCTGTGGAATGACAATGGGGCTCCCCTCTGCAGGACCCTTTTCATGGTGGTGTATGGAGTCTATAGGCTGCCTATAATCACCGGTCCTCTCATTGTGGATTTTCTGCAGGTGTTCTGTGTTGCAGAAACATTTTCTCAGCAAATGTTATTCTCTGAGGATCTGTAAAAAAGGGACTTATGTGGTTCACTTGGGTTCTAGTGTCCACTGCTTCAGGTTGTGCATAGCAGGTGCTAATTTTCTCTATTAACTATGACTAATTAACAGGTCTAACCAGTGTCCAAACAATACCTTTTTCCTTATCAGGTGTGACGATGGGTCAGGCTGGGAGGTAGGGTTAGTCCCTGTTACCTTGCATCAGGCAATTTTCCACCTTAGCTGAATTCCCTCTGGCTGTGGTTCTAGGCACCTTATGCTTAAGTTTCCTGAGTACTCATGAAACTTCTAGTAACCTTAGGCTCTCAATTGAAACCATCTGAGAACCAGATAGAGATGTCACTGGATATTCAAGCAGCCTCCTTCCAGTACAGGATTTTAAGGGGACAGTCCCTAGACTGCTCACAGTGCCTCCCACAAATATCAGTCGGGACTGGTTTATTCCTGATTAATCCACTTTCTTCTGCTTAGGGCCAAAGCAGCCTTGCCACTAGGTCTCAGCCCAGACCTGTGGAGGCTGTGCAAATCTTTGTGGCTCTGCCTAGGTCACAAGGGGCTTAGCAGAGTAGTGGGTTAGGCACACTTTCCCACAGAGGTTTGGTTCACCTCACTACCCTTGTTCTAATGCTTAATGTTCATTGTGAGCAGAAGGGGTTTCAGCAATTTTTGGCTAGCAGCAATCTTTCTAAAAGTTTTTTCTACCTGGATTCTTAAGAGATCACACTTCAGGGGACTTTTCTGTGGTTTAATTTTTATCTTTCTGAATGTGGAAAAATGCCCTATTGATTTAAGGAAGTGACTAGTCAGCTGAGGGCTCTATAATATGACTGAGGACCTCTCTCCAACCCCAGTTTTCTTTTCAAGATGTGGTTTTGAGATGTTTGATCTGGTTCAAGGACATGGCTGTTCCCATCACACTTTAAATTTTGCCTGCCTTTCTAAATGATTTTAAGTGGGATAGCTTAGGAGTTTTTACTCTTTCTCTCTCTCTGTTGCTCTCACCTTGTCCCCTATCCTGGGTAGGTTCAGGGTTTGGGAACTGTGCATTTATTTTCTACTCTGGTAACCTATCTTCCAGTCTCTGTAGGTCTCAGACTTTGTAGTATTGAGTTTTAGACTATTTATTTTGTCATCCACCTCTCAATTCTGCTTTTCCTTTTTTGTGTTGAGGAGATTGAGAATCACTGCCTAACTTGCTTCTGCTATCTTCTCTACTTCTCCAAATACTATGTCTTATTTTTCCTTGCCTTATTATAATAGTGAAGCCCTCTTGATATGTTGTATATAAGTGATTGTAGTATTTCCTTTTCTTTGTCCTGATGATAGGCTAAAGACATTCAATAATTTGCCATTTCATATAGACTTTTAGTTGATACTCTATATTAGAGGAAGAAGGAAGTTTCTATTTCTAAATTACCAAATACATTTCCTTTCTTTTATTCTTTTCTTTTTCACTTAAGAATTGCTTTGAAATTTTGTGTAACTAATTTTCTGAAAATCTTGGAATGATCATATACATATGACTTTTCTACTTTACTATAATATTGTAAATTGCAATAGATAATCTTTCTAATGGTTAAATAACCAATTTTTGAGATAAACTACACTGATATAAACTATATTATATGTTGTAGATTCAATTTGTTACTCTATAATAATTTTTCTGAGGACTATTAGACTTTATTTATTTATTTTTTAAAATTTTGTACTGGGGTTTGAACCCAGGGGCATTTAATCACTGAGCCACCTTTCTGCCCTTTTTAATATTTCGTTTAGACACAGGGTATCCCTGAGTTGCTTAGGGTGTTGTTAAATTGCTGAGGTTGCCTTTGAACTCACAATCTTCCTTCCTCGACCCACCCAGCTGCTGGGTTTACAAATGTGTTTCACTGTACCTGGTTATAATTTTATTTTTATTTAATTAAACATGACATCATGGTTATTAAAGATATCAATTTATATTAGATGTTGACATATTAAATTAAATCAATTTATTAAATTTTAAATGTTATTCAAATAATAATTTGAAAAATCAAATAATAAATAAGCACAATTTTCTAAAAAAACTAAAGATATAAGTAACCATAGGAAAATTATTTTTTCAGAGATTTTAGACCTTGATCATCAACACTAATTCAGTTAACTTTCATTTAAGTTCCTATTCAGTAAATAATTTGATCACATCAAATAAGAATACTAATGTAGCATTCCAGTATATTTCAATAAATAAGAATACTATTAATGTCTTAGAAAATTCCTTTACACATAATGACTTTCAATAAACCCTCTTTTATCTTACCTTTCTCCATAGTATTTTTCCTCTTTTGGATTTTCAAAAAAAGTTTAGAGAGAAATAAACTCACGTTTTAATAAACATTTGCTAGTTAATTTATAGTGGGTATTTTTAATAATTTATTAACTTACTAAGTTAGAATTTATATGTAATAAGCCAACATACATTTCAATTGCACAATTTGCCACACTTTTGTACATGTATCTATTCATGAAACCATCATCTCCATTAACATAGTGAACATGCCTTAACATCTTAATAATACCTATTTTAATTTCTCTCTCCCTACCAAGTCTCCTCTGCCTAGGCAATTGCTGTTGTATTTTCTATTACTATAGATTTATTTGAGTTTACTAGAATTTCATATAAAGGAATTCATCCAGCATATACTTTTTATAATCTGGTTTCATTCATTTAATTTAATTTTTGAGATTCAATTAAATTTTAATATGAAATACTAGCTTATTTCTTTTTATTGCTGAATAATTTTCTTTCTTTCTCTTTCCTTTCTTTTCATTCTCTCTCTTTTTCTTTCTTTCTTTCTTTCTTTCTTTCTTTCTTTCTTTCTTTCTTTCTTTCTTTCTTTCTTTCTTTCTTTCATGTTTCCTTTAAGTTATTTTTGAAGAAAATACCTAAGTGTCTCAGATCATATAGGTAACACATGTGATGGTTAATCTTGATTGTTAATTTGACTGGATTAACTAGACACCTTGAACATCCATAAATCTCACTCTGGTTATTATCCATGAAAGGATTTTCTGAGGTGGTTGGCAAGTGGGTCAGCAGACTGAGTGGGAAAGACCTGCTTTGAATGTGGAAAGCATTTTTCAATAGGCCGGGGACCCAGATGGAAGAAAAATCAGAAGAAGGAAACTAGCACATGCACAGTTGAGGTGGATTGTTATTGAGTGGGTGAAATTTTTGCTGTTGACAATTCCTGTGGACATCAGATCCCAGAATCTTCAGTCTTTGAATGCAGAAATGTACCAGTAACTCTCCAGTGAACATCCAGACCTTAGCTTTGAATGGACTGGAGTATCACATGTTTCTCTTGTTCTGACATTCCCAGCTTGTTGTGCTGAGCAGGTACTCTTTGCACTTGCTCTCCAGCCTGCAGGCATCATTACGGGACTATTCAGTATCCAATTCTAATTGCTAATGTAATAAATCCCCTTTTATCATTCTATATGCATTCTATTGGTTCTGTTCATCTGGAGATACCTACTGTAACGCCTAAAATAATTTTCTAAAAAAAAGGTGTATTCACCATAGTATATTTTTTAAAAATCCATTTTTTATGGTTCAACCAATTTAACACACTCTTTTTGAAATAATCTAGTCTTAGTATTGCATTCGATGGCATAATTATAACATTGGTTTTCTTTCATATATAGTATCTACGATGCACTTGAATGTACACTAAAATATTTGAAAATTTGATTCCAATGAGATATCAAAATATTGGATTTTAAAAAATATGTTGTAAATGGTCAAAGTAAAATAAGAAAGGTAATTTTATGTTTTAAAAATGTATCTAAGTATTGCTACTTTCAAGCAATTCAATTGTTATCTTTTGTTTATTCATTTACATCTTAAAATATATTGAACAAAGTTCATTTTCCAGAAAGGTTAATGTCCATTTAAAATTTCAATCGACAATATATTTATCAATATATTTATCACATGTAAAGTAAGGATTAAAAAAAACGAGAGTTTTCGAATTGGTAATTGTAGAGGGGATCTAAAACCATCTTAAGTTTCCAGTAAGAATTGCTTTTGTGCTTGATAGGCATGTAAAATTTTCCACCATGTGGCTGGCTTTTAATAATATTAGGTTTTTCCAAAGACTCCATGAATACCTCATACTTCAAATCATTCAATTTAATTATAAAACCAAATAGTCAAAAGTATTACTTCTACTTTTCCATATGATCGGCACATTCTAGAATTATATAAAGTAAGGCTGTGCCAATTTAAAAGTAAGCAAATTAATGGTTAAGGTAGAAAAATTAAAAAGGAGATAAAGGTGAGTTCGTTAGATAAGAACAGCTTGCAAGAAGAATGTTCAGATTTTAAGAATTTTAAGTGTTTTTCAAAAACAAAATTAAACTATACAATATGAATTAATAGTCTAGGGATCTATATCAGTGGAAAGTGCTTTCATAAAATGGGCAAAGCCCTTATTTCAATATCTGGTACTGAAAAAATTAAAAGAGTTAAAATGCACTATTACAGTTGTTCATATAGTCTTTGTTCATATTTACCCTCATTCTTTTAATAATAATTTTGAAATAATGCAACCAAGTATTAGAACAGGTAATAATGAATATACCACTTAGTAAGTGATGAGATGTATTTACTGAAATATATATTAAATATATTTATGTATATTTAAATATATTAAATTCCCACATCATGTTGATTTTAATTTGTAAAAAAAAGAGATATAACCTCTATGTTCACTGAGTTTGCAATCTAGTGAGTCAAATATTTACCCATATATTGATCCAAATAACATTCACCAATGTTAGATACATAATTATAAAAAATGACAAATGTGATGAAGCTAATAAATGACAAGACAGGGAATGTGACTCTATATTGTTGCTGTTGAAAGCTCATCTAAGGGGTTTATAGCTTAACTTTGAAAAACTAATGTGAAGATGGAGAATAGGAGGAAGAAATTTCCAGGAAAAAAGCTTCCATAAATAAAATATAAAATGGAGGAAGAGAAAATTTAAAACAATATTTTCAGACTATTATTTAGTTCAACAATCTTGTTTAAATAATGTTATGTTTACTAAATATTAAATATGTATTTGTTGGCACTTCATTAGAATCAAAGTTATTAGAACATTTAAGCTCGTAGTAAAATTGATTCACTTTAGAGTTCAAAACATCAAAAACTGTATTTTATCCTAAACCAACTTAATTGGCAAAAAGGAAATTAGAGAATAGAAACATTCCATCCTTTTAACAAGGGTGAGTAAATTAAATTTCTGAAAGAAGGTGCTGTAGTATTCAGTCTTATATGTCTGAATATTACTTGACATTTGCATTAAAGGTCTATAAAATTTGGGATCAGATTCATATCTCAATACCTCAAATGTAACATAACCAGAATTAAATTCAACAGCGACTACCAAAGTATACTTTCCCTTTTATCTTAATAAAGGTTCCTCTCATACAATTTCAAAACATCAAGATATTTAATAGCTTCTCCTCCTTTACTAATTATTTACAAATTTTAAATCTTAGGTAATTTAAATTTTATATTACTTAAATCCCCAGATCTGGTTAAAAATCCCCTCTCTCTCAAGTCATTGCCTGTCCAAGTGGCTTATTCTTTTGTCTCTCATCACTGATTTTAGTCCTTTCAAATAAGCATTTATAGAGATCGAGAGTAAGATTACTAACTCAGAGTAATTATCAAGTTAGAAAAACATGTTGGCCAAATACTATTCCATGAAAACATCTCATGTTTTCTGTTGTCTCTCCAACATTATTTTTCTCACTTGTCTACAAGACCCAATATTACATATGTTTAATTCTTCCTCACCTTCCTCAGCTTTATTATTTTTCTTATTAGATATATTTTCTTTTTTAAAATACCAAAATTTATGTTTTATATAACAAGAATTTTATATTTTTATAAAATTTACCTCATTTCACTTGAATTGTGCTTATTTCATTCATACCATTTCCTCCTAGTAAGTTGCAGTTGTTTAAGAGATTGAATTGGGATGTTACCTTATAAAAGTATAAATCAATTGTTTTTGAAGTTAAAAATTTTAAATTATATATATTTATAAAATATTTTATTGATATGAACTGTTTAATGTGAAATCAATTTTAAGTTGCATATGCTTTGGTGAACAGAAAATTGTTTAAATAACACTTAAGAATGAGTTTGCTAAGTGATTCTTCCTTAATTTATTCAGCTTATTTATAGATATCCCACTACATACAAGGCACTGCTTGATAAATTATGGCTATGGTTTCTGCATCTCAGAAAGGATGAGTGGAAAAAACCTCATGGAGGACCATGGGTATGCAGTTGAAGTTCCAGAAAAGTAAGTATGACTTAGAAAAAGACTAACACCAGTATTAAGCACAGAACATTCATTCTATTGTTGTTAAATACTATCTCTTTTATGATTGTCAAAGTTATGCATGCATTTCAGACCTCTCCATGAAATTCATATCCATGTATTTAAATTAGCTCTTTATCTGTATTTAAATGATGAAGACACCTGATACTAAATTTTGCCAAAACTACCCCTCCAAAAAACTCCAGTAAAACAAAACAAACAAATAAACAAAAATACAAACAAAACAAAACAGAACAATACCATGTTGCTACAATTGCTGAAACTTATGTGGGCTCAGGTCAAAAGTTTTCATGTCATCTTGCCCTCTCAATTTCTGTCACCTTCCACATCCAATCCATTAGCAAATACCATGTGGACCATTTTCTAAATCAGACTACTTTTCAGTCATTTCACTGCCTATGTCTGCTTATGGCCCTATCATCTCTGTCAGTTTGTTTTCTTTAGTAGCCCCCTAACATGCTCTCTACTTTCATCTTCGTCTCCATGCCAACCCAATCTGTTATGCAAATTAAACAGGCATTAACCCTTTATTACACAAAGCATGTTTTTGACTCAGATTGTTTGTTATTACTTTGCTTTTAGCCTAGAACACTGAGTCTCAGTACCTGCATAACTTTCCTTTGCTAGTCTATAAAAAAAAAATTGCTTTTTTTTTTTCCATTGCTTTGTCTCCCTTACTCTTTATTCTCATTTTTAACACTGTTTATTACTTAGTATAGCTTTTTTCCTTAAAATTGTATTATTTTCTGTTTTTATCCACATGACTATATGTATTATGAAAAGTAAAACTTGTATTCTCTTGGGAGGGGTTCCCAACATCTAAATGCAGAGCATGACCACTATTAGAAGCTTACTACATAACAACCAAGTATAAAGATGGTGCTTGTGGCTACAGTTTAGAAAGAGAATTGTAATTGAAAAGTACAAGTAGGAATAATGAGAAGCCAGCCACACCAAGACTTGAAACAGAGAAAAGATGCAATTGAATTACAGTTGTTTTAATTTTTTATTGGTAATTAATATTTATATATAAGTGGAATTCATTTTTCTATACTTATATATATACGTAACATATAACATCTGTAGACAGACAAGTAGAATGGTTTCCTAACTTGGTTATTGTGAATTGTGCTAGTATATACATGGCTATGCATATATGTGACTTTAGTTCTTATAGGTTAATACTAAGGATTGGTAGAGTTGGTTAATGCAGCAGTTATATTCCTGGTATGTTAAAGAATCTCCATATTGATTTCCATAGTAGCCATATCAACTTGTATTCCCATAATCCATACATTACATTAGCATTCTTTTTCACACATCACCACCAGCATTTATTATTATTTGTATTCTTGTCTATTTTCATTCTAACTGGAGTGACAAGAAATCTCAGTTAATTTTGATTTGCATTTCAATTATAATTAAAAATACTGACCATTTACTCATGCAGTTGTGGCCATTTGTACTTCTTCTTTTAAGGAGAATCTATTTAGTTTATTTGAAAATCAATTTAACTGAAGAGAAAATTGTAGGTGGTAAACATGGAAAAAAGAGCATTTTTTAATAGTTTAGGTAAGAGATAATTTTGACTCAGATTAATGTATCAGATTAATATATAGATTATGGTTATTACCTGCATTGGAAAGGGAAGATCTTTAGCATGATATATCCATATAGTTTTTATGAATCTGTAAAATATATATACTTATAACTTGATTCCAATTGATCTATAAGACAAATGCCAACTTATATAAAAGAACAATATTCAAAATATTATTTTTTTGCTATTTTAAATTATAAAGAAAGAAAATAAGCACATTTGCTTAGAATATGTTTATCTGCAGAATTCGATTTAAAAAAAATAATGTTTTGCTTCTAGATGCAATGGGATACAGGAAAGGAAGTGGGATCAGACTTTATACAATATTCTTTTTATGCAACTTTTAAATTTTGAACCCAAAGAACACTTAAAGTTTACACATAAAACTAAACTGCATAAATCTGAAAAAATTAGATTGGTTAGCATTTATTCACTATTTAGTTGCAGTTTATTTTAAAGAAGTGTTATTAAGTTTTGGAGACAATATATGCCAATATATCTTGTTTGCAGTGGAGGAGAAAATCAGAACCCTTTCTGTATAATTTTCAAATTCTGTCTTCTCCCACTGCTATATCTTTCTACTATCCTCCATTGACTTTCTTGTCACAGTTATGATGAAAAGTTATGATGAAAAATTACTGTAGGTAATCTTATCTTTATAAATAAAATATAAATCAATTTCTAAAGGAAGTCAGCATTAATGGAATTTCATTAATTATATACTCCAGCGATCATTAACTTGGTTTGTTATTGAACAATGTCCAGGGCCAAATAAGCACAAGAACTGATTTCTTCTATGAGTAATTTATTTTTCATTATTAACTGGTAGACATTATTAATTTATTATTAAATAAAACATTAGAAAATTAACAAATAATAAATATAGAAAAAATTACAGTGGTTTCATTGTAGAAAAAGCAGTGGCTTACTCCACATAGTTTATGAAATTGCTTCTAAATTCAGAAAACAAGAGTTTAGACCACATCGTTTACTAAATGACTTTATTTCTCTTTTTTCATATTTTCTTTCTTTTCATATGTAAAGGAATAAAACCTACCTATTTTTCCTTAGAGTATCTGTAAGACTTATTTTGACAAAATATGTGTAAAATACATTTTTAAATAATTAATTTTAGGAATCTATGAATTATTATTCTTAGTTAGATCTTAAATATTATTTGTAATATTATCAATAAAAATTAAAACAGTGCAGCTGTAGGCAATAATTTTTTCTATTCAAAAAAGGTGAATCAATTCTATAATATAGTTAAATAAAAAATGTATTTTATTACCATTGATTTAATTTGCAAGTTTGGGAATATGGAATAATTTTAATATAGGTAGCAGAGAAAAATGTTTATACATTTATTATATTAAAACATTTTCAGAAAACATAAAAATTCTAGTAATAGAAATACAGCAGGAAAATTTTTTGTCAGTTTATTTTTTGTTATTCTTGGAAAGTTAGCTGTTGGAGGACCAAACTATGAATTGGCATTTAGATTGACTGGTTAAATAAAACAATTTCATAGGCACTTTGTACACAATTGTATTGTCTGAATATATAAAGAGTTTCAAATATTTCTAGTACAATGCAGTTTTGATTGATTCACAGTCCTGTGGTGTATAAGACTCGTTGGAAATAGTCTCTGGCCAGCTAGTAGAGCAGCAGATGCTCTATTTGCATAAGTAGGATGTTATATGTAGACTTGGATTTTTTGACTGCCTCTATCTTTATAGCACCAATTCAGATACTACACAGATGGAAGAAAAATTGGCCATGTAAAAAGAGAATTAATCAACTTCTTTTAAAAATTGTTGCAATTATTTAAATTTGGGAATATGAATACAATTACTTCATTCATGAACATATATGAAACTAAAATTTCAGTCAGTTTATGATCTCTCATTATAATGTTGATTCGAACTTGATTGAGTTTGAATCAGGCTAATAGAAGGGATTGTCAGATTGTTGCATTGGCAGATAAGTGTATTTATTCTTATTTGGGAGGTGAAAAGTCAGGTAAAACAGTGAATTAAAGACAACATAAATGGCTGATATTACCTTAAAAAATTATTTGCACACACAGAGATGTGTAATAGCTAAATAAATGACCAATTTTTGTAAAAAGTACATAAACTGCACTATGCATCATTATAATTCTCAAAATTCTTCTGTCATTTCAATATTTTTCTCACTTTGCATAATATGTTCAAAATCTGTACTGGTATTATAATAGTTTTCCTATGGTTTTACATACTACATGACATGAAACATATTATTTTTAAAGTTTTAATTTGAAGTAAGCTTAAAATATAACATCATACTTGATAATTTTAATAAAATGTTTATTCCCAATGGTATAAATTTTGCTACAAATGTAGTAAAAAAGGTGAAATTCTTTTCAAAAAAGAGAATTCTTAATTTTAAGTAGACTGTACAATTGATCTTCATATCTACCATATTTAATATCAGTCCACTACATGGAGAATGCAGCATGGGGGAGTGTAAACTTACTCTAAGTAATTGTGTTAAATTTTGACTTTTATCTTTACTATTTGGATATATATATATATATATATATATATACACACATATATACACATACAGATATATGTGAATATATATATACACACACACAGCTCTATGTGTATGTATATACACATATATATAATTTTATATATTTTATATGTCATTTTATTATTGTCTCTAATTGGCATTCCACAATAATTATTATATTTCCACATATGTATTTCCCACTTGATACACTTATGTGAATGTCTGCTTGCTTTTCAAATAATTTTTTTTTGACTGCTGATTGAAACTAGGCTTTATGACTGAGCTACATCTCCAGTTCTTTTTATATTTTTAATTTGAGAAAGGATTTCACTAAGTTGGTGAGCTGGCCTCAAACTTGTGATCCTGCTCTCACCTTCCAAATTGCTGGAATTACAGGAGCAATTACTTTGTCTTTTTTTAATTGTTTCATAGGAGTTCTTTATGTTGTCAATATACACATCTTTCTCTCACTCTTTGACCTTCTTTTTCATTCTCTTAATTTTCTCTTTTGATTAATAAAATTGTAGTGTACTCTATCAGTGTTTTTACTTCATGGTTAGTGCTTTTCCCATACTATTTATTGAGTTTCTGCTTATTGAAAGATTGCAAAAATATTGTCATATGTTTTCTTCTAGAAACATTAGTATTTTAACGTTGACATTTGTTTCTGCAAAATATCTGGAATTAATTCTGTGTATCGTGTGTGGTAGGGTATGAATTCTTTTCTTGAGAATATTTTTTCTTTAATAACAGTATTAGATTTACAGAATTGTTTTGAGGTTGGCATGGAGATTTCTGAAATACACCACATCTGGTGTTATTAGTATCTATTAACCCATTATTATTAACATGTTACATTACTTTGTTCATTTGTCACAATTCTTGAACCACTGTTGATAAATTATTGTTAGCTAATATCTATACTTATATCAGACTTACTCTTCTACCCAATGTTTTCTTTCTGTGATTTCTTATCTAGGTTAACACATTACAATTAGTAATCATATCTCAGTTTTCTTGCTTGTCATGACTTCTCAAACTTACTTCAATGAACTTAAAAATATTAAGAATAACTTGTTGAAAAAAATTTGGCATACATGTAAATTTTTGCCTGATATATTTCTGATGACTAGACTGAGGTAATATAGTTTTAGCAACATGATAACAGAGGTAAATAAAATGATATTCTCATCACATCTTATCAGGAGTAGATAATATCAGTATGAATGATGACTATTGATGCTAATACTGATTATTTGGAATAAGATAGCCTTGGTAAGTTCCTCCACCATAATGATACTGATTTATTCTTTTTATATTGAATCCTCTCTAAGTCTTTATGTGTAGCCCGCCCTTAAGAAGTGAAAAGTTATGTGCTATCTGTTGGGACTAATGACACGTTAACTAACTCAGGCTGACTCCTTACCCCCTGGCGAGTGAGCAAGATCAAGGCCTCAAAGACGGTTTCAAAAGTTAATGGCGATAAATCGGACCACGGTCAGGGATTGGTTAACAACAGTTCCACAAATGTGATCAGCTCCTGCTTGCCATATAGTCCTATGGGACTCTCACCTGCGTGAACCCCCCATGACTTGCTGACCTTTAAGCTGATTGGTTCCCACTTAGCCTCCACACTACATAAAAGCTGCGTGATTTCCTCAATAAACGAGTTCCTGCTGTGACTGGTCTCCCTGACAGGTATGATTGTCCTCCACCCAGAAGGCTGCTTGCGGACAGTCAGTTGGCCCTACCTTTCCCGGTCTGGCCTTGTGGGAGAGTGCTCCGTTCCCTTGTCGCTGGTCAAGAAGAGCAAGGGGGCTAAAGACCCCGACACTGTCTCCCTAAGACTGATTATTTGGAATTGTTCTGTATTGTCAAACATAGAATGTCAATTGTCTATTGACAATTGTCAATCTATTTTTTGTCAAACATAGAATGTCAATTGTCTATTGACAATTGTCAATCTATTTTTTCATTCATTCATGTATTTATATCACTACAAAATCATGGCTATTTATTTTATATTTGAGGTTATATTTGAAAGTATACTTACTTTGCTGACCAAATTTTCCCAGATCTGCCAAATAAGAGCTACTTTCATTAGATCACTATATCATTTTGACATTTTGAGATAATTTTGTGTGTGTACATGTGTGTGTATGTGTGTGTTCTGGTTTTTCTTTCTTTCTGTTTAATTTTTAAGCTGAATTGCTGGCTCTACAAGATACTGCAGGCTCTTATATTTTTGATGGAGTGCTAGATTCAGCCATTTTCCAGGTGTTCTGACTCCTTTAATTGGATAATACTAAAAACCAAGAATGTCTGCTGGGTTTGCTTGTTTCTCATGCATAGTATGACTTATAGACCCTCTTAGCTGGCAGAATACACACACACACATACATACACACACACACACACAAATTTGTGTATATATTCATAGCTATATTTCTATATATAATTATCTGTATATATATTAAATTAAACATGAGTTTATACTGCTGTATCCAACTCTAATCAATTACCACAGTATAGTTCTTGCTCTGTAACCTCTCACTCCAACTGTGAGAAATCTGACTTCTAGTTTCTTTTATCCATTTGATACTTTGGTTACTTCCAGAATATGTGTATAGTGATTTTAGAATGCTTTACCTGCACCCCTGTAGGAAATAATTTTATCAGCCAGAACACAGTGCTTATGTAAAATGCATTTGCCTTTAGTCTTACGGAGTTCACTCATTCTAAAAGTTGCTTTCATTACCACTTTATTTCTCATCCAACTCATTTCATACATTCATTTCATACATAAAATGTGATATATTTTATTTCATTTTGGCATCTGCAGACCACCTAGTTTTAAATTTACATATATTAAGGTTAACTGTGCTAGAAAATTTTATGTATTTTGGAAAATACTATAAAGCTTTTTAAATTCACCATCATGACCATCATGTAACCAACATGCAAATTTGTTTTCATTAAAATTTCCTATTTTAGATATTCAATCCTTTTGGCTCTGATCTTTGAACTTCTGGAAACCCTTGATCTGTTTATCATCTCTATAATTTAGTTTTTTCCAGAATGTTATATATTGAAATCTTGTAGTATTTATTGTTTTTTGGCTTTCTTTCATTTCGTAATATAAAAATTTGTAAAATCATCTTTTGAGACTAATTGTCAATGATCACATTACTACTTAAGCATTGTGTTGGTAAAATATGCTCTATTTAAATGTCTGGTTTTCCTAAATAATTTTTGTGGAAGGTGAACAAAAATAAAACTTAAACCATATCATGTTTTAATACTATTCTTAATAAAGCATTGGTAATTGTGGATGTTATTCAATATTATCCAGAACTTAAAAATGTGATGCAATTTTATGTCTGCATGAGTTTAATTTTAAAATCTATTTTAAATCTTATGGAAACCATCTGGGGAGAAATTCCTTGAGGGAAAATAAAGAACACTCTGCATCATGATTCTATTTGCTACCATTAGCAGATATTCCAGACTTGTTAATCACATCTGTTATTCAACATTTTCTGGCCATATGTTCACACATATAACATTAACATTCATTGATTGCACAATTCCATTAATCTCACCAAGCATTCTTCTCACCAACAAACTATTCTCCAGTGAGATAGTCTTTCAAGTATTATGATTCTTATATTGATTAATTCTTTTATTTCTCTGATTTATTCCAATCCTGAATTTCCTATCTCTATTTTTTTCTATTGTTTTCTGAAGCCTCAATCAACGTGAACAACACAAACCTTGCCATGCATCCTGATGTTCTTCAGAAATTCCACCCTTAACAGAAATTATTTTGTTTCTTAAGAATACTCAGATTGCAGTATTTTATCTACTTCTAAGTTCATTTAAACTACTATATCATCTGTAAATAGGATCATGACCTTCACTCTTAAATTGTCTTATTGTAAACCTTTAATTAGTTAGTAAGTCTGTTTTTTATGAGATTTTTCATTTCAGCCTCAGTGTCTTTCTACCTACTCTAATAGTCTCTTTGACTTTTTGTCTATGTCTCTCTCCCAACACACACAACTGCACATATACACATATGCACATTCACAAACATACATGTACACAAGTACACACACAATAAAGCTGTCAGCTTCATATGAGTAAACAATACATTTAGAATTCAATATTATTCATTTTATAGTCTGATAATGATTCTAAAATGACCCCTTTTGGTTTAAGCCTTTCCTTAGCATACATTTAATAACTCAAAATGGAAAACGTGAGAAGCAATTCAAGATCATTTATTTCTTCTTTTGATCACTCATACATTTACAAATCAGTGATTTATACTGTTTCAGGTATTTTCTCAAAAATTTGAAAAAAATGACATAATTTTGTTTGAATAGACAATCTAGTGGAGACAAAGACATGTAAATGAAGAATAAATTAGTACGTGATGTTTGCTATCTTGGAAATATGATGTGGCATAGTTTGTGTTCAAGGGAAATTTTACCAATTTGTCATGTAACTTTCAAACTCAAAAATGATTTGTAAAGATCTATGCACTCTTGCCAATGAAGATCTCCCCAGCCAAAGATCAAGAGGGTAAACCTGTGTAATAATAATGTTGGTGATGATTATAAAAAGTATTACCTACAACATTAGAGACTGCACCCCATAAGGAACTGTGAGGTGTCACAAAGAGGTAGTTAATTAGAAAGAGTTTGTTAGAAGATCTTGGAACCTTTTAGGACACTAGTGGTAAAAAATGGATACCTTTTATTTAGTCACAAATACCTATATAAATATTTTAAAGTGTAAACTAATGCAAGATTATTGAAGTCATATTTCATGGAGTCAGTTTTTACTATAACCCCTGTGGAGAGTGATCCATAATAATATTTCAGAATTTTTTTCATGTAAAGAAATAAATGAGCTGGGTGGATGGAGTACGTCTGTAATCCCAGCAACTCAGATGGGTGGGGCAGGATGGTTCTAAGTAGGAAGCCAAACTTATCAAATTAGTGAGACCCTCAGTAATATAATGAGAGCCTGTCTCAAAATGAAAAGTTGAAAAAAAAAAAAAAAAGACCCATGATGTAGCTCATTAATAAAGAGCTCCTGGGCTCATTCCCCCATACCAAAACATAAAAAATTTAAAAAATAAATATTAACAAGTTATTAATTTTAATTGTTATACTTTATAGAAACTATTCCATATTTTTTAAAATAACAAATTGCATAGATTATAATGCCATGAATTTATGGTAGTTTGTTTATTGTATAAGAACTTCCTAAGGAGAAAAAAAATGAACTTCCTAAGAGCTTATAAATATTTATTTGCTAGAATAAAATACTTGTCTGAAAGAACAAAAATAATATAAAAAATATATATAAATATTTTATAGTATCAAGTTTATTACTGTTCACTAGAAGGCTTGAGTAAGTAAGAAGTAATAATTAAACATAATGGGAAGCATCCTAGATAGAGTGTCCATGTTATATTAGTTTGACTGAGTTTTTGCATTTGCTTATTCTCTAGTTCTCTAGTTCTTCTTTTGTGAATTACCTATATGATCGTTCATCATATTTTCCATAATGATATAAACTTTTATCCTGATTATTAAAAATATAAAGACTTTCTAGTCATAGATATAATTTTCCTTATATAAATAATAATTTGTGTGGTCCCTAAAACCTGTTGCATATATAATATACATGCAAACACAAAGCATGAACATGTTTGTATTTTATTTTAAATTGGCATTTAATTTTATAGAGCTTATTAATCATCATTATTAAATATATGTGGTCAAATGAATTTGCACTCTTTAAAAAGGTTGAATTCTAGTTTCTGGCAATATAGACCATTAAAGCAGGACCAAAATACAGAAAAAGATTAGGTTTGTTTGCATTACCTGTGTAGTTGTAACACAAAGGAAAACAAGTTGTTAGAATATGATAAATATACAGTTTCTTATTCTCTTGTAAAGTTTTTGGTTTCACATAAGGTATAATATCAGTTTAAGTAAAAATAAGTTAATGAATAATATTGTAAGATGCAGTATTGATATTGAGTTCTGAGAGAGTCTTGTCAAAATATGCATGAACAGATCCTATGAGTGTTGATGATGCTTAAATAAGGAACAATAAAGGGGATGGAATGTACACATAGATAGTCAAGATCACAAAAAAAGATATTATTCTTTGTAAAAATACAAAGTTGATATGGGTGAAGTCAGAGAGGAAGGATGACTGGATTTTTCATGCCTGTATAATATCAGTTACCCAATACTCTGGTTCCAACCTCCTAAACACCAGAGGCTCCAGGCCATTCACATCCTTCTGTGCTCCATTCTCTGCTGGTGCACCTGACTCAGGACACTTGACATGTCCATCATCTCAAAAATTTATAATTTATTTGTGTTGGGATTGTTCAATAGCTCTAACAGCTCTTTTAAAATTCACAGTTATTTTTATTCATCATAATTATGTATATATAATGATGTAATCATCATACATCATGTACTGAAATACCACACTATTTCCCGTAATTATGTACAGCTATTGTCATGTAAATTTTGTAAAAAAAATTAAGAAAAAAGCTATCTATATAATACTACAATTTTGCTTACATCAGATTTTCTCACACATCTCTATTTTCTCTATTTGTGAGATTCAGATAAATTAGAATATAAAACTTTAAAATCTGATTACTTGTACCTATATTATTATTCAACACATAAGTAAAATTTGTGCCAAGTGTCTATCATTTTGTGCTAAATGGTTAATGGGTATTATTTAATCTTCAAAATATCCCTATGAAGCCATTAATATGCTTATTTACTGATGATGAAAGACAGGTAAAATAAATAAACTGGTAAGTATTAATTAGTACATATACATTAAATAGTATATATTTGGGGTTAGGATTTAAATTCAGTCTTATTCCAAGTGCTCCTAAACAATTTAAAACATACTTGATAAAGTAGTGCTTCTGGCAATAATTTAATAATTGGGGGAGCATTACTGAGATGGTGCATATATATGAATGAAAATTTTTATACAAGATATATGTAACAAAAGGGTCAGGCACTGTGCTAGGAAATGAATACATGATAATGAACAATTTTAAAGACATACTGATCTGCCAGAATTAAAATTCTAACTGGGTGGTTAGGCAATGAAACAATCAATAGAGTGTGGTTACTGAAAAAATGTGTACTTTTCATCCAAATTATGTAAGAGGAGAGAGCAGCAGCTAATACTTCCCAGATAAAAGTCATATTTATACAAAGAATTGAATAATACAAGGAAAGGTGGAGGAATTGATTTGAGATTGTTTAAAAAAGAACTTGAAGCAGAGAAAAACAGCTCTGTGAGATAAGGTGCAGACAATAAAGATTATGAAACAGACTGAAAATTGAATAAAATCATCCTGACTGGAACAAAGAAGAATGACTGAGCTTCTGGAGAGGTAGGACATTAGGGTAAATTTGAATGAAGTGATAAAGAGATACATTGCAATAATAAAGGACATAATTATATTTTTAAAAATTATGCCAAATATGCATAATGTAAAATTTATTATCTTAATAACTTTTCAGTGCACACTTCAGTGAAATTAAATACATTTTTCTGCTATTATTAACATCCATCCTGAGAAATCTTTTATCTTGCAAAACTGAAACCCTGTGCCCATTAAATAGTAACTTTCCAGCTTCCCTTCCTCCTAGCCCTTGGCAACTATCATTGTACTTGCTGTCTCTAGGAATTTGACTACAGTAGTTACTTCATTTAAGTAGAGTCATGCAATATTTGTTTTTGCAGGACTGACTTACTTCGTTTACAAGACTGTCCTCAAATTTTGCCCACATTTCAGCATGCAACAGAATTTCTTCCTTTTTAATGACAATCTAATAATTCATTTTGTGACCCACTAATAATCCACTGAATGCATATATCACATTGCTTATTCATTCACCCTTTATGGACATACAGTTTGCTTCCACCTTTTGACTCTGGTGCATAATGCTGTTTATGAACCTGGGTTTCCAAGTATTTGTTTCACTCTCTTCTTTTCCTTTTCCTTTCCTTTCTTTCTTCTTCTTCTTCTTCTTCTTCTTCTTCTTCTTCTTCTTCTTTTTTTTTTTTTGGTTTATATTCTGTGGTGGAGCACATGAAAATGATATTTTTAAGTTTTTGAGGAAATGATATAATTTGCTTCATACTAATTACATCATTTCATTTTACTTTCTCACCAACAGTGCATAAGAATCAATACTCTACATCCTCACCAATACTTATTATTATTCACTTGTTCTTTTGTTGGTAAGGGACAACTGAAATTGTGTGAGTTGGTAGACATGATTTTATTGTAAACATAAAATTATCACTCAAGCTACAGCATAAAACACTTATAAATTTAATTTTGGAAAATCTTATTAAATATATTGGAACTTCATGTTCTAGGAAAGATAATTCATTTAACATTCTTTTTAAAATTTATTTTTTATTTATTATAATTATATATTCATGACAGTAGAATGCATTTTGACACATTGTACACAAATGGAGCACAACTTCTCCTTCCTCTGGCTGTACAAGGTGTGGAGTCACACCAGTAGTGTGCACATAAGTCTGACTATCACAAGAATAATTAATTCTTCCTGACTTCCAAGTACTCAGAATGCATATGTTAAATCATGCACACAAATAAAAAAGTGTGTTAAGATTAATGGATTATATTAAAATGTGGTTTTGTAAGATATGAGAAGTGTATGATAAATGGTCTTAATCTGGAGAAGTAAGATTTTAAAAGAAAAATGAGTGATATAAATGTATTCTAGAGTGTTAAAAGAGTATCTTCAAAGATGTAGTTGTGGAAGGCTATTGGAAATTTGTAAAATGGTCAGAAATTATTTAAAGAACATTTTCTGAAGAATGAAAAAATGAAGTATGGGTTCATTCACAATTAAATTTTCAAGGGGCACAATATGTACAATATTCAGGAAGATGACTATATTTGCATTGAAAAGCAGCATACTATCATATTTTAAACTTTTATATTATTAACTGAGAACAGTTTTACATACATACACATACATTTTTTTGTTGCAGTGTTTATTTTCTATCCTTATTTCTCAGAATATGGACAAAGATTCCATTATTTAGAAAAGATCATTATATTTAATTATTTCTATTTCTGTGCCATTTGTGTGTAAGAGAAATAAAGAGTGTTGTAGCAGGGCTGAGTAGTAGACTAGATATAACTGACTAAAGACTGTAAGCTTAAGAATATCTCAACTGAAACCTACAAAACTTAAAAGCAAGGAGAAAATACGCTACAAAACATGATATAGAATATTCAAGAACTAAGAGAGGACTATAAAAGATAATACACATTTCCCAAAAGATAATATGGATACCAGAAGGAGAAGAAAAGTAGAAAAGAAGAAATATTCCAACCAATGTCATATCTCACTGTATAATGATTGTGAATAAATTAGTGTGTAATCATGAGTATTCTGTGCATTCTAATTTTGCATGAAAACAGTTGAGTAATGCATGGTTTTTTAAAAGTTATTTTTATTACAGCTTTATAGTTGTTATACACAGTAGTTGAGTTCATCCTGAAAAACTCAACCATGCATGGAAATAGATTTTAGTGTATGCCCCCTCTTTACCCTCCCACTTTTCCTTTTGATTCTACTTCCCCTCTACCATTTTCCTTACTTGACTCCATTAGACTTCCTCTCGCTCATTTATTAATATGTATTTGGTTAGTTCTTTATGTATCTTTTCTTTTCCCCTTTTATTTAATTTAGTGTAGCTTCTGAATATGAGAAAAAAACATTCCACTTTTGTCTTTCTTTTTTTGGCTAATTTCACTTAGTGTGATGTTCTCCATTTCCATGCATTTGCTGGCAAATGCCATAATTTTATCCATTTTATGGCTGAGTAGAAGTATATTATATGTATACACCACAATTTCTTCATTCATTCATTCATTCATTCATGGACATCTAGATTAATTCCATAATTTAGCTATTGTGAATTGTGCTGCTATAAACATTGATGTGGCTGTGTTGCTGTAGCATGCCTGTTTTAAGTCTTTAGGGAAAATAACAAAGATTGAGATAGGCTGTCCTATGGTGGTTCCATCCCTAGTTCTTTGAGGAGTCTTCAAACTGATTTGCAGAGTATTTGTACTATTCTGAAGTCTCATCAACAAGGGACAATGAACTTTTTCCCTATAGCCTTGCCAACACTTATGGTTCATATTCTTGATCATTGCCATTTTGACTGGAGGGAGATGAAATCTTAGTGTAGTTTTGATTTGCATTTCCCTGATTGCTAGAGATGTTGAATATATATTATTTTCATATATTTCTTGGCCATTTGTATTTCTTTCTTTTTTTTTTTTTTTTTTTGAGAAGTTTCTGTTTAGTTCATTTGCCCTTTTATTGATTAGGTTTTTTATTTTTTGGAGTTAAGTTTTTTAGCTATTCATATATTTGTATATTAATCCCCTATCAGAGGGGTAACTGGTCAAGATTTTCTCATATTCTATAGGCTTTCTCTTCATGTTCTTAATTTTTCTTTTGCTGTGCAGAAGCTCCATAGTTTGATGGCATCCCAGTTATTGATTCTTGACTTTATTTCTTGCACTTTGAGGTTTTTGTTAAGGAAGTCTGTGCCTGCATCTATATGGAGTGTCACCTCTGTTTTCTTCTAACAGTTTTAAAGTTTCTGGTCTAATTTCTAAGTCCTTAATCTATTTCAATTTGAGTTTTGTGCAGGGTGAGAGATAGGGATCTAATTTAATTTTCTATATATAGCTATCCAGTTTTCTCAGTGCCATTTGTTTTTAAAAGGTTGCCATTTCTCCAAGATATATTTTTTGCACCTTTATCAAATATCAGACAGTTATAGGTGTGTGGATTTATCTCTGCATCTTTTTTTCTATTCCATTGGACTGCAGAGTATTTTCTTAATTAAATATGCTTCTTTTAATTAATTTTTTATTTGTTCTAATTAGTTGTACATGACAATAGAATGTATTTATACATTTTGATAAACCATGCATAAATGGAGTGTGATTTCTCATTTTTCTGATTGTACATATTGTATGACAGCATGACCAATGTGATCCAAACTATTTTGATGCCAGGCCTATCCCATGCTGTTTTTATTACTACAGCTGTGTAGTATAATTTCAGATCAGGTATTGTCATGCCTCCAGGTTTGCTTTTCTTGCTTAGTATTGCCTTGGCTATTCTGGCTCTCTTTATGCTTTCAAATGAATTTAAGAATTTTTATTTTTCTAATTCGGAAAAAAAAGAATGTCATTGGAATTTTAATAGGAATTGCATTAAATCTGTATAACACTTTTGGTAGTATGGCCATTTTGACTATATTAACTCTGCCTGTCTAACAGCATGGGAGATCTTCCCATCTGCTAAGGTCTTCTTTAATTTTTTTCTTTAGTATTCTGTACTTTTCATTGTAGAAGTCTTTTGGCTCTTTTGTTAGATTGATTCCCAAGTATTTTGTGTTTTTTTTTCTGAGGCTATTGTGAATGGGGAAGTTTTTCTAATTTCACTTGCAGTGGATTCATCACTTATATGTAGAGATATGGGTGTTGATTTTATATCCTGCTACTTTGCTGAATTTATTTATTAGTTCTAGAAGTTTTCTGGTGGAATTTTTTTTGATCTTCTGAATATGCAATCATGTCATTGGCAAATAGTGATAGTTTGAGTTCTTCTTTTCCTAATCATAATCCCTTTAATTTCTTTTGCCTGTCTGATTGCTCTGTCTAGAGTTTCAACCAGTATGTTGAATAGAAGTGGTGAAAAAGAACATCCCTGTCTTGTTTCAGTTTTTAGAGGGAATGCTTTGAATTTTTCTCCATTTAGAATGATGTTGACCTTGGGCTTAGCATAGATAGCTTTTACAATGTTGAGATATGTTCCACTATCCCTGGTTTTTCTAGTGTTCTGAACATGAAGGAGTTCTGTATTTTGTCCAATGCTTTTTCTGTATCTATTGATATAATCGTATGGTTCTTGTCTTTAAGTCTATCGATATGATGAATTACATTTATTCATTTCCATTTGTTGAACAGAGTTTCCATCCCTGCGATGAATCCCACTTAAGTATAATGCACTATTTTTTAAATATGTATTTGTGATTTCCAGACTGTCATTAAGAACTTGTGCATCTATGTTTATCAGGGATATTGGTCTGAAGTTTCTTTCTTTGATGTGTCTTTGTCTGGCCTTGGCATCAGGGTGATACTCAGCCTCATAGAATGAGTTTGAAGGGTTTGCTTATTTTCTCTTTTGTGGACTATTTTGAGGAGTATTAGTTCTTCCTTGAAGGTCTTGTAGAACTCAGCTGAGAATCCATCTGTTCCTGGACTTTTCTTGGTTGGTATGCTTTTGAGGGTGTCTTCTGTTTCATTGCTTAAGTTTGAACTCTTTAAATTTTATAGTTCCTCTTGATTCATTTTGGGTTGGTCATATGTCTCTAGAAATTTGTCTATGTCTTGGGATTTTTTATTTTTTTTTTAGTATAAATTCTTAAAATAGTTTCTCATTATCTTCTGCATTTCATTTGTGTCCATGGTATTTCGTTTTTCATCATTAATTTTAGTAATTTCTATTTTCTTTCTCTTTGTAGTGTAGTTAAGGGCTTATCAATTTTGTTTATTGTTTCAAAGAAATAATTTTTTGTTTCATCAATTTTTTGAATTGTTTCTTTTGTCTCAATTTCATGGATTTCAGTTCTGATTTTAATTATTTACTGTCTTCTACTTTGGTGTTAATTTATTCTTCTTTTTCTATGGTTTTGAGATGTAATGTGAAGTCATTTATTTGTTGACTTTTTATTCTTTTAACGAATGAGCTCAATGCAGTGAACTTTCCTTTTAGCAATGCCTCATAGTGTCCCAGAGATTTTCATATGTTTTATTGGTGTTCTCTGCCAGGGTCCAGCCCTAGCAGGGGTCGGGGGTCCTGGGTGGATGGGAGGCGTTGGCGTGGCGGAGAAACAGCACACATAGACACCAAATGTTCTGAGGCTGAATCTGTTTTTATTTTTTCTGCCAGTCTTTTTATAGATATTTTTCTTTACTAATGATTACATCATTTTTTGTTAGTTTAAAACAAGAAAAACCTTCAAAAGTACACTCTATGCTTCTTCTCAAAGTACACATTCTCTCTCTATGACAGTCCAGACCAAAACAATCTTATTTCTCAGCTAGATTAAAACAACCTTGTCTCCCAGCTAAACTGAGGGCACCATGGTCTGCCAGCCTTTAACCTTCAGAACAAACACATCACTAGATTTTCTGAGAAACTACCCCTACCATCAACTCCAGTTTTTAACAATGAGAAACTTTTACTATTATTAAAGGGCAAAGAAATCAACTTATAGTTAATATTTAGTCTATTCTAATTTCATATAATAGCAGACTACAATCTTATTCTGATTTCTTAAAGAATTAGACTAAACATAGGAAAAGAGCAAAGTATATTTATGACTAACTTAAATGTTTTTATTATGTAAAGTATCTCTAGAATCGACTATTGAAACTAAGAAAGCAACAAATGCTAAACACCACATCCAAGCTCAGAGGAATGCCTCTTTATTCATCTATTATTATACTAAAGCAATCACAGGCTCCTTTTAACTTGAACACAGCTAGGATTGTTTATTTTCATATATTTTATCTATGTACTACTGCCAAATTTTTGTTGTGCACTATTTTGTGTCCCAATACAGTAAAACCTTCCCAATGTTTTTCCAATAAGTTTCTAAATGATATATTGATTATTAATATTAAAAAGCAACTACACATGGAGACATGCCACACCTGTGGCCCCCAAGAGGGAAGACAATCAACAGAACTGTGTCAAGTGTTCAGTCCTTTATTCCAACAGAACGTGTGAAGTGTTGAATCCTCTACTCCAACAGACCGTTTCATGTGTCAGAGTGGCAGGAAATAGACACAGCAGTTCTCATTTACCTCTAATTTTTATTTCCTACCTTATTTCCTCTGCTTTCTATTCATCATTCAATAGCATGCTATTTAGTCCAGGTATTGGAGTAACTTCTATTTTTTACTTTATCATTGATTTTTAGTTTCATTCCATTATGGTCTGTTAGAATGCAGGGTAGAATTTCTATCTTTTTATATTTGATGAGAATTACTTCGTGGCATAACATATGGTTTATTTTACAGAAGGATCCATGTGCTTCTGAGAAGAAAGTGTATTTGCTCAATGGTAGATGAAATACTTACTTTATATATATATATATATATATATATATATATAATCTGTTAAATCTAAATTATTCATTATATTATTTAGTTCTATAATTTTTTAGTTTTTGTTTGGAATATCTATCCAGTGGTGAGAGAGGTGTGTTAAAGTCACCCACTATTATTGCATTGTGGTCTATTTGATTCTTGAAATTGAGAAGTGTGTGTTTGATGTACATAAACGCTCCATTGTTTGGGGAATATAAATTTATGATTGCTATGACTTTTTGGTGTACGATTCCCTTAAGCAGTATGAAATGTCCTTCTTTGTGCCTTCTGACTAGCTTTGGTTTGAAGTCCACTTTGATATGAGGATGGAAACCCCTGCTTCTTTATGCATTCTATGTGAATGATTTGTTTTTTTTCCCAATTTTTTCACCTTCAGTCTGTGGATGTCTTTTCCTAGGATTGAGTCTCTTGAAGATAGCATATTGTTGGACCTTTCTTAAAAATCCAATCTGCCAGTCTATGTCTTTGGGTTCATGAGTTTATAGGCCATTAACATTCATGGTTATTATTGAGATATGATTTGCATTCACTATCACTTTGATTTACTTTTGGTTTCTAATAATTTAATTTCTCCTTTGATTGACCTTTCCTTTATTGTAGTTTCTCCCTTTGCTGATTTTCATTTCCTTCTCATGCAATATTTTGCTGAGAATGTTCTGTAATGCAGCATTTCTAATTGTTAATTCTTTTAACTTTTGTTTATCATGGAAGGTTTTTATTTCATTCTCAAATCTATAGCTTAATTTTGCTCTCCAGTCAGCATTTTTTAACATGAATGGATGTTAGATTTTATCAAAGAACTTTTCTACATCTGTTGAGATGATCATGTGATTTTGGTCCTTAATTTTGTTTAAGTGATGAATTACATTTTTGACTTGTGTATGTTGAACTGAACTTGGATTTGCATAATTACCTTCTTTATGTGTTTTTGAATGCAGTTTGCTAATTTTTTATTAAGGATTTTTGCATCCATATTCATTGGTCGGAAGTTTTCTTTCCTTGTTTCTTTGTCTGGTTTTTGTATCAGGATGATACTAGCCTCATAAAAAGGATTTGGGAACATTTCTTCCCTTTTAATTTTGTGAAATAATTTCAAAAAGACTGGTGTCCACTCTTCTGTAAAGGCCTGGTAGAACTCAAATGAGAATCTATCAGGTCCTGAGATTTTCTTTTTTGGAGGGATTTTTATTTTGCTATTTCAATTTTATTACTTAATATTGGTATGTTTAGACTTTCTGTATCTTCCTGATTCAATTTTTGCAGGTCATATATGTCTAGAATTTTGTCAATGTATTCCAGATTCTCTAGTTTATTGGAGCATAAATTTTCAAAATAGGTTCTGAAAGGATTTCAGAAAAGTTTGTGGTATATCTGATTTTGTTGATTTGCTTTTTCTCACTCTTTCTTTTGGTTAGTTTGGCTAAGAATTTGACAATCTTACTTATCTTTTCAAAGTACCAAGTCTTTGTTACATTGATCCTACACATTGTTTTCTCAGTTTCATTGATGTTGGCTCCAATCTTAATTATTTGTTGTCTTCTCTTGGTTTGGGGGTTAGTTTGTTCTTTTTTCTGTTGTCTTGAGGTAGAGTATAAGTTTGTTTATTTGATATCTGTCTAATTTCTTAAGGAAGTTGTCCTATAAATTTTTCTCTTAAAAAAAAATCTTTCATTCTGTCCCAGAAATTTTTTGACATGTTGTATCTCGGTTCACATTAATTTCTAAGAATTTCTTAATTTCTATTCTCATTTCTTCTCTGATTCATTCTTCATTTAAAAGATTACTATTTGATCTCCATGTCTTTATATGGTTTCTATTATTTTTCTTGCTATTGATTTCTAGCTTCATTTCATTATGATCTGATAGAATACATGGGTTTATATGAATTATTTTGGATTTGCTAAGATTTAAATTGTGACTTAGAATATGATCTATTTTGAAAAAAGTTAAATGTGTAATTGAAAAGAAAGTAAATTCTGCTATTTTGGGGTGGATTATTCTCTAGATATCTGTTAGGTCCATTTGATTTTTGTCTTGTTTAGGTTGGAAATATCTTCATTAATTTTATGTTTTGATGACTTGTCAATAAGCATACATTGAAACCACCTAATATTATTGTTTCGAGGTCTATGTGGGATTTAATATCATACAGTATTTTTTTCATGTAATTAGGTTCTTTGACATTTTGGGCATAAATGTTTAATATTGTCATATCTTCTTGTTAAATAGTTCCCTTTACTAGAATGTAGTGTCCTTATTTGTCTCTTCTGATTAACTTTTGCTTGAAATCTTCCTTGTTAGATATGAGAATAGCTACTTCTGCTTGTTTTTTTGGCTCACATGCCTAGAATTTCTTTTTTTCTTTTTTTTTAGTGCTGTCATTTTACCTTTAGTCTGTGGATGCCTTTGCCTGAGTCATTTATAACAATCATATAGTTGAGACTTGTTTTTTAATCCTTTCTGCTAATCTATTTCTCTTAATTGGGGAATTGAGCCCAATTAATGTTCAGTGTTAGTATAAATATGTTTGTGGTTTCCTACCATTTATTTTATCCTGTCCTGATTCTCATTCAGTAGATTATTTTTCTATTAAAATTCCTCTGTTTGTGGGCTTTTAGAACTGGTTTCAGTTCTTCTATGTGCAGGTTATCTTTGAGTAATCTGTGTAGTGCTTTCTTGATACTCATGAATTCTTCTAGTTTATTCTTATTGTGTAAAGTTTTTATTTCCCCCTTGATTTTGTAACTGAATTTTACTGGCTATAGTAGCCTGGGCTGACAGTTGTTTTCTGTTAGGGCTTGGAGTATCTCATTCCAGGCCCTCCTTGATTTTAGTGTCTGAGCTGAGGAATTAGAATTAAGCCTTATTTGTTTGCTTGTGAATTTGACCTGATGTTCTTCTCTTGTGACTTTTAATATTCTTTCCTCATTTTCTATGTTAGGTACTTGTATTATGATATGTCTCAGTGAGTTTCTTAATTGACTGTGTCCATTTGGGGTCCTATAAGCCTCTTGTGTGTGGATGTCTATCTTGTTTGTGATAATGGGAGAAGTTTTCTGTAACTATGTCATTGAAAATGTTCTTTATGCCTCTAGATTAGATCTCCATGTTATCTCTTATCCCAATGATTCTCAGGTTTGAATTTTTAAAGTTTTCCCAGAGTTCTTGTATATTCTAGTCATGTTCTATATATTTTTTACATTTACTACCTTCTGTATACTCAAGATCATATAGCCTGTCTTCAGTGTCGGAAATTCCATCTTCAAGGGCTGAGGTTTTATTTTCCACACACTCTAATCTGTTAGTGATGCCTTCAATTGAGTTTTAAATTTGATTGACCATGTATTTTATTTCTAGGAGATCTGTTTTGCTTCTCTCAGTGCTTTTATTTCCTTAATAAAGTGGTCTTTCATCACCTATAGTTGCTCTCAATTTCTTTGTTAAATCTTCTTATAGTTCACTGAACATTTTGATAATCAGTTTATTATAATATTTCTTGAGTTTTTGTCTACCTCACTATCAATCAGAACCTTTGTAGGGGGATTGTGGATTTTGGGGGGAGATTTGTTTGCCTACTCTCTAGTGTTTTTGGAAAGCTTGGCCTTGTGCATCAAATGAGGTGGATTTCTCTACTTTTTTTTTTTTTTTAAAATGTGTCCTATGTGTAATTATCCTATTTGTCCTGGACTTCTTTCTGTTTTTGATGTATGTATAGGCTTTAAGGAGTGGGACCTGAGTTTCCCAATTTTTCCTTCTTGGGTCCTTTTTGTTGCCTTGGGACTTTTGTCTCCCCATTTCTTTGAGTTGGAGTAATGTAGGGAATGTTTACTTCAGCAGCAGAATCTCTTACCTGTGAACTTTAAGTGTCCCTGTAGGTACCCAGCACCTCATAGTGTGGGTACAAAATAAGCAATAATAATAACTATTACAAACAACAGTGTTAAACCAAATATCCAGATCTTAATATGATGTCTTCAACATTAATTGCTACCCCAAAAAAAAAAAAAAAAACACCAGAAATTGTGGACTCAGTAAACAATTTTCATCAGTGAAAACACTAACCCTGAACTAGCCCTGGCTTTAAAGCAAATCACAGGTGTCAACTTTATCACCCACAACAGTAATGATTATACTGGTATGTGTGTGTGTGCACACACACACACACACACACACACATGCACAGAAGGAATAAAAGATAAAATAAAATTTTAAAAAAATTAAAAATCTAATGTCTTAATGGAGACTGAAAGAAACCTCCCTACTGAGGTGTCCAAAATCGTTGACCAGAATGGGTGGTCATTGCCTATGTCACACAATCTTTCTTTCCAATTCTTCTCGAGTTATATACTTATAAAAGCAAGGGGGTGGAGTTTTTAACCCCTTCCTGTTTTTGTGTTGCTTTCTGAGATGCCAGTTAGAGTGGCCTAAAATTGAAGCTGACATAATACTCAACTTCTCTTCTCACCGGTATGAGGTGGGATGAGTTAGGGCATACTGTCCAGTTGGTGTTTTGTCCATTTGGACCAATTCAGTGCATTCCCAGTATACAGATTCTGCAGCATTCTCTGAGGAAATGGCATTAAGTTCTAACTGGTTCTCAGGTCTAATCAGGCTTTGTTGGGTGGTGCTTCTTTGGAGAAACTAGATTTACCCACCCCTAGGGCTAGATAGTAGTCAATCTCTTCTGCAGGTCAGGTTCTTAGGAGCCTTCCAAGAAAGCTAATCAAGGAGAAGGGGAGCCAATCCTCCACTCACTGCTGCCCAGGAGCACATGCTTCCTATTATTAGTCTCTGAATGTATTCACCTTCATGCATTCAGACTTCCAACCTGCTTCAGCTGGTTACATGAGCCACCAGGCACAAAGGAGAAAAGAGTTGGACTCTACTTTGCTATTCTGACTCAAATCCCTTTGCGAACAGTCTACTCTACACCCATTTCTCTCCCATTCCATAAGGAACTGCCTAGTTCCCTCAAAAGTCTCCTGCCTGGATATTGTGACTGTGTGTGTGTGTGTGAGTGTGTGTGTGTGTGTGTGTGTGTGTGTGTGTGTGTGTTTGGATCTCCGGGGTCTTGCCAATGCCATGGCAATGTACTTGTCTCCAGATGGATGGCTTCTGCCTCAGCTCTCCTTGTTCAGTGAGATATAGAACACCGTTTTTAAGCACCAGTGCATAGTGCAGCCACTGTGTCAGTTACTAACCTGTTAGTTACAGGTTTCTCCCTACTAAGAATATATTCTCCTTCCCTTTGTCTGGTGGTGAATTCACACTCATGGCCACATGTGGGTTACAATGTTTTTTTTTTTTTCATCTTTGTTTATTGGACCCAAATTTCTGAGTCCTTATGCCATTGTGAGTGTCCAATATTAAATTTTAATGAAATCCTTCTTTTGCTTATCTTGCTGACAAACTGTATGCCTGCTGCTTTGGTCTCACCCCTGAGTCAGTCTCAATATTGACACACTTAAAAATAAAAGCTTCAAATAATGTTCCTACCCTACATTTTGAAAGAAAATAAAAGAAAGAAAAAAGAAAAAGAGAGCATGTTTTCCTACAATTATGAACAGAAATATGATAGTGACTGAGAATTTATCTAAAATAATGTCAGACACCAAAATACAAATAGAGAAGACTCAGAGAACACAAAGCAGGAAAAATGCAGGGAAAAAACCCTATACCGAGGCATATAATTTTCTAGTTATGTAAAATCAATGATAAAGAAAAATATTATTTGCCAATTATACCTCAATAAATCTGGAAAAATCAATAGATTCTAAGGGAATTATTTTTCCAGTATTAACAAAAATTATATTCCTAACAATCAGGTTTTATTGGGGAAAAAAAGTTTGTTTTAACATTACCATCTGAGGTAGTGAGTGCCACTTTGTCTCATTTTCAGTAAGACTTTAATGTTTTGGTTCAGGACAGCATAATCCTTTCATATTTTTGTGAAAAAATTGCTTTGTCTTGTTTTGACTGCTAAAGTATAGGTCACATTTCATATTTTCAGGCTTTTACATTAGCAATAATGAGATTATTTTAACACAATAAAATATTTGGAACTTTTTAGTATTTAGGAAATTAATGGTTTTGTCTTCAGCTTAAAAGAAAGATCAGTAAATTTAGGTGTGTTTTAAATATATCAGCATCTATAAAGTTTTATACTCTCAAAGCAATGCAAATGATCACACTGTCCAAAGTTGAAGCTAAACTACCTTTACCTAATGTCTTTGAACTAGTCGACCATAAATAATAATAATACTTTAAGAGAAATGCTATTGTATTAGTGGTAGATTTCCTATTATCTTCAAATATGATTCTGTGTGATCTTAAGTACTTAAGGAGGAACTTGTACTATTTCTATAATGTATTTTAGAATACAGAAGCAGAAAGAATAATAAAATAGTTGCTAACTCATTCTAGAGAGTTTCAACCTCATTCTAATACTAAAACCATACAGACATTATTAGAAAATTATAGATTCCTATATATTATGAACACAGATGCAAAAATTCTCATCAAATAAATCCATGAATATATAAAAACAATTATGACACCATGACCAAATATAATTTACTCCAGGTATGCAAGAGTGATTAAATATTTGAAAATTGATTAATGTAATCCATCATATCAATAGGCTAAAGATGATAACTTTATGAACATATCAATAGATTCAGAAAAAGCATTTGACTAAATTTGGCACCTACTCCATTGTATCAACTCTCAGTAGATGAGGAATAGAGGGTAAGTTTCACAACTGGATAAAGAACTTTTATAAAAATCATATAGCAACCATCATATTTAATGATAAGTAACTTTTCCTAAGGTAAGGAACAAATGCACTTTGTTTCAACAGCATAGTAGATAAGTAAAAATAGAATAAAATGAAATATATAGAGATTGTGGAGAAATAAGAGTGTTTACAGGTGACATGACATTCTGTATCGAGAACCAGAAAGATTCAACCCCAAACTCCTGGAATAATAAATGATTATATCAATGTTGTAGGGTATAAAGTCAATACACAAAAGTCATTGTATATGTGCAAGCAATGAAGGAGTGCAGTTTGAAACCAAAAATATAATATTTGCATTAGAACCTCCAAAATGAAATAAAATACAACATCTCCATAAAGAGATTTTTTAAAAACTTTGAAGAAATCAAATGATAACTTAATAAATTGAGAGAAATTTCATGTTTATGGATAGAAAATCTATTTGTCAAGGTTCAGTTATTCCCAACTTGACCTATAGGTTCAATGCAATTTCCATAAAAATTTCAGCAAGTTATTGACAAGCTGGTATTTTCAAAGGTAGAAGACTAAGAATAACTCCTATGGTTTAAATATTAGGTGCTCCCCAGAAGCTCATGTATGAAACAAAGGGGTTATAAGAGGTTTAATACAATTATTGCATTAATCCACTAATAGGGATTAAGTGGGTATAGTGCATATGTGGCTAGAGGAGGCAGGTGGCTGGGGACATGCTTTTGGGGTCTCTATTTTGCCCTTGTTGAGCAGAGCTCTCCCTCTCTCTTTCTTTCTATGCTTCCTGGTGATATGTCTCCAGCTGCTTTCTTCTGCCACACACTTCTGCCAGGATATTCCACTCACCTCAGGTCTGAAGGAATGGAGTCAGTCACCTATGAACGGAGACCTCTGTCTCAAAAAAAAAAAAAAAACAAAACAAAACAAAAAAAAGTTTTTTTTTTCTAATTGTTCTTGTCAGGACTTTTGGGTCACAACAGTGAAAATGCTGACTAAATTGATAGTTAACACAACATTGAAGGAGAAGAATAAAGTTGGAGGACTAATAACCTGACTTTTAAGACTTACTATAAAGCTATATTAATCAAGACAGTTTGATATAGGCAAAAAAATAATGAATGTATCAATAGAACAGAATAAAGATCCCAGAAGTAGACCCACATAAATATATTCATTTGATCTTTGACAAAGGTACAATATAATACAATAGAGCAAAGACTTTTTGTTGTTGTTGTTTCTCTTTTTTTAACAAATCATGTTGGATGAACTGGACATTACAAGCAAAAAGCAAACACCAAAACAACAACAACAACAAAAAAAAACCAAAATCCCCACAGATCTTGCACACTTCACAAAAATCACTTCAAAACGTATCATAAACCTAAACATAAAAAGCAAAGTATAAAACTCCTAGAAATCAACATAAAAAAAAACCTAAATGACATTAGGTATGGCAATGACTTTATTGATAAAACAATGAATGCATGTCTGTGAAAGAAGTAATCAATAAGCAGGATCTCATTATAATTAAACATTTCTGCTCTACAAAAGATAATGTTGAGAGAATGAGAAGATAAGACACAGACTGGAAGAAGATATTTGAAGACACATCTGATAAAGTTCTATTATCCCAAATATGTAAAGAACTTTTGAAACTCAGCAGTAAGAAAATAAACAGCTTTATTAAAAAATGATTCAAAGAACTTAAATATTTCATGGTAGTGAATTTTTATAATTTTATGTTTCCATGACATCCATTTTGAATAAGTTTAACTTTCTCTTACTAGAAGCAGGGTTTAGTCACCCTTGACAAACTTTTCAGTTCTACATCATCCTAAAATGGTTCAGGCTGGTGGCCAGAGATAAAAACTTAAAGTGATCTCTCCCACCTAGAATATTGGGCTCTCTATTTTCCTACCACTGGAATTAAAAGGATCACTCAGGCATTTGCCTAAAACTTAACATGATGTGGGCCCTGTTCCCCTATATCTTTTGCTAGTTGCCATGCACTTTTCTTCTTTTTTTTTTATTGTAAACAAATGGGATACATGTTGTTTCTCTATTTGTACATGGAGTCACATGGAGTCAAGGCATACCATTTGTGTAATCATAAATTTACATAGGGTAATGTTGTTTCATTCATTCTGTTATTTTTTTCCCTTCCCCCCACCCCTCCCACCCCTCTTTTCCCTCTATACAGTCCTTCCTTCCTCCATTCTTACCACCCTCTTTATCCCTAACCCTAAACCAAACCCTGACCCTAACGCTAACCCCTCCCAACCCCCATTATATGTCCTCATCCGCTTATCAGTGAGATCATTCGTCCTTTGGGTTTTTGAGATTGGCTTATCTCACTTACCATGATATTCTCCAATTTCATCCATTTGCCTGCAAATGCCATAATTTTATCATTCTTCATGGCTGAGTAATATTCCATTGTATATGTATGCCACAGTTTCTTTATCCATTCATCAATTGAAGGACATCTAGGTTGGTTCCACAATCTGGCTATGGTGAATTGAGCAGCAATGAACATTGATGTGGCTGTATCTTGTAGTATGCTGATTTTTAAGTCCTTTGGGTATAGGCCAAGGAGTGGGATAGCTGGGTCAAATGGTGGTTCCATTCCAAGCTTTCTGAGGAAACTCCATACTGCTTTCCATAGTGGCTGCACTAATTTGCAACCCCACCAGCAATGTATGAGTGTACCTTTTTCCCCACATCCTCACCAACACCTATTGTTGCTTGTGTTCTTGATAATCACCATTCTAATTGGGGTGAGATGGAATCTTAGGGTCATTTTGATTTGCATTTCTCTTATTACTAGAGATGTTGAACATTTTTTCATATATCTGTTGATTGCTTGTACATCTTCTATGAAGTGTCTGTTCATTTCCTTAGCCCATTTGTTGATTGGATTATTTGTATTCTTGGTGTAGAGTTTTTTAAGTTCTTTATAGATTCTGGAAATTAGCGCTCTATCTGATGTATGAGTGGCAAAGATATTCTCCCACTCTGTAGGCTCTCTCTTCACATTACTGATAGTTTCCTTTGCTGAGAGAAAGCTTTTTAGTTTGAATCTATCCCAGTTGTTGATTCTTGTGCACTTTTCTTCTTTTTACCTGATTCTTCATTTCTGCCTTAAATCACCCTAGGGCATCCTCAAGTAAAAATCTTTGAACTCGTTTCTTATTATGGTGGCATATTAAATATGTGCCTTGAACTTGTAAAAGTAGGAACTATCCTAGGCTGAGATTTCCTTGTATTGCTGGAAAAACATAAAAACCATCTTTCAGCACCAGTAATGGAAAGGTAATATTAAACTAGACATGGGTAAGACAACAGCCACAAAAGTATTTGCTTCTATAAACAAGTTTTGCATTTGAGGCAATTCCTGGTCATTTGTTGGATAATTGGGCATTAGGTCATCTGCCATGTTAAAGAAGTGTCCTGTTAAAGGCCCACTGAAAATGCCCAAATCAACTTCTGTTCATTCCCCATTAGGGCAGTGGTAGTACCTGTTCCAATACTGGAACTCCATTTTAGCTGAGGTTCTCAAAACTCTCACCAAAAAAGATATACCGATGAAAAGTAAGTATGTGATAAATAGTCCTACATCTTTTGTCATGAGGAAAATAGAAATGAAAACACAACAAAGTACCACTACATGCCAATTAGAATGTCAAATACAGAATACCAATAATACCAAATGCTGGTGAGAATGAGGAACAACAGGAACTCTCATTCATTGTTAACTGTAATGCAAAATGATAGAACTACTTTGTAGTTTCTTATGAAACAACAAACTCTCACTATATGATTCAGCATTTGAACTACTTGTTATATTCTTTTTTCAAAGCAAATGAAAACTTATATCTACCTCAATACATGTACAAGGCTCTTTATAGAAGCTTTCTATGTAATTGCCCAAATTTGGAAGCAACCAATAAATATTCAGTAGGTGAATGAATATAAAGTTGTGTTTCCATACAATGGAAATGATCAATCAAACCACGAATGATGAAGTAAAGACTTACATATTACTTAGCAAAAGGAAGAGAGTCTGAAAAGTTACACACTGTATGATTTCAACTACATGATATTCTGGAAAAGGCAAAACCATGGAGATACTAAAAAGATCTGTGATTGCTAGGGGATTTGGGGGAATATAGAGATGAATAAATGGAGCACCAAGGGTATTTAGGGATGTGATACTACTCTGTACAATATTATAAAGATGGATAATTGTCATTGTACTTTTGACCAAACATACAGGATGCCCTACATGGAAAGTGAACTCTAATGCAACCTGTGGACGTTGGCTACAATGATGCATTGTTGTGGGTGGTAACAAAGTACCAAACTGGTGGGGGACATTGACAATGCAGAAGGTTATACACGAGTGGGGACAAGGTATATATGGGAATTCTTTGCATTTTACACTGAATGTTGCTGTGAATCCAAAACTTCTCTTTAAAAAAATAAAAGTTGTGAAGAAAAAATATAGGAAGGATTTCAGCAATGATTTCTTATCAAAATCAAAACAAAGCCAAAATTCCTCAAAACAGCATGACCATAAAATATAAATTCCAAAGAGAAAGGGTTTTCTCCACAAAGGAATTAGAAAATTTGTAGAAAACTAAGTTCCTATAGTAGCTAACATCTGTCCTATTACCTCTTTCAACCACTACTGCTACTTTCCCATTCAGTAGGCAAAAGGGTTAAAGCTTGGATGATACATTGATGCTAGTTCTATCTGTGTTTCTGCACAGATACTAAGGAAAGGAAAAGGAACCTATTTTCTTGCTCATATTTTACACACACACATACACACTCTAGATAGAAAAGATATCTACATTGCTTAATATATTTGGGTACAAAATAATGAACTGTAAAAATAATTTCCATAAAGTTGTTAACATCAGTTAATTTCTCATAATATATAAAAATAACTTGTTTTTTCTTCAATTTTCCATTAAGTAAACATATTATTCAGAAAGTAGTTCTTACAGGTTCACATTATATAACAGTATTCACTAGAGAGATTTTTCTCATCAATAAAGTTGAACATACTCTCTACTTTTCTCTTTTCTCATAGGGGTTGATTTTGAAGAGTTCCAGTGTTTTAGTCAGCTTTTTTGTTGTTGTGACCAAAAGACCTGACAACATAGAGGAGGGAAATTTTATTTGGGCTCCACAGTTTCAGAGGTCTGAGGCCATAGATGACCAACTCCATAGCTCTGGGCCTGAAGTGATACAAAACATCATGGCAGAAGGGCATGGTGGAGGAAAGAAACTCAGGACATGGCATTCAGGAAGCAAAAAGATCTCCCCTCATCAGGGATAAAATATCAACCACAAAGGCATGCCCCAGTGACGCACATTCTCTGGTCAATCTTCATCTTATAGTTATAACCTAGTTAATCCATATCAGTGGATATTTTTGTTATTTTTCTTCTGTTATTCTTTCCCACCTGAGCTGCTGGATCTGGTGTTCATCCTTTCTAATTCATGAAGTGGCATCCTTGGGTGTTTCATCAGGACTATTTCTTGTAGAGACCATTGCCTTTTATTTTTTGACACAGACAAGTTGATTGTTAATATCATTAAATAAAACTATTCAGTAGAGCATTATTATGTTGCATTATTAGTAAATTATAATTATTTTAACCATTACCTTTCCTAAAAATTTATAATTATATTACCAAATGTATACATATATTATGTATATATGTGTATACGTATATATACGGATATATACGTATACAATATATATACACACACACTCATGACACTGAGCATATTTAACAAGTATTTTATGAATATATTTTTGTCTTTCTTGGAAACTATTTTTAAAGCTTTATTTGGCTTTTGTTGTTATTCATCAAAATCAAATTGTCACATTGAAACATGGAGTTGTAGTAAGTGGATTCAATCACATAGTAAGCAATTCAAATAAAACCTGTGGTGATTTATATGGTAACTATAACATCTCTGGACTGCATATATTTCTCATCTACCACCTCTACCAAAATTAAGAATTAATTTTTATTTTCATTTTTGGTTACCTCAATTAGTTTTCTCCTTATCTGTTATGATCTGCTAAAAAGTTGTACTGCAGAAAATTATTGCAAGTGAAGTAAAAAATTGTAAATGCAAATCTTCCATGTACTACTTACTAGCCATTTACCATCCTTAAGTTTTGGTGCTTATAAGAATGGCACATAATCCTTAAAAAAATGTCCAAATCCATACAATGGTACTATCTTTTTAAAAAAAATTTATAAAAATAATATCATTTTTAAAGTGAAAGTTTTGGGAATATTTGTTAAAAGAAAATTAGGAATAGAGGATTCAAAAGCGAAAGACAATGATTATCTTAGAGTACTAAGAAAATTTCAACCTCTGTTCACAATTGTCTGGAGAACTTCATTTAGATACAGATGTCTGTAATTCACTCTAGTTCTACTAAATCTTAATTATTTTAAAAAATTTGTTCTAATTTAGTTATACATGATAATAGAATGCATTTTGACACATCATACATAAATGGAATATATCTTCTCATTCTTCTGGTTGTACATGATGTAGAATCACACAGGTCATGTAGTCATGTATTTATATAGGGTAATAATGTACAATTCATTCTACTATTCTTCCTAACTGCATTACCCTCCCCATTCTTCACTCCCATTTGCCTAATCCAAAGTACCTCAATTCTTCCCTAGAAGGTCCCACCCCACTTATTGTAAACTAGCATCTACATATCAGAGAAAATATTCAGGCTTTGGTTTTCTGAGATTGGCTTATTTTGCTTAGGATGATATTCTTCAGCTCCATCCACTTACTGGCAAATGTCATATTTCATTCTTCTTTAAGTCTGAGTAATATTCCATTATGTATATGTACCACATTTTCTTTATCCATTCACTTGTTGGGCACTAGGTTAGTTCCATAGTTTAGTTATTGTGAATTGAGCTGCTATAAATATTGATGTGGCTGCATGACTTTACTATGCTGATTTTAATTCTTTGGGTATAAACAGAGGAGTGGGATAGCTGGGTCAAATGGTGGTTCCAGTCCAAGTTTTCTGGGGAATTTCTACAATGATTTCCATAATGCTCGCACCAATTTGCAGTTCCACCAGCAATATATAAGCATATATTTTCCTCCACATCCTTGTCAACATTTATTGTTGCTATTGTTGCTTATATTCTTGATAATTACTATTCTGACTAGAGTGAGATGAAATCTTAGAGTAGTTCTCATTTGCATTTCTGAAATTGCAAAAGATGTTAAACATTTTTTTGTGTATTTGTTGATCAAATGTATATCTTCTAGTGTGAAGTGTCTGTGCAGTTCTTTAGCACATTTACTGACTGGGGTGTTTGTGGGGTTTTGGCATTAAGTTTTTTGAGTTCTTTATGAATCCTGGAGATTAGTTTTCTATCTGAGGTGAGGTAGTTAAGATTTTCTCTTATCCTGTAGGCTCTCTCTTCAAATTATTGATTGTTTCTTTTCCTGAGAAGAAGCCTTTTAGTTTAAATCCATCCTATTTATTGATTATTGATTTTGTTTATTGTTAAGGAAGTCAGGTTCTAAGTTGACATGGTGAAAATTTGGGCCTACTTTTTCTTCTGTTAGGCAGAGAGTTTTTGTTCTAGTGCCTAAGTCTTTGATCCACATTGAGTTTTATATAAGGTGAGAGATTGGGGTTTAATTTCATTTTCTTACGTACGGATTTCCAGTTTTCCCAGCACCATCATTTGTTGAATAGCTTATTTTTTCTCCAGTATTAGTTTTTGGCACCTTTGTCTAGGATAAGATAACTGTATTATGTGGGTTTTTCTCTGTGTCTTCTATTCCATACCATTGGTCTGCATGTCTGTTTTTGTGCCGGTACCATGCTGTTTTTATTACTGTTGCTCTGAAGTAGAGTCTAAGGTCTTGTATTGTGATGCCTCCTGCTTTACTCTTCTTGCTAAGAATTGCTTTGGCTATTCTGGATCTCTTATTTTTCCAAATGAATTTCATAATTGCTTTTTCTAGTTCTATGAAGAATGTCGTTGGGATTTTAATGGGAATTGCATTATCTCTAACACTTTCGGTACTATGGCCATTTTGACAATATTAATTCTGCCTATCCAGGTAATGGGAGGTCTTTCCATCTTCTGAGGTCTTCTTTAATTTCTTTCTTTAGTGTTCTACAGTTTTCATCATAGAGGTCTTTCACCTCTTTTGTTAGATTGATTCCCAAATGTTCATTTAAGCTGTTGTGAATGGAGATGGAGTAGTTTTCCTAATTTCTCTTTCACTGATGTATATGAATGCATTTGATTTATGGATGTTGATTTTATATTCGCCTATTTTGCTGAATTCATTTATTATTTCTAATTGTTTTCTAGTGGAAATTTTTGGATCTTCTGATATAAAATCATGTCATCAACCAATAGTGATAGTTTGAGTTCTTCTTTTCCTATTTGTATCCTTTTAATTTCTTCTTCTGTCTAATTGCTCTGGCTCGAGTTTCAAAGGTTATGTTGAATAGAAGTGGTGAAAGAGGGCATCCCTATCTTCTTCCAGAAGTGAATGCTTTCAATTTTTCTCCATTTAGAATGATGTTGACCTTGGGCTTAGCATAGATAGCTTTTGCAATGTTGAGGTATGTTCTTACTATCCCTAGTTTTTCTAGTGTTTTGAACATGAAGGAGTGCTCTATTTTGTCAAATGCTTTTTCTGCCTCTCAAGATGATCATATGATTCTTGCCTGTAAGTCTATTGATGTGATAAATTGTGTTTATTGATTTCCATGTGTTGAAGCAAACTTGCATTTTTGGAATGAACCCCTATTGATTGAAGCAAACTTGCATTCCCAGAATGAACCCCACTTGATTGTGGTGCCTACCTTTGAATATGTTTTTGTATAAAATTTGCCAGAATTTTATTCAGAATTGGTCTGAAATTTTCTTTCCTTGATGTCTTTTTTTTTTTTAATTGGTTTGTGTATCAGAGTGATACTAGCTTCATAGAATGAGTTTGGAAGGGTTCTCTCCTTTTCTCTTTCATGAACTAATTTGACGCATATTAGTATTAGTTCTTCTTTGAATGCCTTGTAGAACTCGACTGAGAATCTCTCTGATTCTGAGCTTTTCTTGGTTGGTAGGTTTTTGATGGATTTCATTGCTTGGAATTGATCTGTTTAAATTATGTATGTCCTGACTAAATCATGATTCTTAAAATGGGTTACAACATCTGTACTTTCAGTCATCTTACCAGGAAAGTCTAAATTATTTATACAGTATCATTGACCTGAAGAGACAAAAATTCAATTCTAAAATCTACAACTTTATTATAGCTCAATTACTATATAGTCGTTTGTATCTACAAATTTTGAGATTTTATGTGAACACTAGATTTTCGTGTGCAAACACTAGGGTGAAACATAATTTTGATGCTCGTACTTAGCTCTGTTAATTAATATAAAATTATTTTCCAATTTTCTTATGCAAAGTGAAAGACTCTATTGTGTGTTCTTAGGATCAGAAAATAAATATCTAAAAATTCTTTGATAAGCCTTAATTATTTTTCATTGAAAACTTGGAAAATATTTTATTTAGATATTTATAGCAATTAAATTTAATGTATTTGAATTTTTGTTATACATTTTATTTATTGTTATATAAATTTTTATGACAACATTAAAATGAATTTTTTCACAAAAATCTATGAAGATGCCTCTAAAGCCCTCTAATTGATTCCAGTGTGTCAGAAAAATGCCATTTTCATTACATATACTTCTAAGCATTGTTTTAAGCAACAGCAAGTTTGTTCGATCCATAATTCCCTATAGTATCCTAGAAAAACTATAGCCTTTAATGTTTTATTATAGCATAATAATTTAAAAATGTCCATGTCCATGTCTCTAACTCTTGGAACATATGGAGCAGAGTCACGTTGTGAATTACTCATCAGGCAACCTCAGAATAAACTACTAATGTGGACAGACAGATTTTTCATCTCCCACAGTAAAGTTCATATTTATAAGAGCAGTGCTAAGCATAAAGCTCCTGCTGCATTTTAAGAATGAGAATAGTGCACTGTATCATAGTCCAACATGGTTTCATCAGGTGTTTGGCCAAAGTATGTTATTGAACATTAACCTTTCCAATCTTAGATGATCCTGAAGGAACTACAAGGGTTGAGGGCAAGCCAGACCAAAATTTACAACTCTTACAATCTTCCTTTCCATTTGCACGATTTTGTGCTTAGTAAAAATATTGTTAGTCACAAAAGAAAATTCACTGATTTGTGGAGTGATATGAATCACTGATATGATTTCTTCAATGCAATAAACATGGCACTGACACCAAGTCTCTACAGCATTTTCTGGGGCATACAATTATTCTGCATGAACAGATCAATAATAGAAACAGTTATGTACATGGTCTCCTGAAACCTGAATTTCATTTGAACCTGTGCTAGTCAATTAGGATGACTCTTATGTTTCCAGTGACTTCTTGACCCAATAAATATTTTGGTCTGATTGCTTTTCCTCAAGTTGTCTCAGATAAGCATAGTTTTCTGTCACTACAAAGGTTTGGATCAGCTCCATTTTCTGCATCCACATCATTCACTGCAGTAATTACATAAGAGAAAGTGTGACTCAGATATTATTTTGCAGGGGTACATGCAGGTACTCCCACTGGGTTTGCAGAGGGAGTATCAACCAAACTGGGTTCAGATGAGAGGTTTACTTTACTAACAGTTTCTGGTTCAGGTTCTGACTCCAGCTCCAGCTCTAGTATACACACTGGAACTTTTTCTTGAGGTTATCTAAAATTTTTAGCAATAACTTTTCCAGTAGCTTTTCTTCCTCTTTCAAAGGCACCCTGGCTTGTAGCGGTTCACTTTGTTACCAGGCTGTTCTTGGCCTCAACCCTGGATGTGGAGGCTGTCTGTAGCAGTGGCCACAGGTACATGCTTTATACCTGCAATAATGATGTTGGTCTTAATTTCAGTATTAATTCTCATATTCTAGGTTGCAAGGTCTACTTGACAACCTTCACTAGTCACTTTCCCCCCAGAATCTCCTTATTCAGCTATTGGGGACCTTTCTCTCAGGTCCAGGACAGGCCCTGATGACTCAGAGCAGGCAGTTGCTCAGGGGTAGAAGCAGAAATACCACAGTCTGCTTCTTCCTTTGAGTTAGTTAGAAAAGGTGAAACATCTTTGAATAAGGAAAAGAACATTCAATAAGCACTGCTAAGCTGTGAGCTTACTTCTTTTCAACCTTCTTTTTATTCATTTTTATGAAATGCATTTCCCAGAGATGTTTTAATATTTTTAAAAAATCAACTTTAGTTTTTCAATTATTTGGGAACAAAGATTTCACAAAAACTGCAATGTTTCTATTCAGTATATGAAGTTGTTTATGCTCTTCATGTAAATGTTTTGTCAAACGCAAGTGTGTCTTATCTAATTAATTGACTTTATATAAGCAGTAAGTTTAAGAAAAAAATTTTGACTATTAAAGAATATATAAAGCAAGTCTATGTAGATAATAGCTCATGAACTGCCCTTTTTGTTAAGCACTGCATATGAATAAATTTAAATGAACGAATTTCTGGATTTCTTGTTATTATTAAATGTTACTAGACTACTTATCCTCTGCTCCTTTTCTTAAATTATATTTGCATTACTATTGTTTTAGTAACACTATTTTAAAAAGACCATAGCATGATTTTCATTGTTTCAAACCCTTCACATGAAGTTTTAAATTTTTTTTTCAGAAATTTTCAGCCTAAAATAAGTTTTTTATATCATTCCTTATAGAAAGTAGAATTAAGTGAGGTGTGCCTGGAAAACTTTTCTCGAACAAATACCACTATACCACGCATTTATTGAAACTATATAACATTCATGTTAAGGAAATTATGTTGACTATGTAAGAAACTGTTACTAAGCTTCAAGGAAATATCTCGGCAACCTATTTGAAATGAGAATGATTTGAAAAGAGAATAAAACATCTTTGCATTACGTATCTTACTTTCACTGTGGCTGAAATTGTTTTGTTATTTATGGAATCCCTTCCCCGTTTTCTCAAGGGCATTATCTTTAACTTTTTATCTACTGTAAACACAGGAGTGAGTTTTAGTGGAATGTTGGAAGAGCAATGTTCTGCACTTGCAATTATTGCCTGTAAAAATTGTTGTGTGATTCTTTATTCCATATTTTTCTCATATATGGCAGGTAAGTGTAGATATCCTAGCTAAATGAAATTCACAAGTTAAAATGTCAAAACTTTTACCTACCTGTGTCCATGAATACTACATGGAAAGGAACCTCTATAGCATGCTAACTTGTCTTTATGTGAAGCAGAAATAAGCAGATTGTACTAAGTATTGAGAAAAGTATGATTGTGCAATGTATACTACAGGGATGTTTTCTGGAAAAAAGTATATGTATATAAGTACACACACACACACACACACACACACACACACACACTAACAAACCAGGACTAACAATAGCTGTCCTGAATTGAATTTCCCATAGAACCAACTGGAAGGATTACATCAAATCTCAGTTTTACCCTGGGATTTAATTCTTAGCAACTTGGTAAATAGCTGGAGCCAAGTAATTTGTTCTTTAATAACAAGGAAATTCCCAAGTTCACTTCATATAAATGGGAGAGCCAAAGATGGGATCCCTTATCAAAAATAAACCTTCATAGTATATTCACTAGAGCCCTGGTACAAGCATATCTTTCTATAGGACGTGTAAAAAAGAGAGGGTGTGCTTACACACCTATTCCTCTGCCCTGTAATAAATAAGATTATTGGACTTTAACAAAATTGTTTATTAAGATTATAAACCTATGATTTCAGTCTTTATAACAGAATTAACTTTAATGTATTAAAATTATAAGAAATAATTTATTAATTTAGTCATTCAACAGAATAGTATAGAATATACTAATTCATTGCTTATACTAATTATTTGTTGCTCACTTTGTATTGCATTTTGTTATGGTTTGGATATGATTTGTCTCTCATAAGCTCCTGGGTTAATGTCAGATGCAAGAAGTTTAGATTATAAGAGTTGTGATTTAATCAGTTCATCCTAGTTTGAATGAACTGATTGAGTGGTAACTTTAGGCAGGTGTGGCATGGCTGAAGGAGGTGGGTCGCCAGAAATTGGTCATTTAAGGATTTCGTAACCCCACAATGAGCTGAGAGGATTTCCTTCTCTGGGCCTTTTCCCCATGATGGGAGTAGGAGTGAGAATTAAGTGTAGTTCTGTATATTACTAAATTTGTTTCCAGCCAAAAGTAGCAACTTCAATTATATATAAAACAAAATAAATAATAAATGGTTAACAGAAATGTTTTAAGACAGTGTCTTGTCAGAAACAAAAAAGATATCTGTAGTAGTTACCCAAAGAAAAATATAAAAGAATGAAATTATTTCATTATAAAAATCAACAAATTATAAAGAAGATAGTGAGCAATTAATAGAGAAGCAACAAAACTGTAAGACAGGGCTGGGGTTATGGTTCAGTGGTAGGCTACTGTCCTGGCATGTAAGAGGCCCTGGGATTGCTAACCAGAACCACTAAAACAAATTCTAAGGCATAGAAAATAATTTAATCTATTTATCTGACAGAAAGTTAACATGCAGAATATATAAGGAACTCATCAACCAAAAAATTTTTTAAAAAATGCACATGTGGACGCTAGAGCAAAATAAAGGAAAGAAGTTGGGGTAGGGGAATCAGAGATCACAAAGATACAGGGAAAATCAATGGAGTAGAAGAAGATCAAGAGTGAAGGAGGAGGAGGGACAGAAATGGTGAGGAAAAATGGAGTGAATTAAACAAAGTCACATTATATACATAAATGAATATACCACAGGGAATTTCGCCTTTATGTACATATACAAAGTATGAATCAAAAGTACTTAAATAGACTAATGAAAGGAAGTGGAGCAAAGGAAGGAGAATAGGGGAAAGGAGAAGGAGAGGGAGAGGAGGGGGAACAGGGATTTTAATCAAATTTCATGAATTATGATTTTATCAATATAATCTCAATTTCTATGTATAACTATAATGCTCTAATAAAAACAAGCAAACAAACTAAAAATGGGCAAATGATCTGAAGGAAAACTTCTCAAAAGAAGAAATACCAAAATACAAAAGTTAAAAAAAAGTCAAAAAATATTCAGCATCATTAGTCATCAGAGGAATATAAATCTACAATTAAATATTATCACACTCCAGGTAGAATGGTTATTATTAAAATATTAGCAAATATTGGTGAGCATGTGGAGAAAAAGGAACTCTTACTTACTGTTAGTTGCAGTGTAAATTAAGACAGCCTTATAGAGTACAACATGAAGGATTCTATAAAATAAAACTAGATCCACCCTATGATCCAACTACCACACTTTTAAGTATATAATCCAAGAGGAAATGAAATCAACACAATAAATAAACTGTGCACCCATGTTTATTGCAGCGCTAACATAAGATGTGGAATCAGCAGACAAATGGATAAAAAAAGTATTGTATATATGCACAATGGAGTATCATTAATCCATAAAAAAAGAATGCAATCCTATAACATGAAGCAAAATGTGTGGAATTAGAGGAATTTATGGTTAAATAAACCAGATTCAGGAATACGAGTAACACACATTCTCTTTCGTAGGTGGAATCTCAAAGTAGAATAGTGATTACTAGAGATTGAGAAGAATGGGGAATGGAGGGTGGGGAATTGTGATTGGTTTTGATCTCTGTATATATAGAAGTACATGCTGAATCTCACTGTATGTATAGTTACTATATATTGAAAGGAAAATATAGAAATAGTAAATTCTTCATAAAACTAAAATTACTTAAATTAAAAATTCCTAAAATTAAAAATTACTTAAACATATATGAATTAAGTGCCACAATCAAAAGATATAGAGGGTCTCAATAGATAAAAAATTAAGACCCAACATGCACTATTCTTCAAGAGACTCATTTAGATTTAAAGCTGAAAGTTAAAGCAATGGAAAAAGATATTCCATGCAAATGGTAACCAAAAAAAGAGTGACTGTGAAAAATCTTTAAATTGGATAAAAAAAAAAAAAACTGTTCCATAGGACAAAAAGTCATTAGATAATGATAAATGGTCAATACATCAAGAGGTCATAACAACTGTAAACATATATACCCTCTACATCAAGGTATTAAGCATATAAAGCAAATAGAACAGAAAGGAGAGACAGCAAACCTATGAAGTAGGGTACTTTGAAACCCTATTTTTAACCATGGATAGATAATCCAGAAAAAATATCAATAAGAAAAAAGCAAGCTTAAATAAAACTATGGGCCAAATGCTACTAAGAGACATGCACAGTAAAGAAGACTATGCATTCTTTTTGAGTATATTCCAGGTTACAACATATGTTAAGTCTGAAATAAATCTTACCAAATTAAAATAATCAAAACCATACCAAGTATCTATACTGCCACAATGGAATGCTATAAATCAACAAGAGAAAGATCAGAAAATGCACATATAAGGCAATGTAATAGCATATGGCTGCATCACAAAGACACTATTTGTATATTAAATATGTAGAAACATTTTTTTTCTTCAACAGAAAAAAAATTCTCCCAATTTTATTGACATTTCTAACCTTTATATTGCAAGTCTCTATGTGGAAAGAATCATGAAAATATTTCTCTTATCTAAAAGCTTTATTGTACTTAAGGGATAAAAGCACAATATTAAATAAAAGCTGACCCTTCCATCATGGTCAAGAATTAATGAGTGTCTCTGAGGAAGGCTTCTACTTTTTAAAGGGGTCAGCAGTACTTACCCTGATATCTTTTGTTTTTACATGGACCTACTATTGCAAGATTTTTCTGTAACAGCAGAGATCTCAATGTTTACATGACATTTGAGTTTTAAATGTTGGCTTAAAAACATGATCAGAATAATACACACACACAGAGAAAAAGATTTTTTTCACAATTCTCCTAGCATAGGTTAAATGGAATTCAGTAGAGACAAAACAGGGCTGGGGATATGGCTTAGTGTTTGAGTGCCCCTAAGTTCAATCCTGAGTACCAAAACCAAACAAAACAAAACCTCAATAATAAAATAATCTGTAATTAAAAACATATTGAAAAGACACCTCTCCAATGAAGTATGGTTTCTATACAGTCATGCGGAAAAATAATTATCAGTCATTAGTGAATTCCAATTAAAATTTCAACTACATAACATTATACAACCACAATGTCTGAAATCAGAAAGAAAGATCATAGTTTTCATGAAGATTTGAAACAACTGGAACTCTCATATACTGATGATAACATCATAATATAGTGTTTTGGAAGAAGAGAGTTTCTTTAAATACACACTCACCATACACATCAACCAAAAGAAATGAGAGCATAGTCTATAAAAAGACTTATACATTACTATTACTAGTAGTTTAATTTAAGGTAGCCCAAATCTATAAACCACACAAATATCCATCAAAAAGTTGAATGGGAAAGCAAATTGTGGAATATTCACAAATATTAAATTTAATATTAAACAAACTATTAAATAGTAGTAAAACAAATACAGCATAGGAGCAAACAGAAATAAGTTGTACATATTTATATACATAAATATAAACATATGTGAACAAATATATAAACATAAACATCATTATAATTATATATACTTGTATCACACAAATCAATCACAAAATTCCTTTATTTTGTAGAAATAGTAATGAACTTCCAAAATCCTCCAGAAGTTGAAAATCAGTTTCTACTTCCACAATGAGAATTAAGAATTTTTTTTTTTTTTCATTCAGAAACATGAGTGTGGAGGACTTATAACCTTAGTTCTATAGTTTCAGTCCCATGTCAAAAGAAAATACAAGACTTAAAGGAACTCATTGGTCAGGATCTTGAATAGCTTCTCTCACTTTCATTGAGCAAACATATTTTCTTTTTCTTTGGGGGAGCAACAAGTAAAAAATAAACATGAAGTTTCCTTATTATCTTTTGTATACTCATGTCAGTATATACACATTATACATACAGAGATTTCTTCTAGGAACTTGACTTATTTATTTGTTGGAGCTATTAGTGTCTGTAAGGCTGTTTTCTTTACAGCAGATATTGGAACACAGCAGCAAAGTAAGGGAGAGCATGAACAAGTGGGAATTCTCAAACATAAATTGGAACCCACTAGAATGGTCTGGAACCAGTGCATTGTTGACTTTAACCATTGATATCCTGTGGAAAACAGGACCTTTGTCAAGGAGCTAAACTTATAGTTTACAACTTCAATTATAAAATTCCAATTTATACACTCCAACATTTAAGTTATGGGCCAAGTAAAATCAGCAACTTTAAAATTCACCAGTAGAAATAAAAAAGCTCACTCTTTCCTATTAGGCAGGAAATTCTTAATTGATTTGAGCTCAGAATAAGCAAAAAGAAAACAGAAAAAGGCTAACACACCAGATTTTCTATTGTCTCTTGCCCCAAAGAAAATAATCTCTGTATACCACTAATCCACTTAGCAAAATCACCAAACTCCCAATTGTAGTTATTTACTTTAAGTGAACAAAAAACAAAATGAAAATCAAAACACAAAATTGGTAGATAGTAAAATTAAGTCTAGAAAAGAAGTTATAATAGAGCTCCATATTCACTACAGGGAATCAATAAATGACACATCTCAGCCTCAAGTGCCAAAGAGGTGCACTTACAGGTCACAAAGACTGTCTGGCTCTCTTGGGTGAAGTCAGTGGACATTTTAATAGAAGATCAACATTTCTTAAGAAAATGTCTGACTCATAAAATATAAAAATGAGCATGTGTTAAATATTTTATTTAACTAATTCTCATGAGAAAACTGATAAAGGGTTATAACTAGTTCAAAGGGGAATTCAGAAAATATATTCGTATATCAGGAATATTGACAAGAATGTGCAAATGGACCCAAAACTCATCTGTGAGTATACAAATGCAAGAGTAAGAAGATTATTCCTCCCTCTTATAATTCATTTCATGTTTATATTAAAAAGTGAGTTGTTTTGTATTGCTGTTATCAGCCACTTACAAAGTTTATAGATAATCAAAATATATTGTGAAACAGTGCTATGTACAGTGCATAGTTTGTTATGAAAACACAGTTTTTATCCTACAGTCCATTTATTTATTGGATCAATGGACCAAATCTGTGATATTTACATAATAATATACTAAGAGTAATAGTAGTGGATCTCTTATCAAAGCAAATTATTTTTTATTTAGAAAGATATTTTTCATATATCTATGAAGTTTGCATGTATTGAAGATTTTAATTTTCTATATGTTAAATATTATTCATTTAAGGACTGTATCATTTGCCAATTTACATTAATTTGTAATCTCTCCTGTATGTTCCACTGATCAATTTGTCTATGTGTATGCTGATGTAATAAGTTTTGATCACTATAATTTTTGGAGAATTTGTCAAAAAGAATTATTGAATTCTTCTAGCAAATTATTTAAAAAGCAATTTACACTGTTTCAATTCACTCACAAAATTAAAATATATATATATTTTTTCTTTTTTATTATTATTTTTATTTAGTTTTTAATTTTTTACAGACTGCATTTTGATTCATTGTACACAAATGAGGTACATTGTTTCATTTCTATGGTTGTAGACAATGTAGATTCATAACATTTGTGTAATCATATATGTACATAGGGTAATGATGTCTGTCTCATTCCACCATTTTTTCATACCCCCCTCCCTCTCATTTCCTTCTACAAAAAGTTCCCCCATATTCTCTCATTCCCCACTCCCCACCCCCATTATATATCATTCTCCACTTATTAGGGAAAACATTCAGCCTTTGGTTTTTTGGGCTTGGCTTATTTCACTTAGCATGATATTCTCCAATTCCATCCATTTATTTGCAAATGCCATAATATTATTCTTCTTTATGTTTGAATAGTATTCCATTGTGTATATATACTAGAGTTTCTTGCATTCAGCAATAGAAGAGCATCTAGGTTGGTTCCACAATCTAGCTATTGTGAACTGAGCTGCTATAAACATTGATGTGACTGTGTTACTGTAGTTTGCTGATTTTAGGTCCTTTGGTTGTAAACCGAGGAGTGGGATAACTGGGTCAAAAGGTGGGTCCATTCCAAGTTTTCTTAGGATTCTCCATACTGCTTTCCAGAGTGAATACACCAATTTGCAACTCCACCAGCAATGTAAAAGTCTGCCTTATTCCCCACATCCATGCCAACATCTATTATTGTTTGTGTTCTTGATCATAACCATTATAGTTGGAGTAAGATAAAATCTTAGAGTTGTTTTAATTTGCATTTCTGTAATTATTAGAAATGTTGAACACTTTTTCATATATTTATTAATTGCCTGTGTGTCTTCTTCTGTAAAGTGTCTGTCCAGTTCCTTGGCCCATTTATTAATTGGGTTCTTTGTATTTTTGTTGTCAAGTTTTGTAAGTTCTTTATAAATTTTGGAGATAAGTGCTCTATCTGAAGTGCATGTGGAAAAGATTTTCTCCCACTCTGTAGGCTCTCTCTTCACGTTCTTGATTGTATCCTTTGCTGAGAAAAAGTTTTTTAGTTTGAATCCATCCTATTTATTGATTCTTGCTTTGATTTCTTGTGCTTTGGGAGTCTTGTTGAGGAAGTCTGATCCTAAGCTAACATGGTGAAGATTTGGGCCTACTTTGTCTTCTATTAGGTGCAGGTTCTCTGGTCTAATTCGTATGTCTTTGATTCATTTTGAGTTGAGTTTTGTGCAGGGTGAGAGACAGAGGTTTAATTTCATTTTACCGCATATGGATTTTTTTCCATCTTCTAAGGTTTTCTTCAATTTCTTTCTTTAATGTTCTATAGTTTTCACTGTAGAGGTCTTTCACCTTTTTTTGTGAGATTAATTCCCAAGTATTTTATTTATTTATTTATTTTTTGAGGCTACTGTGAATGGAGTGATTTTCCTAATTTGTCTTTCAGAGGATTCATCACTTATGAATAGAAATGCATTAGATTTATGCATATTGATTTTATATTCTGCTACTTTGTTGAATTCATTTATAGTTCTAGAAGTTTTCTAGTGGAGTTTTTTGGATCTTCTAAATATAGGATCATGCCATCAGCAAATAGTGACAGCATTAGTTCTTCTTTTCCTACTTGTATCCCTTTAATTTCTTTGGTCTGTCTGATTGCTCTGGCAAGTGTTTCAAGGACAATGTTGAATAGAAGTGGTGAAAGAGGGCATCCCTGTCTTGTTCCAGTTTTTAGACGGAATGCTTTCAGTTTTTCTCCTTTAAGAATGATGTTGGCTGTGGGCTTAGCATAGATAGCCTTTACAATGTTGAGGTGTGTTCCTACTATTCCTATTTTTTTCTAGTGTTTTAAGCATAAAGGGGTTCCGTACTTTATCAAATGCTTTCTCAGCATCAATCGAAATAATCATGTGATTCTTAACTTTAAGTCTATTGATGTGGTGAATTATATTTATTGATTTCCAGATGTTGAACCAACCTTGCAATCCTGGGATAAACCCCATTTGATCATGGTGCACTATGTTTTTAATATACTTTTGTATGTAATTTGCCAGTATTTTGTTAAGGATTTTTGCATTTATGTCCATCAGGAATATTGGTTTAAATTTTCTTTCCTTGATGTGTCTTTGGTTTTGGTATCAGAGTGATACTAGCCTCTTAGAATGAATTTGGAAGGTTACCCTCCTTTTCTATTTCCTGAAATACTTTGGGGAGTATTGGTATCAGTTCTTCTTTAAAGGTCTTGTAGAATTCGACTGAGAATCCATCTGGTCCTGAGCTTTTCTTGGTTGGTAGACTTTTGATGGCTTCTTCCATTTTGGTGCTTGAAATTGATCTGTTAAATTGTGTTCCTGATTCAGTTTGGGAGAATCACATGTCTCTAAAAATTTGTCAATGTCTTTGATATTTTCTATTTTGTTGGAATATAGATTTTCAAAGTAACTTCTAATTATGTTATGTATTTCAATGGTGTCTGTCATGATCTTTCCTTTTTCATCACGAATTCTAGTATTTGAGTTTTCTCTCTCCTTCTCTTTGTTATTGCAGCTAGGGTTTTATCAATTTTGTTTACTTTTTCAAAGAACCAACTTTTTGTTTTCCCAATTTTTTGAATTGTTTCTCTTGTTTCAATTTCATTGATTTCAGCTCTGATTTTAATTATATCCTGTCTTCTACTATTTTTGGTGTTGATCTGTTCTTTTTCTAGGGCTTTAAGGTGTAATGTTAGGTCATTTAGTTGTTGACTTTTTATTTTTCTAATGTATGAGCACAATGCAATGAACTTTCTTCTTAGTACTGCTTTCATAGTGTCCCAGAGATTTTGATATGTTGTGTCATTATTCTCATTTACCTCTAAGAATTTTTTTTATTTCTTCCCTGATGTCTTCTGTTATCATTGTATCATTCAGTAGCATATTATTTAGTCTGCAGTGTATGCGTAGTTTTTTTTTTTTTGTTGTTATTTTATTGTTCATTTTTAATTGCATTCCATTATGGTCTGATAGGATACAGGGTAGGATCTCTATCTTTTGTATTTACTAATGGCTTTTTTTTTGGCATAGCATATGGTCTATTTTGGAGAAGGATCCATGATTGCTGAGAAGAAAGTATATTCGCTCAGTGATGGATAAAATACTCTGTAAATATCCATTAAGTCTATGTCATTGATTGCATTCTTTAGTTCTATAGTTTCTTTGCTCAGTTTTTGTTTGGAGGATGTATCCAGTGGTGAGAGAGCGATGTGTTAAAGTCCCCCACTATTAATGTGTTTTGGTCTATTTGATTCTTAAAATTGAGAAGGGTTTGTTTGATATACATAGATGCTCCATTGTTTGGGGAATAAATATTTAAAATTGTTATGTCTTGCTGATTTATGGTTCCCTTAAGCAGTATGGAATGTCCTCCTTTATCCCTAATGACTAACTTAGGTTTGAAGTCCACTTTATCTGATATGAGGATGGAGAAACCTGCTTTTTTATTGGGTCCATGTGCATGGTATGTTTTTCCCCATCCTTTCACCTTTAGTCTGTGAATATCTTTTTTTCTATGAGATGAGTCTCTTGAAGGCAGCATATTCTTGGGTCTTTCTTTTTAATCCAATCTGCTAGTCTATGTCTTTTAATTATTGAATTTGGGCCATTGATATTCAGGATTATTATTGAGATATGATTGTATTCCTGGTCATTTTGGTTTATTTTTGGTTTTTTACTTGTCCTTTGATTGGCTTTTCCTTTAGGGTAGTTCCTCCCTTTGTTGACTTATATCGTTGTTTTTTACTTCCTCTTCATGAAATATTTTGCTGAGAATGTTCTGTAGTGCAGGCTTTCTATTTGTAAATTCTTTTAACTTTTATATATCATGGAAAGATTTTATTTCATTGTCAAATATGAAGGTTAGTTTTGCTGGGTATAGTTTTCTTGGTTGGCATCCATGTTCTTTCAGAGCTTGAAATATATTGTTCCAGACCCTTCTTGCTGCTAGATTCTGGGCTGAGAAATCTGCTGATATCAGTATTGGTTTCCCCTTAAATGTAATCTGATGCTTTTCTCTAGCAGCCTTGAAAATCCTATCTTTATTTTGAATTTGAGGTATTTTCATTATAATGTGTCTTGGTGTGGATCTGTTGTAGTTTTGTGCACCTGGTGTTCTGTAAGCCACTTGTATTTGATTTTCCATTTCATTTTTCAGGTTTGGGAAATTTTTTGGTATTATTTAATTGAACAGGTTGTTCATGGTGTTCTGTAAGCCACTTGTATTTGATTTTCCATTTCATTTTTCAGGTTTGGGAAATTTTTTTGGTATTATTTAATTGAACAGGTTGTTCATGCCTTTGGTTTGTATCTCTGTGTCTTCCTCAATTCCAATAATTCTTAAATTCGGTCTTTGCATGATATCCCATAATTCTTGGAGGTTTTGTTCATGACTTCTTAACATCTTCTCAGTTTGTTTAACTTTATTTTCAAGATTAAATATTTTGTCTTCATTGTCTGAGATTCTATCTTCCACGAGGTCTATTCTGTTGATGATGCTTTCTATTGAGTTTTAAATTTGATTTATCATTTCTTTCATTTCAAGTATTTCTGTTTTTTTTTTTTTTTTTCAGAATTTCTCTCTCTTTATTGAAGTGTCCATTTGCCTCTTGCATTTGCTCTTTTATCTGTCTTCTGGAATGGTTATGCATTGCCTGCATTTGCTCTCTAATCTCATCTTTTGCTTCATGGATCATTTTAATCATACAGATTCTAAATTCTTATTCTGTCATTTCTACTGCCATGCTGTCATTGGAGTCTATCACAATCATGTCTTGGTTTGTTAGGGACACCTTCTTCCTCTGTTTTTTCATATTGTTTCTCTATATTCCCCTCTAGCAGTGAAGATCAGAGATACTGATGTTTGCCTCCTGCAGGCTTATTATGACCCTGCAGTTTTCCACTTCATCTCGTTTGAATGGGAGATCAATACAAATAGCACCCGATATAAAGAAAATGTAGCCCTGAACCAGATAACCCCTATAAAGACTTTAACATTTAAAAAATAAACCGGATCAGTTTAATTACTATTTACAATATTTCTACTTGTGAACAAGAGGATAGGGAAAGGGTGTAGAATATAAGTGAGTAAATAGAGGTCCCTGTTCAAGGGCCTCCAGTCTTCCGTAGGTATTTCAGGAAGGGAACCGACCTTCCAATGATGATTGCCACACTCTCAGGAATCATTCAAAATGCCTGCACCAGCCTCCAATGAAGCTGGGGAGCCCCAGCGAGGGTGTGATGAGTCAGCATGGAGGCAGGTGCAGTGTCCCTCAGCAGTAGGGGGACCAGGCTGGCAGGCAGGCTCAGCTACTCACCTCCCCTCTTGGTGTGTGGGGTGTGGGCTCAGCACCTGTCCAACCTTGGTGTGGGGAGGCAGGCTCAGCTACAGCATCTGACCTCCGTGTTAGGAAAATTTGAGCTTGCAGAAATGTCCCTGGTGTTCTGGATCACAGCACATAATTTTCAGAAGCTGGGAATCAAATGTCAAGAAGTACTTAATCACTTGTATGTCCTGAGTGTTCGCTCCTCAGTGCTGAAATGATTATGCACCCATTTATTTCTTCTTAGAGATGTGCAAGCTCTGGCCACCAGCAGAGCATAGCCGGGAGTGCAGACAAGAGACACATGGCCAGTAGATAAAGAATTTTTTTAAATAAAGAAAAATTGACTTAGGAAAACTTGTGCTTTACATAGGAAAGCTGATTTTAGTGGACACAGTTGGTAGGGAAAGCATATCAGTGAAAAAACATCTAAAGCACTCTGCTGGGATGCAAGTGTTCTGTAGGTATAAGCAGCCCTCTGTCTATATTTCCTTAATCAGGGTGTGATAGCCAGTAACTTAGCAAGAGTAGAAAAAACAAACACTTTATTTGCACAAATTATATGGTTTACCTCTCAAATTGAAATTTCCTATATTTGTCAAAAGCGATAAGTGTTGCTGGGCACAGGGCCACAAACTTATAATCCCAGTTACTTGGGAAGTTGGGGCAGGAGAATCAGAAGTCCATGACAAGCATAGGCAATGTACAGAGACCCTGTCTCAAAATAAAATAAAAGTTGGGTGAAGTGGTGCACAACTACAGTCCCAGCAGCTCTAAGGACTGAGGCAAGAGAATCGTAAGTTTGAGACAATTTAGCAAAACCCTAAGCAATTTAGTGAGACTCTGCCTCAAAATGAAGAATAAAAAAGAAAGGCCTGGGTATGTGGCTCAGTGGTTAAGTGCTCCTGGTTTCAATCTCTGGTAACAAAAAACAAATATTTTTAAAAAGTAAAAATAAAATTGAAGGGGCTGGGAGTGTCACTCTGGTAAATGGCCTCTGGGTTCAATTCCCTAGTAACAGACACACAAGTGGTGCACGTGCACACACCACACCCCCCCCCACACACACAAACACAAGAAAGAAACAAGAAATAATAGAGCTATTTCAATGGTGCCTCAAAGTCTGAGATGAAGAAATAGGGGATCTCTGAAACTTACCTCACCTAAATAAATGTCCTAATCCCTGAGTTTCCATCCTGCTCCCAAGGTCTATTTTTAACTCTTATGAAATTCAGGAGAAATTTTTCCTGTTTTCAAAATCATAGTGATATGTCCTCTGTGTGTTTGCACGTGTGTATATGAGTGTGTTTCTCTTCTCTCTATGGACAAGAAAGATTCCTATGATTCTCCATGTTCATTGATACAGGAAAGAAATGTACACTAATTTATAAATATTTTGCTTAAATATTCATTCTCTATTTTCAAGTCCTCAAAAAAGGGAAAAAAGAGATATTTATTTATGGCAGGAAAGGAAGAAAATTTACTAAGCCAAAAAATGAGACATTTTTTATGTTTCTTATGTTAGATAGCATGAGATTTAAAGTTTGAAAGTCAAAGCATGTTTTATAAAAGTAACTCCAAATTTGTCTTTGTCTTATATAATCTCAAACTTAATGACTCATATTAAACAAACTTTCTTGTGAGCTTATTGTTTGTGATAGATTATATTTTCTTCAGTACTTGCCTAACATTGGATAATATCTGGATAATACATTTGAAAGTAAATCAATGTTTCTAGATGAACCATTTTAAAAGTAGAAAAAATTTTGCAAATTCATGAAACAGAGAAATCACTAAGGAGTAAATATTAAACAACTATTCATCATGTTAATAATTTTAAATGTGAGATATTAGTCTAGGCCTTTTTATACCATTCTATTGATTTCTTAATTTACTTGAGGGTAGCTAGAAAAAAGTATTTTACTATCAATGTTTATTTTTATGGAATAGTTGTCACTATGTAGTTCAGTAATCAATTTAGTATTTGAGGGATAAGCATTTAAGCTTAGAAACTTGTTAGTTTTCTTTCACTGCTCAAAAAAGTGACTGCAAAGCTCACAGTTTCAAACAGTACAAATGTATTGTCTTATTATAAGTTTTTCAAGTCAAATTCTAGGAGGGAGCTGCCTGCAGAAATCAAGGTGTCTTACATCTGGGACTCTTATGTAGAGGGCTTTGGGGACAATTTTAATGCCAGAAATCAATTTCTTGCAGTTGTAGTGCTGAGGTCCTTGTTTCTTTGCTGGCCTCCAGCTGCCAATCCCCAGCTCCATAAATGACTTCCTTATCATCTCACCCTGCCCCTTCTCTCTTTGAAGCAGCAACAGCTCAAGTGCAATTCGCACTTCTGAATCCAGACTTTTGTTTTATCTCTTCTGCCTCTAACTGGAGAAATTCTCTTCTCTTCCTTTAAGGGCTCATATGATCAGACTGGATCATCTACTTCCCCTTCCCTGTTAAGAAGGTAATTTTTAAATTTAGTGGTAGTCACCATATGCTGGGAAGATTGGGTGGGGTATATAAGGAAAAGCTGATCGTGTTACGTGAGTAGTGAGAAGTTCTGTTGTAATACGACACAGTAGAATAGCTATAGATAACAATTATGTACTGTATATTTCCTAAAGGTAGAAGAAAAGATTTTGAATGTCTTCAAGAAAGGAGTTTTGATGTTTTTTGCAACAAAGAAATGTTAAATGTTTGAAATAGATATGGTTAACCTGATTTAAATATTATACAATATATACATGTATTGAAACATCACATTGCTGCAGTGCATATTTTTGTTTTTATGTATCAGTTAAAATTAATTAAATAATTTGCAATTTTTTAACCAAGATCCACTGTTAGAACTCATTTTTGATCATAAATCAATGAAGACAAACAAAAACTCTCTCAAGCACTTATATCTCATATATATGTGTGTATATATATGTGTGTGTATATATATACATATATATGTAACTTGAAATATGTTTTAAAAAGTCATGCTTCCATATTTTGCACAGTAGAATACATTAAAATATTCTCTTTTTGTTTCTATTTTTTCTGTTTTATTTCACTAAAAGTTCTCTTTAAACTAAACTGGCTTCAAACAAACTAATAAGTAGTCCATAGTTTGAAAAAAAACTAATTTTCCTTAAGACACTGCAGGTTAAGATATGGATGCTGTGTTGCTCTCTATTTTTTATTTAATTTTTAAAATTTTATTTGTTTTAATTAGTTGTACATGACAGTAGAATACATTTATACATTTTGATAGATCATACATAGATAGAGAGTAAACTCATTTTTCTGATTATACATATTGCAGGATCGCATGGGTCATGCAGTCATACATGTACACGAGATGATAATGTCTGTTTCACTCTACTATGATTCCTTCCTCCATACCCCTTCACTTCCCTTCATTCCCCTCCACCTAACATAAAGTAACTCTATTCTTCCCTATCCTCCACCCTCAGTGTGAATTAGCTTCTGCATATCAGAGAAAACATTTGGCCTTTGGTGTTTTTGGTTTGGCTTATTTCACTTAGCATAATATTCTCTAACTCCATCCATTTACCAGCAAATGCCAGAATTTCATTCTTCTTTAAAGCTGAGTAATATTCCATCATATATCACATTTTTTTAATCCATTCATCTGTTGAATGGCATTTAGGTTGGGTACATAGTTTAGCTATTATGATGAGCTGCTATAAACATTGATGTGTCTGTGTCACTGTAGTATGTTGATTTTAAGTCCTTTGGGAATAAACTGAGGAGTGGGTAACTGGGTCAAAGGGTGGTTCCATTCCAAGTTTTCTGAGGAATCTCCATACTGCTTTCCATAATGGTTGCACCAATTTGCATTCCTATCAGCAATGTATGAGTGTACCTTTCCCCCCACATCCTTGCCACACTTACTGCTGCCTGTATTCTTGATAATTGCCATTCTGACTGGAGTGAGATGAAATCTTAGTTTTGATTTGCATTTCTCTAATTGCTAGAGATGTCAAACATTTTTTCATGTATTTGTTGATCAATTGTACTTCTGTGAAGTATCTGTTCAGTTCCTTAGTCCATTTATTGATTGTTTTTTTTGTGTGTGTGTGTTAAATTTTTTGAGTTCTTTATGTATTCCTGAGATTAATGCTTTATCTGAGGTGCATGTGGTGAACATTTTCTCCCAATCTGTAGGCTCTCTCTTCACATTATTGATTGTTTTCTTTGCTGAGAAAATTTTTTTTTAGTTTGAGTTCATCCCATTAATTAATTCTTGATTTGACTTCCTTGTTAAGGAAGTCAGGTGTTAGGCCAACATGGTGAAGATTTGGGTCTGCTTTTTCTTCTAGTAGTCACAGGGTCTCTGTTTTAGTGCCTAAGTCTCTAATCCACTTTGAGTTGAGTTTTGTGCAGGGTGAGAGATAAAGGTTTAATTTCATTTTGTTACATGTGGCTTTCCATTTATCCTAGCTCCATTTGTTGAATGAGCTATCATTTCTGCCGGGGTCCAGCCCTAGCAGGAGTCCATGGGTTCCACACCGGTAAACGGGGCGTGGGGAGACAGCGTCGGCGATGGGTGGAGAATGAAAGACACAGAATCTAGTTCTGGTGCAATCACTCCCACTTTATTCTGGGGAAGGCTGGGTTTATATACATTTTTCTTCAGGCTATAATGGCAGTCTTGTGGTTAATATTAAAGAAGTTTCCAAAGCATAGGAAACAACAACCTTACAGATCATCCTTACCTAATCACAATTGTTTTAAGAATATCTAACTACGTTGATGAGCTAATACAATGTTTATTTCCTTAATATCTAAACTCTATGTGACCTAAGACTATTCTTATTATTCTCGTGGTTAAAGTGATAGACAAGTAATCTCATGTGACCATTTCTATTAGGTCCCTCTGGTTAATATCTAAATTGCTGAGTTAAGGGTTACAGGAGGGCAGCGGTACCAATGGTTATTGTGTGCCAACATTTATTATAGGGGTGACATATTCTTTGTAGGAAGGAAGGAATGTTGTGGAACCTTATTCTCTTACCTCACCACCACACATAAACAAAACCATTGTTAAAATTTAACCATCCTGTTGGAGACAAAGGCAGATCTACAACTATTTTCTCCAGAGGCTTTCAGGGACTCATTGCACGGTTGCAAAATTATTTTTAATTTTGTTAGTGGTAAAGACCCATTGTTTTTCAGATTGTAGGTAATATTTTCTGGAATTTTTGTTGTATTCCCTTCATCCCCTTAAGCAATCCATTCAGACTGAAATGAGTAATATATTATCAGAGAAACACAGCAGAGAAAATACCATGCTTTGGAGCAAAACATCCGGCAATTCCTTTTAGGATGAGCCTTTGCAATCATCCTCCAGAGGATCTTTGTCAAGCACTGGATGGAATTCCAGATGCCCCCGCACATTTCTCCAGTGAATGTTTTTGGTGCCTTTATCTAGCATGAGATACCTGTATTTATGTGGGTTTGTCTCTGTGTCTTCTATTCTGTACCATCAGTCTACATGTCTGTTTTGGTGCCACTACTATGTGTTTTTCTTAGGATAACTCTGTAGTGTAGTTTGAGGTCTGGTATTGTGATGCCTTCTGCTTCTCTTTTCTTGCTAAGAATTACTTTGGTTATTCTTGGTCTCTTATTTTTCCAAATGAATTTCATGATTGCTTTTTCTAGTTCTATGAAGAATGTCATTGGGATTCTAATAGGAATTGCATTAAATTTGTATAATGCTTTTGGTAGCATGACGATTTTGACATTATTAATTCTGCCTATTTAGGAGCATGGGAGGTCTTTCCATCTTCTAAGGTCTTCTTCAATTTCTGTTTTCAGTGTTCTATAGTTTTTATTGTAGAGGTCTTTCACCTCTTTTGTTAGATTGATTCCCAAGGGTTTTATTTATTTTTTTATTTTTTTGGAGGCGATTGTGAATGAGATCGTATTCTTTATTTCTCTTTCAGTGGATTCATTACTGATGTATAGGAATGCATTTGATTTGTGGGTATTGATTTTTATCCTGCTACTTTGTTGAATTCATTTATTAGTTCTAGAAGATTTTTGGTGGAATTTTTTTGACCTTCCATATATAGAATCATATCATTACCTAAAAGTGATAGTTTGAGTTCTACCTATTTATAGACCTTTAATTTCTTTCTTCTGTCTAATTGCTTTGACTAGAGTTTCAAGGACAATGTTGAATAAAAGTGATGAAAGAGGGCATTCTTCTGTTCCAGTATTTAGTAGGAATGCTTTCAATTGTTCTCCATTTAGAATTATGTTGGCCTTGGGCTTAACATTTTTGATGTCGAGGTATGTTCCGACTATCCATAGTTTTTTCTAGTGTTTTGAATGTGAAGAGGTGCTCTATTTTGTCAAATGCTTTTTCTGCATCTATTGAGATGATCATATGATTCTTGTTTTTAAGTCTATTGATATGATGAATTACATTTATTGATTTCTGTATGTTGAACTAACCCTGCATCCCTGGCATGAACCCAGTTGATTGTGGTGCACTATCTTTTTAATATATTTTTGTGTGAGAGTTACAGAATTTTATTGAGAATTTGTGAATCTATGTTCATTAGGGATATTGGTCTGAAGTTTTCTTTCCTTGATGTGTCTTTGTCTGATTTTGGTATAAGGGTGATATTGGCCTCATAGAATGAGTTTAGAAGGGTTTCCTCCTTTATATTTCTTGGAATAATTTGAGGAGTGTTTGTGTTAATTCTTCTTTGAAGGTCATGTACAACTCAGCTAAGAATTCATCTGGCCTTGGGTTTTTCTTAATTGGTAGGCTTTTAATGAAGTTTTCTATTTCATTACTTGAAATTGTTCTGTTTAAATCATGTATGACCTCCTGCTTCAGTTTAGGTAAGTCATTTGTCTCTAAAAATTTGTCAATGCCTTCAATATTTTCTTTTTTATTGGAGTATAAATTTTCTTAATAGTTTCTAATTATCTTCTGTATTTCAGTTGTGTTCATTGTGATATTTCCTTTTTCATCACATACTTTAGTATTTGTGTTTTCTCTTTTTCTCTTCATTAGTGTGGCTACAGGTTTGTCAATTCTACTGATTTTTTCAAAGAACCAACTTTTCATTTTTTCAATTGTTTCTTTTGTTTCAATTTCATTGATTTCATCTTTTCATCTTTGATTTTAATTATTTCCTGTCTTCTACTGTTTTTGGTATTGATTTATTGAGATGTCATGTTAGGTCATTTATTGGTTGACTTTTAATTATTTTAATAAATGAGTCAATGCAATGAACTTTCCTCTTAGTACTGCTTCCACAGTGTCCCAGTGATTTTGGTATGTTGTATTGGTATTCTCATTTACCACTAAGATTTTTCATTTCATCCTTGATTTCTTCTATTAATAGTGTATTATTTACTCTCCATGTGTTAGAGTAGCTTCTATTTTTTATTTTATCATTGGTTTCTAATTACAGTCCGTTATCATCTTGACAAAATGCAGGTATTATCTCCATATTTTTGTACTTATTAAGAGTTGTTTTGTGGCATAAGATATGGTCTATTTTAGAGAAGAATCCATGTACTGCCACAAAAAAAGTATATTTGCTCATTGATGGATAAAACATTCTATATATGTCTGTTAAGTCTAAATTATTAATTGTAATGTTGAATTCTATAGTTTATTTAATTAGTTTCTGTTTAGAAGATCTGTCCAGTACTGAGAGAGTCACCCAGTATTATAGTGTTGTGGTCTATTTGATTCTTGGAATTGAGAAAAGTTTGTTTGACATACATAGATGCTCCATTGTTTGAAGCATAAATATTTACAATTGTATGTCTTGCTGCTGTATATTTTCCTTCAGCAGAAGGAAATGACCTTCTTTTTCCCTTCTGATTAACTTTGACTTGAAGTCTACTTTATATGGTATGAAGATGGAAACCCTTCTTATTTATGCAGTTCAAATAAGTGATGTTTTTTCCCATCCTTTCACCTTCAGTCTGTACATGTATTTGCATATGAGGTGAGTCTCTTGGAGACAGCATATTGTTGGTTCTTATTTTTTAATCCAATCTGCAAATTTATGTCTTTTGATTGAGGAGTTTAGGCCATAAATATTCAAGGTTATTCTGAGATATGAGTTGTATCCCTACTCATTTTATTTTATTTCTGGTTTTTAATTCATTTTAGCTTCCCTTTGACTCTTTCTTTAGTGTAGATCCTCCCTTTGCTGGTTTTCACTTTTTTTTTTTTTTCACTTCATCCTCATGGAATATTTTGTTGAGAATGTTTTGTAGTGCAAGCTTTCTAATTCTGTATTCTTTTAACTTTTGTTTATCCTGGAAGGTTTTTATTTCATCTTCAAGTCTGAAACAGTTTTGCTGGATATAAAATTCTTGGTTAACATCCATTTTCTTTCAGAGCTTGAAATATGTTGTTCCATGTCCTCCTAGCTTTGGGGGTGTGGGCTGAGAAATCAGTTGAGATCTGAATTGGTTTTCCCTTGTATGTAATTCCTTTTTTTCTCTCATGGTCTTTAAGATTTTATCCTTATTCTGTATTTCAATCATTTTCATTGTAATGTGTCTTTGTGTGGGTCTGCGATAGTATTGTTCATTTGGGGTCCTTTAAGTCTCCTGTATTTGATTTTCCATTTTATTCTTTAGGTTCAGGAAATTTTCTGATATTATGTCATTGAATAGATTGTGCATTCCTTTGGTTTATATCTCTGCTCTTTCTTCTGTCCCAGTAACTCTTAAATTTGGTATTTCATACTATCCCATAATTCTTAGAAGTTCTGTTCATGGATTATTACCATATTCTCTGCTTGGTTGCCTTTATTTACAGTATTAAAAATTATGTCTTCGTTGACTGAGATTCTATCTTTCAAATGGTCTAGTCCATTGGAGATGCTTTCCATTTGAATTTATAATTTAATTTATTATTCCTTCATTTTGAGAATTTCTGCTTGGTTTTGTTTACAATCTTTAACTTTTTATTGAAGTTGTTTTTCACTTCCTATATTTTCTCTTTGATTTCACTCTTTGTACCATCCTTTATTTCCCAGATCAATTAACTATGTACATTCTAATTTCTTTCTTGGACATTCCTTCTATTGTGTTGTCAGTAGCTTCTCTTATTGGGGCATCTTGGTTTGTTTGTGGCATTTTTTCCCCTTGTTTTATAATGTTGCTTGTGTGTTTTCCTATCTAGTTGTATGGATCTGAGTGAATGCAGATTCTACCCAGTAGAATTATATTGTCACTGAAGATTTCCAGTATCCCACATTTAAGAGGGAGACCAATATCAACAACACTCAGTGCAAGCAATGTACAGCCTCAAATATAATAGCTCCCAGCAAGGTGTCCACTGCCCTCCTCTCTCGCTATAAACAGCAATGCTGAGTTCAATCGCTGTCCACAATAAAAACAGAAAATTTGTCAAATGGACTTACAACCTCAAATAGTGGACAAAGAAAGAACAGAAACAGTGCAGGGCATGGTGTTCATGAGGGAGGAAGAGAGAAGCCAGAAGCAAAAATCCACAGGAAGAGTGGAAGAGGAACCAACAGAGATTGACTGTTAGGTGGAGAAAAGGTAGAAAAGGAATCATCTTCAACAAACTGATGCACAAAGACACCCCACTCCAAATATGGTGGAGAGAGATGCCAGAGAAGAAAGAAATAAAAATAAAATAAATCTCAGAGGAAAATTGAACAACTGTCTCTGCCAGCATCTAAAAGTTTCTCAGCCCTGTCTCTGACATCCCACGAGACCGCCTTGCACAGAAACACCTGGAAGATCCAGTTGCTATCTCACTAATCTGGGCATCAGATGTCCTGGATTCAGTCACATAGCAATCCCGAGATCTCAATACGAATTGAATTTGGAGAGGGATGAGCAATCCTGAGAGACTAGATGACAGCAACCCGCACTTCCAGGAGGAAGACCCCAGTTGCAGCCAAACCCATAGGCACCCCGACACTGAATCTCCAGGTCCTGACCAGTGTCCTCAGACAGAGGCTGCACCTCATGATAGTAGTGGCAGCAAACCCACCATAATCCCCCCAAAAAACCACAGACTCTGCCTGACGTCTCAAAATAGTTGTGGCCACATGCAAGAAAGCCTGGAGTCTTCTTGGCAGGGGACCTCTGGGCAATGGTGGAAGTGATAGTAGCAGGAGTTGGTGGCAGCAGGCAGGGGATAAGCAGTAGCTGCAGATGGTGGCATTGGCAGCAGGTGGGGGAACTGCAGCAGCAGTGGTGTCAGCATCAGCTGTAACTGCAGCTGCAGCAGCACCCAGAGAGGAGACCTCCAGGTGACCTCCAGGGAGCCACAGAGGCTTTGGTAGCAGCAGTGTCAGCAGTGTAGATGGCAGCCAGCCATCCCAGGAAGCATTGAGGGCAGCAGACCTCTGGGTGACCATGACTATGACAGAGTCAACAGCAGCAACAGTGCCCAGAAATAAGACCTCCGGGCACCTGTGTCGGCAGCATCAAGGGCAGCTGTGCCCCAAGGGAAAACTTCAGAGAAATGGCAGCGGTGACTCTGGCAAAGGCGCCCAGGGAAAAAACCTCCGGAGTCAGCGGTGGCGAGAGCAGCAGTGGCACTGGGAGAATACACCTCCAGGCATCTGTGTTAGCAGCCTCCTGTTGCTCTCTTTTGAGGTGAGGATTTCTCTGTAGCTCCCTCAATTGTGGACCCTGCCTTTCAAAACTGGATACCTTGTCTCCTGTCCCATCCTGAACCACTTTTCCAAAGATAATGTCTCCAACCTAGGATATCAGCATAAACTGTCTCTCATTCCATTTTTTGCTACTCCAGATAAATATTAAAATGTCTTAGTTTCCTAAAGATCTTTTTTTTTTCCAAACGATTCTTCATCCCAGAGTTGCATCTTCACTGTATAGCATTAATTGCCATACTTCTTATTTTTAAATATAGCTGAATTTCCCCTTCCACCAGCTCCAAATGTGCCAATAACCCATTTGAAGTTGCTGAAAGTGTACTCCAGGGTTCCAATTTATATGTTAACTGGAAACCTATCCTATCTAATTTAATTAGGAAATGAACATAATTAGGAAAAGAATGCACTGGAAAACAAAGCAGGTGATTCAGAAGCAAGAGGAAGATTGAACAACTCAATTTAGAAAATGGAAAAGAACCAAGAAAAAACAATGTGCCCATATGCAATTCAGCACTATACCAAAAAAGATACAGGCCACGATCCTGCTGTGGGCAGCACTAGTACCACAGCTTAGGATGACACCACTGCTGCTGGTGCTCAAGGAACCCTTCACTGACAATACTTCCTGGAATCCTTCCAAAGTCAACATCTCAGGTTCAACTGAATTCAGACTCTGTGCAGCAAGAGACCACGTGATATTTACTTTGTTAGAAGCAATTAATATGTTTCTCTCTGCACATTTTTACTTTTTAGCATAATTATATTTATGTAATTTATTTGGCTATTCTTTATTGCCTCTCTTTCTTTGTCTATGTGCTTGTCTTTCCTTCTCACCCTCCTTGTCTTTTTACTCCTGCTCTTCTTTTCCCCTCACTCTCTCCAACTCTCTTCCACCCTCTTTGTTCTTTTTATTTTTTTAGTACCAGGAATTGAACCCAGTTGTGCTTAACCACTAAGCCATATCCCCAGCCTTTATATATATTTTATTTAGAGACAGGGTCTCTCTTAGTTGCTTAGGGCCTTATTAAATTGTTGAAGTTGGCTTTGAACTCACCATTCTACTGCCTCAGACTTCAGAGTCACTAATTCAAGTCCGTTGTGCCCAGCCTCTTGCTTGTTTTGATTTCATATTATTTTCATGCTAGCCACAACTTCTGCCATGTTTTATATAGCAAAATGAAAACTACATTAGCTAACGAAATAAACTAAATGCACTGATACATGTGGAAATGGTACAGGGGAGTGAGCTGGGGAGACAGGACCCTTCACTTGAGGTCACTTGTCTTAGAGAATATTTTTCTCAGGGCAAGTTTCCAATAACACTGCTATAAATTCAAACCAGAGAAGGATGTGTCAGTTCAGTGTGCTTAAGATTCCACATTTTTCAATTCCATCTTTGTATAATTTGGTAATTTAGCACTCAGATATTTTCTTTCCTTCCTAAATGCAATTATCAGTAGTAGAAGTCTCCTTGTCTTTTCTTCCATTCTGTCACAACCAATGTGCACACTCGTTCTTGTCATTTCAACACCATTCCTGACCTTTTTTACATTCTCCCTTCCTTGCCCTGGAAAATTGTGTGAATGATATTTGCCTAGAATGCTTTGCCAGTTGATTTCCAGTTAAGATGCTGTCAAAGGAAGCCACTGTGCAAAGCAGGAGGAAAAGAGCCACTTTTTTTCTCCTATGGCAGTGGCAGACAGATGTTGAGCTGACAGCAGATGACAGACATGGGGTTTCCTGCTTTGCTGGTGAAATCACTCACCATGATGTTGTAGGCAACAGATATCATTAGCAGCATTTTCCTTTGATGCATGCAAGGGATTGAAAATCATTTAGTATGCCAACCTCAATATTATCAATACCGTGATTAATAAAAACCTTTAAACATCAATTATTCAAACCAATAAAAGGAAAGACAGTTTTCTTCTCACAAGTTTGAAATATTTGATACATTTTACTTAGATTTTGACAATTATTAAATAAAATAATTCAAGTCTCTTAATATATGTTAATGTAAACATTAAACATTATTTCATGTGTAATGAAAAATAATTTTTGGAACTCTATACATTATAAAAATTATATATATACTAATATACATGCATTTTTTTTGGCATGGGATTGAACCCAAGGGTACTTTACTCTGAGCTACATCCACAGTTCTTTTTTAATTTTTTAAATTTTGAGACATGTTCTCACTAAGTTGCTGAGGGCCTTGCTAAGTTGCTAAGACTGGTCTTAAACTGTGATCATTTTGCCTTAGCCTCCTGAATCACTGGGATAATAGACATGCCCTACCGCACCCAGAAGATAAGATACGTTCTTTATTATCAGTTTAAAATTTCAATTTGACCATTTTCAAAATGGGTGAAAGACATAGAAACTGTGAAATAGATTTCCGATGTTTGTCAAAATTCAAATATTATTAATGTAAAATAAGATTGCAAGCAATATATCAATGCAAAGCAATAATCTCTACATATGTTTAGCTTGAAGCATATAATTTTCAATATATATCAGTACCTGTGAAAATATACTTGTGACTGTCAGCATACAAATACTGTGAAGAAGCAGAATGGTATAATTTTCCTCAAGTCATTAATATTTAGTTAAAATTTAAGGGGTATGTAAACTGCCAGGAGGATTGATGTACATTTGGATAAGACCATCTATTTTTAAACAAAAGCTATAATATAGTCATATCACTCACCAGGTTATAGTTTAATTCACAAAAAATGGTGATTTACTTAAAGAAAATAGCCTCAAAATCTGCTGCCATTTCATTCTGCTGTTAAATGAAAAATAATTTTCACATTAAAGAAAGAAAATTCTATCAATGTGTATTTTCTCTTTTTATATGATTTTATGTGCAGAGAAAAGTAATCACTCAAAATTTTGACTATTTTAATCCTGGAATATATAATACTTTTTTATAAACTAAGCTTTTTAAGTATGGACTAATACAATGTAAAATTATTGAAACATAAATTTCGAATTCCCTTCCTATGGAAACAGAAACCTATAGGAGGGGCCTTTTTTGCATTTGTTAATAAAGCTTTATTCTTCTGAAAGATTCTAAGGGTGCTGAGGCAGGGCTTGGATTATGAAAGCGTATTGAAACCCAGTATCGCTCTATGAGTTGTGTTTTCACATGTCGTGTTTCCCTTAGAAACACTTTAAAAGTATTAAGAAGTTTAAAGGAATATTTTTTTCAGACTTTGATGAATACATGTTAAGAACATTTTAATTTTAATTCACCATTTTTTGTAGAAGTGGTTGAATTAAAATTTTAACTTTTCTGTGTGCTGAAACCAAACATACTTCACATACAAATGCAGTATGCTAGTAATGCCTTCTCTATGCTTATGAACAAAATGACATCACAGACTCATCATATTCATGGTATACATAAATTTTCCAAAAAAAGGTTTGAGTAAAAAGAAAAAATAAAAAATAATCTCTTGATTATCAAATCCACCCCAATGGGTTTGTGTTAATGAACTGCAAATCTGTTAATATGGCTTTCAAATTTTTCCTTTGAATTTCACCTTGAATATGAAACATTTATTTCATAAATGAAACTCAATTCTTATGTTGGATCAAACTGTCAATAACTTCATATTATTTATTGAATGATGTTTTCATTGGGAAATAATTTCCAGTGATTTTCTTGAAATCATTGAGGTGACTTATGTTTTCATCATTTTTTTCCCTTTCTTTTCCCATTCACTATTCTCTAGTAAGACAGAACTAATAAAATTCCCCTAAATCACATATTGGAGTTTTTTGTTTGTTTGTTTCTGGGTTTGCCTCCCTATGTTTACCTCAGTTTTTTCTTTTTAAGGAACTGACAATCCTCTCATGTATAAGCAAACTCCTTCCTGACAATCTCTCAATACGTATTTTTAATATCACTTCCTTCTTGAAGATTTCTCTAGATTATTGTCTTTCCCCTTTAAAATCTATAATACATATGCCTCCATATTTGTGTATCATTAAATTCTCTTTTAAGTTTTTGTATTACAAATGATTGTTAGTATTTACAAGATTTGTGGCTATGAAAGATGACAGAATGTCATGCATAGGTAGTATTTAAGTATTTGTACTATTTAAAGCAATCAAGATAATTATATTTTTATTTGGAAATCATAATTATCCTGCTTTACATCTATTCATGAAAAAGAGAAAAAGTATATATTTAATTACATGAAAATGGAGGTAAGGTAATTTGTTTATATAGTACAGATATAATTGTCCTATCATGATTTTAACTTGAGTTTTCATGTCAGAGAATATCTGCAGAATAAAAAGAGATAGATATGAAACTCATCATAAATATTTTAAAATGTATCACCTATAACTTTCTTCTAATTTTTAGCTTGTTTTCTATGTATTGTTAGCAGTTCTGAGACAGTCCAGAAGCCTGTAGCTTCTTTGTGTGATTTCAAATTCTCTCCACAGAGTTTATTAGGGCATGCATGATATATTCCTTACTGATTCTGAAGTTGAGAGAAGTTGTTTTTTTTCTCCCCAAATTAAGTTTCTAGATTTTTGTGCCCAATACAGTAGCTTCTAGCAGTATGCGGCATTTAAATTAATTTATATACATTAACTTAAATTGAATTAAAATGTTCTTTTTTCAAGTATGCTCAAGACAGCCAGATATAGAACATTTCCATCTTCATAAAAATGTTATTTGACATTGCTGCTATAGTGGATAACTTATTAAGTGGATACATTTCCATTGGAAAAGAAGATTCCATATTATCATGGAATCTTGTTTTTAAGGTCACTCTTTTTGCTTTTGCATCGGACATGATTCATGAGCTTCTAAGGACCCAGCTTCAAAAATGATTTGTTTCTACACAAATGGGTTCATTAATTTTTCACCACTTCCTGGTAGAAAGAAAATACAAATTCTTCTAATTATATCACTATAACTTCAGATATGAGAATATAACCCTTTTATAATTTAGTAATTTGAACACCTGTGATTTTATTTTTGTCTACAGAGGAAGTGAAGAAGACAGCAGTATGAATGCAGGTGACTTTTAAAAGCTTTGCTTATTTCTAGTCAATGAAACAAGTTTCTTTCCAAATGTACTATCTTAGCTCAAAGAGATAGACCATAAATCAGCATAGTAAACACAGCCTCTGACAAATTACTTTGAATATATATTAAGCAAAATTTTGTAATTAAGAGAGTCTTTAGAGAGATTTTTAATAATTTACAGGAGAATTTTACATAAATTATCTTATTCTCACAATAACATTTGATATAATTTTAATTCTTATCTTTAAATGCATATGTAAATAGGTTCAGATTTTATGGATAGAATCTTATTCTATGAAATATACACAAAGTTAAGGACCATGAAATACAGAATTTTTTTGCAATTCCCAGATGCTTTCTGATGTTTTAATGATATTACTTATCCATTTTTTTACATAGATTTTATCCCTTGACAAATTATTCTTGGATACAAAAAAATTGCACATATTGAAACGCATTTCCTGTGCATAATACTAATATATGCAAAATCAGAGAAAATATTTTACTCAATACTTCATTAATATTAAAGTTAAAAGTTTCAAGTAATCTTTCACCATAGAATTTAATAAGATGATATGTATTTATTAATTCATTTATTAATTCAGCAATCTGTTAGACGATTACTGTATTTCATATACTAATTGTGTTTGGATATAAAAAAAGATGAATGGTTTGTTATCATTGACTTCAATGAGTTCTTTCTCAATAGAACAAAGGACATTCACCAAGACAGATATGATCAGTGGGACACTACAATTCATACCATGCTGTGGACAGAACTGTTTCACACTAGGTGGAATGTATTATAGTGGACATGTAAAACAGTTATTTTGAAGGATCGACAAAAGATCTCAGACTTAAAACCATGAATTTCAAATAGATATTGTAGTGCATACCAGAGATAAGGAAAACAATGCTTGAAATTTTCTTAATGCTTTATAATAAGGTAAAGGTGCTAATTAACATATCTAATTGTATATTAAAAATAAAGCATTTGGGTAGTGAGAAATAGTATAAATGACACTATAGAGAGTTATATCTGCTCATAAAATTTCTTGCATGGAGGCTAAGGAAAATTTTCTTAGTATAGAACCACGGGAGAATTTCAAATAGGAGAGTAAACTGATAATATTGATGTTTTAGATATATTATTCTAGAATGGAAGTTAGAAATGTTTTGGAAAAGGATGTTTGATTGGAATTACTGGGATTAGGTCTAAGGATTTTAGAAGCTATTTATTTTATCTAGTAAATATCAAAGATGCTGGCATGGAGGAAATATTCTACTTAAAAAGAAACGTAGGATGCATCTTTGGAAGTTTGTGGAGACTGGTTTGATTCAATTGTGAATATTGGTTTATGGACTTGGACAATTATACTAAGGTATCTTCAGCCATAAGCAGCAGGAAAATTTCACCAAAATTGGCTTAAACAATGAAAAAAAGAGTGATCTCACAGATCAGGAAGTCCCATGGTCTGATCACAGTGGGTTAATTGAGTGACTCTAAAGTATCATCAAGTAAGCTAGTTCTTTTCATTTTGTTTTCTCCACCATTCTTGGCTATCTCCTTTATTCTCAGGTTATCTACATAATCACAACATCTTATGTTTTCTGACACCACATTAATAAAAGAAATGGACTTGTCTTCTTCAGGACCAAGGAACCCCTTCTGACACATCCTCCAGCAAATCCCTCTTCATGTCTCATTGACAAAAACTACTTCACTTGCCTAGGAAGATAAACGGCAGCACAGTGCCTGGAAGATCAGTTAGGATATGTCCCCCCAGGAAAAAATATGAGTGGACACCACCTTCTCCTTGCCATTTATGGATGTGGTATCTGGAAATGTGGTTGCATAGATCACTGATATTCTCTTCATTTTTTTTCCTATTTTTTAAAAAATTGTTTTTGGTTATACATGACAGTTGGATCTATTTTGATACAGGTACGTGAGCATGGATTGTATCTTATTCTAATTAGGATCCCAGTCTTGTGGATATACATGTTAAAATCAATGTGGTATATTCATATACATACATAAAAAAGTTATGTCAGATTCATTTCACTCTTTCCCATTACTATTCCCTGCTCCCTTCCCTTCATTCCTGTTGTTTCAGTTAGTGGGAGATGCAGAGGGTGAGCATATCTGTTCCTTGTTAGTCCTCTTTATGGAAACAGAATTTTCCATACTTCATATCTTCCTAACTTCCTAAAAATTATTTCTTACTACTTTATTACTTTATGATGTGTCTAGGAATTTTTGAACCTGAATTTCCACTTCTCTAATTCCAACCTCTTTAATTTCAGTTTGTTACTCATTGATTAAAAAATGCATATTTTCTACTAATTCTCTGGGAAAGTTTGAAATTTCATTTTTCATTCACTAAAACATTATCTGCATGCATTTCAGAATTCTATGTGCAATAACCCCATATGTAAAATGCTGGATTTATAATATCTCTTAGACTATAACATGGTATCTAGTCTTTCCCAGTGTTTAGTTTGATTAAATAATACATAGTGAATATGAAAATATGTGAGCACATTTGATGGACCAAGATGGTGTTAACATAAGGTTTCCTTGTGTAGACAGTTAACTAACGATATCATATCATTTAATAAAGTTTCAGGGATACAGATATTTTAAAGTTAGAGTCCACACCCTGCCATGCCAAATTCTTTTGGGCTTATGCCAATACCTAGAAGTCTAATACCTAAAAAGCACATCAGTTAAATGACTGGGATGTTTAGTAGGAAGCTCCCATTTGGAAGTTTAGCTTTAGTTTGGAAAGTTAATGTTTTATTTTTCCTAGGCCAGTAGTTCTCTTTTAGGCTCAATTTTGTCACCAGGGATTATTGGGAATTACCTGGAGGCAGTCTGCTTGTCACAGCTTAGTGGAGGAAGATGTTGCGACTACAGCCCAGTTGCTGGAGATCCGTGATGCTTTATTGATGACCTCTGGGAGAGTTAAGCATCCTCTAATGCATATGCAGTTCTAACAACAAAGAATTATCAAGTATAGCATTTTAATATATCCAGAGTTGAAACCACTATCTTGACTCTGGAAGACTGAGATGTTCCATTATCTCTCAGCCTCTCAATTTGTTTCTTTTATTTATTTTATTTTTTATTTAAAAAAAATATTTTTTGGTACAAGGAATTGAATTCAGGGGCACTTTACCATGGAGCCACATCTCTAGTCCTTTTTCCTTTTTCTGGCAGGGGTGTGGGGGGAGACTGGCCCTTATTAAGTTGCTGAGGCTATTCTTGAACTTGAGATCCTCCTTCCTCGGCCTCCCTAGTTGCTGGAAAAACAGGCATGACCCACCATACCAGACTACTTTCCTTTTGAATCAGCAGAACACAGCAGAAAGGTGGCTCCAAATGCCAGTCTTATTTCTCACTGTTCCTTATTCCTTCAGTTCCTGTCTATAATCCTTTTCTATCTTGTTAACTATCCAAATACTTCAGACTGATACTTTCTAAAGAATATTTTTTCATGATTGTCTAGTGTGTGTCATTTTGAGAAAACCCTCTCTATACAAGGGGTTTAAGGTCTTTAGACCCTTAGAAATTAAACATACTTCTACACACTTAAATGTAACTATTTACAGTATTCAAATCAAATTTGCTATAAAATTTGAAATAATTTAAAAAATTCGCTCTCGTAATAATTTAACTCAATATGTATTAAAAATTTTATAAAGTGACATAAAATTATATCAATTACAAATGTCTTAATTTTTAGATACCTTGACACTTTTTTGAAAAACTTAAACTTTTTCATTTTTACTTTGACATTTAGAAGAAAATTCCTTTTACTTCAAACATTTTCTTTCTATGGTTAAAAAGTTATATAAAAAACCTTAAAACTTCACAGCTATCTATTATTTTAGTGTCAATATATTGACTGCCACATTTTAAATTAATCATATAAATAATTCTCTAGGGCAAAAATATCTGGCAATGGCATATGACAATCTTTCAGAAATGAAGTGAATTTTGTTGCTATGATTTACAAGACTCGTAAATAACTTCCATTTTGATATCTCAAAACTTCATGTATTATAGTTGACAAGCATGATTTTCTCTTGAAAATTTAAACTGTATCAAAGATCTTTTAATAAGTTTATGAAAACAAAATTGTCAGTCAACAACATAGTACAATGAATATTTTAAAGTCTGACTAGTCCAGTTGATAAAAAGGCTATCAAAGCCAACTTTAAGAGCAAAGAGTACTTGAATTTGCTTACATAAGCTAGATTTTTACAATTTATACACTTTATTTGTCTTACATTTAAATCATAAAAGTTTTTTCTCTTTTATTGTTATAATTAATATATAAGATGAGAAATTAATTCCATTAATTTTATTTATAATTTCCTAGATTCTAAAATGCTAGGTGATTATGCTGCAAACAATATTATTTACATTTTAATACTTTAATCTTTTTTCCTGTTTTTATATTCTTGTCTTTTAATAATATTGATATATTCATCATTGCTATATATACAATGAATTTTTGCTACTTTTCTAATGAAACTGTAGAAACACACATAAGGCTACCATAAATAAAATCATAACATATATCTGAAAAACTGATCATTCATATAAGAAAAAAATCTTGGATCTCAGTATGTACATGTACTGGATTGACTACTGCCTCTCTAAAAGTTAAGTCATAATCGCTTCGAAATTTCTATGAATTTTGAAATCTGGACACAGATGCATAGACATGCAACAGTTGCACAGTGCAGCAATGGAGACAGGTAGTGGAGGGAGGCATTGCAAGTCAAGTAATGCTAAGGAGTGCTATCAAATGTCAGAAGCTAGAATAATCAAAAAAATGTTCCTTCAGAGCCTTCAAAAATCATGTTCTTTCATTGTCTTGATTTAGAGCTTCTAGATTGCAGTTGTGAAGTCACACATTGATGTTGTTTTAAGTTCATGTAAGTTATTGGGGCATCTGTAAGAAACCAATACAGTACATATTTGGTAATATGGTAATATAAAATGATCTGAATATTATTATGTTACTGTTTAATATTTCAATTGTATACTTAAAACCTTAAAGCTAATAGGAACTTCTCACTCAAAAATAGATATTTTTATACAAATGTACACACATAATTCTCCTAATATTTCCTGGGTTCTGAAAATCAGTGCATTTCATGATAACTTGACGTGGGTTACCAAAGAAGAGCAATTTTAGTTTATGACAGAACGTATTATAGTTCTTCTTTGTTAAAAGAAGAAATTAATTTACTTTTCACAGTCAACTTCAGAATAATATACTGCATTGTCAATAAAAAGTATATTTATGGAGCCTTCAAAAAGGAATAATAAGTAATTAGGGCTGGGGAGAAAGCTCAGTTGGTAGAGTGCTCACCTCACAAGCACGAGGCCCTAGGTTCAATCCCCAGCACCGCAAAAAAAAAAAAAAAAAAAAAGAAGTAATTATTCTTTATTTTATCAGAGAATACATTTAAACCACACTGCAAGATAATTTTCTTCAGTCTTTGTATGCCGGTTATTATCTTACAGTGAACCATAACTATAAGATATAAGTTCAAATAAAATTTTCTATAGGATTTCTAGTCCCATTTGGAGGCAAATTGAATTTGTTATTACATCAATTATTCATTTTAGAGTGAATTGTCAATCAGTAGGTATTTGTAAATTTAAAATTAAATATTTGATAATAGTGAAATGATTTAAGACTTATCTGAAATACACAAACACAATATTAAAATTTGAGCTAATAATTGAAGTTTTACACAAACATATCTGATTCCAAAGTGTAAATACTTAACATGTCTGTAGCATAAATTGTTTTATCCTATTTGCTAAATGTCTTCAGATTACATAATTAATATAATCATATATAACAAAATAGGCAAAATCAAACTATAAGCAATAGTTTGATGAAATTATAAATCTTTTTATTTGAGGAAAGTATGTTTTCTATTCAGCAAACATCTTTAGACAATCATTATAAGGGATAATTGAGTCTCCACAGAATATCTTCTGCATTAAGCAAATTAACTGCCAACACTCATATCATCAGTTCTCCAATGTCTGCAATAAATTACCTAAATTTCAAGTTGCCTAACAGAAGCCAAAATATTCACTTATATTAGCTCACATAATCTGATTAGTTCTAGAAAATCACCAAGCATGGCGATTAAGAAAGCAAAAAATTAATAATGATAATTCAATCTTTTAAAAACTGGTAATCACTTCTAGAATTAAAGAATGAACCATCCAAGTAAAATCATCAAATCTATTTGTCAGGCCATGTTAGCATGATTCAGTCACTGAACCTAGTAATTTTTTTCTCAAATGCTGATGTGACTGTGAGATCAATATGGTGAAATATTTTGTTTACTGGTTAGTCTCTATCTCTCCCAGAATTTTTGAGTTTAAATGCTTGTATTGTAACTGTTAACCCTAAATATCAAGTAGCACAGTAAATAGGAAATAAAAGTAATTATGAATTAATGTCAAGCAGTGTTGGGGGCTGTGCCAGCCAGAACGGCGCCTGATCACATCACAGTGAGGAGGTTAATTAACATAAGCGCACTCAGGTGATTTATCACTGACCGTATTCAGTTAAGTCCACGAGCACAACGGGTGCACAGGTGTTCCCCAGCGCGCCTGCTCGGGCCTGCTCGTTTTAACCCTTGCCGTGATAGGGCAGCTGGCTCCTCGCCTGATCGCAACTGGCATGGCCCCGCCCTCCACCTCCTGGAGGGAATATAAGCAGGCGGTGGGCGGGGGGGTGCAACAGTAAGAGCAGCAGCTAACAGAAAGAAGTGGAGTAGAAGCCACTAGCAGAAAAGAAGAAAAAGCATCAAGCAGATAGAAGCAGCTCGCAGAGAGAAGCAGCAGGCAGCGGGGGAAGGCAGATCACAGAGCAGAGAATTGAGAACACACCTCTAGATCACAGATAGGTAGATCACAGTATGCGGGATGCAGCACTAAGAAGCACCTCAGATAGATGCACCCTTAGTTCACAGGATGCAGGATGCACCTTTAAGAAGAAGCAGCAGAACTAAGAAGAAATAGATCTCTGATAAGCGTAGAAGCCTCTTTCTCTAAAACTTTCTCTTTAAGCAAAGTTTCTCTTCCTGATAAGCAAAGTTTCTCTTCCTCCAAGCAAAGCCTATCTTTCTCTCAAAGTCTCTCTTCCTCTATAAATTAGTGAATATAGGAAAAATAGTTTATTTCCAGGCGCCTCCGATAAATACCTGCGCAATTGTTGCCGCAGGTGGCGACAAAGCAGTTTCCGCAGAAAGCTGCTTAGTTTATTAGGTCATAGACAAAATGTATTTGTTTTCATTGAAATTAATATTAATAAAGTTTTAATAAGTACTATTAACAGCTGCCTATATTTGTATAATGTTTTATAGATTATATAGAGTGCCTTAATTAATATATAACAGCATTTCCTAAGGATAAATCAAAAAGCAAAACTTGAAAATAATTTTAAGATTTACTGTGCCTTCCAAAATGGACTCAAAGAGTAAATTATCCATTAAAGGAATCCATTCTAAAAGACTGTCTTTTAAAATTAGAACTCCCAAAAGTACAGTAAAATATTAGTATTGACACTTAACATTCAATAGGAATCACAACACACAGTTTTGTTTAAACACATGGTATTATTAAAATTTTTCTTAAATTTCTTTGAATATTCAAGTTCAGTACTATTCTTCACTACCGACTTCTTTTTTATGAGTTGATATTTAAAGAACACCTATTATGTGCTAAGCACTTATATTCTTTCTTCTTTTTATGATTTTTATCTTATAGGAGAGGAATCTTAGATTATTTGTGTACTCAAAGGAAGAGAAGAACCAATTAAAAGGAAGCCAGACAGGATTCTATGTCCACCTTCTTAACACTAAACCAAACTCCCTCTGATTAACTTACATAATTTATTCTATTTTTCATACAAGATTTTTCACTTGATACAAGACAGCAATCAGCAAAGTTAGTCTGTACTTTGCAGATAATGAACAGAGAGTAAATTTTTTATTCCAGTTATGAAGTTTAAGAATAAAATGAACAAAAGTCAGGTATTTTTCTACATTTTTTGTATCCGATTCCCTTGTAATTGTGCTTATTTAAAATTAATATCAATATTAACATCAATATCAAATATAATTTGATGCATTTTGGAAAATATGATTTATTTTTATTTTAAATTTTAATTTATCTATAATTGGAAATGTATCATTCATGGATTTCTTCAAAGTATTTATTAATTTAAAGGTAAGGTGTATTAGATACTACTACATCACCCTCATCTGTCATTTCCTGATATTGAATGCCCTAAGTGCTGATGTTTTAAGGATTATGTCTCTTGCTTTTTGGCAAGAGTGCATGTGTTGCCTATTATTCCAATTAATCATTTAACCAAGGCTAACATAAATTGTATTGTGATAAGTCCTTTCTGTAATTTCTGTTATTTGTAGTTTATGGGCATATTTTGATTTTTTTCCTCATTAATGCTTCTATTTTTATTCTTCGTTCAGTATCAGGTATTTTTTGGGAGTGGAACCAAACATGAATTTTACTTTGATAGATGCTAAATAGATTATGTTGCCATAAATATTCTTGAACTTTGGTGACACAGTTAAAGTTTTTGAGAACAGTTTCATCCTTTGAGGTCTTGATCTTAAACTTTATTAGACATCCCTGGAGCTCTGTTTTGTTTAGGATTAACTTTTCTCACACTACTGACACGAGGTTCTGCTTAGTACTATATCTGTTGCCCCTTACTATTAAGTTTCTGCACTGCACCTTCTTTAAATTCCAGTGTTACTTTTTTTTGGGGGGGTAGGGGCGGTTCTAGGGATTGAACCCAGGGGATGCTTATCCATTTAGCTACATCCTCAGCCATTTTGCATGATTTGTTTAGAGACAGGGCCTTACTGATTTGCCTAGGGCCTTACTAAGTAGTGGAGACTGACTTTGAACTCAAGATCCTCTTCCCTCAACCTCCCAAGTCACTAGAATTACAGGCATGTTCCACCATGCCTGGTCAGATATTGCTACTTCTAAAGTTTGTGGGTGAATTTTCCCCCTGGCACCAGGTAGTGTCTTACTTGTATGCATTGATCCTTAATGAACAGGATATTAAAGGGAAATCCTTTGCATGTGCTTGCATATCTTTATGTAGCTTTTATTCCTCTACTGTTCCGTCATTCAATCTCCATTTCTCTTGAATTCCCAGGACACCTGGCTTTATGTCTTTAACTCAGGGCAAACACTGGACTTTTCTATATTTCACCTCCAGGTAGTATGGTCTAGAAAGCGGATCATCTCCTTGCTTTATCACCCTCATCTGTCATTTCCTGATATTGAATGCCCTAAGTGCTGATGTTTTAAGGATTATTCCCTTGCTTTTTGGCAATAGTGCATGTGTTGCCTATTATTCCAATTTGACCAGAAGTGTAAGATGCTTCTATTGTGTTTTCATATTTTAAACTTTGTATAACTTCTATCTATATCTCCCTGCTTTTTATATGCTTATGGGATTGCCACTAATCAAGACAAAATAATTTTGTCTTTTATTTCCAAAAGAAATTCATAGCTTGCTTTAATACCAAATACAATGTTGTTCATTTGTTTGAATAATATTAATCTCTTTATTCATAGCACATTATACATGTAGGTGGATTGAGGAGTATCTGCAGTTTGTTTGCACTTCCTGCTTGGATTATTTTTAGGTTTTAAATTTGAGTTTTAGCTTTTTAAATTAATTTTTTTAACCAAACTACTAACTTTTGACACATATTCAAAACTTAAGTAATATTCCTTTTAAATCAAATATGGCTCTCTCCAAGGTCTGATTCACTGTATGAGATTTATGATTTCTATTGTGACTGTTACAAACTAATCAATAATCAAATACGTAGCATGGTCAATGGTTATTCAGTTAGTTGCAGAAAGACAAACCTAACATTTAATATTTTGCCTGCCAGCTGACAAGATGATTTTGTGACTTATGTGAACTCCATCATTTAAAAGACATTGATGGGATGAATATTTGAATTAAACAAATATAGGATGATTCCTAAATTAGGATTTATACTACATTCTATTAGTAGCCAAATTGTTCTTTTGGTGATATTTGGAAAACCATGAGATTTAATGAATTAGTTTTGAATAAGAATAATAAAACATATACTTTGAATTATTCAATTTATTTTGGGTAACTTAAAAGATTCCTTATGTATATTTAATAATATAATCACAGTAATAAGAATTTTTTGATTTTTTATTACTGTACATGGAATATTTTTCTTATTTTAAAAATACAAATCATGTAGGAAAAAAGCAATGTTTCCTAAAATATAGATAAATAATTTAGTCTATGTTTTCCTATATAAAACAGAGATTATTGTAATTCCAGTGGCTCAGGAGACTTAGGCAAGAGAATCTTGAGTTCAAAGCCAGACTCAGCAATGGAAGGGTGTTAAGCAATTCAGTGAGACCCTGTCTCTAAATAAAAAATACAAAATAGGGCTTGGGATGTGGCTCATGGTTGAGTGCCCCTAAATTCAATCCCCAGTACCTCCCCGTCAAAACAAACAAACGAACAAAAAAGAGGTTATATATATCTGTATGTTTATATTATATACTATCTTTGCTATTTTTTCACTTTTTAAATGGATCTATAGGACTTTTTTAAACAAAATATTATATTTTTATTGTCCAAGCCAGATTTCAGAATTTAAAGAAATCTTGGAGATTATCTGGTCCAGATGCCTCATTTTGTAGAAAAGGTAATTGTTTTTTTTATTCACACTCATACATATATCTCCAAAGGACCAAGTTAAATATTACCATTTTCATGTAACTAACAAATTAGTAGATTCTTAGTTCTTTCTTCTTTTCTTTCCCCCTTTCTTTCTTCTTCTTATTCTATTTTTTATTGTTTGTTCTATTTAGTTATACATGACAGCAGAATGAATTTTGATTCATTGTACACAAATGGAGTACAAATTTTCATTTCTATGGTTGTACACAATGTAGAGTCATACCTTTCATGTAATCATAAATGTACATAGGGTAATGATATCTGTCTCATTCCACCATCTTTCCTACCCTTTTCCCCTCCCCTCTCCTCATTTCCCTCTACACTAACCAAAGTTCCTCCATTCTTTCCTTATTCCTCCCAACACCGTGTTATGTATCAGCATCCACTTATCAGAGAAAACATTTGGCCTTTGGTTTTTTTGGGATTGACTTTTCTGGCATAGCATGATATTCTCCAACTCCATCCATTTATTTGCAAATGTCATAACTTTATTCTTCTATATGGCTGAGTAATAATCCATTGGGTGTATATACCATGGCTTCTTTATCCATTCATCTATTGAAGGGCATCTAGGTTGGTTCCACAATCTAGCTACTGTGAATTGAACTGCTATAAACATTGATATGGCTGTGTCACTGTAGTATCCTGATTTTAAATCCTTTGGGTATAGGCCAAGGAGTGGGATAGCCAGGTCAAATGGTGGTTCCATTCCAAGTTTTCTAAGGAATCTCCACACTGCTTTCCAGAGTGGCTGCACCAATTTGCATTCCTACCAGCAGTGTTTGAGTGTACCTTTTTCCCTACATCCTCGCCAACATCTACTGTTGCTTGCATTCTTTATAATAGCCATTATAATTGGAGTGAGATGAAATCTTAGAGTAGTTTTGATTTGTATTTCTCTAATTGCTAGAGATGTTTAACATCTTTTCATATATTTGTTGATCGATTGTGTATCTTCTGTGAAGTGTCCGGTTCCTTAGCCCACTTATTGATTGGGCTATTTTTATTTTTCTTGTTAAGTTTTTTGAGTTCTTTATAAACCTGGAGGTTAGTGCTCTTCTATAGGACTTTTCTACTTACAGTATTTAGCTTCTTTTCTGAAGGTCCTCTAATTTTAGTAAAAATCACAGATTCTGAAAAGTTATATTTTCATTTAACAGACTATTGTTTTCTACTATCATAACATATTTTCAGTTTCATATAAAAATAAATACATTGAAGATACTTTTGTTAAACTTCAGCATATTCTTTTTTTATGTGTAGTTTCTGTATATCTTGATAGATATCATGAAGTAATGTGAATGTACAGTAGAAAAATGGAAATTATTTGGAAAGAAATTGAAAGCAAAAATAGAAAATTTAAAAATGTTATAACTATACTAACTTTATTACATAACTTCAGCAGATTTGCATATTAATATGAGGTGGTAAACAAAGATCAGTCATAATTTTGTCTTCTTATCCTACACTGTGTCTTCTACTTTTTCTCCCTGGTAAGAGTTCATTGATATTGGTAAAAGTCGAGATTTTCTTGTTACCTATTCTTTCCCAACCCAACTGAGATGACTACTGAGGGAGAAGAGGATGAAGAGAATGGCTGGAAATTAAACAACAATGTAGGTCATTTCTGTAAATTCACATTAGGGAGAATACTTTAATACAAAAATATTCTGGTACAATTAATGTAGTAGATCATTCCGGGATACCATACTGAAATTGTCTCTGTATAAAGAATACTCGCCTTTCAACTTGTCCAGTTCTCTTCCAAACATAGCCCTCATAAAATCAGATGGAAACAAAACAACATAAATTGCTTATTAGCAGAAAAAATAAAGAATCAGACATTAAATAGTGGTTAGGAATTACATCATTTGACTCTAGCAATTAAAAAAAGAAAAAAAGAAAGAAAGAAAGAAAGAGAGAAAGAAAGAAACAAAGAAAAAGGAAAGAAAGAAAGAAAGGAAGGAAGGAAGAAAAGAACTACATTAATTTTTCTGGTGACTTTTTCTTTCTTAGAAGGCCTTTTTAAATTTCCTGCCCATGAATTCAAACTGTGCATTATTTCATTTAGATTATTTTGCGTAAGCTCATTTGAACATGTTTTGGTTTCCTTCAACCAAATGATTTCTGATGTAGAACCAAAGCATTAAAATGTCCCATCTTGTATTCGGTAAAACAATCTCTTCTGCTATTTTCTTTTCTCATAGTTTGAGGCCCACTTTTATTCTTTATTACCAACTAATGAAATTCCATTGATTATCCTTGAGTGAAAAATAGTCTCTGAGGAATAATATCTTGCTTTTACCCTTGCACCAGCTACAGAAGTATAAACACAATTCACATTTATGTTTCTGGAGCTAATAAAATTGTAGGTTTAGAATACTGCAAAATACAAGTATTATGTCTTGTCAAATGTAGAGGCTTACATTAAAATTATAGAATTATATTTTGTTATTGCAAAATTCTTTTTGGAAGTATATGAACTAAGAAATCTTTTATTTATACCTATATTTCAGATATTGAAATATGGTTTATTGTTGAAGAGTTAATTACTTCTACTAACTTCCAAATTATATAACTATTAGTTGCTTGATACAATAGATTTTAATTGCCTACTGAGAAATAGTGTGAAAAATGGATACTTGTAGAATCATTTGGTCAAACAAAAAAGAAAATTTGGTACTTCTTTCTTCTTCTTTCATAAATGAAGATATAATGCATTATGAATTTAATTGATTATTTATTCAAATAAGGGTTTTCAGAGCCTTGTTTCATTTAAAGAAATTTTGCTAAAAATTCTTATAATCATTGAATCATGCTTAAGAATATTGCTTCTTACTCTTTTTATCATTATGGAAAGAAGAAATTTTACATTCCAATACGCCAGTTTGGATAAAATAATTTTGTCAAAAAATCAGTGATTTCATTCTATAAAGAATCAGGAACTCCAAGTTACATGGTACTTAAAGCTGTGCTCACATGTGCTATATTCTTACATAATTAATCAACGACATTGGGACAATGCATCTCTTTGGAATAAAATAAACCAATATGTTTTTTCAGAACATTTTAATTTCTGGTTACCATAATAAATGTCTAGAATAGCAAATTAATCAATATTTTTATAATGAGGAAATTTGAATATTAGCTTTAAAGAAAATTGTCACATGTTTCACATTGTGATATGTTTTTGTGAATATAATTTAATTTTATCTCTTAATTACTATGGTGAACTGGTGAATTAATTTATAGAAAAGATATTCAAAATATCAGTAGTCATTTTTACCCCTCATATGCTTTTAAACACCACCAGTCTCATTCAGATTGAGCTCATTGTGTCATGTATAATTCCTTTTTTCCCTCTGCTGAATAAAATCATTAACCTCTTTCTAGTATTTCTTTAGTAATAATAATTGCCTTTCCTATTTCCTGGATTCCAAGTACTAATTTGGGTATAATATTTCTGCACAAACACTGGCCAAGAAAGACATCATGAAATATAAAATGCATCCTAGAGTTAATTTTCTAGAAATTGTATATTTCCTGTCAATCAATGTCAATCTTAAAACCATGAAATGAACAATAGTAAATTTTTTTTACAAAATGCATTTGAAACATTCTGGAAGTTGAGGTCACCCAATCTTTCTTCTCATGTCCTTCCTTCTGTTTTTACTTCAACTTTCCCATTTTCCCCTTCTGATTTGTCTCACATCTGGTCTTATTCTGATTTCCTTCTCTTTATTAATTTTTTTCATTCTAAATCTTTCCATAGCACTGTAGCATTCTTTTAACAATTCTCATTACTGTTATTTTCCAAGACAAGGAAAGTATCACAATCTTTAGCTCCTATATGGCCAGTAGTTCCTTAATACTATAATGATTGTTTTAGAGTTGAGCTACTGTGGCATTTGAGATGGTATAAGTTTGGGAGGAAGTCAAATTTTGACTCCAATCAAAGCTCACTTATAGGTGATTCTGAGAAATTTAGTAAGTTCTTCTGAGCTTCATTTTATTAATTTGTAAAATAAGCATAAATCCATTCTACAAATGATTATGTAATGTGAACCATTAAATATTTAAATTAAGTAATTGAGAAAAAATACACATATTAAACATTCAATATACCACTTTCTACTTAATTCTGATTCATGTATTTGCTTACCATTTCTAAATTGTATAAATATCTTCATAATGATCTGTTCAGAGATTCTCTTTGCCTGTTTGTGGCGTCCATAGACATAGCATCTTTAAAACTTAGGACTGGGAACGTAGCTTGGTGGTACAGTGATAGTCTCTCATGTGCAAGGCACTGGATTTGATCACCAGTAAAACAACATGAAAACAAAGAAATATACAAAATTGTGCGTGTATGTAAATTTGGAGAATTAAAATATATAAACTTCAGAGTCTACAATGGTGATTAAAAATGCCTTAGGATAAATATAAAATTAAAAAATCTTAAATATGTGTATATAATATATCTGTTTCATGAATGTTTCCTCTCATACTTTTTTGTATATCATTGCATTATTGATTTACAAGAGAAGAACAAGAAGAAGGAGGACAAGGAGAAGGAGGAGGAGAAGAAGAAGAAGGAGGAGAAAAGGAAGAGAGGAGGTTAAGGAGCAGAGGTACATCTAAAGGCTAAGGTAGTTTTAAAAGTCAGCTCAATGTGAATAAACAAAAATGAGAGTTTTTACAAAAGTTATTAAAGGCTTTATTTTTAAAAAATAAGTAAAATGTGTAATACAAAATTATTATCAATAATTGTGAAATTATATATGAGGTATACTATTGTGAAATTATATATGAGGTATTATTCCAGCAATTCAAAAGTACTTTATAACTTCAAAGACAATATTGAGACTACTTTTTTCTAAAGTATGTACTGTGAAGGCATTTGGTTCTCTTATTCATCTATGGTCACTGAAAATAATAATAAAAACTTTTGTTTCACTGTCATTTAAAATTATTATCAGATCCACACTCAATTTCTGATCAATACTTTTCACATAATTAAATGTTTCAGGATATGTTACTAATGCTGAAAGAACTTTCATAGTAATGCTAAAAAAGATAAACTTCAAAATTTCAATAGGACATAAATAACTTTGTTTGAATACAATATCCATGTAGCAACTACTAAAGAAACTCAATCTTTAGATAGTGCCGTTGAAAAATATACAGTAAAAAAGAGTAATTTACATTCAATTTCTTTTTGGCCAGATTTGGATTCTGTAACAGTAACTCTGGGTATGCCCTGAAATGTAAACATGGTTGCCCTATTTCCAGTAGCTTAAAGAGATAAAAGTTACTGGAAACCTGCATTTTCTGTCCAAAGAGTGTCTAAAAGCATTTTAATGTGATGTCACCCAATTTTCATGGTAACATTTATTTAACTAAGGCCACTGAAAGCTGTCATCTGACCCTAAGGTGCCAACATCTCTTCAAAGTTGGCTTTCTTCTTCTCATGCACAAAGCAGCTTTCTCTAGATATATGTGACAGTAATACATTTTTTCACCTCACTTTCATTTACTTTGTTAAAGGAAAAATTGCCTTTCCACCCATCCATGATAAATAAGACTTTTCAGCTGGAAAAAAATAAGACTGATTGAACAGAATTTATTGTTGTCTCATTGTTACTGATGCCAGAGAAAATAAACATCAAATTATAAGTATCTAAATCATTTAGTGTAATATAATATTATGCCAGGATAATATATCTTTATATATAATGAAGGGAAATAGACTTTAATTGCAAAAACTTATGCAAATAACTTATTTCTCAAAACAATTGTTACAACTGCATTCTGAACTGGTAAAAAAAATAGATTAATTTATATTCATTTAAAGATGCTTCGTGATAGTAGTTGTTCAGCAAACACAAAATTGTTCATTTTTGTGTTCTGCAAATCTTCAATATTATCAATAATTGTGAAATTATATATGAGGTATACTATGATTTGTATCTTAAATGGATCCCAAAGTCCATATTTAAAAATCTTGGTTCCATTTTTCGATATTTTTGGGAGGTAGTGGAACCTTTAGAATGTGGAGTATATTAGAAGGAAATCTGGTCATCAGGGGCATGTCATTGGAAGGGATATTGGAGATTGATTCAATTGTCTTCTTTTCTTTTTGAGTCTTAGCTGCCAAGAGGTAACAAAAACTTCCTTCGCCACATGTTTTAGCTACCACAATGTACTACTGTATGAGCCCAAAGCAACAGAGACAAGTGATCATGGAGTGAAACATTTGAAACTGTGAACCAAAATAAACTTTTTTTAACTTTTAAATTGTTAATCTCAATCATTGGTCACAGAGAAGGAAAGCTGACTAACAGAAAATTGTTACTGTGAACACATGACATGTGGAATTCTTTTGTGGAAGGAGTTTTGAAAAGTCTGGAGGAGTGTGCTAGAGAAGGCCTGGACTGCTATAAGTGAAGGTTAATGGTAATTCTGGTGGGAGTACATTATACCAGAGAGCTTATAGAATGCAGAGAGTAAAGTCTATGCTGATAAGGTTTCATATAGATATAAGGACTCTCTTGGGTATTGGAACATAGGCCACACATATTAAATCCTGGCAAAGAACTTGTCTATACTTTGTTCATGCCCTGATTCTTTCTATAGACTGAGTTTAAATATGACAGACTAATTAATCTGGCAGAAGAAACTTCTAGGCTACACCGAATTCAGGCAGTGGCATAAGTATTGCTGACTGTGTTAAGACAAATTTAAATTCAGTATCAGGAGCAAAAATTAGAGAAGACTTAAAAACTTATAATTTGACCAGGAAAGGAACACATTTAAAGTTGCAGTCAAGGAGGGTGTGGTTGTTAAAGATATCAGTTCCATTAAAAAGAAGTCAAGTACCTCCTTTGCACTGGGAAAGTAGGCTTGAAGGCTTCTGAGGAATCAACAAGACTCTACACATTATGGGGACTTCCATTTGAGGACATAGTGTCCCTACCCCTGCTCACACAGGAGACTTGGGGGACACTTTCCATGGGGTTTCTTTTTTGTGTGTGTTAGATCAACAAAGCACTCAGAGGGGACACTACATCCTTGGTTCAAGTGGGCCCTGGGTACAACTCAGGTCAGCAGCAGACCTTGGTATCACCTACATGATGCTGATTTTCAGCAAAAAGAATAATAGAGTTATGGGGTCATGGAGGCCTCCACTGAGATCTCAAATGAAGGATAGGGAGGCCAGGCAGTGTGTATGGTTGGTTTGGAGTCCTTACAAGCAACCCCTCATATAACAGAGACTTAGAGAAGACTCCTTTCCTAAAAGTCATGATTCTCAAGACTAAAGATGCCCTATGACATCTTGGTCTCTCTGTCTTCATTTTTTCTGTCTCCTCAGTTCTGCATATAGGAATATTAATTATTTAAGAAATGATCATCTAAAAACAAGCAATGCAAGACTGGTTAGCCCTAAATTTACCTAATCTATCTCATCCCCTTTGAAGACTGAGGTGAAATTTGTAGCATCCTGTTTGAGACCCCTAGAGTGTGCTGCCTAGTATTACCCATTCATCACCCCCTACTCCAGGGTCACAAGTCTCATGAAAATCCTAAGCAGCAATGGAAACTATCCCCTCAAGTGAGTCATCTCTCATAACTAGAATGGAAACAGTGATCAACCAGACCACAGTTTGACCTGGACTCCTCCAGTATGCACACCTCTTGTGCTCTGCTTCTATTCTTTCTCCATTTAAACCCAAAGTTTCTATCAGCAACCCAAAGGCAGGGTAGAGATTCTGGATCTCACTTTGCTTTCCCAAGATTGAATAAAGCTCATTTCCTGATTTTCACCATGACCTTTATGCTTGCTTTTGTAGGTAAGTGGCAGGACCCCATTAGGTGAGATCCTTGAAGTCAGGCTTCTGTTCTGGAACTCTTTTAACAACAGAGTGATGTGTGATGCTGTGAGAGTTGAAGCTGGATCTTAAACACAAATCCCAGGAAGTCAGAGATAACAGAAACATGGAATGCCTGCTGAGGGATGCCACCGACAGTGAGCAGAGTTAGTCTAAGGGTGACATGTTGGCTGCAGTAAACTAGTCCATAGGGGCAAAGTTGCCCAAATGCTTGTGAGACCACATTCTCCCCCCATGATCTTAAATGCCAGACAAGGAGCTACAGGATTTTATGTTTTCCTTCTGGGTTTCAGTTTTGCTTTCTTCTGATTCTTACTATTTTCCTATTTATACCTTCTTTTTGGTATAAGAAAGCTTAATCTACGCCATTATATCTTGGAACTCATTTTTCATTATCATAGGAACTCAACTCATAGCCAAGTTTTCCTTGAGTCTCAGAGGAGACCTTGGAATAGGACTTTCCAGCAACACTGGGATGGCTAGGAGAACTTTGTCTATTCTTGCAGATGACTGAATGCTTTTTTTCATGGTGAGATGGACATAGACATTGGGGACCAATGGAAAAATGCTATGGTCTGTATATCAAATGTCTACTAAAGACGCACATGATAAAAACTTTGTCACCTGTTTATGGCGTTATTAAGAGTTAGTGGTACCTTTAGAAGGTGGAGTTTTTTGGAATAAAGTTAGGCAGCTGAGGCAAACATTTGGAAGAGGTATTGAGATCCCAGCCCCTTCCTTTCCCTCTCTTAGTTTCCTGGATATCATGAGGTTAGAAGCTTTCTTTATCACATGTTCCCACATAATGTTCTCACTCACGATAAGCTCAAAGTAAAAGGGTTAAGTGACCATAAACATTTTAAATCCTTAAGCCAAAATAAACCTTTCCTCCTTTTAAATTGTTAAGTTGTTGTTGTTGTTATTTTTTATACAGTAACAGAAACTAACACAAGGAGAAAGGAAAATAAATTAAAATTTACCAGTCTTCCTACTAGAGAAAACATATTTTAACAATTTCTGCTGAACTTTCATATATATATTCATTGTTTTTCTTATACTTAATTTTGAAACATTAAAAACTGTAATAAACTTAAAATAGAAAATATTTATAAGTATGCCTTTGGATACTTATAAAAAAATCGATTCATAATATAAAGGACATATCAGGAATTAAATAAGGTGATTACACATTTATTTTAATTTTTTCCAATAATAGATGAATTTTTAAAATATTTACATAAATCCTTTAACACACACCCTAGGATATTCCTCCATTACAATAGCGAGTGATTGTGTAATATTATACATTGAAAAGGTAAAAATATATCTGTCCTAACACCTTGTTATAAAAATCAGTTTCCTCATGGTTAATCTAAATCTTGTCAATACACTATTGATTCTCATATCTAATACATCTCTGTCTCCAACCTCCCTCTGAATGTAAAATTTATTAACTAACTTCCTCCTAAACACTTCTTATTGTTGATAACAAATTATCACAAATTTACTTTTCACTGTATTACTTACCATGTCAAAAGTCAATACGTTTTAAGTAATTAGATACATATAATAACTTAATTTTATATTTGTATATTTTATTATACAAATTTATTAAACAAATTAAATTTATTATACAAATTTATCCTAAAATATTATATATATATATATATTCATGTACACACATACATACACATACACACACAATAGATGTATATTTGCACAAGGATGGACCCTAGATTAGAACACCCATGGTTTGAAGGCCCAATATTTTGGCTCTAAATGACCCCAAATATACTTACAAGCCCATGACACTTCCAGATTGATAGGGGGGGAGTTCACCTAAGGAAGAGTCAGGAAATTTAACTTTAATGTTTTTCTATTTTATTTTGCTTTACTTTGGTGTTTGTTCATTCTTCCTCCTCTACTGTTCTAGATACTGTGGTCTCACCCCTTGCAAAGCAAAGGACTAGAAACCATATCAAAACATCCCTGCAAATATATTGCATATTATTTAAAAATGGGTCATTAAGGCTAATTTCAAGGCAGGCTTAATAATACAGACAGTGATTCTTGTCTTATTGAGGTATCTTTCAGCTCATGAAAACTTTTTCAGTTGTCTTTTTTTTTCTTTATCAAACAGCTCCTTTCTTAGGACAACATTCTCTTGAAAAGGAGCTACTTTTATCTTAAAAGAAAAATGTGTACATTTATTCTCTTGAAATTACCTGCTTTATATTTATATTTCTTATATCTTAAAAAAGTCAATTTGTAACACATCCCTTTTTGAGAAATATGAAATTTGTATTGTCTTGTCCAAACTTTTGAATACCTTTGATATGATGTCATATACCACTTTATGAACTTTTTAACATTGATTAGATTATGAATAGTTCATAGAAAGAATTTTATAGTACTCATTCTGTGATCATGTTTCTTCACTTTTTAATTCTTTTTCAAGTTAAAGAAACTACATCTCCAGTGGTATCTATACATAGTTTTATCTAACCATTTATTTTTTATTCTTTGTATTCTTCTCTGATATATTTTCTTTAATATATAATAAAAATCTTATATATTTTATGATTAATAGTTAAATGAAAAAATATGATAAACCAAAATAGTCATGAAATATATGAATATCATTCAACTGCATAGAAATATTTCACATTGAAATTTATCTTAACACCTTCAAATTCTCTGCAATATTTTCTGTGCATATTGTAATAGCAGTTGCTGGCAAAGAAATAAAATTTAGTTTCTCACTATTTTGATTTCTTTACTCAACCAATGTATCACATTTAGAAGAGCAAGTATTTTCATAATTGTAGGGTGTTTATCTTTCTTCCTTATTAAGAAATATAAAATTTACAAAGATACTCACAATCCTAATTATTACATTTAGTAGAATTTTCCAAGGTTCTTTATTGAGCATGATATGATTAAAATTGGAAAAGAAATTGTGGATATTTATCTCTTCATTTTCCATGCTCTGGGGACTCCATTTTAAATGTGCTAATTGTACTAATTGTTCAACACTATCAAAAAGTATTATTGAAATTATAATCCTTGGTATACTCCTATCTTTGGATAGGTTCACTTCTTTTTTGTAGAATTGTTTGTCCATAAGAATACCTACATCAAATCAGTCAGAATATAGTTCACAAAAAAATGGGGAGAAGCTTCTCTGGTTGGCCCCATAATATGGCTTTCTGGAATTCATAGCTTTAGAATTGTAGCTGTATTCTAGCCATTGGAAAGCAATAAAGTTGATTATGTGGTTACTTATGTGGGTACATAAGGATATATGATCTTGCTCAAGTTTCTCTCTCAGTGGCTTTGAGGAAACAAACTGTCATGAATATTGCAACCACAAGAAATTAAATGTTACAAAAAATGTGGGAGCATAAAATTAGGTTCTCTAATGTCAGAAATTCAAGAAATTCAGTCCACACAAATACTTTTTAATAATGTAAATTATTAACATGTATCAAAACACATTAATAAACATATGAAATATTAGTCAATACTCATAATGTTACCAAGAGGAAGATGAATTTCAAGTTATCTCTTGAAATATATTAAGCTGAATAACTCACATATAGATCAACTCTCTGTCCTAATCCCATCAATTTTTCAAGATTGTGAATTTGAAAGCTGGACCAAAGTAAAATATTGAAATAAAGAACTTCACCTTGTGAAGTCTCTTGAGTGACAGTTGGGAAGCCTTTCCCTGAATATTTTCCTCAATTATATCAATTTTCAATTTGAAATATTATCACCCCCTATAAAATTAAAAAGATTGTCTAAAACAAAACTGAAAGCAAGAGTATCAATTAACTTTGATCATGAACTGGTATGAATCAAGACACGTAAGAAATAAGCTATACATCTAGAAACATACAAGATATCATATGGGAGTAACATGGTCAATGTCATAGAATGCTGGTATATCTACTTTATACTACTTTATTTACCTAGTAGAGTAACAATACAATACTAAAATGCAATCTTTTTTAAAATTTATTTTTATTGTAAACAAATGGGATACATGTTGTTTCTGTTTGTAAATGGAGTAACAGCATACCATTTGCATAATAATACGTTTACATAGGGTAATGATGCTTGATTCATTCTGTTAAATTTTCCTTCCCCACCACGCCTCCCACCTGTTTTTTCCCTCAATACAGTCCCTCCTTCCTCCATTCTTGCCCCCTCAAACCCCCCATTATGTGTCATCATTCGCTATCAGTGAGATCATTAGTCCTTTGGATTTTTGAGATTGGCTTATCTCACTTAGCATGATATTCTCCAATTTCATCCATTTGCCTGCAAATGCCATAATTTTATTATTCTTTATAGCTGAGTAATATTCCATTGTATATATATACCTCAGTTTCTTTATCAATTCATCAGTTGAAGGACATCTAGGTTGGTTCCACAATCTGGCTGCTATGAACATTGATGTGGCTGTATCTCTGCAGTATGTTGATTTTAAGTCCTTTGGGTATAGGCCAAGGAGTGGGATAGCTGGGTCAAATGATGGTTCCATTCCAAGTTTTCTAAGGAATCTCCACACTGCTTTCCAGAGTGGCTGACTAATTTGCAGCACCACTAGCAATGTATGAGTGTACCTTTTTCCACCCATCCTCGCCAACACCTATTGTTGCTTGTATTCTTAAAAATTGCCATTCTAATAGGGGTGAGATGGAATCGTAGGGTAGTTTTGATTTGCATTTTTCTTATTACTACAGATGGTGAACATTTTTTCATATGTTTGTTTATTTCTTGTAGATCTTCTTCTGTGAAGTGTTTGTTCATATCCTTAGCCCATTTGTTGATTGGGTTATTTGTATTCTTGGTGTAGAGTTTTTTGAGTTCTTTATATATTCTGGAAATTAGTGCTCTATCTGAAGTATGAGTGGCAAAGATTTTCTCCCACTCTGTAGGCTCTCTCTTCACATTGCTGATAGTTTCCTTTGCTGAGAGAAAGCTATTTAGTTTGAATATATCCCAGTTATTGATTCTTGCTTTTATTTCTTATGCTATGTGAGTCCTGTTAAGGAAGTCTGATCCTAAGCCAACAAGTTGAAGATTTGGACCTACTTTTTCTTCTATAAGATGCAGGGTCTCTGGTCTGATTCTGACTGAGGTCCTTGATCCATTTTTAGTTGAGTTTTGTGCAGGGTGAGAGATAGGGGTTTAGTTTCATTCTGTTGCATATGGATTTCCAGTTTTCCAAGCACCATTTGTTGAAGAGACTCTCTTTTCTCCATTGCATATTTTTGGCACCTTTGTCTAGTATGAGAAAATTATATTTATTTTGGTTTGTGTCTGTGTCCTCTATTCTGTACCATTGATCTACCTGTCTATTTTGGTGCCAATACCATGCCATTTTTGTTACTATTGCTTTGTAGTAAAGTGGAAGTTCTAGTATTGCGATACCCCCTGTTTCATTCTTCCTGCTAAGGATTGCTTTAGCTCTTCTGGGTTTCTTATTCTTCCAGATAAATTTCATGATTGCTTGCTCTATTTTTGTAAGGTACATCATTGGGATTTTAATTGGAATTGCATTGAATCTGTATAGCACTTTTGGTAGTATGGCCATTTTGACAATATTAATTCTGCCTATCCAAGAACATGGGAGATCTTTCCATCTTCTAAGGTCTTCCTCAATTTCTTTCTTCAATGTTTTGTAGTTTTCATTGTAGAGATCTTTTACCTCTTTGATTAGATTGATTCCCAAGTATTTTATTTTATTTTTTTTAGGCTATTGCAAATGGAGTTGTTTTCCTCATTTCCCTTTCAGATGTTTCATCACTTGCGTATAAAAATGCTTTAGATTTATGCGTGTTGATTTTATAGCCTGCTATTTTGCTGAATTCATTGATGAGGTCGAGAAGTTTTCTGGAGGAGTTTTTTGGATCCTCTAAGTATAGAATCATGGTATCGGCAAATAGTGACAGCTTAAATTCCTCTTTTCTTATTTGTATCCCTTTAATTTCTTTAGTCTGTCTAATTACTCTGGCTAGAGTTTCGAGGACAATGTTGAATAGAAGTAGTGAAAGAGAACATCCCTGTCTTGTTCCCATTTTAAAAAGGAATAGTTTCAGTTTTTCTCCATTAAGAATGATGTCATCCATGGACTTAGCATACATAGCCTTTACAATGTTCAGGTATGTCCCTACTATCCCCATTTTTTCTAGTGTTTTGCGCATGAAGGGGTGTCGTATTTTGTCGAATGCTTTTTCTGCATCAATTGAAATAACCATACGATTCTTATCCTTAAGTCTATTGACATGATGGATTACGTTTATTGATTTATGGATGTTAAACCATCCTTGCATTCCAGGGATGAACCCCACTTGATCATGGTGCATGATTTTCTTAATATGTTTTTGGATACAGTTTGCCAATATTTTGTTAAGGATCTTTGCATCTATATTCATCAAAGATATTGGTCTAAAATTTTCTTTGCTTGATGTGTCTTTTCCTAGTTTGGGTATGAGGGTGATATTAGCTTCATAGAATGAGATCGGTAGGGTACCCTCCTTTTCTATTTCCTGGAATACATTGAGAAGTATTGGAATGAGTTCTTCTTTGAAGGTCTTGTAGAACTCGGCTGAGAATCCGTCTGGTCCTGGTCTTTTCTTGGATGGCAGGTTTTTAATGGCTTCTTCTACTTCATTGCTTGATATTGATCTGTTTAAATTGTGTATGTCCTCCTGGTTCAGTTTGGGAGGAGCATATGTCTCTAGAAATTTGTCAATGTCTTCGGTAGTTTCTATTTTGTTGGAATACAGATTTTCAAAGTAGCTTCTCATTATGTTATGTATCTCAGTGGTGTCTGTTGTGATATTTCCTTTTTCATCACGAATTATAGTAATTTGAGTTTTCTCTCTTCTTCTCTTTGTTAGCGTGGCTAAGGGTTTGTCTATTTTGTTTACTTTTTCAAAGAACCTACTTTTTGTTTTGTCAATTTTTTGAATTCTTTTGTTTCAATTTATTTGATTTCAGTTCTGATTTTAATTATTTCCTGTCTTCTACTACTTTTGCTGTTATTCTGTTCTTCTTTTTCTAGGGCTTTGAGCTGTAATGTTAGGTCATTTAGTTGTTGACTTTTCATTCTTTTCTGGAATGGGCTCCATGCAATGAATTTTCCTCTTAGTACCGCTTTCATAGTGTCCCAGAGATTTTGATATGTTGTATCGTCATTCTCATTTACCTCTAAGAATTTTTTTATCTCCTCCCTGATGTTTTCTGTTATCCATGTTTCATTCAATAACATATTATTTAGTCTCCAGGTGTTGGAGTAATTTCTGTTTTTTATTTTGTCATTGATTTCTACTTTCAGTCCATTATGATCTGATAGAACACAAGGCAGTATCTCTATTTTTTTGCATAAAATGCAGTCTTTTGAAGCAAGAAGTACTATGTATTAATCTCACCTGCAATTGAAGGAGACAATGAAGTTTGGATTGAACTTTTAATGATTTTCAGCCTATTGGTGAATGCAGATAAATACTCCAAATTCTTATCTTTAAAGGTTAAGGTAAATATGTGCTAGAAATAATATAAAAGAAGTAACATTTTGAACAAGTCTATGTAAAAAGAATAAAGTGCTATGTTAAATTTTATCTATTTCCATTTATCTTCATTTTATTTAAATTATGCTATTAATCTATCACTATAGTCAAACCAAAACCTCTTTTCACCAACTTTATGGAAAATGTACATTATGAGGTCAATGAATAATACTGGACTTAAGTTCCACTATCCTTACCAATTATTATATGTAAATGGCATTTTCAAGCATCTGTCTAATTGCTAAATATTATAATCAATATTCTAAATCATCAGGGCCCCCTCTTCCATGTTCCCCCATAGAGGAGGAAAGGATTGACTGCCAGAGGAGGATATTGACTGATTTTCTCTATTACTCAAAAAACATACTCAATAAACACACAAGAGTCAGTATGCTATTTATGAGAGAGAAGGTGCGATGGGTCCCGCCATACCTACTCTGGTCTCTTTACAACACCCGAGTCACCCAACTCTACTTTATTTAAATATGCAGGTAAGAGGGGGCAAGGATCAGGAGGAGCTGCTTCTGTGATGGACAGGATAGGGTAGAGTTAGGGGAGCCATCCTCTTAGGGATAAAATTCCCGAAGGAGACAGGGAACCACTCCCATGCAGCACCACATGCTTCCTGGCAGTTTCTAGAAGCCAGACCTCTGCATCACATGGCTCAACCTAGTCTGAGTCTGCTCTATAAGAGGGCTTCCCACACTAAATGTTTTTAAAAAACATTAATACACAGACAATACAATTTTCAAAAGGAACCACCACTTGACACTTGACCCAGTTATCCCAGTCCTTGGTATGTACCCAAAGGACTTAAAATCAGCATATTGTAGTGATGCTGCCACATCAATGTTTAGAGCAGCTCAATGCACAATAACTAAACTATGGAATCAGCCTAGGTGCCCTTCAACAGATGAATGAATAAAGAAAATGTGATATATATATATATATATATATATATATATATATATATATACACACACACACACACACACACACACACAAAGGAATATTACTCAGACATAAAAGGAAATGAAACTATGGCATTTGCCAGTAAATGGATGGAGCTGGAGAATATCATGCTAAGTGACATAAGCCAATCCCAGAAAAAACGAAGACTATTCTCTCTGATACGTAGATGCTAACTCACAATAAGGGGGCAGGGAAGGATAAATAGAAGTACTATGAATTAGACAAAGGGGAATGGAGGGAAGGCAGGGGGATTGGGAGTAGGAAAGTTAGTAGAATGAATAGGACATTACTTTCCTATGTTCATATATGAATACACCACTAATGTAATTTCACATCATGTACACCCAGAAGAATGAAGTATTCCATATATGTATAATATGTCAAAAAAATAAACTTTATTATTTAATGGTAATTGCAATCATAACCTAAAAGTGTTTAGTTTTCATGATATCATGATAACCTAACTTACGTTGTGATAAGAAATGCTGTCACAATTTGAGCATCTGAATACAGAATATGTATTCATATTCATTCAACTGAAGTGCACTATATATACAAGCAAAAACTGAAGGCAATTCTCATCCATGTGTGGAACTGGTGTTCCAAGAAGCTTCAACCTGATGATGACTTCTTATGACAGTATGTTTTCCACAATTACCAAAGAAGAGAATGTATGGGTTACGCTACAACACAAGACTTAAATGTAACCATCTGCAAGGGCACAAATCCCATGAAATAGACAACTTCAGAGATAACCTCAAGAAGGTATGCTATTCTAATATTTTGTGTGCCTGGAAGGAGGAGATCTGAAAATATTAGTGAATATTACTAATGTCTACCATACATGATGAAAATAACATAAACATGCAGAAGTTAAGTTGTTAAAAGGATCAGAAAAAAGACATAACATAGGGAACCATTTAAAGGAATATGAATTATATCATGGATAATGTTGCTAAAGTTATTTAATTAAAATAAACTATTAGAACTACATAATGTTCAAAGAAGTTAAAAATTTATATAAACTCATGTACTTAATAGATAACCTGAGACTGGATCCAGTACTTCAAGATTCAGTGTGACTTTGACAATTTATTGTAAGTAAATAATCTTTTGACATAGCCACAAACATAATGACAACAGAATGAAAATGTAAGGTACACAAAAGAATAATACTGGGTGATCATAACATGCCTTTCTCACCACTGGATAGATTTTACAAACAAAACTAAACAAAGAAATAATAAAACTCAATAAAACAATCAATAATTTAGACTTAATGGACATATATAGAATATTTCATTCATTAATGAGAGAATACACTTTCTTCTAAGCAGCACACAGTTCTTTAAAATAGATCACATCTTATGCCACAAAACGACTCTTAGCAAGTATAAAAAACAGAGATACTATCTTCATTCTATCTGATAATAATGGAATAAAATTAGAAATCAATGATAAAATAAAAAATAGAAGCTGCTCCAACACCTGGAGACTAAGTAATACACTATTGAATGTTGAATGGATTATTAGAAGAAATCAGAGACTAAATAAAAAAAATTACTTATAGTTAATGAGAACACCAATACAACATATCAAAATCTCTGGGACACTAAGAAGACAGTGCTAAGAGGAAGTTAATTGCATAGAGTTCATTCATTAAAAGAATAAAAAGTCAATGAATTAATGACCTAACATTACATCTCAAAGCCCAAGAAAAAGAAGAAAAAATCAACACCAAAAGCAGAAGACAGGAAATAATTAAAATCAGAGCTGAAATCAATGAAATTGAAACAAAAGAAACAATTCAAAAAATTGACAAAACAAAAAATTGGTTCTTTGAAAAAATAAAATTGATAAACTCTTAGCCATGCTAATGAAGAGAAAGAGAGAGAAAACTTGAGTTAATAAAATTTGTGATGAAAAATAAAATATCACAAGGGACATCAGTGAAATACAGAGGAAAATTAGAAACTATTTTGAAAATTTATATTCCAATAAAATAGAAATCTCAAAGACATAGACCGATTTCTAGAGACATTTAATCTACCCAAACTGAATCAAGAGGACATACACAATTCTTTTTTTTTTTTTTAATAAATTTTTAAATTTATTTTTATTGTAAACAAATGGGATACACCTTGTTTCTCTGTTTGTAGATGAAGTAGAGGCATACCATTTGTGTAAGCATACATTTACATAGGGTAATAGTTTTTGACTCATTCTGTTATTTTTCCCTTCCCCCCCCACCCCTCCCACCTGTCTTTTCCCTCTATACAGTCCCTCCTTCTTCCATTCTTGCCCCCCTCCCACCCTCCATTATGTGTCATCATCCACTTATCAGCAAGATCATTCGTCCTTTGGTTTTTTGAGATTGGCTTATCTCACTTAGCATGAGATTCTCCAATATCATCCATTTGCCTACAAATGCCATAATTTTATTATTATTTATGGCTGAGTAATATTCCATTGTATATATATACCACAGTTTCTTTATCCATTCATCAATTGAAGGACATCTAGGTTGGTTCCACAATCTGGCTATTGTGAATTAAGCAGCTATGAACATTGATGTAACTGTATATCTGTATGTCTGTAGTATGCAGATTTTTAAGTCCTTTGGATATAGGCCGAGGAGTGGGATAGCTGGGTCAAATGGTGGTTCCATTCCAAGTTTTCTAAGGAATCTCCACACTGCTTTCCAGAGTGGCTGACTAATTTGCAGCCCCACCAGCAATGTATGAGTGTACCTTTTTCCACACATCCTCTCCAACACCTATTGTTGCTTGTGTTCTTGAAAATTGCCATTCTAATTGGGGTGAGATGGAATTGTAGGGTAGTTTTGATTTGCATTTCTCTTATTACTAGAGATGGTGAACACTTTTTCATATATCTGTTGATTACTTATAGATCTTCTTCTGTGAAGTATCTGTTCATATCCTTAGCCCATTTGTTGATTGGATTATTTGTATTCTTGGTGTAGAGTTTTTTTAGTTCTTTATATATTCTGGAAATTAGTGCTCTATCTGAAGTATGAGTGGCAAAGATTTTCTCCCACTCTGTAGGCTCTCTCTTCACATTGCTGATAGTTTCCTTTGCTGAGAGAAAGCTTTTTAGTTTGAATCTATCCCAGTTATTGATTCTTGCTTTAGTATTTCTTTTCTTCTATTGATTTTGTTATTGAAATTTCCTTTATTTTTTTGAGATGCAGTTATAGACTGTTTATTTCAGATATTTCTGCTGTTTTGTGTTGTTACTAAAAAGTTCCCTTTTTACATGAATTATGCTGTATTTCATGTTTTGATTGTTGTATTTTTTTTTCATTTAAGAATCTGAAAAAATCTTTTATTTACTCCTTGATCCATTGTTTGGAGTAAATTATTTAATTTCCATTGTTTTGAAAATTTTTTATTGTTATTGATTTCTAATTATATTATTTCATGGTTGGAAAAAATACTCAAAATGATTTAATTTCCTAAAACTACTGTGTGTTATTTTGTGTCTTATATTATTTATCCTGGGAATGTTCCATGTGCTGATAAGGATGTGCACTCTACAGTGCTTGGATGAAATGTTCTATAGGTGTTTAATAGAAGCAGCTTAACTTTGTTCTTCCTTTTCTATTACAATCTCTTGATTATCTGTTCATTTTTGATAAAAGGGCATTAATGTGACCTACTATTATTACAGTGAATTCTATCTCTTTCTTGAGGTCTATTAACAATTGCTTTATATATTTTGCTCCTCCAATATTGATACATGCATTTCGTATTTAGAAATGTTTCCTCCTATTAAATTGACACCTTTATTATTATATAATGGTATTATTGTCTCTTTTTAACATTTTCAATCTGACTATCTTTTAACTTTGAAGACTTAGGATAGACTTCATTGAGATAAATCTGATTGGTGACCTTTGAATTTTCTCTCCATGTATATTTCTATCTTTTCCACTTTTGGGAAATTTTTGGTTATTATTTCTTGGAATACATGTTATATTTCCTATGTATTCCCAATTCATTCCTTTTTTAAATTTTTTATTTCTTCTAATTAGTTATACATAACAGTAGAATGCATTTATGTATTTTGATAAATCATACATAAATAGAGTATAATTTCTCATTTTTCTGATTACATATATTGTAGGATCACATCAGTCATGCAGTCATATATGTCCATGATGTAATAATGCCTTTCTCTTTACTATCATTCCTTCCCCCATACCCAGTCCCCTCCCTACACTCCTTCTACCTCATTTAAAGTAATTCTATTCTTCCTTAGCACCCCCTCTCAACTTGAATTAGAATCCACATATCAGAGAAAACATTTGGCCTTTGGTGTTTTGGGTTTGACTTATTTAACTTAGCATGATATTCTCCAACTCTTTTCATTTACCAGTAAATACCATAATTTCATTCTTCTTTAAAGGTAAGTAATATTCCATTGAGTATATATACAACATTTTCTTTTTCCATTCATCTGTTGAAGGACACCTAGGTTGGTTTCATAGTTTAGCTATTGTAAATTGAGCTGCTATAAACATTGATGTGGCTGAGTCACTATAATATGTTGATTTTAAGTCCTTTGAGTATAAACCGAGGAGTAGAATAGCTGGGTCAAATGATGGTTCCATTCCAAGGTTTCTGGTTTTCCCAATTCATTCCTGAACACTAATGACCCAAATGTTGTGTTTTAATGTTGTTCCAAAAGTTTCTGTAAGTTCTTATTCATTCATATTTTCCTTTTTCCTCCTCTGATTTTGTACTTTCAAATATCTTTGAGGTTTCTATTTCTTCTAATTGATTATGCTATTGATTCATTTTTTCACATTTTTAATTTTGGTTAGTTTTATATTTCAGCTCAAGGATTTATATTTAATTTTTACTTTTATTAATTTCCATGTCTGTGTAGTCTCTCCATTACAGTACTGAAATGTTTCTATTTAATTGAGTTTCTTGAAAATAGCTCTTTTAACTCTCTATTTGGAAAGTTCTTCCATAATGGTTGCTATCTTGTAGGTTTCTGGCACATTATTAGTTGATGTCATGGTCTCCTGAAAGTTCTTAATGCATATTGGCATAAACATGATCTGGAAATTGAAGAATTAGACATTTATTGCAGTCTTGAAATTTGCCTTTGTGACTATCTCCATAAATTCTCACCAGGCTGCTCACTTTCACTTTTCCCCTTGCCCTTCTTTCCTTCCTTCCTTCCTTCTTTCCTTCCTTCCTTCCTTCCTTCCTTTTTCCTTTCTTCTCTCTCTCTCTCACTCTATCTCTATCTCTATCTCTCTTTCTGAGTCTATAGTCACTTTTGCTATTTTTAGCATTAGATGGCACCCAAATTCAACTTTGTTGAGTGTTTGCTTTTGGCATTTTGTCACTGTTTCAGTATTAGAAGGTAATTCAAGCCATGGTTGTCTAAACTCAGCAGCTGGTTTGTTGTTTAACATGAACCGGGGAGAGTAGCTGAAAAGGGTAATTTGACCCTACCACTTTTGGGAAGTGGTGCGCTCATATGCTCTATTCACAGTCTGTTTTTTGGAAATGCAGGATTCTTCCCACCTACAAATCACCAGGAAAGGATCAGTTTAGGTTCTGAAGTCATGTGTGTACCATAGATGCCACTAACTGTGTTATATCTTGAGTCCATAGCTGACCAATATTAGCACAGAACTGAGATAAGACCAAGGGTCAAAATTCTATAACCATTTACTGTTGAAGTAAACTCATGGTCTGAAAGCACTGCACCTGTTATAGTATGAATGTGAGGTGTCACCCAAAAGCTCATGTGTGAGATAATGTAAGAAGGTTCAGAAGAGATTCTTAACCCAATCAGTGAATTAATCCTCTGATAGGGATTAACTGAGTGGTAACTTAAGGTTGGTAGAGTGTGGTTGGAGGACGTAGGCATTATGGGTGTGGCTCTGGGGTAAATATTTATATTTGGCAAGTGACAATCTCTCTCTACTTCTTATCATTATGTGAAATATTTCCCTCTACCACACTCTTCTGCCATGATATTCTGCCTCACCTCAAGCCCCAAGAAATGGAGCTTGCTGCCTATGGATTGATACCTCTGAAATAAACTTTCCCTCCTGTACAATGGTTCCAGTCAGTCTTTTAGTCACAGCAGTGCAAAAACTGATTAAAACAGCAACTATTCATAAGTAATGCTGGCTGGAATAAATGTCCTATAGACAAGCCATTTTCTCTGGCACCAGAACTGTTCCAGATGTTCTATCTATAGGAAACTTAAATTTGGGCTCATTGGAATTTGAACATGGATAAGTTTCACCATCCCAGCATTAAATCCCAAGACAAAGTTCTCTATTATTAACCTGTACAACCCCAGTGAATGGGGTCCTGTCTGAGGTTGGGGTAGCACTGGTGAAGGTAGCTCCTTTGCCATGAGGATGCTGAGCAGGATCACACCTGAGTTTCACAGCTGCTGTACCTGAACTGTCAGGGATGCACTGAGACCCATGGGATAGCAACTTGAGTCTCACAACTGCAGTAACCTGCACAGTCCAGATAGAGTGGGAGGGAATGTGCCCCAGTGACACTGTAAGGTTGGCAATGATGCAGGCTGACATTTGAGTCTGTTCCACTAACACGACACACAAATCTCCACCTGATCTTAGGGGAGTTCTAGAGTTCTGTGGGCAAGCTCTATTCTGAGTTTATGGGCTGTTGTTTTCTCCCTGGTCTGTGGTAGCTTTTGTACTCTTTTTCCTAGTGAGTAGAGCCTTGTTCACCACTTTACTGCCCAGCACTGGAGGAAGGGTGATGGAGTTAGTCAGACACAGGTTAATTGCAGTCTCAAGAGCTCAGAGTACAGATGTTGCCCTGGGAATGGCAGTCAATGGATCTTTCCAGGAATGGGTTTCACTGTGGCAGGCCTGATACTGAATTTCTTGTCTAATACCTAGACCTTAATTCTCTTTCCCTCTCCTAAGCATGAGGCATTTCCTTTTATACTGAACTGCTTACAGTTAGTTGAGGAGCAATGTTGGCAATGCTTTCCTTCCTTTGTGTCTTTTTGTGTCTTTTTTATTTTACTAAAACCAGGTACCATGATCTTTCAGATGACTTTCTTAGCTCTTGCAAAGACAGCTGGATACATGAATAACTGTTAAAAGTCATGTATTCCTGGGGAAGAATTACCAGTGTATCTTACTCAGACACTATCTTCTGTGTTACTTTTTTGGGTAGAAGGGATATTGTAAATGTGATGGAGTTTAGAATTTTCAGAATTAGCACCTGAAAGTCAGGTTTCCTTGAACAGCTAAAACCACAAGCCTAACCTATACAGTCTTGTTTGGCTACTTTTATAAGTTAAACATACAGTCACGATAAAAGGTAATTTAGAAACTAGAGAAAACTTGATTACTGATATTTGTTATTTTTATAATTGATGTACATAATTGGCCATCTTGAAATCATCAGAGAATTCCACGTTAATTTTAAGTTGTATATGTATTGTAAGATTCTAAGAATATCCCAGATCATTGAAGAGAGTCTGAGAAAAGATAATATAAAAGACAATAGCCAAACTGTAACCAAATCAATAGAGCCTTTAAAGTCCTTAAAATCCTTCTAGTCTCTTCAAAGTAAAATCAAATGGAGAAGAGGTAAAAGTTAATATTGAATTCATAAGTAAGAAGAGAAAAGAGAAAGGATAAGGTAATTGCTTTTCAGCAAGGCTTTTACAATGAATAAAGCAGAACAATAGCAGAAAAAATACCGCACCATGGAAAATGATTTACTATTTCAAGATTCATTTCAACTTCATAATAGATTTTGTTTCCCAGCCTTTTCAGTAATACATTTATTTCATGCCCAATTTAGAGCAAAGTCAACCACAGAACCCTTAAGAAATGTAAGACAAAGTTACTTTTTATCTTTTGAAGTACAGAAGTCCGATGTTAGGTAAACCTAGAGGATACTAATGCAATGTTGAGAAAAAATGTGAGCAAGAGTTTTTCTAGTGCCCTACCAAAGAAAATGTTATTACTTTGCCAACACATAGCTGCAATCTATTCAGCTATTACAGATCCATTTTAGTTGACTCAATTCCTAATATTTAGGTTGGACATAGTCTCTTTTTTGTGCTTATCACTAAATTCTCTAAAATGGAAAGGGAGCAATAGTGTGCTTCCAGCAAGCTGGCAATAGAAAACAAGCCTTATCTCTCTTATTAGTATGCTCCACAATATACTAGCTCTTCAAGAAGAAAAATGTTCACTCATCAATTAATCAACCAAGCTGTCAATCAAATATGGAATATGTGAATAGTGCTTAAAATACATGTTGTTGGGGAAATGTTTTTTTTTTTTTTTCTTAAGCCTAGCAATGAATAGCTGTGATAAATACAATACAACATCCTATTTAATTTGAGGGTATTGGTTTAATTATCAATGACATACACAAACCTGTTTACTGGCTAGGAAATACTAAATCTCTGAGAGTTTTCTTAATTCACCTTAGTAGGTTTAGAGATCTGTTTTTACATAGTCCAAGTTATCTATACTATAACCACATTTTCCCCACAACTACACTGCAATGGTTGGTATATTTTTTCACCTAATTAGTTTAGGGAAATGTTTTTGAGATTATGGGTCCTAGGAATAGAAAAAGGTCCTAGAAATGGCAAAGAAAAGAAACAATATAACTATTACACCTATACATTTTGTTTAGAATGTGCATTTTTAATAAGTTTTAAGTGAAGTAGACTTTATCTGTATTTATGTGTGTTTACATAATTCAATGTTATTAATTACAATTGCTAATTCTCCAAATAATATTGGTCTCATCTTACATATACTACCTTTATACTCTGAAGGTACAAAGTTGCTCATTATCCATGGCCAATTTTAGGCTGAAGTTTCTCATGAATGACAAAGTGAATATGCTTTATGCAAATTTGAGATATTTGAGGATTGAGCACAGACAATAAAAACTCGGGACTGGGGTTGTGGCTCAGTGGTAGAGTGCTAGCTTAGCTTGTGTGAGGCACTGGGTTCAATTCTCAGCACCATATATAAATAAATAAAATAAACACCTATCGATGTTCATATTTATATATATATATATATGTATATATATACATATATATTTTAAAAAACTCATGAAGATTATTCTTACATTAAAAATGAAAATTTAAAGCCATGTAACTTTCCAATCTTTTCCTGAGAAGAAAGATCAAAATAATGCATTCCATATCTTTAAAAAAATATAATAGCGTGGAGAGTGGATGAACCCCTGTCATCAACTGATCCTGTAGTGTTGGCAAAGCCAAGTTTGGAAAACATTTCTTGCCAAAGGCAAGGATGCTAACAGCCTTGACTCTCAGCTCTCATGCTAACGGTTTTCAGATGTCCCAGGACAATGGGTGTCCCAGGTACAACAGGATAATGGCAGAATGCTCTTAGCAGTGTAACAATAGTATAACTGCTGCAAAATTTTTCCAGCTCTGTAACATTTTAATGCACAAGGAAGACTGACAACTTGAAATCCTTTAATGGCCCTATAGTTAACTTCCTGATTATAAGACCCTATTGTGGAGCTAGTTCTCTGTCACTGCTACTCCACCTGAGTAGTTTTCCCACCAGGCCCCAGGTTTTAGTGAAATTATCTGTGTCTTGTCTCTGTGTTTTTTCGTCATTTCCCATAGCCGCTACTCAAGAATCCTTTGCTGAGGCTGGGCAGATAGCGGTGTAACAACAAAAATGAAACTCACAACCCCTGTCAATGTTCATCACCTACCGACCTTTTCAGAGCACTTTTAGCCTTTTCTTAGTTTTATAATAGTTCTTTATTTAAAATAAAATACTTTTAAGTGGTGTTGGGGTGTGTGTGTGTGTGTGTGTGTTTCTGTATCCATCTAGTCTTCTCCCATGTAGTAGCTAAGAATTTGGCTAAATTTACCCTACTCTTCCCCTTCCTTTACCATCATCTTCAATTCAAATGGCTACATTAAAATGCTTTTGGTTCCCCTGCAGGTTCTCACTGTATCCTCATTTACTATAAGTAAAACCCTGTTTTTATACGTCCTATAGATGCATTTCTCTCTCTTTGTAGCTCCTACCCTTCCTCCCCTTTTTATTACTACAATTTACCAAACTCTCACAGCTTTAGTTATAATTTTACTTTATATAAGTTATAACTGTTACAAAATGTTTCCAATTATTCTTCCAGTTGATTGTAAAAGTTGAAAATTAGCAACTGACACCTGTGTTACTGAGTATATATAATATACTTCAAAGACAAGTGCTGTGTCAGGATTTTATTGTTGTTTTTCTTTTTCTTTTTCTTTTTTTTTTTTTTTGTCTTCCCTTATTGTTCAATGTAATGATTTCTGCCTTTCACTGAAGGATACTTTTTAGGATGACGTGGGTTCCCTCTTAATTCTTTGTCATAAACCTGTTTTCTCAAGGATTTCATTCACTCTGATTATATTCATTCTTTTTATTTCCTAAGGGCCTCATTCATGGGTCCTTTTATTTGTTTTACCACACAGTGGTCAAGTTGTCATGGTCATCCCATGCAGGGGCAGGAGGAGGACATCACACACTCTCTGGTGACAGAAGCATTATTTTCAGTATTCTATAAGAGAGGGAGGGACCTGAGGATATACCTCAGTAGAAGAGTTCTTACCTATACAGGAGGAATTGCAGAATGTCACAGCTACCAAAAGAAACTGAGTGCTTTATTTCTAATCTTGTATAAAGGCAGCTACTAGAAAGGCATGGAAATAGAGTGACCTTTGTGAAACAAGGAACAAAGTTTAGTATGAAACAAAGATAGTAAATAAAACAAAACAAAGCCTTGAATAAACATAGCTGTGGCCTTCTAATTTAGTTATAATGGTTATTTACAAAAAAAAATCAGTAGTTTCATAAGTAGCTAACATTAACAACTTGCTTACTCTAGACAATGAACTTCACTAAGCAATTACTCTGCATCTTCTCTATTTACCTAAGGGCATATTAAGAGACACTGAGTCAGCATGGAAAGACTCATGCCATAGATAGATAGATAGATAGATAGATAGATAGATAGATAGATAGATAACTTTATATATATAAAGCTGTGTGTTTTATCTTCTATAGCTAATCTGGCATTCATTAGATGCATGTGTTCATAGAAAAATTAGGGTGGGGGATGGTGATTAAAGACCTGTGATTGTACCTATTTATAGTTTTGTATCCCTTAAGGTTTCATCTTTGGGTCCACAGGACAAAAGAAAATGAGCATGGAGAACATATCTACTTCCTATTAACCTTGACCTAGGTGAATACATATCACCTTTATAAATGTTCCATTGCTTATATCTGGTTACATGATCATAACAGACTGCAAGGGAGGCCAGAAAATAGAGTTTAGCTCTGTGCTTTCAAAAAGGTTATTGGCTACTAGGAATCCTGCCACAGAATGTTCCTATGCTGTATCCATGTAAAAAGCACTGTGATTGGCAGCTAAGGGAGTTAAGATGTACTCCTTTAGGCTGTATATGTTCACACTTTTTTTTTTCTCCTGTATTTGATTCTTAGCACAAAAAAAAAGTCTTATTTTATATTCCAAATATGCAGTCTTGTTTTCCCCAACATCTGCTACATATTTTCAGTAAACATAAAATTTAAAGCATAGCGAAAATTCTGTATTCTCTTCTTATCAGGTGGACTCTGAAAAATAAACCAAATATTTTTCAATTATATCCTTATTATGGAAATAGGTTATTTTGTAATCATAGAGCATTTTCTAACATCACGCTTAGCAGAATTATTGATATAATAATTAAAGTGTATTTCAGTAAATGTATTTATTTGGAGGGAGATAGCAAAATACACTACAGGGACAATACAGGGATACAGTTGTGTTATGGTCTTCCTTAAACTAAGATATATGTAATAGAATATTTAGAAAAGTAAAAGGGTGGCAAATTTTTCAGAAACTAATTCTCAAGAATCACCATACTTCACACATAAATGGGATGGAAGTGACACAAAGAATGTTATGTTCTGACAAAGATGTAGTTGTGGCTTTTTTCTATTGTCAAATAATAAAAGAGCTTCAAATTTAAATAATGCTTGGGTTAAAACTGGTGCTTCACCAGAAGAGTCAGATGGATAAATGATTTCCTGAAAAAGAAATGATCTTTTCTACTTTATATCGAGGCCAATAACATATATTATTAATATCAGAATTTATTGCACTCTTCTTAGGAAAGTGTTGCATAATTAAATTTTTTGTAAGTCTCAGTGTGTTCTTAGGCTTAGAACTATTTTTGTAATTGTTCAATGAAAAGTTAAGAGGCATAGAATATCAATTTGTATTATACAAAATTATATATATTTCAAAATATTTCTTTCTCTTTTATTTGAATATCTATCCTAAAAACCCTGTTTTCTGAATATGCTGAAATATAAAATAATGTTTTGTGTATAATACACAAGAATAGAAATGACCTGAGAGTTGTCATGGATTCCCAGAATTTTGTGACTTAGCTGAAGATCAGGTATAAAAAAAGAAGTAATCCAATTAGTCTCTCTTAGGCATCAAAACAAATAAATATGAGAAAAGTGGGGGAAACTAACAGGAAAAACTGGTGTGTGGGCACTGCTATAAACAAAGAGACTTTAAAAAAACCTTACCACCACAAAGAAATAAAATCATCACTGAACAAAAACTTTGGAAACAATGAAAAGAAGAATGAAACTATATTAAGGCTTTCTAGAGGAACAGAATCAAAAAGAAGTATGATTATAAAAAGGAAATTTATTAGATTGGCTTACCTGACTAGATGCTGGATAGTCCACAATGTCTGTCTGCAGCTGTAGAGCTGGAAGAAGCAGTAACCAAAGAGTGAAGAAACGAGAATCTGATATCATCAGATAATCGAAGAGGAGATCAACAACCCCTTCAAGAAGAGACAAGCTTTCATCTACATCTGCTTCCTTGTTCTTCCAACTTTTATTCCATCCTATTGGGTGGTGCCACCCACACTTGGGGATTGGCTCCACCTCAGTTCAATTATTCCTAGACACATCCTCATTGCCACACCCAGAGGTCTCTTAATCATTCACATCTCTTAATCCCATGAAGCTGACAATTAAAATCAACCATTACAGAAACAAATGTACAGATAAAAAATCAGAAATGAGATGTAAAAATTGAAGGTCCTAATCCAGCAAGTCTGAATAAAAGCAATGGTTGTAACAAGAGCTCAATTGTACATCTAAAACAAGCCATGAATCCAATCTCTTCTACATAATGACAGGAATCCTCAAAACTACTGGAGCGTACCAGGTCATTGCTGAAGTCCTCTAAACAGTCTCATGTGCTCAAATATACAGATGTTGTTTTGACTAATACTCTAAGAAATGGTGCAGCCAGGAAAAAACTACCAGGCTTTATTTTTGTGGTGTCCGTGTTCTTTATAAGTGATGGGATCCTTTTTGATTGCTTATCCCCGTCCACACTTTCATCCTGCCAGCAGTAATTTCCTTCCTGTCACCCATCTCCCTCTTATCTGCACCCCCATAATTTCACTACACACTCTTCCTTTCAAACAATGAATCAAAATGCAGTCTGCAAAAATAAAAAAAAAATTAAATATTTTAAAAAATACTCTGAGTCCTAGAGTCCTAACTTCTATCATCTTTCTGCTGTAATGGAGACTGTTCATGCTGGTTCTACTGAAACCCTCTCAAAAAGGTGGATTCTTATTCCTGAGTGAGGTCATCTTGCTTCTCCACCTGCCTTTCTTACCTCATCCATTTATAAATTAGCCTGGTCTCAGTAACAATAACCTCTTCTTCTCATTATTTTCAAGTCACCATTTCTTTAAATTTGTTTTTCTATTATAACCAAGCTTATGCAGGAATATACAAGTTTTATTCTTTTTTTTTTTTTTTTTTTTTAGTGGTTCTTGGGATTGAACCCAGGGCCTTGGGCTTGCGAGGCAAGCACTCTACCAACTGAGCTAAATCCCCAGCAACATTTTTTTTTTTTCTTTTCCATTTATTTACCACTCACTTTATTCCAGTCTTATTTCCACCTCCAGCTACCCAGTGGAACAGTTCTTATCATGATGTTCGATGAGCTACTTATAGATGGACATGTCTTGATTTTCTAAATTTAACAAGTATAGTAACAGAGTAGCAGAGAAATAATGACTACTAATTTATGACACTGGTCCTTCCAAAATACAATTATAAAATTCTTGTCAGAGTTTAGGTATGTTCTTTTCCTTTAATTTATTTTAGATTTGTAGATTCATGGACTATTTTAAATTTCTCTATTTTAGGAACTTGGAGGAGTGGGTTGGGAACAAGGTGTTGACACTGTTATTCTAGATACAAATTTCTGAGTTTATTTGCAAATGTTATAGTCAATTGACTTGTTAAATATAGATTGTGAGAATTTGTTATCTTCCCAGTATTTTATGGACTGCTTAAACCAGAGTTCGTGTCTGGAGACTCAAAAATAATTTTAACTAAAACAATCTTTTGTGTCTGGGAAAAATGAAATATATGAAATGTATAATATCAAAGCTACTTTAAAAGTGCCAATTTTCTCTTTCTTTTCTAATCCTCCTAATTTTCATTTTGAAAATGAATTTTCACTCTTTGTATATTTTTTCCTTTATTGAAATTTTGACTAGCTTCCCAGGGTAATAGAATATATATTCCAAACAAAGTACCGATGTGATGAGTTAGTAAATTGGTTGTATAATTAAACTTAGAGATAAAGCAAGTGTACTCAACCAGAAGAGTTATATAGTCTTTCAAGGTAAACGTAAGAAAGTGAGTTGGAAGAACTGAAACAATTGCAACTCTGTTAAATCATCTTCTAAGTTAGCAATACTTACAATAGGAAAAAAGAATATCATAAACAATTTTCAAGGTGTGGTAGCACATGTCTGTAATCCCAGTGATTCTTGAGGCAAGGCAAGAGCATCACAAGTTGAAGGCCAGGGTGGGCCACTTAGTGAGATCCTGTGTCAAAATAAAATATGAGGAGGAGTGAGGATGTAGCTCAGTGGTGAAGTTCTTCCATTCCTAATTCTTAAAAAAAAAATTGAAATAATACCTTCAGGAAATTTACACAATTTTTATTTTAGTTTAATTAATGAAATCATTATTGATTTATTCTAATCATTTTCTACTGTTGCCATAGTTTTCAATGATCTAAACCTTACCATATATGAAATAATATTTGAAGAAGGTGCTAAAACATTTTGTTTGTGTAGCTGTTCTGAACTAAAATAGTATTACTCTTGATATTTTTGTAGGTTTGTGATTCTTATTAGTCTTCAATACCTCAAATAAGCAAAAAATATTGACTTTTGAATAGACTTGAGTTATAAAAATTACTATGCTAACTTTACTGATAGGTTCTGTGTCCAATTGACTTATTAGGGTTTTTAGTTATTATGTTTTATTATTAATTCAGATAGTCTTTGAGTAAAATTAAGTGTATACTGATAAAATGGTTCAAACTGGTTTGATGATTATACAAGATCAATATCTACCTATTTAGTAAATGCTGTTATGAACTTTTATGATGTGCCAGAGTACTTGTAAAGATGTTTTCCTATTGCTTTAGATAGCAAACACTGAAAAAATTAAAGTTGTTAGCCAAATCAATAAAGAGACAGGTAAGACATAATCAGGTTGCTTAAATAAGTATTTAATTTCCATGTGCAAAGTTGTTAGTTAATTAAAAATCATTTGATTGCTCTAAGAGAATTTATTGATATTTTCTCTGTAGTTAACTGAGAAACATGGTACTAATGTGTAGTTTAAATTAGTTTTGTTTAGGCATTGATTTCACTGGACCTTAAAATGTAAAGCATATTAAGATTACCCTTCTTTAATAATATAATTATTAACTATAATCACATGCTTACTTTTACTTTGATCTTAGCATTATTTAAGTTGATGGCATAAAATAAGACTAGGCAAGCATTTTTATATGAAGGATCAAATAATAATATTTATGTTTTGCAAGTAATTCAGCCTCTGTTACAAGTTCTCAACTCTGCTATTTTAGCAGGAAATCAGTCATAGACATATTTAAATAAATGATATAACTATGCTGCAAGAACCTGTATTTATAAACACTAGAGGTGAGTTGGACTTCAGTTTGTTTACCCTTGGCATACAACACTCATATTAAAAGTAGCAATAATGAGAAAGTATATTGTTTTTTTGTAGAATGCTCCAAATTATGATTTAAACACAAAAAGTTTCCTTAACAAATTTAAATTATCAAATATTACTTTAGAAACATCACTGAAATATTTATTTCACTATAGTTTTTTTTTAATTTTAGATGATGTTTATTTAAAAGAGTGTCTGGTCTGACTCCTTTGATTTGAATAACAGTACAGATCCCCAAACAAGATAATATGTTTAAAAATTTCAGAGAAAAAATGCAAAGGAAAGATGAAGTTGTTTTAAATATCTTTGACAATTAGAGTTCTTTACTTTTGTATTCAAATTCTATGTTGAGAAAAATAGAGACATGACCTAATAAAAAAATACATAAAAAAACTACTTGTGGGAAAATGGTGTAATCATGTAATTAAATCATGAACTTTCCTTCCATAATACAATTACTTATATTAATATTTTATGGTAGATCCTTAGAATATAGAATATGTACAAGTATTGAAAAATATAGTAACTTTTCTATTACAATTACTGAGACATTCTCTCCATTACTAGTTATCACCAAACACGAAATACCGGGCGGGCCAAGATAGCGGACTAGAAGTCGGCTGCATTTCACGCTGCTCCAGGACGCAGGGTTCAAGGGAGGAGATAGTGAGAGACTTGGGACCAACTCAAAGCTACCGGGTGAGTCTCTCCTGTTGGGGAGGCGTCCCGGATGGGGCGGTGGCCCCGGAACGCAGGGAATTTGTGAAGTGGAGTTGCTCGGCGAGACGCCCCTCCCCCCGCTGGAGCGGTAAACACGGACAACTGGGATCATCGTAGAGGAGGCGGCTCAGCATAGCGCTTGGACTCGAGCAGCCGCTGGGGCTCCGGGCGGCTGCCTGGGGAGGAGCTGCGTGGCGAGCTGTTTGGACCCAGAACAACCGCTTCTGAACACCGAGGGGTTGCCCGGAGGAAGAGGAGGAGCGCGGCGGGACAAATCGCATACAAAAACATATTAAAAAGATAGTGCACAATGATCAAGTGGGTTTCATCCCAGGGATGCAAGGTTGGTTCAACATCAGGAAATCAATAAATGTCATTCACCATATCAATAGACTTAAAGTCAAGAATCACATGATTATTTCGATAGATGCAGAAAAAGCATTTGATAAAATACAGCACCCCTTCATGCTCAAAACACTAGAAAAAATAGGGATAGTGGGAACATTCCTTAACATTGTAAAGGCCATCTACGCTAAACGCATGGCTAATATCATTCTAAATGGTGAAAAACTGAAAGCATTCCCTCTAAAAACTGGAACAAGGCAGGGATGCCCTCTTTCACCATTTCTATTCAATATCGTCCTTGAAACTCTAGCCAGAGCAATTAGACAGACCAAAGAAATTAAAGGGATACGAATAGGAAAAGAAGAACTCAAACTATCCCTATTTGCTGATGATATGATGGTATACTTAGAGGAACCAGGAAATTCCACCAGAAAACTTTTAGATCTCATAAGTGAATTCAGTAAAGTAGCGGGATATAAGATCAATGCACATAAATCTAAGGCATTTTTATATATAAGCGATGAATCTTCAGAAAGAGAAATTAGGAAAACTACCCCATTCACAATAGCTTCGAAAAAAATAAAGTATTTGGGAATCAATCTCACAAAAGAGGTGAAAGACCTCTACAATGAGAACTACAGAACACTAAAGAAAGAAATTCAAGAGAACCTTAGAAGATGGAAAGATCTCCCATGTTCTTGGATAGGAAGAATTAATATTGTCAAAATGGCCATACTACCAAAAGTGCTATACAGATTCAATGCGATTCCAATTAAAATCCCAATGATGTACCTTACAGAAATAGAGCAAGCAATTATGAAATTCATCTGGAAGAATAAAAAACCCAGAATAGCTAAAGCAATCCTTGGCAGAAAGAGTGAAGCAGGGGGTATCGCAATACCAGATCTTCAACTCTACTACAAAGCAATAGTAACAAAAACGGCATGGTATTGGTACCAAAATAGAAAGGTGGATCAATGGTACAGAATAGAGGACACGGACACAAACCCAAATAAATACAATTTTCTCATACTAGACAAAGGGGCCAAAAATATGCAATGGAGGAAAGATAGCCTCTTCAACAAATGGTGCTGGGAGAATTGGAAATCCATATGCAACAGAATGAAACTAAACCCATATCTCTCACCATGCACAAAACTAAACTCAAAATGGATTAAGGATCTCGGAATCAGACCAGAGACCTTGCATCTTATAGAAGAAAAAGTAGGTCCAGAGCTTCAACATGTCGGCTTAGGACCAGACTTCCTCAACAGGACTCCCATAGCACAAGAAATAAAAGCAAGAATTAATAACTGGGATAGATTCAAACTAAAAAGCTTTCTCTCAGCAAAGGAAACTATCAGCAATGCAAAGAAAGAGCCTACAGAGTGGGAGAAAATCTTTGCCAATCATACTTCAGATAGAGCGCTAATCTCCAGAATCTATAAAGAACTCAAAAAACTCTGCACCAAGAATGTAAATAATCCAACTGACAAATGGGCTAAGGAAATGAATAGACACTTCACAGAAGAAGATATACAAGCAATCAACAAACATATGGAAAAATGTTCAACATCTCTAGTAATAAGAGAAATGCAAATCAAAACCACCCTAAGATTCCATCTCACCCCAATTAGAATGGCAATTATCAAGAATACAAGCAACAATAGGTGTTGGCGAGGATATGGGGAGAAAGGTACACTCTTACATTGCTGGTGGGGCTGCAAATTAGTGCAGCCACTCTGGAAAGCAGTGTGGAGATTCCTTAGAAAACTTGGAATGGAAACACCATTTGACCCAGCTATCCCACTCCTTGGCCTATACCCAAAGGATTTAAAATCAGCATATTACAGAGATATAGCCACATCAATGTTCATAGCTGCTCAGTTCACAATAGCCAGATTGTGGAACCAACCTAGATGTCCTTCAATTGATGAATGGATAAAGAAAATGTGGTATATATATACAATGGAATATTACTCAGCCATAAAGAACGATAAAATTATGGCATTTGCAGGCAAATGGATGAAACTGGAGAATATCATGCTAAGTGAGATAAGCCAATCTCAAAAAACCAAAGGAAGAATGATATCGTTAATAAGTGGATGATGACACATAATGGGGGGTGGGAAGGGTTAGTGTTGGGGTTGGAGTTGGGTTTAGGGAGGGGGGCAGGAATGGAGGAAGGAAGGACTGTATAGATGGAGGGGAAGGGTGGGAGGGGAGGGGGGGAAGGGAAAAAATGGCAGAATGAATCAAACAACATTACCCTATGTAAATTTATGATTACACAAATGGTATGCCTTTACGCCATGTACAGACAGAGAAAAAACATGTATCCCATTTGTTTACAATAAAAAAAAAACCACGAATTACCTTATTTTTTTTAAATTGTGTAGTTAGTGTTCCTTTTATAGTTAATGACAAGGTTCCCAAACCAATTTCACTCACTAAATCAAGAGATAAAAGAGATGCAGAATCCCAATGTCCTTGGATCTAGTCCCCCATTCTAGAGATGGCAGAATTAAAGTCCAGAGAACATTCTCTTCAAAGTCTCAAAAATTGTTTCTATATTCTTTCTTTTCTCCAGGTAACAGGATATTACACACCAGGGATCTTTCACTGCCCACTATAGATCTTTAAAGGCACCAGAGAATTTTACCAAGAGTTCAGTATTAGTAGATTAATAAACCATGTTCAAATTAATATTTTTCCTTAGATGTCAACATTCCTCAAATTGTGATATTCCTCAAACATGTTTTACAAATTTATAAATATAGCATGTACATTTGGAATGTTGGAATGACTCCTTTAGTTGCATCTAAAAACATTGATTACTGTTAAGTCAATTAAAGAGTCTGTAACTATATGTTGAAAAAATAACTCAGAGAAGGTTATTGGGTCTGAAAGAAGACATGGTCATTACTGCTACATGTGATGGATTTGGAATAAGGCTTAGGGTAAAATTATCAAGCAGTTACTATAAACATATTTCTACATATGTGAGAAAAGACAGGGACCTCTTCATCATCACCTCTTCAGTTTCTACAGCTCTTGAGCTGACCACAGGCTGTCCTGTGGTATCATTATCAACCCCGCTTTAGCATCAATTTACATTTTTTTTATGATTTATTTATTTTGACTCATTGTAAACAAATGGGGTACAACTTCTTTCTCTGGTTGTACATGAAGTAGAGTCATACCATTTGTGTAATCAGACATGTACATAGGGTAATGATGTTTGTCTCATTCTGTTAGTTTTCCTTCCCCACACCCCTCCCACCTCTCTTTTTCCTGTATACAATCCATCCTTCCTTTTTTAACAAAGCTTATTATTTGCCTAAGAGGTCAAGGCCAAAATCAAATAATCTCAGAAAAATGTAATGCCAAAGATGTTATAAATCACTTATTGCTCACATTATTTAATTTCTGAACTTTCTCTTTTAGTCTTGATCCTGTAATGTTAGATGGAATAAAAATTTTCTAGAGATAAATATTAAATGATAATATTAAACATTTGATATTTTGAAAGATAATTTTCAATTATTTTTGCCTGCAATATGATATATATATATCATATATCATATTGATATATATGTACATACATATATACATACATATATTTACTAACTAGCTTGGAAATTAGGAAGTACTTAATAAATCTATGTATCATACAATAAAGAATAAATACTAGTTTTCCCTGCCAAAGTTAGATATTTCTTAATAAAACACTGACCAAAGTTTCAAGTGGCAAACACGTTGATGAATCACCTACCATTGAAAAACTTCAGTTTTGCCTCCAATTCTAAATCACCAACTCATTTATCTGACATTTATTGAACACCAGTAATAGCAACTACTAAGGCATTTTTTTTTGCAGACTAATATTTACAAATATACACAAGATAAGGCAGAGGGAAACATTCCCAAAATCTAGTTCTCTTTTTTCATTTTTTTAGTTATCTATCCAATCTTTCTTTCGACCTATGTACCTACCTACCTCCTACCTGTTATCTTTAATAGGTTCGGAAGAACAGAGGCAAAATTGGTTAAAGTATTTAACAGCAATTTTAAGAATAAGAGCCTCATTTGATTTGATCCAGGGATGGGTAGGCCTTGCTATACTATTTTAAATAAATATTATGTAGCCTATTATAATGTACTTTCATACTTAATATGGGTTTAATATTTTTAGTAGAGACTTACATGTCATTATTGAATATACTACAGAATTTGGAAAGTTGTATAAAACCAGGCTAACTTCCTCACAGACTTCTCAAACCATGGAGTGTATGTGCACATATATTTTATAGTGTTGTGATTATGGACTAGTTTTTTCATATTTGTACTAGATGGGTTAAGTAAAATACAAGCATCATCCCTTAGTGATATGACTATCACTCTTGTAGGTAATTATGAATAGAAAAATAACTTCATTCTTATATGTGAGGAGGAATAAGGAAGAAGAAGTCAACAACAAAAAAGGAGTATTATTTGCAGAATTTCTTAAAGAACTCTGTCTTAGTTATCTTGAATTCTCATTGGAAAGCATTTTTTATTTCAGAAGCAAAATGGCAGGAGTGCTTTACCTAAACACTTTTACTTTTTCTTCCTTATCTCTGTTCTTACCAACTGACACAGAAAAAGAAATATATATATACTTTTATATTCCACGGGAACTCTGGGACTATTGCTAAAATGTTGGAAACAGTTCTCTGTAAACAGGAGCTGCATTGAGGAATAAAACTCTCAGTATTGTGTGTACAGGCAATGAATGAGTAGAATGGGTAAGATATGCCACTGTGAAACTAATTGTAACAACCTGAAAAAAAAATCAAGATTTTGCTAGAAATGGAAATATTTCAGAGAACCCAAAAGATTTTGACTTCTTGCGAAAGAATATTTATTTTCATCAACTTACCCAACATACTTTATGAAGTCTTTTTAAAAATCATTTTTCTGCCTGCTCCAAATAGTTCTTTTTATTCAGTAGAATTTTCCACTTCTCAGCAGGGATTCAGGAAGACAAAAGGGATATGAAAAAACAAATGCATGAAAATACCATAAGTAAGTAAGAAAAGAAATGTTAGTAAAAGTTGAAGAGGACTTCTGGGATATAAAGGGGCTAGGAAGGGTAAGGAGGAAGCAGAAACCCATACCAAAATAAAATCAGTTAGAAGGAATAATTTCTAGTGTTCTACAGCATAGAATGGTGAGTATAATTTACAACAATTATTATATAATTTGTGAGAGCTATAAGACAGAAGTTCAAAGGTTTTCAATAGAAAGAAACGATGAATGTTTAAGGAGATGGGAATGCTAATTACCCTAAGTTGACCATTCCATGTTGAATACATGTATCAAATTATCACAATATAAACGATAATATGCACAATATTTTAAAAACTGAGAAATTACAACATACAATAGTTTTCAGCAAAAAGGAAACTGTCTTTAAATTGATTTTGAAAATATAATGGTTATAAGTCATTTCTTTGAATTCTTTTTTATGCTTTCTTTTTCTCTTCAGAATAATAGAATTAAAAGAAAATGTTTGGTGGAATGCCAAAACAAGTCAATAAAGTGTGAAATTATGTTTAAGTAGTTAGTTGGCATCAAGTGTCCAAAATAAAGTTTCATATAATATTTGATGTATGTGCTTGAATGCACAAAATTCCCACTTCTGCTATAACTTCACATTTAAAAAACTTTGTAATACTAACATTTAAGTTTATAAAAGGCTTCAAAATATTACATAATTTTACTCCTTATTTTTCCTATCTTCGGAAGTGCCCTGAAATTAGGTATATTAAACAAACATTGGCTAACCTTCACTATTATATTTCAAGAGAATAATTTTTTAAATAGCATATTTTGATCTAAATCAATAACTTGAAAATATTTTATCTTTCTAAAGATAACCATTTGATAACAAGCCTATAATAAGTGGGAATGGGATAAGTACCCTGTGAATAGATATTCAATCAGTAAATATCTTCTTTGGCAACTGTATAGTACCCTATTTGATATTAAATTACACAGTCAAATTTCTTGACTCAACACATACTTATTTTAATTAAATTGCCATGAAACATCATTTAAATGGCATCCAGCAATTCTTCCTGTCCATTTTCATTGAGACAAGTTGTAAGAGTGATGTACTTTTTTGCTCTGAGAGATGTTTATTTCTCTCTCTGGAGAAATGCACATGAATTTTATTAATAGAAAATGCTTTTGTTTTCCTAGATTCAAATTTTTCTAGCTTAGAAATAAAATTCAATGCTAACAGCTGAGCATTTTCACATTTGTCTGGTAGTGTTCTGGCCTGCATACATTTTTAAAGCACTTAATGTACAACCAATTATGAAATTCCATCTATTAAAATTTTATGTATTTTCAAATGGAGAATTAAATTTATCTTGTGCACACTAAATTAAGATAGGGGAACAATGATTGAATATAAAGTATTAGGAATGTGGAAGAAATCGGTGATTCAGCATTTTCAGTTAATAGTGTATTCAATTTCTGCAAAACTGCAGGACTTTGATAAGAGCATCCATGTTTCTTAATAATACTGAGGAAATAGGGCTCCCCACAAATCATCATACACATGGAAAATGTCATTCCTTTCAAGATTCTATATTTTAAAAGCTATTCATCAACTGTGTAAAAGCACTGAGATATGCTGAAGAACTCAAGATGTTACTTTATTTCTCCCTCTCCATTATCCAAAAATACTCAATTCTGGATCTGCTCAGATATAGATAAAATACTGTTTTCTCCTTTTCTTTAATAGCTATAAAGTATACTTTTCTGGTATCTGATTTATGTTTTATAATATTGGAATTAAGTTCATTCATTAATTTTTATTCACTTAATAGGAATGCAACCATATTAATAAATTGTAAATTATCTACATTAATTCTCTTGTGGTTTGAAACTGGAAAAATCTCAGGTTGAAGATTTGGTCTTCAATGTAGCAATTTTCAGAGATGGAGTTTAGGGAGTCATTAGAATATGAGGGCTCCCACCTCAACCAGTGATAGTTGAATGAACTTCTGGTAGGTGTTGGTGCATAGTTGGAGAGAGTAGGTCCTAGGGGGCATGACCTATAAGGATATTTCTTGTCCCTGGCCTTTTTACCAGCCCCCAACCTTGCACTCTCTCTGCTTCCAGCTGCCATGAGCTGAATAGCTTTTCTTTGCCACACATTTCCACTCTGAGGTTCTGCCTTCTCTCAGGCCCAAAGTAATGAAGTCAGCTGACTATGGATTGAAACTATGAGCTAAAATAAATCTTTTCTCTTCTAAGTTATTTTTGTCTGATATTTTGACCATAGTGATGAAAAACTAGCAACTTCATCATTGTGATATAATGGAATGATTATTTCCTTGATTTATTAATTCAGAATAAATGTGATCTATTTAAAAATGATTCATGCAAAAAAAGTGTTTTGTTTTGGTAGGAATGCAGACTGGTGCAATTATTATGGAAAACAGCAACAGTTTAATAAAGAAATTAATAACAGAGCTACCATATAATCCAGTAATCCCTTCAGGTATAAACATTTGCACAAAAGAAATGACATTGCTGTTTTATAAATATCTACACTCCTGAATTTATTGCAACATTATTTATTACATTTAAGATATGGGAACAATCTAAGTGTCCATCAGTGGACAAATGGTGGAATATGATTCAGTCTTAACAAAGGAAGAGATTTTGTAATTTACTACAACATGTATGAAACTGGAGAACATTTTGGAAAGTGATATAAGCCAGAAACAGAAAGGAGAATATTTCATGATTTCACTTACATCTAGAATCTTTTTAAAATCATAAAGAAACAGAAATAAAGTCAGTAGTTTCTAAGGTTGGAGTAGTGGAAGCAATGATAAAATGTAGGTCAAGGAATTTAAAATAGCAAATAAGTAGAATGAGCAAAAAAATCAGATGTACAAACAGATTTATAGTGAAAAATAATGTGTTCAGAATTGTTTGCTAAATGAGAAGACACGGGGCTATTGACACAGAGGCAAAAATTGGGTACCTATGTGAGATGACAGATTTGTTAACTGTCTCAATATAGTAGTCATATGCCTATATAAACATATCTTATAGCATAATATTTTATATTTTAAATGTACATAACAAAATTTATTTTAAAAAAGTTTATGTGAACATGGGAAACAATGAATAAAACTGATATATTTTTCCAAAACTAGTAAGAAAAGATAAAAATATGTATTTACTATTCATGCTGTGTGACAAATTGATAGGTTTAAGGAACTTTATAGGACATCTTTTTAAAATTTCAAAGTTATTTCCAGTCAGGGACAGAAGAAAGTTTTGCTTGGTCCATGACATTAAAGTCTCTCATGAGACTACAATCAAGGGTTCGACCCAGTCTTGGATCTCATTTGAAGGACCAATAAGGGAGCAGGGTATTTAATTCCAATCTCACTTATGTAGTTACTGCTAGCTTCCTTTGCTTTTGGGCTGTTGGACTGAGTTTTCATTTTTAGATGGCTTTTTTCTGGTGATCACCTTCAGTTCTTTGCCACATGAGCCTCACCAAGAGAGCAGTTTGCCTAATCAAAGTAAACAAGGGAAAGAACAAGCATAGAACGTGTGCTACGTGGAAATTTAGACGTTCTTGTAACCCACCTATCCACAGGAGTGGTAACTGTGCTGTGTTCTATTGTTAAGAACAAAGTCACAAGATAAGGACATGAGTATCTGGGGGGTAGAAATCTTTAGAAATTATCTTAAAGTCTGGTACTTAAAAAGGCAATAGAACATTATATTACTCATAGCAGAAGATATATATTGTGTGTTTGCTTGAATGGGTGTATCCAAAAGATAGTGTGAAAATTTAACTTGTTGTAAAATTTGAAACTTGTAAAGGAAGTTACTCTTCAGGATATTTGTCTTCTTCTAAAGCAGTTCATGGTTTTTAAAAATTTCATTACACAGACTACCACTCACATATGGTATTGTGCTTGTATTAAAATAAAAAGGAATGAATTCCAACTGAGCCACATCCCCAGTCCTATTTTTTGTATTTTATTTAGAGATAGGGTCTTTCTGAATTACTTAACACCTTGCTTTTGCTGAGGCTGGCTCTGAACTCTGATCCTCCTGCCTCTGTCTCCCAAGCCACTGGGATTACAGGCTTACGTTCTGAAGAAGTAATGAGATCATGTATATGTGTTTTAAAAGTCAGGTATCCATAATGACAACTTAGATTCCTTGTAACAAGAACAAATATCAAAGTCTAACACCAAACAGAATTCTAACCCACTGTTGACCTAAGCTATATTAAAGTGATAAGGAAATAATAAGGGAAATACAATGGTGCAAAAACTGTGAGTCATCAAAATGGAACACAGATAGTACTATACATCTTCACTGAAAACTACACATTTTCAGTAAACCATGAACATTTTCTGATTTTGTTGGGGTTCTGAGACTTACCATGTCTTTAAGATACTTATAACTACCAAATTGATACAGATTTAAATTTATGTGCCTTTTGCGTTACAAATATTAGAGTATTTACATTTGAGGATTAATAAATATGGCACCTAAAATATAATTTATTTTGTGAACTAATTATTTCACAATTTAATACAATCTAAGTCTTTAAATAATTTTATACTTGTCATTCAGTAATGTTTTTAAAATTTATAGCCAGATATTGCAATTGCAATGGAAAATCACTTCATTTAATTATAATTCAAAAGAATGAAGAATATTTCAAATGGAAAGATTTGCAGAATTAATTAAAATGTTCAGTTATTGTTGAAACAAAGATATAATCATAAAATTTAATTGAAAATAATTTTATTAACCTGTACCCTATTGCATTCTTTTCATTTCAAAATGTATATTACATATTTTCCTGTTACAGGATGAATGAATTTCATTTTATATGAGTAGATGAACTCAGATAAGGATTTTATAAACCTTATGCTTTTAAGACTTATATTTTCAGACTCCCATTTTCTCTTTGTATATGTGCAATTTACTGCATTTTAAATCTTTGATCTAGCAGTGTCAGAGTGTGTGTGTGTGTGTGTGTGTGTGTGTGTTATTAATTATAATCAGCTCAAAAAGAACAAAAATTATTTCATCTTTTCTGGTAGCCAAAAATACAAAGAAAGAAATAGCACATTTATATGTAATTCACAGTTGTAAACACTGAAGATTTTAATTTTTAATGGGTACATTTTTTTCCATGAAAAAAGTTATAGATAAGTGTATTTGAAGTTCTTAATAATAAATATTTTTCTTCTTTAAAATAATTATTCTTGTGGATGAGAAATATAATACAAAACAGTAATTTTCATGTTTAAAGTTTTTTCAAGAATACAACTTCTGGGTTACATGTTGCTAAACCACAAAGATCTTCAAAATGTAAATTCTCAGAAAAAAACTCAATAATGTTTTCATATTGACCACACTGATTTACATTGCTACTAGCAGTGTGCAAGTGTATCCTTTGTCCACATCCTCTTGAACACTGGTTATCTTTTGTCTTGTTGGTAATAGGTATCCTGATGGATATAAGATTATATAGTAGTTTTGATTCTACTGATTACTACTGATGTTAAGCACGTTTTATGGAGAAGTGTTCATTCATACCCTTTACTCTTTTTTTTTAAAATGAATTGCATGTGTTTTTATTTTTTATTCACTTATTTTTGCATGTGTTTTTAAAAAATAAATATTGGAAATCAACTCCTTACCACATGTATAGCATGCAAATATTTTTTTCCATTCCACATTATGATTTTTGATTTTTTTTTGACAGTTCCCATTGCTGTGCAGAATTATTTTAATTTGATGCAATCCCATTTATTTCATTTTGCTTTTGTAGCCTGAACGTTTGGTACGATATCCCTAATATCATTGCCAACGCCAATACTAAGTTTTTTTTATGCATTGTTCTAGGAGTTTTATAGATTCAGATGTCACATTTATGTGTTTGATTCATTCTGACTTGATTCTTTTTGTGTGTTATAAGACAAAGTTCCAATTTCATTTTTTTCTTATGAAAATAGTTTTCCCAACATTATGTATTGGAGAGACTATTCTTTCACCATCATGCCCTCTTGGTGAAGATACTGAGAAGCCAAATAAGTTGCATTAAGCTACTGCAAAGTTAAGAAAAACAGGAAATCAATCTCACCTCTTAGCTAGACAGGCGAATGGAGGGTATCTCATCCCATGTTCATGAAAGATTAAGAACATGAAGTATACTCACCACAGAAACTGTAACTGTGAGGTAATACATAGATTAGTTAGCTAGGTGCCATCATTCCACCATGCACATACAGTGCAAAACATAATGTTGTACACAATAAAGATATACAATTTTACCTGTCAACTAATAAAATAAAATAGTTAGCCTGTTACTAAATGATAGATTCCATATTCAAAATTATGTGTCAATTCCTTCCCTAAGGATATAAGCATTACCTTAACATTAGACTTCAATTTCAATTCAATATTTTCATATGTGTCACTTTTCTCTCTTAAATGAAAAACTGTTGGGACTAATGACACGTTAACTAACTCAGGCTGACTTCTTACTCCCTGGTGAGTGAGCAAGATCGGGCCTCAAACGTTGTTTCAAAAGTTAATGACAATAAATCGGACCACTGTCAGGGATTGGTTAACAATAGTTCCAAATGATCAGCTCGTGCTTGCCATATAGTCCTAGGGGACTCCCGCCTGCATGAACCCCTTGGGCCTTGCTGACCTTTAAGCTGATTGGTTCCCACCTAGCCTCCACCCTACAGAAAAGCTGTGTGACTTCCTCAGTAAACCAGTTCCTGTTGTGACTGGTCTCCCTGAAGCCTCTGATTGTCCTCTCCCCCGAAGGCTGTGTACCAGGGTCAGTCAGCCCTACTTATCCTGGTCTGGCCTTGTTGGGGAGTGCTCCCTTCCCTTGCCTCTGGTCGAGAAGAGCAAGGGGGTTAAAGACCCTGACAGAAAACAACTTTAATTCTAACTTCTTATATTTTATGAACTGTTAACTCGATTTCACGGTAGGAAAGCATTTTCCAACAATAACTTATTGTTTAATTGATGACATACAAAGTTGTTTAATATTCCATAAAGTCAGAAAATATTTGCCATATACATTGACCTCTCTTTTATATCTTTTGTTTCTACTGAAATATTCAGACATATATATTGATACTTTACATTTAAAAAATTAATTACAAAGAAATGAAAGTGCTTTTTTATTAATGTGCTGTATCAGTACTTTGATAACATTTTAAATGCAGAATAAAACTGAATGTGAGCAGTTAGCAAGAAAAAATCAGTGAAGTAGGAAAAATAGGAATTTTAATGAAAGCAAATTCATTTTCATTAAAGAAAGTTACAATGCATCATTGTATAAGAATTCCTTCATTTTTTCCTACAAACTTTTTGAAGAACAGCTAAGATAATGTAAAATTTTAGGACTAATTCTTATATTATTTTTCCTAACTTTAACTCTGTTTTAAACATATATTTATTTTGTGTGTGATTTTGTTGCATTTGTCCTTCCATCTATTTCTTTTCTCATTTTTTTTCTTTACATTCTGCTAACACTTCTGTACTAAGAAAAGTGAGGTAATGCTGCAGTATTGATGTCAGTTCAGGATGATTTATTTTCCATTTTCTTTAGTTTGGAATTTAATTTACATAATAGTTTCTTTATATTTTTTACTTGTGTTCTTGTTTAGTTGATTTGAAATCTACAAAATTATAAAAACTGAGTTATCTAATTACTCTAAAAAGATATCATCTTGCATTAATTTCCATCACTAATATTGACTTCTACAAATGTTGCATATAATTTTAGCATTCTGGTATTTTGACATGTAAACAATAAATGTAGCATTGTCAAATAAAGAAGTTAAATGATCATTTTAAAAAATATTATATCTATATGGATGTACATTTTACATATATATATATCAATATTTCAGGTGGCACAAAGGAACAGATTTTCCCCTATTAAGTACTATAATAAGAATATTAACTACAGTGTGATTGTAATATTCTCATATTTAATACATCTCAACACAGTGAATAATATGGTAAATACTAAATTTCATAAAATATGAATTTAAATTTTGCAAACCAAAAGGTGCATGCCTCAGAGAGTCTTTTTAGGAATACCCAAGTAACTCCTACCCAACAACCAAATTTCAACCTGGTTTTGTTGTTCAGAACTTAACTCATTGGATATAACATGGATAACAAGCAAATAATTAAATAACTTGAAATAACTATTGATGTAACAACTTCTATTTTTGATGATGTGAATTATTTGATTATTATGATACAAATTACCCAATATACTCTTTTATGCATAAAATCTACACAACTTAAAAGGGTAAGTGTAGTTATTCATACAACTATTGCTCATATTTATGGTCTCTATTACTTATTTTGTAATTGAATAATAAGAATAGCACACCTTTACATTATAATATTAATGAATAAAGAATGGCTATAATAAAGGTAGTAATTGCAGAAAAAATTATTAGATATTTTCAAGGTAATTTTCACATTATTGAACTTCAAATATCAAGAGTGCAACTGATTTGTCCACTGAAATTTCAGACTATAATTACTCAGATATTGAAAATATTTTGAAATTCCAATTGTTCTAATTTATAAAACTTCAAATACAATGCAACAAGTTAATGCCAACTTAACTTCAATAAGTATCAAAAATTATACTATTGTTGTTCAATGGTAACATTGTTTAGGTTATCTATTTTCATTTTAATGCATAGTTAACTGGTTTCAATGTTTGTGCATATCAATTTATAGCATAACAATTCAAATAATGGTTTTCGTGATATAGGTCTTTCTTTTAATTTTCTTTCTTTTTTTTCTTTCTTTGGTGCTGAGGATTGAAGCCCTGGCCAAATCTCTCATTCATAATATCTACCTTAGACCAAGTTTAGAGTCCAATAAGAGAGAAAATTAATGTTACATGTGACATTTGCTGGTAAATGGATGGAGTTGGAGACTATCATGCTAAGTGAAATAAGTCAAACCCAAAAGACCAAGGGCTGAATGTTTTCTCTGACATGCAGATGCTAATTCAAAATAAGGGGAAGGGGGTGGTGGTGCACTGGGGAAGAATAGAGTTGCTTCATATTATGTAGAGGGGAGTGAAGGGAGGAGAAATGGCATGGGGGAAGGAAGAATAGTAGAGTGAAACAGACATTATTACCTCATTTACATATATGACTGCATGACCGATGCGATCCTACAATATGTACAATCAGAAAAAATGAGAAATTACACTCCTTTTAAGCATGATTTGTCAAAATATATAAATGCATTTATTGTCATGTGCAACTAATTAGAACAAATAAAAAATTAATAAAAAATTATTGTCTGAATTTCAATGTGATTGTATTCCATATTGATAGAAATACTAACAAAAGACAGCCCAATGCATTTTTGATGTAAATGTGAATTCCTACATGAGTTTAAAAATCTATATTTTGTTAAATTTGAAAGTAAACATAACTCAATCTAAACATTTTATTTCAGAAATTACATGTCTTAGAAATAAGAAAATACAGTGTTTTAAGAATAAGTGGGAATTTTACAATACTACTAAGAAGAATACTTAGGCATGAACTTAACCACAGAATTGAAAGGTTTGTACACTTAAGTCTACAAAATGTTGCTGAAAGGAGTTAAAGAAGACAAAACAAAAGGAAATAATCTAAGATTTACAGAATCAGAGAATTAATACTAAGATGTCAATAGTCCTCAAAGTGATCTACAGTTTCAATGCCTTACTGTTAAAATTCCAACAATGCATTTGATAGAATTATAACTCTTTTCTAAAATTTAGATGAAATCTCAAGGAATTCCCAAATAGCCCCAAAGAACCAAATGTTGAAAAAGAATAATAAAATTTGGGTCTCAAGTTTGTTAACATAAAAAGTCATTACAAATCTATAGTAATTGCCACAGTGTGCCATTGGCATATGGGTAGAAAAGTAAAGATAATTATTCATCCAGTCAAATGTTTTTTCAACAAGTATGTAAATATTATTTAATTGGAAAAGAACAATATTACAACAAATGGTGATGGGAAATTTGATAACTAATAGGATATGCCTAGAAGTTGAACCTTTATTTTATATCATATACAAAAAATGGCAGGGCATGATGGTGCATACCTGTAATTCCAGTGACTTGGGAGGCTGAGGCAAGAGGATTGTGAGTTCAAAGCAGCCTCAGCAAAAGTGAGGCATTAAGCAACTCATTGAGACCCTGTGTCTAAATACAAAAAATAAATGGGCTGGGAATGTGGTTCAGTGGCCAAGTGCCCCTGAGTTCAATCTCTGATACCGAAAAAAAAAATGTACTGAGATTAAATAAATATAATTTATAAGGTATAGAGAATAATGGGAAATGTTTCATGACAATGAATATGGCAATAATTTCCTGAGTATGGCAATAAGAAAAAAATGAATGAATTTAAATTTAGGAAAAGGAATTAAGGAAAGAAAGAAAATAATGAAGGAAGGAAAGAATGAAGGCAGGAAGGACAGAGAAAAGAAGTGAGATAGAAGAGAAAAAGGGAAGGAAGGAAGAAAGGGAGAATAATTGAAAAGTTGAAATATTTATGCATTGTTCTTTGGAGGGAGCAATGTATATAATGCTGCAGCCAATATGTAAAATAACAAGCAGTGCCTCAAAAAATTAAACCTAGAATTACAATATAATCCTGATATTTCATTTCTTGATACATGTCCAAAGTAATCAAAACCAGGAATCTGAGTAGATATTTGTACACTGATGTTCATAGCAGTATAATTCACAATAGTCCAAAGTAAGAAGCATTCCAAGCACCCATTGATGTATGAATAGATAAACAAAATGTGGTGTGTACATGCAATGGAATATTATTCATACTTGAAAGGAAATTCTGACAATGCCTTTGAACTTGTAGACATTATGCCAATTGAAATAAGCCAGTCATAATAGGACACATATTGTATGATTCCACTTATATGAAGAACCTAGAGTGGTTCAATCAATAAACACAAAAATAGTGATGAGAGAAAAATTCTGACATGAGTAACTAGGAGGACTGTGGAAGGGGAGAGATAACAAAAGTTAAACAGTTAACATCTATGAGCCTAAAACAATGAAAGACCATTTCACACTTCTAAATGTGTATTAAAATCTTCACTCAAATATATCTCATATTGTAGGTGTCAGTGCATCCCACTTACAACCAATCCAGAACCAAAAACCACTTTTTGTGGACTGTCCTCCTGTCCCACAGCTTTCCCTGCTTCACATTATCTTGCCTCTCTCATCTATAGTCAATGTAGGATTAAAGTAAACAACTCTAGCTTTCCATCCCCAATTTTGTTATAAAACTTTTCTTAGTTCTACATCCAGTAGACACTTTCTAACTGCTATGCAGCTTTGCTGCTGAAAGTCATGTGAGTTTTGTCCCAGTACCAGCTCTTTTTCTGATTAGTAACCCCAGTGGCTCAAAAACCTTTTATTTCAGACAGGCCTCCATCTCATGAGTTTGGGCTTCACAGTAGAAAGGTGGTTGGGAAGATGGTGGAAGGGAGAGTTAGTGTTTTTTGCGCTCATGAGCATGAAGTTATATAAATATCAACAAATATATAAAATAATATCAAAGTTCAAAAGAGCAAATAGAAAATTTATATTTTACTAGGAAAACTTCATCTTCAAATATCTGTTAGAGCTCAGAACACATAAGAAATACATTGTATGAAGTGACAACTGGGAATAATACCATAACTATGTCAAAGGAGAGAGGCTGTAGAATTGTAGATTCTCACTGCAGTTTTCCTGCTTGTTTTCAAATCTATTTCCAATCTTTCCTGTTCTTTTCTGCATTACAGGTGGTTGAACTCTTACACCGAGATCCCCTGGTGAAATCTTAAGATTTCTAGTGAAATTAATATATTTTGGCAATGGTGGTTTTCTAGTTTTGATGCCAGGGCAGTATGTCACATATTTGTGAAAGTTGGAGGAAAGGAACATGAGCAACCTTACACTATACACAGAACTTTTATATGTCTAAAATCACTCCAAAATTTTAAAGATGTTCAAAATAAAAACAAGTAGTGTCAGATCCAAGATGGTAGACTAGGAGTCTGCATTTCTTGTTGCTCCGTGACTTGGGCTTCAAGCAGAGGAAAATCTGTTTCTCTATGAGGCAGTCTTTGCTGCTCATCACTCCCCTGCTGTTACCCCATTCATTCACCATTATTACCTCCTCGTCTCTTCCAGCACATCACTTACTTTCTGAGTGCAGATCTCTCACTGACTACTCCCTATCATTAGCCATTTGCCTGTTTGCCTGCCTCTTACCTACCCATCACCTGCCTTTCAACTACCCATCACCCACCACCCAAGTTCCACCTGCCTATAGCCTGCCCTTAGCCTGTAGACCAACTGCAGACTGCAAGTAGATTGCCTACTACCAGCAGCTGTCTGGAAGTCCATTTTCACAGTACCCCCAGGTTTGATTACACGTAGCTGCTACCATTTGGGGACAGCAGCCAGGACTTGCAGGACACCCAACGTGACTGACCACACCCTGCATTCAGGACCCCTGGCCTGATGTACTGCACCCCACCTTCAGGAACCACCCCTGCTTCAGGAACCGCACAGACTTGGCACCCAATTCCAGGCAGCATCTGGGCTATGGTTCCCAGTTTGCCAACAATTTGGAAGCCAGTATAGGCATCTGGTATTATCCTGGAAGCAGGATAGGTGGGACAACTCCTATCCTGAGATGACCTCAGGAGTCTAAAAGCTTATTGTCAAATACCTCTCATGGATTAGGCTACTGAAGACTTGGAAGTTTGAATAGGACATGGTGTTATAGTGTAGATTTTTTTTCTCCTTTTGAAAATTTTAAGTTTTTATTCCTTTATTTTTCTGCCTCTGCTTTCCCTTTGTGTACCTATTTCCTCAGAGTATCTTTCTCCTTTTTTTCATGCTAACAACCAACTTCTTTTGATTCCACTTTCACACTTTCTATGATATAGTACCTCTATATACTCTTTTCCCATTAACAGTTACATCCTATACCCTTCCCCATCCTCGTTGTCCACCATTAGAAACTGTAGACCTCATTGCAAATCTATCGGTAATACTGTAGATAATGATCTGACTCATCATCTTGGTTTATTATGACAATACTGTTAATGTCTTCATAGGGACAATTTGGTTTAGGGTTGCATATTGTCTGTACCATGTGATGCTATTATTGATCTCCCCCTTAAAGGAGAGGTTTTGGAAATCTGCATGGTCACTACAAGCCTATAGGAGGGAAACTGCAATACCCTAGATCTGCACTGCTAAAGGGGAAACACATGAACAACTTGAAAAACCAAGGGAAGAAAGTGTTCCAAACAAACAAAGATATTAATAGAATCCAATGACAGCATGGTAGAAGAAATGTCAGAAAAGGAGTTCAGAATATACATAATCAAAATGATCCATGAAGCAAAAGATTAGATAAGAAAGCAAATGCAGGCAATGAAGGATCACTTCAATAAAGTGTTAAAAAGAGTGTTAAAAGAGCAACTGCAGGAAGCAAAACATCATTTCCATTAAGAGATTCTTGAAAAAAAAAAAAAAACAGAAATACTTGAAATGAAGAAAACAATAAACCATATAAAAAACTCAATAGAAAGCATCACAACAGACTAGATTACATGGAAGACAGAACCTCAGAAAATGAAGAAAAAATATAAAGTTGACCAAACAGAGAAGACAGTAAGAAATCATGAACAGAACCTCCAAGAATAATAGGATATCATTAAAAGATCAAATTTAAGACTTATCATGATTGAGGAAGGCACAGAGATACAAATCAAAGGAGAGAACTACCTATTCAATGAAATAATATCAGAAAATTTCCCAAACCTGAGAATGAATCAAATACAAGAGGCTTACAAAACACCAAATGCACAAAATTAAAACATATTCACACCTAGGCACATTATAATGAAAGTACTTAACATCCAAAATAAAGATAGGATTTTAAAGACTGCAAGAGAAAAGCATCAAATTACATATGGTAGAAACCAATATTAATATCAGCAGATTTCTCAGCCCAGACCCTAAAAGCTAGAAGGGCCTGGGACAACATATTTCAAGTTCCAAAAGAACATGGTTGCCAACCAAGAATCTTATACCCAGAAAAACTAACCTTCAGATTTGAGGATGAAATAAAATACTTCTATGATAAACAAAAGTTAAAAGAATTTACAAATAGAAAGGCTGCACTACAGAACATTCTCAGCAAAATATTCTGTGAGGAGGAAATGAAAACCAACAATGTAAGTCAGCAAAGGGAGGAACTACCTTAAAGGAGAAGCCAAGTCAAGTTAAAAAACAAAAATAAGTCAAAATGACCAGGAATACAAATCATATCTTAATAATAACCCTGAATGTAAATGACCTAAACTCATCAATCAAAAGACATAGACTGTCAGATTGGATTAAAAAGAAAGACCCAACAATATGCTGCCTTTAAGAGACTCATCTCATAGAAAAAGACATCCACAGAGTAAAGATGAAAGGATGGGAAAGAATGTACAACACACATAGACTCAGGAAAAAAGCAGGGGTTTCCATCCTTATATCAGATAAAGCAGACTTCAAATCAAAGTTAGTCAGAAAGGATAAAGAAGGACATTTCATACTGCTTAAGGGAACCATAAATCAGGAAGACATAACAATCATAAATATGCTGCAAACAACAGCACATCCATGTATGTCAAACAAATTCTTCTCAATTCCAGGCACCAAATCCACCACAACACAATAATTTTGGGTGTCACCACTGAATAGATCTTTAAAACAAAAACTAAACAAAGAAACCATAGAACTCAATAATACAGTCAATAACTTAGACTTAACATACATAGAATATTCCATCCATCAATGAGTGAATACACTTTTGTCTTAGCATTCCATGACTCCTTCTCTAAAATAGATCATATGTTATGCCACAAAGCAGTCCTTAGTAAATACAAGAAAATAGAGATACTACCTTGTATTCTATCAGATCATAATGAAATGAAATTAGAAATTAATTATAAAATGAAAAACAGAAACTACTCCAACACCTGGAGAATAAATAATATGCTATTGAATGAAGCATGGATAACAGAAAACATCAGGGAGGAGATAAAAAAAATTCTTAGAGGTAAATGAGAATGACAAAAAACATATCAAAATCTGTGGGACACAGTACTAAGAGGGAAATTCACTGGAGGCAGCACATTCAAGGAAAGAATAAAAAGTCAACAACAAAATGACCTAACATTATATCTCAAAGCCCCAGAAAAAGAAGAACAGAACAAAACAAAAAGTAGTAGAAGACAGGAAATAATTAAAATCAGAGCTGAAATTGAAACAAAAGAAATGATTCAAAAATTGACAAAACAAAAAGTTGGTTCTTTGAAAAAGTAAAGAAAATAGATAAACCCTTATCCACACTAACAAACAGAAGGAGAGAGAAAACTCAAATTACTAAAATTTGTGATGAAAAAGGAAATATCACAACAGACACTACTGAAATACATAACATAATTAGAAGCTACTTTGAAGGTCTCGTAGAACTCTGCTGAGAATTCATCTGGTCCCAGGCTTTTCTTGGTGGTAGACTTTTGATGGCTTGTTCTATTTCATTGCTTGAAATTGATATGTTTAAATTATGTATGTCGTCCTGATTCAGTTTGGGAGGACCTTATGTCTTTAAAAATTTGTTGGTGTATTTGAGATTCTCTATTTTGTTGGAGTATGTATTTTCAAAGAAGAACTTGTACCAATACTCCTCAATGTATTCCATGAAATAAAAAATGTAGGAACCCTTCCAAACTCATTCTATGAGTCTAGTATCACTCTGATACCAAAATCAGACAAAGACTCATCAAGAAAACTTTATACCAATATCCCTGATGAACATAGATGCAAAAATCCTCAGCAAAATTCTACCAAATCACATTCAAAAACATATAAGAAGGTAGTGTACCATGATCAAGTGGGGTTTATCCCTTGGATGCAAGGTTGGTTCAACATCAGAAATTAATAAATGTAATTCATAACATCAATAGACTTAAGGTTAAGAATCACATGATTATTTCAATAGATGCAAAGAAAGCATTTCACAAAAAATACAGAGCCCCTTCATGCTCAAAACACTAGAAAAAATAGGGATAGTAGGAACATACCTCAACATTGTAAAGGCTATCTATGCTGAGCCCATGGCCAATATCATTCTAAACAGAGAAAAAGTGAAAGCATTCCCTCTAAAATCCAGACAGGGATGCCCTCTTTCACCACTTCTATTCAACATTGTCCTTGAAACACTAGCCAGAGAATTTAGACAGACCAAGTAAAAAATTAAAGGGATACTATTAGGAATATAAGAACACAAACTATCACTATTTGCCAGACATACTTCAGATAGAGCACTAACCTCCAAAGTTTATAAAGAACTTAAAATACTTTACACCAAAAGTACAAAGAACCCAATGAATAAATGGGCTAAGGAACTGGGAAGACACTTCACAGAAGAATATATACAGGTGATAAACAAATATATTAAAAAGTGCTCATCATCTCTAGTAATTAGAAAAATGCAAATTAAAACAACTAAGATTTCATCTAATTCCAATTAGAATGACTATTATCAGGAATAGAAGTAATTATAAGGATTGGTGTGGATATGGGGAGAAAGGCACACTCATACATTGCTGGTGGAGTTGCAAATTAGAGCAGTCACTCTGGAAAGCAGTATGGAGATTCCTTAGAAAACTTGGAATGAACCCACCATTTTACCCAGCTATCCCACTGCTTGGTTTATACACAAAGGACTTGAAATCAGCATACTACAGTGACACAGTCACATCAATGTTCATAGCTGCTCAATTCACAATAGCTAGATTGTGGAACCAAACTGAATGCCCTTCAATTGATGAGTAGATAAAAAAAAACTGTGGTATATAAACACAATGGAATACTACTCAGTCATAAAGAATAATAAAATTATAGCATTTGCAGGTAAATGGATAGAGTTGGAGAATATCATGCTACCTGAAATAAACCAATCCAAAGAAAACAAAAACCCAATGTTTTCTCTGATAAGTGGATGATGATACATAATGTGGCAGGGGGTGTGGTGGGTGGGTAAGAGAAGAATGGAGGATCATTGGATTTTGTAGAGGGAAATGGTGCCAGAGCGGGTGGGGGAAAGGAAGACAGGGGATTGAGACAGACATTATTACCCCATGTACATGTATGATTACACGAATGGTGTGAATCTACACCTTGTACAACTATAGAAATGAAAAGTTGTACCCAATTTGTGTACAATGAATCACAATGCAGTCTGTAAAAAAAAAAATTTAAAAAGAGAAAAAACCACGAAAACAAGTAGTGTAATTTTTTTTTCTATTTTCCCTTTTTCTTTTACAATATTTGACTACCTGTATTCATATTGTCTCAAATTCTCAAAATAAAGACTTTTTTTTACTATCATATCTTAAAATGCTCAGAGGTCTTCACTGAATCAGTTTGAGATTTACAGGATCCCTATGAGAAAGGAAAACATCATTCATATTTTACAGATCACAAAATTTTGCCTCAGCCATTCTTCAAGGTCAGGCTAGTTATGTAGTCCTGTCTATCTTTTCTTATAAGATTGTAAATATTTTGTATTTTAAGCTGATATTTCAGCTATCTATTATGAGAAAAAGGAGAGCGTAAGAGAATGAATTTAAAGTGAAAGAAAGATAGATGGTAAAAGCAAACAAAGGGGTAAAATGAAACTGGGAAAAAATGTTAACTGTAGATGCGTGTTGAAAGGTATTCCAGGACATTTCATTTTTTTTCCACTTTTCTAAGTTTCAAATTATTCCAGGCAAATTTTGAAAAGAAATTTCTAACAAATACTAGTGTAACAAAATATTTTTTCTTGCTTTTGCATTTTAAATTGCATTTTAAAATGACACAATATTGAAATTAGTTTTTCAACAGCATCCCAACTTTGTAATAAAATTCAAAGTTTTTTTTTTAACTCGACAAAAAATGTTTTGTAAACTTAATACCAGATTATTTTACTGTTTCATAATTTGAAAACATTGATCTCATTTTGGTGTGCAATTCATTAAATGCCCTTTTATAAATATTTTTGAAGTCTCAGAATCTACTTTGAAGATGTCAGATACTTCTAAAGCCCTAAAATTAAAAAAGGCGAATTATGAATAGTCACTAAAATATTATTTAAATCAATCACAGAAAATATTTCAAATGGGATTTTTAGAACTTTCAGAAGTAGTCTGTAAATATATAATTAAACTTTGCCTTCTTTTTGACAATATAAAATCAACAACAACTAATAGATAAAACCAAGCATCATTACATGCTCATGTTTGTTATAAATCATTACATAATTGAAAAAAAACACCCAAATCATTTTTGTCAGATTTTTTTCCTTCTAGATACACAAACACATACACACACATAGATCACTTTCATTTAGTACTGCCTGTAATTATCAAATATTTAAAACTGACACAAGCTCTTTATTTAATCCATAGTCCATATTCAAATTTCATCAACTCACTGTTGAATAGTTAAATTGATGGGAAAAATAAACTTTTTACTGGTTTATTCACAAATCTAAACAGGCATCTTGCCTTTGTACCATTTCAAATACATTTTTCCTGTGTGATATTTACCTTAAAATATGATATGAATCTCTCAGGTCTCTAGAACACATCTCTAATATGTGAATAAATACGTAAGCGTCTAGTAATTTCTGCATTAGTCCATATTATTCTTTGGAATCTTTATAGAATTAGGTGTCTGATGTATAACAATCCATCTGCACAATGGGTTGACATTACCATCATTATAATAACCTGCTGACTTTTTAAAGATTATCCTACAATGTCCTCATGTTTTTGCATATGGAATACTAATACCAAGGCATGGGTTAAAGACTTTTCAAGAGGATCAAAAGGAGAGAAAAATATTCTGAAGAAATCAGAAAAGCAGAGACCTATTTCCAATTGGTGAAAAACTCTAGACTACCAAGGTGATTTTGGTCTTAGAATTAAAGTATTTGTTCATTCCACAGGTGACCAGAGAAAGCCTTCCTATCATTTATCAATAAAGAGAGTAATAACTACTGCAGAAAGAAGAGGAACACTTTTCTCAGGTGAGGCTTCTAGGTTAATCTGCATGATGAACCAGACAACAGCATTTACTCTGGAGATAGGTATTTTAGGTACCACACAATTAACTAATTTAAATGAACTAAATACTTAATTGGCCATGCTGAAAAGATAGTTTTGGCATTCCTCTAAGGGTAAAATAATTTACCTTGAGTCAACATGACTAAACTGTTTTCATTAATTTACCTTCAAATTAACTCCTTGCCTGTATGTTTATTGCATTCTGATTGCATCTAAATTTTTCACCATTAGTCTTGTGTCTCAATCCAGAAATTACATGATGTGGCTTTATAATTATTTTAATTCTGGAAATCTACTTACATAAAGTTTTTAACTTCCAAATAATCTGACAAAACCATTTATGTCTCTTCACTTCTGGTGCTCCTGTGGCAAATTAAATCCTCTGTATTCCTAAAATATGAAAATTTCTGTTTCCAGTCTAAGACAATTCCTGTCAATCCTTCCCAATGATGCCAGAGTGATCTTCATAAAATGCATATTCCTTTTTTCTGTTGAGAATAATTTAATAGCATCCCATATTGAAAAAATGTCCTCAAGCTGTAATCTGCCCCTATAGCTGAATGTTCTCCATAATTTTCTTTTTCTCAGCTGTGCATCTCTATGTTTTAGCTATAATGCACACATTCACCAAATGCAAATAGCTGCCATGGTGTTAGCTAATGCATTTTTATGTCTGTTGTTTGTCTTGTGGTTTTCCTAGGAATCATCTCCAGTTACATCCTCCAGTCACCCAAATAATGACAAAATAACATCCCACAAAGCTATAGAGACCTGAATTTAGTTTTTCAATTCTGCCTTTTAAAATATCTATAACTTTTGACAATTAGTCAGTATTCCTAATATCTACTTCTTCACCTAAAATATTTTAGCAATACCTCTCCCAACATTTTCTTAAGAAAGTTATGGTTATCTCCCATTGGAGATAGCAGCTTCTATCTCCACACAGATACAAAGTAGATATTTTCACCTTAACAAGTATAAAGATGACTCTAGAGTTCATTTATCCTCAAAAATGATCCAGTTTGTGAACCCTAAAAATATTATCTGCCTTATGCCACCACTTCTCCATCCATTCATGAGTTCTTTCACTTCTAACTCAAATACACATTGCAAATATAGTCACATATTTTCATTTGCATTACATTACTTTAGTTCACACTAATACAATCTATACAATACCATCCTAACAGGTTACTTCTCTTGTTGCAATCCTATGAATTTCTCAACTCATACATAAAAACTTTAAAAAGAAGATTAAATCATCTCTCCCCTCACCCTCTGACTTCCCATCAAACTTAATAAATGTTTCCAAGTTTTTGCCTTCCCCTACAAAGGGATTTAGCAAATGACCTTTCTGTGAACCTCTATCATAAGTTTCTTCCTCACCAGTCATTTATCTGCTTGTCCATATATTCTCTCCCCTTAAAAAGTTTACCAAGCTGGGCACAGTGGCTCACACCTGTAATCCCAGGTAATCTGGAAGTTGAAGAAGGATTGTAAATTCAAGGTCAGCCTCTGCAATTTAGTGAGACCCTGTCTTAAAATTAAACAACAACAACAACAAAATTAATGGCTGGGAATGTAGTTCAGTGGTAGAGCACCTTTGGGTTCAATCCCCAGCACCCCTTCCCGCCCAAAAAAGTTACCAAACTCCTTCCACTTCAATGTGGTATCATTATATATAATTTAGTTAAACATACATTTTTTTGGTGAAAAAAAATCCTTCGCATTTTAAATCTTTTGTGTTTGTTTACCTGTTCTTTATATGTCTCATTAGACTGACTACACTGAGAACTTAATTTTATTGATTGTATAGTACGTTTCTAAAATCCCCAGTGTACCATGGTGTCAAGCAAATCTTACATACTCAAAATTATGTAATTTTCTTTCAAATTGAATTATTTTTGATTGAATAAATCTTTGAATTCTTCATTTGAACATTTAATAATTATTTATCTAAGTTTGTAAACATTACTTGAATGCTGAATCTATGACTTTAATTTCATATTACTAGAACTACTACAGTTATTAAAAAATAAATAAGATGTCAGAAGATAGCAAAAGCATTGTCAAATTAATAATTGATATTTATTAATTTAATTATATCATTGTATTAACCTAATACCTTGAAATAAATTTTGCTTCACTTATTCTCAGTAACACCAACAGAAAGAGTATGGAATATTATATTATTTTATTAATGATATACCTTGTGTCAAGGTGCTATGGGCCAGGGCCCTGAAGAATTTTAGAATGCAGAATGTGTAGTTGATAGGACACACAGTACTCTTAATAAATGTCTCAGAGGTCTTCATGCCTAGCTGAAATTGTATGTAAGAGTCACATATGTGACTTTATGGGTGTGTTCATGGGGGGCATTTCCGGGGATTAAAAGCTGCATTCCCAGACATTTTTATTTTATTTTGAGACAGAATCTCACTAAATTGCCCAGGGTGGACTTGAGCTTGAGATCCTCCTGCCTCAGCCTCCCCAGTTGCTGAGATTACAAGCACGTGCACCACGGTGCCCAGCAAGACCCTCTTATCTTTCCAAGTTTTAACCGAAGGTCAAATAGCCCCATCCTTTATATCAGAGTCCCAGACTGATTGTTTTCCAGAAATCATTGCCTTCTTAAATTTAGGGATTCTTGATTTTTGGTGAGACACTCAATTTGAGGTTTAATTTTAGCCAGGAAATGCTGACTAATGTGTGCTTCCTTTAATTTATTTTAAAATTGTGCGCCTTTTTTTCTTAATGTCTTCTAAGATAATCTTGTTTTGTTTTTTTTGTTTTTTTTTTTTTTATTCAGGACAGCAAAAAGGAGCCATTTGTCATTTTCCTTCTTCTGCTTGGTATTTCCTTAGCTAGATCCACAAGTCTACCATATTCCCTTTCCACATTTCCTGTTACTGTTTAATTTTTTTCCAGTATAATTGCTAGTTTCTTGCATTCTCTTTTTCTCCATCCTCCAATAACTTCTTGCTCCTTGTTTTTCGAGCTTCCAGTATCTCTTTAAAGTTCTTTCATGTACCCATTTTCTGTTGAGGAAACCTGTGCCACATCATTCACATAAGTGTTAGAGCAGGTTCCTGGTACTAGGTACCAAGTGCTTGTCAGTTACCTGCTCCTGGATTCCATGGGTTGGCTGGATGTCAGCAGGTCATTTATTTTACAGTTCACTTTTGGAGTCTCTCATATAGAGTACGATGGCACCAAGTGGAGCTGGTGCCAAGTGCCTGGGTGCCTTAGTGCTTGCCTTCCTTGACTCTTCTCAGTATGTGTGTGTCATTCTCCAAGGTTTCTCCACATTTCATCTCTCTCCAAGGAGAAACTTTGACTCCATACCAGGAGGGTCAAAACTACAAGAGAGCAGAAAAATGTTCCTTGAGTGAATACTACTGATAAAAAAGAAAAAAAGCAAGAACGGAAGGAAAGGAGGGAAGGATGGAGGGAGGGAAAATAGCAGGTTTCTGATTCAATTAAGCAGTAGTCCTAAAATTTTTGGAGCATCACTTTTACTGTATTTTCTCATTGAAACAAACTGGAATATATTAAGATCAGGTAGTAGGGGTTTGAATACAGGTGAATTCACTGGAGTGACTTAGGTAACTTTTTTTTTGTATGTGTGTTTATCAGGGATTGAATCCAGGTGTGCTAAACCACCAAGCCATATTCCCAACCCTCTCTAAAAAATATTTTGTTAGAGACAGGGTCTCACTGAGTTGCTTAGCACCTTACTTTTACTGAGGCTGGCTTTGAACTCAAGATCCTCCTGTCTCAGCCTTCCGAGTCACTGGAATTACAGGCATGTGCCACAGCACCCAGCTTAGGTAACTTTTCACTATACTTAATACATTATTGCCATATTTTTCTTAACAAGTATTGGTTAGAGTTTAAAGACGATTTTACAAGTTGAACTTGATTTTTGGAATGAAAAAAAAAGCCTAAAAAGAAAAAGATGGGAAAGAGGAACAAAAGTAAGGAAAGTGAAGATGAAATGTCCTTCATAGATTTTGCAAATAAGGAAGGACAAATCTGGGAGGTGGAATCTTCCTTGAGATATTAACATTTAGGAAAAAAAGTTCCCAGCAAAATTGTATGCCGAAAATTGTGAGACAAAGCAATTATTGAGTGGGAGTAGAGTACTGAATAAATCAGTAGGGTGAAAAGAAAGGTAACATTATTGGTATTTTACAGAGAGCTATAAAGAATGCTCTTTAGAATGTAAATGCTTTAGGAAAGTAAAAATAACACACATTATCACAAAATGTGAGAAAAAATTACTGCATTGTGACTTTTTTAATAAGCAGAACTAAAAATGACATACATGAAAATAATAATGGACTCCTACATAGATAATCAATGACCTGTTAAAGAGTAGTTCAAATGATTTGTATTATTTGAATTTATTTTATTGCAGTGGCATTCAAATTTTGCATATCAGTAATTGCTAAAAACACATCAAAACATGTTTTGAAATATCTTGGTTCCAAAAATAATTGTGTTGACAGATATTTTAAAATGACATGAAGTCTAATGGTACCATGTAGAAAATTTTTTATGAAAAAATGTATTTTTCATAATTCTATACCAAGAAAACTTATGACAGTTTTATTAATTTCAGTCTTACAGAGCAATTGCTTTAATGCTATGCTTAAGAGAGCATATATGTTCAACATTTTACGTGAAACTCAGTTAAATATAAAGGCAACATTTTCCCTGCAATCCTTGGCCTGTGCTAGGTGTTTTTAGAAGTCAATTAAAAAAAATCTCATGTTTAAGATAGTGCTATTGAAACTATGGACCAAAATAGTCTTCTATAAATTTAGCTCTTTTAGCAAATGTCATTGTTATTTACAAAGTGTTATTAATATTTTGCATAGAAAATAACATGAAAAATTTAAAACTATTTTAGTTTTACTTTTTTGAGAAATATTCAAAGAAAAAATACTTATTTTTTTCTGCCTCTGATCCTAAAAGTTCAATTATAGTCATCGTGTTAGTGAGGTTTTCATCACTGTGACCAAAATACCTGACCAGAACAACCTAGAGGAGAAAAAATGTATTTAGAGGAGAAAAAAATGTTTCAGAGGTTCAGTTCATGGAGAGCTGACTCCATTGCTGTGGACCTGAAGCAGGACATAGCATCATGGCCGAAGAGTATGGCAAGGGAAAGCTGCTCATCTCATGGTTGCCTGGAAATAGAGAAAGAAAGAGGGGTGCTAGGGACCAGATATAAATCTCAAAGTCAAGCCCTCCAGTGAGCTACTTTCTCCAGCCATACCTTACCTGCCTATAGGATTACAGTTACTACCCTTACTAGTAGTTCTTTCAAATTTTTAATCCACCAAATGTATTAATTCACTGATTAGGTTACAGTTCTCATAATCTAATGATCTCACCTCTGATTGTTGCTGCATTATGTAGGATCTTTCATGGGATACTTCATATCCAACCTATAAAGCATGGAAGAAATTACACATATTATTGTGATTTCCATTTCCATTTGAAATAATTTCTATCTTTTATGATTATAAAATGTTATTTCTGAGGAATATACATCAGATTATAAAATAAAAAGGTTAAATTATAGATAATCTATTGTAAGCACTTCAATTTATTATCAATTAATTTACACATGTAGGGCATTGTTTTATTAAATTGTAATTATTTCATGCAAAATGACTTAAAGCAAGAGAAAACATGTTATTTAGTGTAAATTTTATAGCAGTGGTATAATAACTTCCAGAGAACTTTGAAAATCAAGATATAAATATATTGCATTCATAAAAAACTGACGAGGACATAAAATGTCAGAAATAATTGTTATTTACATGTGAGGAATGCTAAATTACAAAGGTGCCCTAAGTGAGAGGTTGTTTCCATTCCCCTCAGCTTGAAAAAACTCTAGACCAGCTTTTTCCTCACTTCAGGTTCTTTAATTCCTCCCAACCAGAACTTTAAAGAATCTAGGAGATCTAACTACAGAGGTTCTCTTTCTCTCTTTCTCTCTCTCTCTCTTTCCTTAGAGCGTTTACTTTGTAATTCTAAGTTCTCTTCCCTTCTGAGTTGTATATATCTCCAAAAGCCTCCTGCCAGTTTACAGCCCAGAATGTTTTTCTAAAGAACCTGTGTTGGGGTCTTTAGTCCCCTTGCTCTTCTCCACCAGCGACAAGGGAAGGGGACACTCCCCAACAAGGCCAGACTGGGAAAGGTAGGGAGACCAGTCACAGCAGGAACTCCTTTATTGAGGAAGTCACACAGCTTTTATGTAGGGTGAAGGCTAGGTGGGAACCAATCAGCTTAAAGGTCAGCAAGGCACGAGGTGGGGGCAGTTCATGCAGGCAAGAGTCCCCTAGGACAATATGGCAAGCACGAGATGATCACTTTCTTGGAACTGTTGTTAACCAATCCTTGACGGTGGTCCAATTTATTGTCATTAACTTTTGAAACTGCCTTTGAGGCCTTGATCTTGCTCACTCGCCGGGGAGTAAGGAGTCAGCCTGACTTAGTTAACGTGTCATTAGACCCAACAAACCTGGGAGACCTTCTCCATGAACTATAATTCTCAGGGAAGATACTAACCCTTTCTGCTGGTTTCTATTGGAGAATGGGAGACTAACGTCAATGAACATCCTATTCTAATCTCCAAAACTACCTCTTGTTATAAACATATGTAAAGTTTTTCCTAAGTATAATTAGTTACCACAGATGATCACCTAATCACCAAATAAATTTAGGATGAGCTGTGTGTGACAAGTGATGCTAACTCCTCTTACTTGGTGACTGGTTATTGTTTATATTGAAATTATGTATGTAATTGCTTGTATCTGTTTAGCTACAATTAAAGTGTGAGGTTCCTTTCTGTTTTTGGTTTGCCATCTATTAGTGTTTTCTTATAATGTATTTCACATTTTGATTTAATTTTACTTAATATTACTTTTTTCTTTCTCTTCTACCTTTGTGGATAGTTTTCGTGGGGTGGAAGATTTGGGCTTTAGTTTTTATTTTTATGACAGGCACTGGATATCTGTCAGTTTGTGAATTGTGTGGACCAGATGAAGGTTCTGGAAATGCAAGAGTCAGATAAGAGACACTGAATTACATAAAGCCTGCCTCTGGCTTTCCATTTTTTTGGAATGCTAGTTGAATATACCATCCTCTCTAAATTAAAGAGTTTATTATTGAATAAGCACGGGTAGTATAGCTTCTAATATTCTGCCAACATCACACTATATGGCTCTAATATAACAGAAGCCAAGAAAGTTGGTTGCATATCTTTCACTTAAAAATATCTCTCCCTGTCATTTTCACTTAAAAATCAACTGGATTCAAACAAGAATTCAGTTGCTTAAATTAGTTCTTTTGGTTTGGATAAATTTTTCTATTTTCTGTGGTTGTTAGGACTCATTCCAAACAAATGAATTGCTGGTTCTCCATGGGATGAAAATAATTCTAAAAAGAAAAAGCAAGGTTTTAATTATTTAGGTACCCCCCAAAAGTTTGATAAAAATGGAAGAAGGGATGTAAGAATCTGAGGTAATTTCCCTTACAAGGCACCCTCCTCCTTTCTCTTCTGTCCCTATTCCCTCTACCCAAGTTGCATGTCTTATACCTCCCAGATACACAATGGCTTCAAGGAAGGCTTGTTAGAGGTGATAATCTTTTGGCAGGATGAGTTACCTTCAGTAGTGAATGTCCTGGTAAAGATAACTAAGGCACAATTTAACTGGTAATGAATTATTTTTCCTGTTTGAGAACACAGGTTTACGTGCCTCATGGTCTATCCCACCTCAAAGAATACACATCTATCCAAACACCATGGAGCTTAGAACTTGGTGATGATAAGGAGGCTTGATCAGGGGCTAGTAGAGAGTTTGCATTGTGTCTATAGGAAAGCAATTGAAAGGAAGGTAGCTGTAGCAGTCACTTGGGCTGGGAAGGGAAAGTGGAGTGGCATGTAATTCTCACTTACCTTGTGTCAATGTGAAGGAAACGCTTTCTAATGGGATTGCCAGAAAAGTTGATGCCATTGAGAAGATCTCCAGCTCTCCTGTCTTCATGCCTTTCTTGCCATATTACTCATAAAGACTTCTTTTCCCTGTGCCACAAAAATTTCCAAAAGTATTCTGCAGCATATTTCAGTTTACAGCATCACAATTGGAAGTTCTGGCTACTCCTAAAATTTGTCAATTAGAAGCTACTTAGAAACTCTGAAATTAGCACACATTTCCCCTTTGATAGAAAAGTGCATTGGGGTCCAGTGCATCATATCAAGGAATATGACACAAAGAACTGGTAGCTGTCCCACAATCACAGAATACCTGGGGGGCATTAAAAACTCATTAGAAGTGGTTGCTAATATTTTTACTTGAGGCCTTCCCACTGTAAGTGAGTTGGGAGAATTTGTAGCTAGTTAAGCCCTTTTAAAAAACCTAGTGATTTTGTAAGAAAAAATAACATTAGTAGCATCTAAGAAATAGTACTAACCTAAGAAATGTTGAACCTTGGGAGGCGGTTTGGAGAATTATACTTTACATGCTTTTCTAAAAGGTGAAAAATAGTTAACACTTAAAATTTTCTTTTCCAATTCTTGCTATGTAGAGAAAGGAAATTAAAATCATCATTGATTATTTAGTCAAAATTTAAATATTTCAAAGTGACAGTATGTCTACTAATTATGTTTTGTACAATTCGTGAGCTTATATTCAATAACTATTGTGAAGAATGGACCTCTATTCAGTCAGTTCTACAATGTCAAGCAACCAAATGATATTTTTAAGTGTGGGGGTTCCCCTAAGCAATGTTGAACTTAATATTCTAATTATACTTCAATAAAGCCACAAAGCAGATATATCTCACTGTGCCTGGTGTATAATGCCTGCTATTTAAAATCAAACATGTCTTCTAGCAGTTTAGTATGACAGTATCCACAATAGAAGTAACTCTAATTTATATTCCAACATAAAATAAAAATCACATAAGCCAATGAAAATACAGCAGAGGACTAAAAGTCAAAGAATTCATATCTGCAATTGAAATTCTCTTTGATATTTGTTAACTTAAAAGACAAAAAGTATTTAAATTAATACTATGACTCCCATTAACTTTGAAATGTAATTTTACAGAAAGTCATGGAGTATTTTTGTTACATAAGCATGTTTTATATTTCAAATATAATACTTTAGGGAATCAAATAGCTAGTAAAAATAGTGGAATGGCTGGAACAAACTGAGATGGTTGCAAATGATCCAGTATGTATGGTCACCCTGTGTTTTGTTTAATAACTTTAATCAATTAAAATTATTAAGGCTGATATTAACCATTTATTCTTTGGCAAAACTAAATCAGAAAAAAGAAGATAATTTTAAATTTACCCATTCTAAATTACTCTCTGTGATAAATTTCAAGTATATTTCAAATAATACGATTGAAAGGGATTTTGACTTTGCTTGACAGAATTGGGATTAATTTATTGAAATTCCTATTTATTTAATATGGTAGATGATCATTGTTCAATCAAGATTGCATTACATTTTAGTCTCATTAAATTTACATGACCCAGAAGTCAGACTGATAAATACTATTCATGAACAATCTTTTTACCCATTTTTCCTTTTTTCTTGAAACCCAACAACTGATTGAAAATTTAAGTGGTATATTAGTATAAAATGCAGAAACTTCATATGTATTCATATCAACTCCTTGCCATTGGAAGGGAGATAAATTTTAAAGCAATTTCAGATCAAGTTTTTTCCAACTACATAATTATATAATATTTCCAATGTGGGTGAAAGTAAAGGGCCCTGGTATGGAGAACCCATGTGACTGAAACCAGATTCCTGTCACTGCTTGGAAGGGATCCAGGAGAGTAATGTGACCTACATAGGAAACTGGTGTGAGGTAAACACTTTATTGTATGAAGCAACTGAATTCTTTGTCTGTTTATTACAGCACCTAGTGAGTGTACTGCATTAAAAAGGCCATAAATATTTTACATAACTCAAAAATTCCAAGTAACACAGTCCTTGTACATAGTTAGTTATTTTGCTTCCACATCATTGCAATAAAGTAAATATCACAAAGAAGCAAGTAACATGAAATTTTTGGTTTTCCAGGGCATTTAAAAATTATGCTTACATTTTATTTTGGTCTTTTGAATGTTCAATGACATTATCTAAAAACAGTGTGCATACTTTAATTTAAAAATAATTTATTTCTAAAAATGATAACTATCATTTGAGCTATTGGAAAAAATGGAATGGATAGATTTGCTTAACATAGGGCTGCTACAAAACTACAATTTATAAAAAACTCATTATCTGTGAAGCACAATATAGCAAAAAACGATAAATCAAGGTATGTCTATCATACAAATGTCTATCATACAAATGATAATAACAATGGTATGATAGACACATATGTAGCAATACTTTCCCTTGTACATTAAGCTTTAGACTAATTATACCAGATTACTCAGAACCCAGAAATAGACAAAATATTACTAATTTTAAAAAGTTAGTGGAGATTATAAAAGTTTTTCTTATTATATTTTTCTTACCTGGATTGATATTATTAATCATTATGAGTCTTCATCTGTCTTCCATCTCAAAACTCGTTTTCTGAGGTGATTTTTTCTCATAAGCATGGACACAATTGCTTCTGCCAAATTTCCTCTGACTGGCCTTATAGTGTTTAGTGCCATTACTTGTGAACGTTCAATGATTTTCCCCTGATCTTTTTATAGCCACATGGTACTTTTTAAACAAAATGCAATTTCCCTGGTAACAACATTGATATGTGAAAATTTGTCCTGTGATATCAAGTTCCTACTGTTTTCAGCTCTCAACTGCTTGATGGATATATTTATATGAAATTTATTAGGAAAGTATATTTATGAGATCAGTGTATTCAATATGTTCTTAGAAAAGCAAGCCAGAATTTGGTGAAAATATGTAGGAAGGCTGCTAGCCCTGGTGTATTCAAACAATGTGGCACAGCAGTAAAGGTCACATTTTAGATGAAATGTTTTCAAAACTTAATAATATGAAACATTTAATACACACAATACATACCAACACATTTAAGTACACATGCATACCTTCTTGAAAAATGAAAGAGAGAAATAGAAGACTTTAGAAATGAATGACAAAATTATAGTTTTAGGATAGGAATCACATTAAGTGCATTTGCATTTTAATAGTCTGTTTTACTAACTATACCTAGAAGATTTCATGACATCGGGAGAAATATTCAGGAAGAGGGCCAAAGCTTATGGAGATATATCTATTCCCTCATCATATGCTATGCATTTATTAATGATACTACATGACAGTAAACAACACTGTCTCCTTTGCTGCTTTCACTTATTATTTCCATGTGTCAAACTGTAATTTTCTGGGACTGACTGGGGATAACTACTTTAAAGAGAATGTTGCTTATAAACTTCAAATTATATGTTATATTACCCAGAAAGAAGCTCCTTAATCATGCTATAATTATGCTTTTCTAATTCAAAACTGTTAAAGAATCATATCTTCATCATAACAAATGTCTTAATTAATTTAAATAGTTCTTCATTGAAAAATATCCAATTAATCCAGCCATTTGAAAAAAAAGTCTACCGTTGTTAAAATGGTCTTTTTCAAAAGAACATACATTGTTATGTTTACTTCATTGTTTCTGCCTGTGAATTCCACTACTACAAAGAATATAGATAAATGAAAAGTTGCTGACATTTTTGACTATTAAAACAACACTTAAAATCTTCTTGTAATTTGACAGAAGCCTACCTACTTTGGAGAACAAACTTTAGTTAATGAAAATTGTCTCATTAACCTTAAAGAGACATTTGAAAACATGACAGTAAAAAACAACTATTAGTTATTGTCAAATGAATAGCACACTTTTTGCTATTTTATGGTATTTAAGATAAGTTTTTAACATTTAATCCAATTGTTAACATTACAAGGTTATCATAATTGTCTTATTTTCTGCTCACTTGCTTTCATCATAGGGCTTGTACACTATCTTTTAACTACTTAGGAGAAATTAGAATGTGCTGTTGCTAGCCAGATTAGATTTAAAGTTAAAGTTATGATTGTATGAATTCATTTGTATATTTGTTTTTATTTCTTCATGTTAATATTTGTTTGATTAGATACTGACAACTGATTTTTACAACCCCCAATAACTTATGGAATGTTTAACACACACCTGTGCGGGACCCAAAAAGTATAAAGCCTTCTTGTCCTCTCTGCATCAAGAGTATACAAAAGGCAGTGCTGATAGTTCATGCATACTATGCTCACTTAAGAGAGACAATGCTGCGTGATTGTTATCCTCTTTGGAGTCAGAAATCCAGTTTCCATTCTTAAGTCCCAACCTTCCATTGTAAAAAATATTGTTTTCCTGTTCTTGAATAGCATGTTTTTATAAATGCTGATTTTCCCCTCATTTCTCATTTCACACTTACATCTATCACTTCTAAATAAAGTCATTTTTATTGTGAGGTAATTCCAGTAACTACATTTGTACAAAGACTATTAACTGATTTCTTTATTATTATTATTAACGTTTTTAATTCTTTTTAGTTATACATGACAGTAGAGTGTATTTTGACATGTTATACATAACATGGAGTGTAACTTCCATTCTTGTGGTTGTACCTGATGTGGAGTTACATAGAAGTCATGTCCAATTCAGTCTACCAACTATTTGCTGATCCAAGTTAGTTCTGTTAGTCCTTCTCTTTTAAATATTTCAGATTAAATTATTCTATTTCCTTTACATTGAATAGTAAAAAAAGATTTAATTATGGCTTGCCCCTATGCAAATAAAGCTCACAGAACCATTCTATAGAGATAGGTAAGAAATATTGAAGTTCAGAAAGAAAAAGTACATGATAAGAAGCATGTTGCCTGAGTCCCAGATATTGCTCTCAATCAAAAGTGTTTATTCTATTATGATCACATAAATGTTAATTATACAGTTACTTTGTAAATGAGTTACATTTCTCTTTCTCATATTGATTTTTTGAGTGTTTATAGAATGTTTATAGATTCACAGGTCATAAAATTCACTCTTTATAATAAAGTTAAATGTTTTTGCATATTCTCAACATTTGTATCATTACTATCACTTAAGTGCATTTGTATTTTATACTACAAAACTTAATGGTATGAAACTTGTACCATCCCAAGTCATTTCCTTTCATTGTGTCTTGCCTGAGGAAATCACTAATATACTTTGTGCTTGTATATGTTTGCTATTCTGGACATTGCATCTTGTATCATGTATAAGATTTGTGACTGGCTGCAATAATTTAAAATGATCTTTTCAAAATTAACCCATTTTGTGACATATGAAAGTACTTTACATTTTTATTGCCAAATAATATTCATTAAATGAATAAACCATATTTTCTTTATTCATTCTCAGATGATAGACATTTACATTAGTTCCATATTTGGCTATTGTAAATAATGTTTTTATGTACATTTGTGTTATTGTTCATTTTTTAGTTTATAGGTGAAAATTTCAATCATTGAAAACATTGCTCATAAGAAGGAGGAATTAATTTTATGTGACATCTTTCTGTCAAAACATATAATCAGTTTTATTTGCTTAATGAAATCAATTTCCTGCCATAAATACAGAAGCTGTCTGTACTTTATTTATTCTTTCTGGTGTTTTTATTAGTGTACTGTAGTTATACATAACAGTGGGTTTCATTGTGACATATATTCACATTATACTCATATAATACTCATATTACACAATATGCTTCATTTTATTCTGTTTTCTTTCTTCTGTCCCTCTGATGTACCTCCTCTACTCAACTGGTAGTCCTTCTACATATTTATTTTTTTCAATGGGTACATTATAATTATATATTTAAATGGGATTCATTGTGGTGTACACTCATACATGCGCATAGCATAATTTGTGGATTTTATTTCCCTGTTCTTCCTTGAATCCATATTAATCCCACCTTCTCAATTCCCTTCCTCTACGTTCTTCCATTTTCACATTCCATTAAAAAAATAATAAAAAAATAAAAATAAAAAACATGCCTTGCTTCTCTCAAGCTTCTGCATATGAAAATATTCAACCCTTTACTTTCTGAGTCTGGCTTATTCAACCCACTATTATGTTCTCCAGTTCTGTTCATTTACTAGCAAATGACATAATTTTGTTTTTCTGTATGGAAAGGTAGAATTCCTTTATGCACATATACCATATTTTCTTTATCCATTCACCTATTGATAAATTCCTAGGCTGATTCCATTTCTTGGTTATTGAGGAGTGTGCTGCTAAAAACATTGGAATGTGGTTATCACTATTTATGCTGATTTGGATAAATATCAAGGAATAGAATAACTGGGTCGAAGAGTGTTTCATTTCCTTTCTTTTGAGGCAGTGCCATAGTGATTTACATAGTGTTTATACTAATATGCTGTCACACCTACAATGTCTAAGTGTTTCCTGACCCTTCACATCCTTGTCATCATTTATTAGTATTTATATTCTTGAAGTTTGCCTCTCTGTGTTGAGATGAAATCTTTGTGTAGCTTTGATTTGCACTTTCCAGATTGCTGAGGATACTGAATATTTTTTAATGTGTTTGTTAGTCAGTCATTTGCATATCTTCTTTTCACAAAATTGTTTTGTTCATCTGCCATTTGTTGATTGGATTATTTACCGTTTTTGGTGTTTAGTTTTTTTGAGTCCTTTATACATTCTTGATATTAATCTTCTGTTAGAAGAGTAGCCCTCAAAGATTTTTCCCATTCTGTAGGCTCACTTTTCATATTCTTAATTGTTTCATGACCTGTGTAGCTTTTTGAATTTGATGCTATCTTCCACATTGATTCTTGATTTTATTTCTGAGCTTTAGGAATTTTTAAAAAGATTGGTGCTTCTGCTTATATGTTGGAGTGTTGAAATTATGTTTGCTCCTTGCTATTGTAGTTCTGGTCTAATTTCAAAGCTTTGATTCACTTTTAGTTGAACTTTGATTAGGTAAAAAAGAATAACATCTAGTTTCATTTTTCTAACTATGGATAATCAGTTTTCATAGCACCATTTGTTAAAAAGTGTGATATATTCATACTCTCATATAACAAAATTTGCTCCATTTTATTTTGTTTTTTCCAACCTATGTTTTTGACACCTTTGTCAACTATCAGGTAACTATAGCTATGTGGATGTATCTTAACCTATAAAAGATGTAGGATGCGCTCACTAGTTGAGACTTTAGGACATCAGTCATGGCCCCCGTCTCCCTCCTGGGAGAAGTCTGTATTTTTACCTTTAAATAAAACCTGCTTAATATGCTTGCATTGGCATGCTTCTCTGATGTTATACTCCAACACCTGAGGAAGCAAAACTTGTCACCGGTAAACGGTGGTATCATATTTGGAGGTCCCACCAAGATCTACGCCAAGGTAAGCTTCTCTCTCCATGCACTCCACATCTGTTTGAGATGCATCTTTCTGTCTCTTTCTTTCTGGAGGGCAAAATGGGCACCCATCTGCTACTTAAATGCAGATAGTGCAGCCGTCATTCTTCAAGACTCAGTTGAGAGGTTTCCCGGCCCAGGCATTTCCCAATCACCTGCTTTATGCAGACCAAGCATATTGGACTTTGCCAAAGTCATTTGCTGCTTTTTTGTCCAGGCCCGGAGTGCAGTTGCCATCAGTACACAGTGTCCCTAGTCCTGATCTACCCAGGATGCATGGAGGCAGAAGAAGGGTTGGAACAACTACAGGGTTCTCTGGTCCAGGCTACTCTCGAGAAGATCCCAAAGGTTCATTCCCCAGACTCCCCCTCCCAACAACACTAAGGGGTATCCAGGGTGATTCCAGGGTGGCACTGAGGGAAAACGCCAATTACCTTTTCTTCTGTATAGGTTATGCAACAGTTCCCCCCACACCCATTCCCTCCTGGATGTTACCCTTCCCTTGCCAGTCAAACATTAGGAATTCGAATCGTAAGGTAAAAAAGATCTGGGATGATAATAAGAAGATGCCCAAGTTCCCTTGTTCACATAGTTAGCCTTTGCTAGTCTATCTAGAGTCTCCCCATTACTGTTCCTGTGCTTAAATGTGCTCACTGTGTTCTCTTGAAACTGCAAGAGGGAGGCATTTAAAATCAACCCATCGCATGAGACCCTCCAAGAAAAGGACATTACACACCAAGAACCAATAGATGTCCCCTCACCCTCTGGAGATCCCTTTAAGTCTACAGGCAAAAAGATAGGCAAAAATCCACACTTTTTAATTTTGTCATGTTTTTTCTCATAATTGGGAGTTTATAGTGGCAGGGAAGAATGCAGTATTGCCCTTAAGTCTGAATCCTCCAAGGGTCTCTAGCACAGGGCAAACTAGGACCCTAGCACTTTGCCAAAAAAGGCCAGAAATAACTTTGACAAAGCCAGGTTGTGAGAGATGAGTTTTTCTGGACCATAAGGAAGCTCAAAGTTAGGGAGACATCCCTAATATTTCTAACTCAGAAGGGAGGTTTTCTCTCAACAATATTGCCAGGTTCACCACTAGCTTGCATACTTCTAAATTATAAATGATCAAAAAAGTGCCTTTCATATGTTACCAGGCTTGACATCAATAATCTCTACCATGAGAGGAGAGAGCCTTGAGGAATCACCTACTAAGGGAGGAAATTCAAGACCTCCCCCCAACATAAGACAGATAAAAATAAATTTAGGAGAGGTTTTTGGAGGATCAAATAAATATATTGAGATGTTTCAAAATAAATGCCAGTATTTGACTTCACCTTGAAAAATTATGCTATTAACCATCAAGAGCACAGACAGTTTCCAGAAACCATCCTAACTGGGATTCAAATAATGAGTAGGATGCCTAGAAAACTATCATGAGGCCTTCAGGAAAGTTCTGCTATTTTCATGGAGAGTCTAAGGAAAGCAATAAGAACACACCACTCTGAATCCTGAATCCATAGAGGGCCACCTACTTTTAAAGGATAAATTTATCATTCAGTCAGCCCCAAACATTTAGAGAAAATTACAAAAATTGGTACATATCCCTGATCAATCCTTAGATGATCTTCTCCAGCTTGCACCTTCCACTATTTTTTATAGAGATCAAAAGGGAAAGAAAGAAAGAAAGCATAAAGACAAGAAAAAGGGCTTATTAAAGATCTTTCAAAATCTTAAAGATCACTCAAAATGACAGAAACTTTTAATGCCTTGCGACAGTCCATGTAATTCAACTATTTTAAGAGTTAAAATCAAACTCCCTAGTCCAAAACCTTAGAATAATGAAGGAGCAATTTCCCCCCACCCTGTAGTTAGTTCTTAATTCATACACTCTTATCTTGAATTCCAACTGCTGCTAGGATTACTGTCGGGATCTTAAGTCCCCTTGCTCTTCTCAACCATCAACAAGGGAAGGGAGCACTCCCCAACAAGGTCAGACCAGAAAAGGTAGGCCTGACTGACCACCAGCACACAGCCCTCCGGGCGGAGGACAATCAGATGCGTCAGGGAGACCAGTCACAGCAAGAACTCGTTTATTGAGGAAGTCACACAGCTTTTATGTAGGGTGGAGACTAGGCGGGAACCAATTAGCTTAAAGGTCAGCAAGGCATGGAGGATTCACACAGGTGAGAGTTCCCTAGGACTATATGGCAAGCACGAACTGATCACATTCTTGGAACTGTTGTTAACCAATCCCTGACGGTGGTCCGATTTATCATCATTAACTTTTGAAACCGCCTTTGAGGCCTTGATCTTGCTCACTCACCAGGGATTAAGGAGTCAGCCTGAGTTAGTTAACGTGTCATTAGTCCCAACAGATTACTATATTAGATTTAAAAGATGGTTTTTCCTGTAAACAGTAGACTCTCAATCACAATTTCTGTTTGCCTTTGAGGAATGATAATGTATCTCAATTAACCTAGATAGTGTTGCCTCAGGATTTAGAGATGGCCCTCACTTGTTCCAGACAAACCCTAGCTAAGAACTTAACAAAATTCAGAGATAAAACATCTGCAATTGCTTTCCAATATGTAAATGACATACTTTATGTACCTCTACCCAGGAGGAATTATCAAAAGGCCATTAAAGAGTCCCTAAACTTCTTAGTTGATAGGGTTTATAAAATCTCAAAGAATAAAAATTATGTCATAGACAGATTCAGTATTTAGGATTGCAACACTCTCAAGGAACCCACAAGCTAGGACAGGAAAATAACCAACATAGGACAATATCCTCTGCTCCAGGAATATCAAAAAGGGGCCTTACTTCAAGCTCCTGTCCTCAGCTTACCTATGAAGCAAGATTTAACCTATTTGTCACTGAGAGGAAAATAAATCCTGGATAGGCAGCCATAGGCAGCTCAATAGTCAATAGCATGTCTCAGTAAGGAGCTTAGCATAGCAGCTTCATTCTCAAAAGTAATGGAAAATAGAGTCTCATAATTTTCTTTGCCATTCAACCTGTCCTGAAAGAAATGGTTAAAATGCCCTAGGCATCAAGTTTCTGCTGAAACCTGTTATCTCTCAGCTCCTTTCAGATCCCAGTCAAGGCTGAAATGTAAATGGAAGAAGCCTGAAGGCTCAGTAGGAGACCAGTCTCAAACCCAAGGGGGGAAAAAAAAAGTTTTACCTGAACTCCAGCAAAAGTAAATTTTATGGTGCTTTACTAAAGTAACTAACAGCCTATCATTTTTCCAGGACTCTTGTGTTTTCCTTAAATTCTATATTTTTTGAGCTCATGACATTAATGTGTTTTGATCAGTTCTATATTTTATTCAACTAGAGTGTTTGAACATCTGTTTACATTGCAATGGAGATTCACCTATAAAGTTACAAGGCTTTTGCTTTTGAGTTATGCGTATATCATGTTGTCTGATGTCATGTTGTCTTTCTATGTATGTGCATCTAAATATCATGTACATGATATCAAAATTGAGCGCTCATAAAATTAAAATTTAAAAAACAGATCCATATACTTTGAATTCATGTGATTTAAAAAGGTTCAATTTACATTGGGTAAACAAATGAAAGTAAAATGTCTTTAAAATTACTTAACTCACAAGTCTCTAGTGGTCAAACTAATAAAATGTTGATATTTCTAAAATGTCTAACATCAATTGTTTCTAGGACTTTTCTTCAACAAGAAAGAGATGGCAAATACCATTCAGTAAACTCGTCTGATATCTTATTTTTTTTTTACAATAAGATGAGTGAATTAGAGTTGACATGTATGGGATTACTCAAATGTGTTTGTTAGAGACATCTGATTAATTTACAAAGTTAAAATGCTAAATATTAAATAACATTGAGTATTCTTAACTCCTTAAATACCATGGGGTAACATACTTAAACATTATTGGTGTTTTCATAGGTTGGTAAATAAAAAGGGTTTAAAATTGCTTTGTGTCATCACTAAACTAAAAACAAGGTTGAGTTATGTCCTGACAGGTACAATTCTATATACAAAGGGTTTCAAAAGTTTCAACTGTGTTTTAATTAGAGTACTATAAATAACAAAATAATTAATTTTATTAAAATGGAGTAATTTATATAAATTTAGAAATTTCATAAGAGTTTTTCAGAATGTGAACAAAAAGGGTCAACAGATAGGAAAGAAAAATAAAAGGTTCTAAATATGGAAATATATTTAGTGAAAAAAGTGTTTCTGGGTAAGAAAATCTTCGTGTGATAAAATACATAAGGGTTTAAGTAAGCACTAAGAAAGTCTGTGCAAGTAAAGGACAAATTTCAACAAGTTTGCATGTAACTAAGTTGGTCATATGTATGTGAGATGATCAGTTAAAGCTATTTAAGATTTTTCCTTAAAGTCAAATATTAATGGGCTGATATAAACTAAAGTTTAAGTTATATGTTAAAATGACAAAGTTTTCTTAAAAACACTAATTTACTCTTAACATTATGTCTGTTAATTTTTATTCTTTAGAACAATTTGTCTTAAAAATTGGGGTTTATACAATTTTGGTTAAACAACAACTGTTAGATTATTGTACTACATTACAGAGACTAATTTTTTCTTTAAAAACTAAATTTGGTTAATATAAAAGTATCAAGGTAATTGTGAAATGGTCATTTTTTGTATATTAAATGTGTTCATATCTTCCAAGTGTACAAGTCTTTGAAGCAGAAAATTTATCAAGCTGCTGTTCTGCAAACTAAATTTGTCTATATTGGTAATTTTAAATTTATAAGAAGAGTAAATTTTATTGGGAATTTATTTCTATCACTTAATGTTCTATTATAGGACCTGTTATCAATAGGATATATATATATATAATTTGTTACTTTTTACATTGAGAAAAAATTTTAAATGTAAATGTATTTCTAAAAGTTAGTGAGAACCTGATTTGTTTAAACATTAATATTGTAAAACATAAAAACATTTTGCCTCTTTGCCACACAAAAGGAAAGTTAAAAGTTCTCTCAGCCTTTCTTTGATTCATGTTTTAGATGTAATGTTAAATTGTGTCAACTAATGTTTATATACACTCAGAAAATAATATATGTAAATTTCTTAAATTGACATTTAAGAAAGAATCAAAGATCAGTATCAGAATTATAACACTTCACTTTGTGAAGAGCCATGCCTTACCTGAGATAAGGCTCTGCCCGCCTCCCTACTGCATGTTAGAGTGGTTCCAAAATAAGCCAGACTCCAGCTTATTTAAAGTTATATTCAAAAGATTGTTTTTTGTTGTAGAATTACTATGATCTCAAACAGGGGATATAACGTATAGCTCAACCAAAATTCAAGATAGCTATCATACAAGCTGAATATATTTTTACTCTGCTAATTTCAGTTTGTAAAACTGTTACCTGTTAATGTTTTGCAGAAGTAACTGCTTCAAGAACACACAGCCTAGGTAACTTGTGATAATAAACCATCACCTAAAGAACAGATAGTATACAATGGTAACTTCCAGTACTGATACAGTCTCCAGTTAAATAAAAGGGTAAATAACTGTAAAGTTATGGATACTGATGTTAAAGCCCAGTACTCTTACTTTATGACTGGTGAGACTGGCTTGCTGGATGGTTAGGATCAAATTTAGAGATTGAGATTAAATACAGAGGCCAAAAAAACAGTATTTTCTTTTTACCCTCAGAGTCAGACTGAACCCAGGGAACAAGAGAACTTCTCTAAGGAGCTCTGCAACTCTGGGTCACATGATGTCCCAATCAAGGAGTTTGATGAGACCACTGGAGGATGAAAAGCCAATCAGTGCACCTACTGTAGAGGAGAGTCATTGAAAAAGGGAGATATTCCTGATGCTTGCAAGGAAGGCCACCTCATCAAGGGACCCTACCTAGTGAATGACACTAAAGAACCTAAGAATGTGCTCTCAAGATCCTCACAAGTGACCCCTGTGAGAACTCAGCTGACTCTTAACAGACAGGAACAGGGCAATTTGACCAGCTTGATCTTAAACACCTAGCAAAACAGTTAAAACCATAACATAGCCATTCTTGGGCATTTAAAAGAAACAATAGTTAAATGTAACTTAAAAACTTGTGTTAGCCCCCTAGAATAAAGACTGGAAGCTACAAAAGAGAGATTCTTAGACAAATGTGCCTAATAACTATCAAGAGAAACTATCAGTTTAACGCCTACAGATCTTCCTAAGTTACACAGGTAGGCTTAATTTATGTTTGTTAGTATGATTATCTAGCCCTAAGTAACAGAAATATAGAGATCTCTACTAAATACAGGTTATACCAACAAAAGGATATTTTACAAAAATCAGATCACATTAAATAACTATATTTTCTGGGGACATCAATGACATTAAGAGTTAAAAGTTGTGTTTACATTCCTGATAACTTGGACAATGTTAAAGTTCCCAAATAATGGCCTTGTCCACTCGAGCCTTTGTTAGGCCTTGCTATGGAAAAATCTTCTCAGTTCTTCCACCACCTGGTGAGACATTATTGACTTCTGTCATCTTCATGATATTCATTAGCATATTCTAGATGCTGCAACATTTAGTTTGTACTACTCTCATTTCAGTACTCATGTCTTTTTGTTGCTCTCTCATAGAAGCACCCACCCCCAGATGGCTTTTACAACCTGCTCTTTGCCAACCAGACTTCTACCTTGGACCCCTGATTGACCTGATTTTTCAAAGGGAACTCCAAGCTGCTTGCTCCACGCTGCCCTCTTCCAACTCAAAGCAGCCAGAGCAGTCATTACCTGCTTTCCTTACAGCAGTAAGGATTTCCTAAAACAAAAGGGGGAAATGAAGCCAGAATGAGGGACAGGCAGTTAGTGTAGAAATAGTATATTGGGTCAAATCAAGGAAATGGAGGCCATGAAAGCCATCTGCCTCTAAGTTGGAGACTGCTTCTGGAGAATGGAATGACAAGGATCTCTGGGACCCATTGATTACCAAATTTACCTGTCCTTGTGTCAAGGACTACAGGCAAGGAGCTGCTAATTAATGCCCCCTGGGCCCTTACCTGGTTGAATCACTTTGGCCCTCTCCCTGCCCCATCTGCTTCTCACTTTTTACATCTCATCTTCAAAACCGAGCCTAGTCATTTAAGCAGGAAGGAGAGATGAGGGGGAAGAGAACTGGAGAACAAAAGAGACCTTAACCTATAAAAGATGTAGGATGCGCTCACTAGTTGGGACTTTAGGACATCAGTCATGGCCCCCTTCTCCCTCCTGGGAGAAGTCCGTATTATTTCCTTTAAATAAAACTTGCTTAATATGCTTGCATTGGCATTCTTCTCTGATGTTGTACTTCAACACCTGAGGAAGCAGAACTCGTTACTGGTAAATGGCGGTATCAGTAGTACAATCATTCATGTGTCATTGTATTTGTGTGTGGATGTATGTTTTTTCTGCTCTTGGATGTGTAACTAGAAATGTCATTGCTAGATGACATGGAGACACTGCCTGAGATTTTGAGAAAATGTCAGACTGTTCAAAATGCATAAACTAGTATACATTATCACAAACAATGTGTTAATTTTCTAAGTACCCTGCAGCTTCTTAACCATCACTTGTTTTTTGCTTTCTTTTTCATTGTAGTTATCATACTATGTGGAAGTGTTAGCTCATTATGATTTTGACTTGCATTTCCTTAGTGGTTAATCATGCTGAACATCTCTTATGTGGTAAAATTATTAACCTTTCCCATATCTTTGAAAAAGTGTATTTGCTGCCAATTTTTGAATCATATATTTGTCCTTTAGTTGTTTTATATAGATATGTGTATGTATATACACATATGCATATAAATATATATACATGGAGAAAGACATTTATAAGATATGACACATGTATATATACAGAGACACCTAATTAGTTAACTCGCAATTCATCCACTTAGCATCTAATTATCTTTTGAGCAATCATAAATATGAGTCCCTTAACATAGTATGAAAATACAAATGTCTTTTTCTGATTTGAGGAGTTCATTTTTTACTTGACAGAGTTCTTTGAGACACAAATGTTTTTAATTTTTATAACATCAACTTTGCTTACTTTTTAAAATTTCTTAAGCTTTGGGTGTCCTGCTGAAAAAGTATTAATATAAGATCACAGGTATTTACAATGATGTAAGACATTTATTGTTTTAGATCTTACATTTCTGTCTTTGATTAATTTTGAATTAATTTCCATATATGCTGAAAAATAAAGGTTTTTGCAATAATGTAAGACATTTATCATTTTAGATCTTACATTTCTGTTCTTGTTTAATTTTGAGTTAATTTCTACATATGCTGTAAAATAAAGTTTCCTCTTAGTTGTCCTCCCTTTATTCTTTTCCTTTCCTTCCTTTTTCCCTCCTTTTTTCCTTCCTTCATTCCTGCTTTTTATGTTGGGAATGGTATCCAGAGTCCTCCAAACTCTACCAGTAATTACACTCCCATCCTTCTCCTTAGTTCTTTTATATACATGTTCAGTTGTCCCAGTACAATTTGATGAAAAGTTTTTCTTTTTTCATGATGATGGCATCTTTATTGAAATTTAACTGACTCAAAAATCAAAGATTTATTTCTAAAGGTTTAATCCCATTGTGTTGATCTGTTTGTCTTTGTTTCACACATGTAGCTTTGATTCCTCTGGTAAATCCCATCTGGTCATGACATCAAATCCTTTTTATCTGAAGCTGAATTTGTTTTGTTAGTGTTATCTAGAGAGACTTTGTTTCTATGCTCATAATAGATATTGCTCTATAATTTTCTAGTACATTTTGTCAAGTTTTGGCCTGTCTGTGACAGTAACCTCACAAGATGAGTTAGACATGTTTCTTTATATTCTATTTTTTGAAAGAGTTCTAAAGAATTAGTACTTTTTTTTATAAAGATTTTGTAGAATTTATCAGTGAAGCTCTCTGGGCTGTAATTTATCTCTGCATGAAGGTTTTTGATAACTAATTCAATCTCTGTAAGTATTGATGGTCTCCTCATGTTTTCCGCATCTTCACACAGTCTTGGTGGATTATGAATTTTTTTATTTTGTCCATTTCATCTGTTATTTAATTTTTGCATGCAGCTGTTCATAATGTTCCCTTCCATCATTTTTATTTCTGTAAGGCTGGCAGTAACATGTCACTTTCTTCATTTGTCTTTTAACTTGAGTTATTTTTCTTTCCTTCATTAATTTATCTAAATATTTGTATACATTTTATCTTTTCAAAATTTGCCTTCACCTTCTTAATTTTTAGTTTTTTTCTATTGTCTATTTTACAGACTTCTGCACTGTTCTTTTAAATATTTCTTTTTTCTGCTTTCTTTGTGTTTTATTTTCTCTATTCCCCCATCCCCTTTGTCTTTGGATATAAGACTGTTTAAAACATTTGAAATCTCTATTTTATTTTATTTTTTGTGTTATTAGGGATCAAATATAAGATCTAGCACATGCTAGGCAAGTACTCTACCACTGAGCTACATCCTCAAGACTTAAAATGTGCATTATTTTTTAAATAGGGGTAAAGAGTCAAAAATTTCCCTGTAAGTTCTGCTTTACTCCATCTCATAAGTTTAGAATAATCTTCATTTGCATTTGCTCAAAATATGTGTAATTTACTTTATAGATACTTTATTGGCTACTTAGGAGTTGTGTAGTTTCCTTAAGTTTTTTTAATCATGCAAATTTCTTTCTGTTATTGATTTCTAATTTCACACTATAGTTCTTAGAAAACAGACTTTGTGTGATACAATTTTTCAGTTGTTAGAGCTTGTTTCATGGTTCACCAAATGCCTTATAAAATGTACCAAGAGCACTTGAGAAGAATGTATACTTTATTTGGTTTATTGTACTATTTCATAAATATCTGATAGCCTATTTGGTTTTAGTGTTGTGTCCTATATTTCTTTGGAGTTGTTCTATCCATTTTAACAAGTAGAATATTCAAAGATCCAGTTGTTATCATAAGTTATTTATTCATTTATGTCAGTTTTTCTTCATGTATTTTGGAGCCTGGCGTAATGATCATATGGATATATCTTTTTTTTTTTTTTTTTTTTTGCAGTACTGGGGATGGAACTCAGGGCCTTGTGCTTGCGAGGCGAGCGCTCTACCAGCTGAGCTATCTCCCCAGCCCTGAACATATCTTTTTGATAAGCTGTTCATTTGTCCCTCATGAAGCATCCTTCTTGAGATTTGTGCCATTTCATTTGATTGTTTATTCCCATTTGCTAGTATTAATATAGTTGGATTTGTTTTTGCATCTTTTATCTATGCACCATGTTTATTTTCTATTCATTTATTTCTCACTTAGTGTTGTCTATTCCATCATATAAATATTTTAAAATCTAATGATTTCCTTCATTTATTAATTTTTACTGTGTATCATTATTTTCTTTATGTTCACTCTAGGATTTACAATATATATCTTAACAGAATCTATTTTAGATTTCAGTAAAAAATGAAATTGGTTAACTCTGTATAACCAAGTTCTCTCTTCTCTGTTTTAATTTTGTTATATTAATTATACCTATATATTATTTCTAATAGTACATCATAAAGAATTACTACTTTATATAATATTACACCTCAAGGAAACTTAGAGAAGAAAAGAACAAGAACATATTTATAGATTTTGTTACCTTAGCCTTAGTATTTCCTACTTATGATTTTCTTTATATGGTTTTGTGGATTTAGTTAATGTGTGGTATTATTTCTTTTTCTCCATTAAAACTGCGGTTGTTGTCATGTGTGTTATATATTTTAATATTTTAAAATTTGATTTATTTATTTTTGTATGGTGCTGAGCATAGAACAGTACCTCACACATGCTAGGCAAGTACTCTACCACTGAGCCACAAATCCAGGCCCATGTGTTATAGTTCTGTGTTTCCCCAAGTGTATTTTCTTGTTAAATCAATTAAGAGAACAAAATGTGAAGACATATGTATATATGTATGTATGTGTGTGGTGTGTGTGTGTGTGTGCTTGTATTCTATTTTGTTTACATAATAACTTTTAATGGTATTCTTTTGTGTTGATTTAAGTTATCATCTTGGAACAGTTACCAATAGCCTAAAGGATTTCCTTTTATATTTCTTGTAAAGAAAATTTATTATCAATTCTATTGATTCTCAAAAAAAAAATTAATTATTTACTTTTTACAAACTACATTTTGATATATTGTACAGAAATGGGGTACATTATTTCATTTCTATGATTGTACCATGATGTAGATTCATACCATTCTTGTAATCATACATGTACACAGGGTAATAATGTCTGTTTCATTCCACTATTTTTTATACATCCACTCCCTCTCATTTCCTTCTACATAATCTAAAGTCCCTCTATTCTTTTCTTACCCACCACCCACGTTCCCCCATTACATATCATCATCCACTTATCAGGGAAAACATTTGACCTTTGGTTTTCTGGGGATTTAATTATTTCACTTAGCATGATATTCTCCAATTCCATTCACTTATTTGCAAATGCCATAATATTATTTTTCTTTCTGGCTGAATAATATTCCATTGTGTATATATACCACACTTTATCCATTCATCTGTTGAAGGGCATCTAGGTTGGTTCCACAATCTAGCTATTGTGAACTGAGTGCTATAAACATTGATATAACTGTGTTACTGTAGTATGCTAATTTTAAGTCATTTGAGTATAAACTGAGAAGTGGGATAATTGGGTTGAAAGAAGATTCCATTCCTTATTTTTCTGAGGACCTTCCACACTGCTTTCCAGAGTAGCTGCACCAATTTGCAACTGCACCAGCAATGTAAAAGTGTGCCTTTTTCCCCACATTCACATCAACATCTATTATTGTTTGTTTTCTTTTTTTTTTTTTTTGCAGTCTTTTTTTTTTATTGTACACAAATGGGATACATGTTGTTTCTCTGTTTGTACATGGAGTAAGGCATACCATTTGTGTAATCATAAATTTACATAGGGTAATGTTGTTTGATTCATTCTGTTATTTTTTCCCTTCTCCCCAACCCCCCATCCCTCTTTTCCCTCTATACAGTCCTCCCTTCCTCCATTCTTGCCACCCTCCCTAACTCTAACCCTAAACCTAACCCTAACCCTAACACTAACCCCTCCCACCCCCCATGTGTCATCATCCACTTATCAGCAAGATCATTCATCCTTTGGTTTTTTGAGATTGGCTTATCTCACTTAGCATGATATTCTCCAGTTTTATCCATTTGCCTGCAAATGCCATAATTTTATCATTCTTTAGGAGTAATATTCCATTGTATATATATATCACAGTTTCTTTATCCATTCATCAATTGAAGGACATCTAGGTTGGTTCCACAATCTGGCTATTGTGAATTGAGCAACTATGAACATTGATATGGCTGTATCTCTGCAGTATGCTGATTTTAAGTCCTTTGGGTATAGGCCAAGGAGTGGGAGAGCTGGGTCAAATGATGGTTCCATTCCAAGCTTTCTGAGGAATCTCCACACTGCTTTCCAGAGTGGCTGATTAATTTGCAACCCCACCATCAATGCATGAGTGTACCTTTTCCCCTACATCCTCGTCAACACCTATTGTTGCTTGTGTTCTTGATAATCACCATTCTAATTGGGGTGAGATGGACTCTTAGGGTCGTTTTGATTTCCATTTCTCTTATTACTAGAGATGTTGAACATTTTTTCATATATATGTTGATTGCTTGTAGACTTCTGTGAAGTGTCTGTTCATTTCCTTAGCCCATTTGTTGATTGGATTATTTGTATTCTTGGTGTAGAATTTTTTGAGTTCTTTATATAATCTGGAAATTAGTGCTCTATCTGAAGTATGGGTGGCAAAGATTTTCTCCCAATCTGTAGGCTCTCTCTTCACATTTATTGTTTGTTTTCTTGATAATAGTTATTTCAATTGTAATAAGATGAAATCTTAGACTTGTTTTAATTTGCATTTCTCTAATTACTAGAGATATTGAACACTTTTTCATATATTTATTAATTGCCTGTATGTCTTCTTCTATAAAGTGTCTCTCCAGTTCCTTGGCCCATTTATTGATTGGATTCTTTGTATTTTTGTTGTAAAGATTTGTAAGTTCTTTATAAACTTTGGAGATAACTGCTCTATCTGAAGTGCATGTGGAAAAGATTTTCTCTCACTCTGTGGGCTCTCTTTTCACATTCTTGATTGTATCCTTTGCTGAGAAAAAGCTTTTTACATTGAGTTGATCCCATTTATTGATTCTTGTTTGATTTCTTATGCTTTGGGAGTCTTATTAAGGAAGTCTGATCCTAAGTCAACATGATGAAGATTCGGGCCTACTTTGTCTTCTGTGAGGTGCAGGGTATCTGGTCTAATTACTTAATCCATTTTGAGTTGAGTTTTGTGCAGGGTGATAGATAGAAGTTTAATTTCATTTTACTGCATAGGGATTTCCAGTTTTCTCAGCACCATTTGTTGAACAGTCTATCTTTTCTCCATTATAGGTTTTTGACTCCTTTGTCTAGTATGAGGTGACTGTATTTATGTCGGTTTCTCTCTGTATCTTCTATTCTGTACCATTGGTCTGCCTGTCTATTTTTCTGCCAAAACCTTGCCGTATTTGTCACTATTGCTCTGTAGTATAGTTTAAGATCTGGTATTGTGATATTCCCTGCTTCACTCTTCATGATTAGGATTGTTTTGGCTATTCGAGGTTTCTTATTTTTCCAGATGAAGTTCATGATTGTTTTCTCTATTTCTATGACAAATGTCATTGGAATTTTGATTGGAATTGCATTGAATCTGTATAGTGCCTTTGGTAGAATGGCCATTTATATAATATTAATTGTGCCTTTGCAAGAACATGGGAGATCTTTCCATCTTCGAAGGTTTTCTTTAATTTCTTTCTTTAGTGTTCTGTAGTTCTCATTGTAGGGGTCTTTCACCTCTTTTGTTAGATTGTTTCCCAAGTGTTTTATATTTATTTTTTTGAGGCTATTGTGAATGGAGTGGTTTTCCTAATTTATCTTTCAGAGGATTCTTCACTTATGAATAGAAATGCTTCATATTTATGCATATTGACTTTATATCCTGCTACTTTGCTGAATTCGTTTACTAGTTTTAGGAATTTTCTAGGGGAGTTTTTTGGATCCTCTAAATATAGAATTATGTCATCAACAAATAATGACAGCTTGAGTTGTTCTTTTCCTATTTGTATCCCTTTAATGTCTTTGGTCTGTCTAATTGCTCTGGCTAGTGTTTCAATATTGACAATGAATGGAAGTGGTGAAAGAGGGCATCCCTGTCTTGTTCCACTTTTTAGGGGGACTACGTTCAGTTTTTCTCCATTAAGAATGATGTTGGAGGTGGACTTAGCATAGATAACCTTTAAAATGTTGAGGTATATTCCTACTATTCCTATTTTTTCTAGTGATTTAAGCATGAAGGGTGATGTATTTTTTCAAATGATTTCTCAGGATCTATTGAAATAATCATATGATTCTTTAAGTCTGTTGATGTGATGAATTACATTTATTGATTTCTGGATATTGAAACAACCTTGCATTCCTGGGATAAACCCCACTTGATCATGGTGCGCTATCTTTTTAATATGTTTTTGTATCCAATTTGCCATTATTTTGTTATGGATTTTTGCATCTATATTCATCAGGGATATTGGTCTCAAGTTTTCTTTCCTTGATGAGTCTTTGTCTCATTTTGGTATCAGAGTGATATTGGCCTCATAAAATGAGTTTGGAAGAGACCCCACATTTTCTATTTCCTGGAATACTTTGAGGAGTATTGGTATTAATTCTTCTTTGAATTGGTATTAATTCAATTCTTTGGTCTTGTAGAATTTGGTTGAGAATTCATCTGGTCCCAGTCTTTTCTTGGTTGGTAGGCTTTTGAAGTTTTCTATTTTGGTGCTTGAAATTGATCTGTTTTAATTGTATACTTCTTCCTGATTCAGTTTGTGAGAATCATATGTTTCTAAAAATTTGTCAATGTCTTCAATAATTTCTATTTTGTTGGAGTATAGATTTTCAAAGTAGTTTCTAATTATGTTATGCATTTTAATGATGTCTGTCATGTCTTTCTTTTTTCATCATGCCTTCTTCAATTCCAGTAATTCTTCAATTTAGTCTTTTCATAATATCCCATAATTCTTGAGGTTTTGTTCATGATTTCTTAACATCTTCTCAGTTTGTTCAACTTTATTTTCAAGATTAAATATTCTGTCTTCATTGAGATTTTGTCTTCTGTGTGACCTATTCTGTTCGTCAAGCTTTCTATTGTGTTTTTAATTTGGCTTATTGTTTCTTTCATTTCAAGTATTTCTGTTTTTTTTTTTTTTTCCCTAGAATCTCTATCTCTTGAAGTGTTTTTTTTTTGTTTGTTTGTTTTTGTTTTTTCTTTCTGCATTTTGCTCTTTTAACTGTTTATTGGAGTGGGTGATCATGCATTGCCTTCATTTTCTTTCTTATCTCATCTTTTGCATGAATCGTTTTAATTGTGCAGATTTAAACTCTTTTTCTGTCATTTCTACTGCCATGCACCATTGGATTCGATCAAAATAGCATCTTGGTTTGTTAGGGACACTTTCTTACCCTGTTTTTTCATATTGTTTCTGTATATTCCCCTCTAGTAGTGAAGATATGAGGTTGAAGTTTCCCCCCTGCAGCCTTATTGTGACCCTGCAGTTTTCCAGTACCTCTCCTTTGAGGTGAAGATCAATATCAGCAGCTCCCAATACAAAGAAAATGCAGCCCTGAACCAAATACCATTATAAATACTTTAACATTATTGTAATAAACAGGATGAGTTTGATTATTATTTACAGTATTTTTAGTGGTGAATGAAGAGGATGGAGAAGGGTGTAGGAAGGAAGTAAGTAAATAGAGGTACCTGTCAAGGGGCCTCCAGTCTCCTGTATGTGTCTCAGAAAGGGAGCTTCCCCTTTAATGATAGTGGCTACACCCTCAGGGATAATTCAAAATTCTGCACCAGCATCCAAAGAAACTGGGAGCCACAGTACCGGCACACTGAGTCTGCACAGCAGGGGTGGGGGGAAGGGGAGGGATTAGGCGGGTGTCCAGAGTCATCTGCAGTGTAGGGGGCAGGTGGTGTGGCATGTCTATTGATTTTTAATCATTTTGAAGTCATTCATTTTGCCTTAATTGTTGAAAATTAGTTTTGCATCTATAAGTTTCTTTGTGGACCCTCTTCTTTTTTCAGTACTTAATATGAAATTCTATTGTTTTCTAAGGTCTCCACTAAGTCTTCTGGTGTGTCTACTAACTAACCTCACAGGAGTTCCAATTGATATTGATAAAACATTATTTTGTTTATTGCTTTCAAAATTTTAACTTTTCTTTGCTTCAATAATTTTCCTATAATTATAAAATCACATTTTTATTTTTTCTTCGTTTTTCCCCCCACAGGAGTTTCCAATTTTTAGAGTTTAAACTTTCCATTTCAATCTAGATTGCCACCCTTAAGACTGTTGAGTCCATTGCTTTGTGAGTCCTGTAATTTCTTCTTTCTTATTTACTCTTTATATATTAAGAATATTCTTTTAGTGTCTTCCTGTGAAATTCAGTTGTGGAAGGTAAACTGAATCCCTATGTGGTTTGAAATTCAGTAGTGGTTATTTAGTGGCTAGTCATTTACCCTCTGTTCACATTGCCTTTCTTCTCCTATAAAGTGTATACTTCCTTAAATATTATGTTAAATATTATGAAATTTTGATTTCCATAATTTTAGCACTACAAAATTATCCTTGAGCAGGGTACTGCTTCTAATATTTTATTTTATTTTGAATATTAGCAAAGGGAACCATTCTCTGTGAGTTTTTCTTTTTTAATTAAACATTTTGCTTTTTTGATATATCCATGCAAATTTGTTCAAATATCTATTTTCCACTGCATGTACTATAACATTAATGACTTTACTGCAATTGTTTATTGTATAACAAATAGATTTTTTCCAGATTTTATTTTAAAAAATGCTGATTTTAATAAACTTGTACTATCTTAGTAAATATGTTTCCTATGAAAATCTCTAGAATTATAGTTAGTAAACTTTTCATCATAAACATGAGAGTAGAATTAATTTTGAGATAATTTAAATAGCGTGGAAAATGTTTTGTTCCAATTCTGTCCCCAGGACCTTTCCTTCCCTTTCCCTCCTCATGCCTACTGCTACCTTCCCTCTATTGATCTTTCTTCAATGTAGCCAAAGTTATGTCTTTGAAATTAGTTTCTTGTAGATGTACACGATGGTGAGATTCACTGGTATATTCATATATGTGCATAGAAAAGTTCTGTCAGATTCGCTCCACTGTCTATCCTTTTTTTATTCCCCTTCCTTTTCCTTCATTCCCCTTTGCCTACTCCACTGAAATTCTAGTCCCTACCCCCTGTTATTGTGTGTTAGCTTCCACATATAAAAGAATACATTTGACCTTTGTGTTTTGGGTATTAGCTTTTTTCACTTAGCATGATAGTCTCCACATCCATCCATTTACTAGCAAATTCTTTATGGTTGTGTCATATCTCATTGTGTATATATATCATATTTTCTTTGCCCATTCACCTGTTGAAGGGCACCTAGCTTGGTTCCATAGCTTACATATCTTGATTAGTGCTGCTATAAACATTGATGTGGTTGTGTCATTGTTGTAGGCTGATTTTAACTCCTTTGGATATATACTAAGCAGTGAGATAATGGGTCCAATAATGATTCCATGTCTAGATTTTGAGGAATCTGCATGCTGCTTTCCAGAGTGGTGGCATCAATTTGCAATCCCAAAGCAATGTATGAATGTATCCTTTTCCCCACATCCTCACCAATAATATTTTCAATTGTATTCTTGATAATTGTCATTCTGGTTGGAGTGAGGTGAAATCTCAATGTACTTTTAATTTGCATTTCTCTAGTTGCTGGAGATGCTGAACATTTTTTCATGTATTTGTTGACCATTTGTATTTTTCTTTTGAGAACTTTCCATAGTAGAATGAAATTTAACCCCTATCTCTCAGCCTGCACAAAACTCAACTCAAAGTGGATCAAAGTTCTCATAATGAGTCCAGAAAACCAGCACCTACTAAAAGAAAATGTAGGCCCAACACTTCAAAACTTCAGCTTAGGAACCAACTTCCTTAAGAAGACTCTTAAAGTTCAAGAAGTAAAATCCAAAATCAATAAATGGCATGGTACCAAATCAAAAAACTTTTTCACAGCAAAGAAAACAATCAGGAACATAAAGAGAGAGCTTACAGAATGGAAGAAAATCTTTGCCACCTGCACCTTAGAAAAGGCATTATTTTCCAGGATATACAAAGAACTCAAAAAGCTTAACACCAAAGAAAACAAATGACCTATTCAATAAATGGACACAGGTACTAATTTGCATTTCTCTAATTGCTAGAGATGATGAGGATTTTTTTCATATATTTGTTGACTGTTTGCATTCCTTCTTTTGAGAAGGGTCTGTTTAGTTTCTTTGCCCATCTAAATCAACTTTTTATTACTATTTTTCTAATCTGGTGGTTATAACACAATTTCTTAATACCACTTAATTGCATTTTTAAATAAATTAATCAATTTATGTATTTTGGTACTAGAAATTAGTATTCAGGCTGCTCAACCACTGAACCACATTCCTAGCCCTTTTTTATTTATTTTATTTTTTAAAAAATATTTTTAGCTTATAGATGGACACAATATCTTTATTTCATTTATTTTTTTTTAATGTGGTGCTGAGAATTAAACCCAGTGCCTCACACAAACTAGGCAAGTGCTCTACTAATAAGCCACATGCCCAGTTCTTATCTTTTTTATTTTGAGACAGATTTTCTTAAGGCTTTGCTAAATTGCTGAGACCAGCTTTGAGCTTGTGACGCTACTACCTTAGCCTTTGGAGCTACTGGGATTACAGGTGCATGTTACCACACCTGGCTTAATTGAACTTTCATGCTTACTTATTTTATTTTCTAAGGGTTGTGGTTCAACTTTTTTTTTCTATTGTGAAACAACTGATCTTGTCTTTATCCATTATTTGTGGATTGTTTAACTTTATTCCATTGATATGCTGACACACTTATTTTGATTACCTAAACCTTTTTCAATGTGTTCATTACAAAATTAATTTTCTTATATGCAGCTTTTCACTTTCTAAAGTGTTCTATTTTAGAAAAATGTTATGAAAAAATACAGTTTATAATAATGTTTGTTTTCTTCTGTGACTACTTTTTTTGTTTTCTACCAAATTTTTGATTGAAAAAAATATTTTCCTGCATGCATATTTAAGTGACGATAGCTTAAGACAAATCATTGGAAACAATGATTTCTTATTTTTAAAAAATGTATATAGAATCATGTGTTACTTAGTATTGGCAAAGTATTCTGAGAAAAATGTTATTAGGTAATTTTTTGATTGATCAAAAATCACAGAATATACTACACAAACTAAGGTGGCTATAACATTACTTGGCAATATCATTTTGTGAGATCACTGCCATTCATGTATCTTGTCATTGACACTAACATTGCTATGTGGCACATTATTTTATCGATATACAAATATATTATACATATAATAATAAATAGTCATAAATTATTACTTTAAAGTCTGATTTTCAATCATTTCATCATATATTCATATGCATTTCTATTTATATTCATAGTCTTTATTACATTATTAACAATATTTAAAACACTCATGAGCAATATAAAAAGAGAAATTCTTAGTTTGTTGATTTTCCATAGCTATTCATTTGAATGAGCTTTTTATTTTGTTTCTAAACTTATGCATCCAGTTTGAGATAACTAAATGTTTAATCATAGTTTCTGAGATCAGTGAGCTTGTCTGTCAAGGATAAATCATCTAACATGACAGAATCTCTATTATATATGTATCAAGGTTAATGTTCTTTCCTCTTAAGGCTGGTGTTTCAGGATTTCTTCCTATCTCAATCTCCTTTAAGTGTTGAAATTTAAATGTCTCCTTTAAATGTAAAGATTATAACTGAACACCACACTATATTTAAACTACATTCATATTTATCACATTTTCCAAATCAAGTAATATTTAGCACTTTCATGGAATAAATTTTTTTCCTATGTAAAATGGATGACTAATTGTAGAGTTACTAAGCAACTATATCTATGATAAAAAAGATAGTTCTATAATTAACACTATCAGTTCAGTAAATGAGAGTTTTCAAGTATATAAGCAGAATTTTTACTTGGCCAAAAAATTTTTGGGGGAGTTATATTTCTAGTTTCTCAAAAAAGGAAACTTGATATGGTAAGTGAGCTATTTAAAAATATCTGAAGACTCAATTCATAAAACACAAAAGTTAATATATGATTAGAAGATATATAAAATGTATTGTCAAAAGGCACAAAATTGTTTTATAAAATTTTGGTTTTAAAGAACAGCAAACATATAACTGACACATGTTAATTTTCAAGATTTGAAAACAAAATCTATGTAATTATTTGGTACAAGCATAAAACTTTCTGCTTCAATTTGCAATTTAATGCGTATCTAAGTTCTGCATATTAGTACACAGTTAATTTGATGAAGAAAGAATACATCATAATAAAGAATAAAAAATTATATATACCTTATTTAATGAGTATATGCAGAGATGAATATCTCTATAATCATGATTATGTCTTGCAAGTATCCAGGAATTCAAACAACCAAATTGTTTTTAAAAACAGTACACTTGTATTGAGAAAATCTTATAAACATAATAAAATTATTGTAAAATATTCTTTCTCTTAATCAGAACATTCCAATATTGAAAAGACTGTAAAAAAATGTTGGAAAGGACCCAAGAATACATTTCTTTAATGTCTGTTATTACTTTCATGCATGCCAATAATTTATTTGATTAATCTATTAAACATTTATTATTTTTAAAACAATATTTCAAGAGAAGCTATACTTTCATTATAGGCTTAGACTGTACAGTATGATTGTCACTAACCACATGTGATCACTTTTATTTAAATTAATTAAAATTAAATGTAATTTAAAATTCAGGTTCCAGCCACACTAGCCACATTCCAATAATTTAATAGACACATGTGAAGGCTGACTGCCACATTGAACGACATTTATATAGGCTATTTTCATTATTGTGGGAAGTTCTGTTGGATGGTACTGCTTCAGAATAAGAAAATGCAGTGTTACATGGTTAAACTGGTAGAATGAGTCATAAAAATGGTGATATAAGAAGACAGAGTAATGAAGTGATTGAAAAATGAGGCTTTAAAGTAGCATGTGTAGTTTTTATTCTTGTTCCATCATTTACTCAGTTGTAGAACTTTGGAAAATCTCCTGACTTCACTAAACATGTTATTCTCTCTGACAATTGAGCTCCTCATTTTTCTTTAGCACATTACTAACAGAGTTAATTAAATGTTGTATACAGAGTTTTAGTAAATTTTAT